>NC_138868.1:54890806-55490806 GCF_965194805.1 Balaenoptera borealis
GGCAGAAGCCAAACCGAGGTTTTCTGACCTCAGGATATGGGACAGCACTTGCTCAGTAATAAAATAATAGTAACAACAACCAGCAGTGATTTCACAAGCTATATTCTATTCAGTTCTCTCAGTAGCTCCTCAAGGTAAAAAATATCCCCATTTTACTGCTGAGCAAAGGGATTAGAGAGGTTCAGTGTCTTACCTCTTACTCAAGTTCACACATCTGTCAGTGGCAAAGCTGGAATTGAAATCCAGGTGTCAGGCATCTCTCACTGTCTGCTTTGCTTTCCCTCATATATGCACTTTCATGAATATGTTTACATCGTATTTATAGTCACATTGACTTTCCAGGAAATATCTGAAATTGTGTGGAAACCATTTATAAAGAAAAGGGCAGTTCCCGACATTCATATGTCCCTGAGTCACTAACCCCCAAATAACTCCTGGCTCTGCTGCAGTTTGCTGCTTCTGAAAATGACATTACTTCAGCCTGTCCCAGCAAGGCCTCCATTTTATGTACATTCCTGTCTGAATACTTGAGAAGGGCTCACAGAGTGGGCCAACGGCTTTACGGTTTTTTAAGCACTTTTAAGTTGTACATGAGAAGGAGTGAATGAAGGAAAGCAGAAATATCTTAAGATACTAAGCACCTTACCATGTGCCAAGCATGATATAAAGCTTTTTACAGATATTTTCTTACTGAATCTTCTCAACAACCATGTCAAGGGTATTTTACAGTTCTCCCCATTTTACAGATAAGGAAGTTGAGGCTATGGAAGTAGAGTGACTTGTCCAAGGCACTTAGCTAGTACTTGTTGGAATTGGGGTCATTCATTTATTCAACTGACTCCTGATGCCAGACCCATTATTACGGGCTGAAGATTCAAAGTGAAGAGCATGAAGCCTCTCCATCTGGGATTTTACTAGTATCTGGGTCTGTCTGATCTGGCATCAAGAGCTCTTTCTACCACACCACAACCTTTGAAAAACTGCTTTGCACTCCCCTCTATGAGGCACATATGCTGTCAGTCTAGTTCATTCCTTGCTTCCCCAGCCACACCTATGGACTCCCTCTCTAGTTCCTCTCATTCAAACAATTCTGGAAATGCCACCTCCTGCACGAAGTCTTCCTTGACTTCTCCAGCCCACAGTCCCCTACCCCTCCTCCTTCTTTCTTATTGCTCTCCTTTACATGCACTTTTTCCTGGCCACTTCAGACAAGGAGCCCTTGAAGGCAGAGAGTGTGGCCAGTTCCTCTCTGGGTCCTCTATGTCAGGCTAAGTGCTTGGAAAAGGTCGGCCGATTGATCAGCAATGGCTGAGTGAGAGAGAGGAGGAGAACTGGGAAAGACTTCGGAATATGGAGTGAGACAGACACAGTCTGTGTCTTTCTGTGTCTTTGGGAAAATCACTGCCTCTCTCTGACCCTCAGTTCTCTGTTTGTAAAATGGGGATCATGATCCCTGCCTCCCTCACAGCCTACAGGGAGGGTTGGGGTGAGGACGGATGTGAAAGCTACATCCTTTACGGAGTGGTCTGCTCTGTGTCCTGAAATTCACTGTGTGTCCTTGGGCAAGACATGGCCTTCTCTGGCACCTTTTCCCCTCTGATGGCCCAGATGACCACTATGGTCACACCTGGCTCTGCCTTAGCTACAGCACATGAAAGCTTGGTGTTGAAGCCCTCAGTCTTCCCAGTGTCTCAACCTACAGAGGCCCTGGCAGGCCCAGGCCTCTCCCTCTGGCCAGCCCAGGCCAGGGACCTTCCTGGGAGTCTGCAGGGCTCCAGACTTCCTGGAGTCTGGAAGGGAGAGGCTGGGAATGGGTCAGGCCTGGAGCCCCACCGAGGCTGCTGCTGTCCTACCAACCACACAGGAGGTCACGAGGGCATCCTGGGAAGTAGGGCAGGACGTCTAGACACACAGGCCCAGCTGAGGGGCTGAAGACAGAGCTCTGACTTGCCTCAGAACCCTGCTAGACCCCTGATTTGTTGCTGGGTGACCTCAGTTTTCCCCTCTGTAGGACAGGGGCTGTTGGGACATGACAAATGTCACTCCCTCTGAGAGTCGCCCAGCTCGGGCCACATCGCCTCTCCCCCGGGCCACGCCGAGGGCCACCCCGCTGACCTCCTGATTCTCAGGTCACGCCTTTGGGCGCGTACGGTTAAGTAGCCACCACTGCCCTCCGCCTAAGATGAAGGCAGAGCCATGAGGCCCTACCGTCAGGCTGCCAGAGCCAGGAGCCGGCTGGGCACTTCGTGCACATTATCTCAATTAGCTTTGCCCGTGGCCTTGGGAGGTTGGGATTCTCATCACCCCCAGTCTGCAGACGGGGAAGCAAAGGCTCAGAGAGGCAAAGCTGCTGTCCCGATCTAGTGTGTGCTCCATCTCCTGTGCTGTGGTGACAGTAGCAGGAGAAGGCATTTACTGAGCACCTGCTGGGTGCCAACACCCATCCAGCCAGATTGTCTGAGCCTCTTTATGTGTGTGTATGTGTGTGGGGGGGCTCTTCTTCCCATCCCCCGTCTCCCGGGCTGGCCTGAGAGAAGGTAGATGTCTGTAGAGGTGGAGCTGAGGGCGGGAGAGAGGGGACTGCTGTGAGCCGGCTCTCCTGTCAGATGGGGAAAGCAGTGGTACTGGCAGCATCCTGTAAAGCCCCACAGAGGCTGGGCGGCCAGAAGAGCAGGTGCAGGGTAGGGGACCCAAAGAAGAGAAGGGGAGAGGACAGAGGAGGGAGGGGAGGGGAGAGGAAAGGAAGGGAGGGGAGTAACTTGCTTGTGGCCACCAGGTCGTGCTGGTGGTCGTCCTGGCCACCACGTCGGGGACCTCCTCTGCCTGAAGCACCCCTCACTCCAGGGGCCAAGAGCTAAGTGAGATCCTTGAGCTCTCAGATGCTGCACCTCTCGGAGGTGCTGAGGTGTCCATGCCAGGACTCCCTGATTCCTCCTAAGATTTCCACGCCTCTGCGTGTCCAGTTCCAGGAGTTTGGGTGGATTGTGTGACAAGGTGAAGACTTTTGAAAGCCAGCCCTTTCTGAAAGCTGCCTTCAGGGTAGGATGTAGAGGCCTGGGCAGACTCTTTTGTCCCCAGATATCACTGCTTTATCATACTCTAGCACTGACTAAATTACCTCCATTAAATCACTTCTTGGGGTGAAGGTATCGAAAGCCTCTGTTAAAATGAAAATCTACTGTTTTCTAGACTTCTCATAAAATATCAGCTGAGCAGTGTCTTTATCTGTTAAGGGTTAAGATGGACAAAATCAGTTGTTTTAAACTCTTTTTTTTTTTTTTAAACCGTTGGACCCTTTTAACCAAACTATTTATTGAACATAGCTGCTCTGATCAAGAAGGGAGAGAGACATTTGTTAAAGTCCCCGCATCAGTGGTGGGCTCAGAAGGACTCCAAGGAGGGGTGGCCCCTGAGTGGTCCCTAATGAATGGCTGGAATTTTGCCAGGAGGAAACGTGGTGAGGGCGTTTCAGGTAGAGGAACATTCTTGATGAAAGCATGGTGGTGAAAGGCTAGGTGGGCTGATGGCAGAGGCAGGTCTGTGGGGAGGGCCCTAGAGTGTCTGTGGGAGGCAGCCGTGGCTGGGGAGCAAGCTTCAGTGGGCCCAACTCCTTGCCAGGCTGGAGAGCGTGGGTCTGGGGCAAGTCCTGACGACACGGGGGTCTCCACCATCAAAACACGTCCAGTCTAGTTGGGGGACAGACCTGCATTTACACAAGATACTCAGGGCTCTGATGGGGGCAGGGGGTGAAGCACAGGGGCTGAAGGGTACTGAGCCTGGCTGGGGGGACCCCAACAAGCTGGGGTCAGGGAAGGCTTCCTGAAAGAGTTATGTGCTACCCATGTTGCATCTTAAAGTGGGTGTCAGCACCCCAAGGAGGGCGCTCCGCCAGAGGGGCCAGCATGGGCAGAGCCTGCGTGCAGTCCTTGAGGAGGGTTTGAAGCAGAGGAACGTGGCACCCGCCCTGCCTTATCCCAATGGGATCCCTGAGTGCAGCCAGCTCCCTCCCTGCACTGCCTCCCACCCTCCCTACCTCAAGCCTTACCCCTCCCAGTTCATCCTTGACTCGCCCAGGTCTTCTTTGCTGAAACCCAGCTGAGAACCCCAGCCCCGCCAAGCTGCACCCTCCGTGGAGCCCCCTGACCCTCAGGTGATGTCTAGACTTCTCAGGGGGAGTGGGAGGGCATGCATCAAGCCTGCATGATCCCAGCCCTGCCAAGCTCTCCAGCCTCCAAGAGGCAAAGAAAGGTGAGGCCGGGGCCGGAGGGGCCCCAGTGTCTCCTCCGGATGCAGCCAGCGGAACTTCCCGAGATAAGGGCCGCCAACAATGGGGGGCTGTGTGGTGCGGCCTATCTCCAGAGGAAATGAGTGGCCTCTGCACCATTAATCCGCTGCGGCCCACAGCACCCTCTGGAAGAGGGACCCAGGTTGGGGGAGGTGTTCCCAGCCCCCAGCCGCTGTCCCTGCCGTTCTAGGCCCTCCTGCTTCCAGGACCATACATATAAGTAAGGGCCTGGGGCAGGGGCAGAAGGAGGGGGCTACTTGGGCTGGGGAAGCAGAGCCTGGATTGGCTGCCTGACTGAGCTCAACCCTCTGTGGGCCCCAGCAAGCGCCTGTCCCCTTTTGGATCCCTTGTCCCCCACTAATCCCTGGGCTTCCTTCTTTCTTGGCTGTCCTCAGAGTCTGAGGATACCACATGCCTGTAATGCTTTTCTGTCTTCTGGGCCTCTCAGCACATGGGTCTCAGGACACATGCTTTATTTACCCAATTACGGGGGCTCTGATAGGGGATTTTAGACAGCAAGCAAGGCTGCTAGAGAAGACGTTTGGGCTTTGTGGACTGTCACAGCCACTGCAACTAAAGTCAGTGGTGAGAGTGCACAGCTCTGCTCTCTTCTGGGCCTCAGTTTCCTCCCCTGCACCGTGAGGGGTGGCACTCAATGGCCATCCTATGGAGGATGGGCCGCTGTGGCCAGTGATGAGGGGTGTGAAGCCATGGAGTTTCCATAAGTTTCCTCCCAGCCCCCCACCCCCTGCTGCCAAATTCCACCTTAGCCACTGACCAGCCATGTGACTCTGGGCAAATGCCTTTCTGCCTTGGGGTCTTGGTCTTCCTATCTGTAAAATGGGGCCCCTGGCCAGCTAGCTCACGGGAATTCTGTGACAGGGGGTGTAGGGGGGCTCTATATGCTACATAGGGAGGGGTCACTGTCCCTGAAGTGGCCTGGGCTGGGGCTCCACATCCAGGGCCCCATCTCCAGGCCCCGGAGTCCAGCCTTCTCTGCCCCCTCCCCTCCCCACTTCCCATCTCTCACTCTTACCCCCACCTCTTGGATGGCCACACTCAGGGAAAGAGGTCAAGAATGCCACCCCAGGA
Source organism: Balaenoptera borealis (assembly GCF_965194805.1). Classification (NCBI taxonomy): domain Eukaryota; kingdom Metazoa; phylum Chordata; class Mammalia; order Artiodactyla; family Balaenopteridae; genus Balaenoptera; species Balaenoptera borealis. Next base: position 54,896,184 of record NC_138868.1, read on the forward strand.
GATATTCAAAACAATGCACAGGACCCATGAGGTCCTTATATCACCAAGGTCAGTCCACTCATTGTTCAGACAGGGAAACTGAGGAGACAGAGGCTGAGAGTCTCCCAAAGCCAAGTGGGTGGCAGAGAAAAGCCTGGAATGCAGATTTGCTCTCCCACACCCTGGCTCTGGAATGTTAGGGCTGGAAGGATCTTCGGGCTCAGGTTGTCCAAATCCTCTCTGTTGCTGAGGCCTAGAAAGGAGGAAAGCTAAGCCCAAGGTCTCCCCAGGAGCAGTCTGAAGCCCTGACCTCCCAAGTCCAGGACCCCTTCCAGGCCTAGTGTCCCAGTGGCCCATCTAGGTTGGGGTATCCCCGCCTGTGCCCAAGCTTGCAGTCAGGAACAGCAGCTCAGAGATCAAAAGAGAAGGAACCACCACCAAAACATATTGGTGTGAGCCCTTTCCACCCACCCCACCGTGCCGCCTTCTCCACTTCCCACGGCTCCTTCTCCCTCCCAAGGGGCCTTTCTTTCAGAAAGGAAAACTGTTGGAATGAGGAGGAGGAAGCAGGTGGCCTTGTCCCAGGAACGGCTTGCCTCGGTCCTGGGGTCCCTGACATCAGTGTCCTCCCCACCCGGCTGCTCAGGCTGCCATCACTCCCCAGGACATTGTGTCCTGGGCATGGTCCAGCTCTCTCAGAGCAAAGAAAGAAAAGTGAAGTTTGCTGAATCTCTACGCTATGCTTAGCCCTGTGCCAGTGCATCCCTATGCATGATCTCTGTTCATCCTTAACACAGCCCTGGAGGTGGGAATGAATGCTCCCACTTTATAGATGAAAAAGTTGTGGTCCAGAGAGGGAGAGTGACTTCCCCAGGGTCACACAGATGGTACATGGCAGAGTCAGGGCTAGGCCTGGCCTGAGCTCATTGTACTGAACCCTGATGCCCCTTCCCCACCCCGCCTTTAGAGAATCAACCTTATAGACGTGAAAGTATAATCTGGCTCCGTGACCCTCTCTGGTCCATTAAGACAGGGGTCCCCAACCCCCGGGCCACAGACGGGTACCGGTCCGTGGCCTGTTAGGAACCGGGCCGCACAGCAGGAGGTGAGTGGCAGGCAAGGGAGTGAAGCTTCATCTGTATTTACAGCCACTCCCCATCACTCGCATTACCGCCTGAGTCCCGCCTCCTGTCAGATCAGCAGCGGCATTAGATTCTCATAGCAGCACGAACCCGACTGTGAGCTGCGCATGCGAGGGATCTAGGCTGCGCGCTCCTTATGAGAATCTAATGCCTGATCATCTCGAAACCAACCCACCTCCCCACCCCCTGTCCGTGGAAAATTGTCTTCCACAAAACCCACCCCTGGTGCCACAAAGGTTGGGGACCGCTGTATTAAGGGATTCACTGATGAGATGAATCTGGCAGAACAAGTGGGTTTCATGGTGTCATCCACACCTCCCCACCCCGCGCGCACGTCCTGTTGATACCCAGCAACGGGACCACACCTCATTGCCTCCTCTTGGTGCTCAGAAAACCCCACATATTTTGGATCTGGGTTCTTTTTTCTTGGCCGCACCCGTGGCTCGCGGGATCTTAGCTGGACCAGGGATTGAACCTGGGCCTCCCCGCAGTGGAAGTGCTGAGTCCTAACCACTGGACCGTCAGGGAATTCCCAGGATCTGGGTTCTTAAGTTCCCTATTTCTTGGGATCTGTGAGTCTGTGCTAGCTTCCCTGGAACCTCCCAGGCTGGGCTCCCACGACCCCAGGCTTCCTTCTGTCCCAGCTGTGACCACCTTGAGGGTTATTTTTCTGTTTACATGTGCTTCTTCGCACCAATCCATAAGCTTTCCTCAGGGATAGTAGGTCTGGTGGATCTCTGAGTCAGCTCCCAGCACAGGGCTGTGCATGCAGTACGAGACAGGGAAAGTTTGTTCAATGAATAGATATGATTCCTTGATTTTGTTTGGCACCTGCTCTCTGCCCTTGGCATGAAAAAGACTTTCAAGGCGGCAACAGAGGACTCAAGATTGTGCAGTGAGGTGGCCTTTGACATTTTTAACCCTGGATCAAGTCCTGGATGTCAGTGCAGCAGCCCTGGGACACATATGGCAAGGGGCAGCTAATGGCCCTGCCTTCTGCCCAGCTGTTTTGAAATCCTGCCACCTTCCCAGTCACTGGATGCCTGTTCTGTTCCAAGGCCCAGGCCAAACACTGTCCCCATAATGAGGTAGGTGGTATGTCCCCACTGACAGGTAAGGAGACTGAATTCAGAGAGTGGCAAGAACTTTCCCAAGGCCACCTAGCTTGGAAGGGGTGACGCAGCACTTCCAACCTTCCTGTCCGGTGTGGCTCTGCCTCTCCAGTCTCTGGTGCACTGGGGGCAGCTCTAGAGGACAACTTTCTTCCAGGCAGAGACAGGGATTCTCTCAGTGTGAGAGAGTGAGCCCCCATCCCACGTGGAATGCAAGACGGGCAAGATGGACACTTGGTGAAGATGCACGGAGAGGATGGCACACTCCATAAAAGCCTGCGGAGACTTGAGTGGGAGTCAGTCCGTCCCAGGCTTCAAACCCTGTCCTCCCCAGAGCAGCTGGGCCTGGGGCCACCAGATACAGGTGAATGGAGCCCAGAAGAGCTGGCCAGGCAGCAGAGGCCATGTGTGGATTGGCACTTGGCTGCCGGAGCCAGAACAGGCTGGAGCAGACAGCGTGAGAGCAGCTAGGCGTGGAGCATGGAGGGGGGACACTGACAACTCTGGCAGGAGAAGCGGCTCCTGTGGCCCAAGAGATGGGAGGGAGCCAGGGAAAGGGGTGTCTGGAGAGCAGGGCAGGGGTGGGGGTGGGGTGGGGGAGGTGGGGGCACTGGTGAGCCGGGCCTGAGGCTCAGGGTGGAGGGAAGGCAGGGGGCCTGCTGATCCGAGGGGGTGGGGAGGAAGTTGAACGTGTTTCCACGGGGATGGAAGCGGGTGAGGACAAAGCGGGGAGGTGCTGGGTGGAGAAGGGATCTGCCAGAGGGAGGAGCAGGCAGGGAGCCCAGAGATGGGACGCAGGAAGTCTCTTCCATGGGACAGGCCAGGAGGAAGACAGAGTGAGAATGGGAACGGACTCTGGTGAGTTTGAGGGGCAGGAAGTTTCAGTGCATTCCCTTTGCAGCAAGAGCATCCTGTCTGATGAGAGTGGAGTGCCTCGAGGGAGAAAGACTTGCTGCCAACGATGGGGAGAGAGCTGAGCAGAGCATTTGGAAATGCTGCCGCTGAGGACCAAACACAGGTGGTCACAGACCCACAGTAACCCGCAGTGCTGACTGTCGCTGACACCTAGTGACCCAGGCAGCCTGACTCCAGAGTTGGGCTCTTTCCCATTATACTCTCCCCTTCATCATGGAGAACTTAGGAATATTTATATTTATAGGGAACTTAGGAAGTGCCAGGCCCTGCACCAAGCCTTTTACGAAGTGTTAACTTGTTTAAGCCTCATAACAATCATAAGAGGCAGGTACATTGATTACACACGCAGACACACAGACACGCGCAGATATACAGACATGCACTGGTTCGCGTTCAACCTGGGATGGAGCATGTGGTGGAGGAGGGACGGCGCTGTGGTTGAGAGACCCCTCCTGTCCGGCTCTCAACCCCTCTTCACCTCCCCACCCACCTTTTCCTGCAGGGGCCATGCACCTCTGCTCTGTGTCTCCCTTGGACTGAACATTCTCTGTTAATGGTTTTCAGACTATCCTTCCTCATCCTGCAAAGTCCTGACTCATACCCACTTTGGCAGTTGGGAAGACTGAGAAATCTAAGTCCCACGCCCCTATGATGGACAATTCCAGGCCCTCACCTCTAGGGTAGACTGCCTGGTGTTGAAAGTTCCCCCACCCCCACTTACCCCACCTGCAGCCCAAGCACTCCTGGGAAAGGGCCCCCAGAGCTGGATGTGGGCAGCTGGAGTAGAGAGAGGCCCCTCTAGCATATGACTGGGGTGGCTTGGGGAATCACCAAGTTCATTATCCCTGGGCAGTGCCTGACTAGCCAGAAAGAGAAAGGGGGCCTCTGCAGCTGCTGCCTGCCTCCCATCATGCCCTGCACCTTCATGGAGGTCCTTCCTCCCCTCCCTGGTCCCAGAGATCATTGGCTGCCTCCCTCCCCACCCCCAGTTCTGCGTAAACTAGAACTCCTTCCAGGAGGTCCCCTGGGCTGCACAAATTTTACCACATTTCAAATTCTTCCTGCCCTGTCTCCAGATCCAGTCTCTGCCCACCCATCAAGCCATCCAGTCATTCACCCATCTGCCCACTGTGTCCATCCTTCCTTCATCCAGCATCTAAAATGACTATGTTGCTAGATGCCAAAGACATAAAATCCTTGCCCTACCCTCTCAACAGGGCTATGGTAAGGTTCAAAGGAGCTAATGGTTGTGAACGTTCTGGGTAAACTGCTGGGATCCGTGCCGTGGGGCAAGCTTCTAGCTCATTTCCAGAGCAGGGGAGCACTGGGAGGCAAGTACCCTGAAAGCTTGAAGCCACCTGGTGCCTTCTGGGAATGAAAAGATTCTGTCTGCCGGGAACCCAGAGGTGAGGAGGGGAGGGCCTTGTAGTGAGGCTGAAGGTAAAGACAGGGCTGGGCTGTGAGGACCTTGGGGATTGGGGGAAGGAGTTCCAATTTTGTTCTGTGGGTGTTGGGGGGCAGAGATAGGATTTCCGGGGGAAGTTGTAGGACCAGATCTGCAGGGCAGCTGGTACGGACAGCCCATGCTATCTCCATGGAGACTATAGAGACCTTCAAAGAAGAGGAGGCCACTGGAAGTGAGGGTTGAGTCCCATCAGTGGAATGAGAGGGAGCTCTGGTGCTTCCTCACAATTGGAGTCTGAAGCCATAAGCCAAGAGTTAAGCTGGAGAATTCTAGAAGCTTCATAAATTTGGGCATGGTCCTTCCCCCTGCCTGGGTCCCATGGAGCATCCTGACACAGGAGGGGTGTCTGGTTGGTCCTGGGAAGGAAGAAAAGGAGACTGGGGAGAGGGTTTCCCCTGCCAGGCACTCTGGGGGAGCCCCAAGAATAGAGTAGGCCCAGCTGGGAGGGGAGAGCAGAGGGGGCTGGGCAGGGCCAGTTGTGCAGGGTGTTCACTGCACAAGGGCAGCCCACTGAGGGCATGAATGGGTGGTGAAATCCTGGCATGGGGCTGTATCTGCTCAAACAGGAGCCTTTTTTCTAACTTTCATAAAGGTACCATAGAGCCTTACTGGGGCCCTTGGGCCATAGGAGAGCAAAGGGGGCCTTGGAGCAAATTCAGGAGTTGAGAATCCAGGAGCCTAGTAGGGCCTATCACTATCTATCTCTTGCTCTTTCAAAACACCACCTAGTTTTCCCCTGGGCAACGAGGGAAATGAGGCTTCACTGGCTTGCTGAGGACCCAGCCTGAGGAAATGGGGCAGGCTGATTCTGGAATCTCCAGCTGATTCAGGCACAGTGTGTCCTCATGGCAGACCTGTGTGGCTTGGCCAGGAGAGGGGAGGTATGGCAGGGTGACCCCGAGTTCTGCTGCTGCTATACCGGGCACTGTCGGGCAGTTTCCAGAAGACCCATCTGAAAAGTGAGGCATCAAATGAGATGGTGGCCACACTTGAGCTGGCCTCCAGGAGGCTGTGAGGCCCGGCAGGGGAAGGCCTGCTGGGGGCTGAGCTCAGCATCCATCACGGCCGGGCCATGTGGGGTCACTCTGTGGCAGTGGCACATCACTGTCCCCTCTGCAGCTCAGTGTCCTCGTCTACACAGAGATAGTGTCTGAGGCCTGCCCTGAGGTATCTTCTAACTCTCAGACCTGAATCCCTTACCTGTGCACATGCCTTTCTCCCCCATCACCTCACCTGATTTCATTTCCGTCTGAATTAGGCAGTTGGCATTAGACCTATTTGACTAGGGGAAAAACAGGCTCCATCATGGAGGCCCAAGATCCCACAGTGGGCAAGTGATGAAGCCAGAATTGGCTCCTGGAGCCTGAGGTCATCGTCTCCCTGCCCTGGGGTGCCTGGTGGCTGCTGTGAGCTGGGACGGACACCCTCCTGCCCACAGGAGGGGGTGTGGTCGGGAAGCTCAGTCAGGCCAGGGGGCAAGAGATCCCTCAACACGAACGGGGGTGCTTTCTCCCGTGACTTCCGGAGAGCCCCTACCTCTCCAGCCCTCCCTCTCTCCCAGCCACCCATCTTCTCCACACCCCAGACTCCAGAGGCCCGGTCTGGGTGCCGGAGTGATGGCTACCATTTGGGAGCACAGACCTCGCCAAACCCACCGCTCAGCACCATACACACATCAACTCATTTGAGTCTCTCAACAGCTCTGCAAGGTACAGGAGTTTTATTCCCAGTTTACAGATGAGGAAACAGAAACCCAAAGAGGATAAATCACTGCCTCAAGTCACAGCTAGCAAATGCCGGCCCTAGGAGCAGAGTCTGTTCCTAACAGCTCTATCGTCCTGCGTTCTGGCCAACATGGCCTATCGTTCGGGCTCGGAGTCTGACTCTCGGAGCGGATGGGCCAGCCCTGGCCCTGCAGGGCTCGCCCAGCACAGAGCCAGCACCCGCTGCCTTCTGGAGCCACGGGGTCGTGGCCGTCAGGAGGCCCGACCCGCCGGCTTTACGTCTGGGGTGTTTTCTGGAGCTCTAAAAACAGAAAGAGAAGCTCCTGCCAGACCTGGCACGAGGCCTTAGCCTGGAGGGGCCACAGCGCCCAGGCTGTCCCTGGGGACCCTGGGGTTTCGGGCCTCCTGTCCTGTCCCAGGGGACTCCATCTGCACACTCGGAGCTATATCCCTCTGGTTCCTGGGGAGCAGCTTTGCACGAATGGACACGAATAGCTCCAATGAGGGAGAGTTTCTAGTTTGGTCCTCCCCCAGTCCTCCCTGCTCCAGCCCTGTTTCACACCCCACATCAGGGCATCCCCGAGTGCAACCCCACTGCCAGAAGGGGAAACTGAAGCTCTGCAGGGGGCCCTGACTGGCGCAAAGCTGTACAGCCTGGGGACCCTGCTCTATTCCCCTTCTCTGCCAAGCCCTCCTGCCCCAGCTCAGCACGATGGGGCCCAGCCTGGTTTTAGCGCCTGGATTATTACGGGCCTTCCACTTCTCCCGGACAAAGTTCCAGCTCCTCGGCCTGGCAGGTCAGGTCCAGACAGAAGAAACAGTGTCTGCAAAAGCCTAGAGGTGTGAGCAGGGGGAGCTGGGTGTTGTATGTTAATCAGACCCCATGGGTCAGACCCGGAGAACTGTGTGAACTTCGGCTCTGAAGCCAAAATCAACAGAGGTGCAGTGGACACCCCTGGGCAACCTCCCTGCCACCTTTCCTGCCCTGACGCCCACCATCACCTGGGGCCTTCTCAGCCTATCAATCAAGAGCCTAACCGGGTAACCAAGACTGAGCCCTGAACTTTCTCTCACTTCTCACCCACCAAGGAAAGATGCACGGCCTCTGAGGGGGCATCTACTTCAGCCTCTGAGGACCCCCAGGACACACGACACACTGCTCTGAAGGTGCTGCTCTGTGGCGAGTTGGGGTACCAGGGGCTTTGCATCTCGGAGGCCTCAGTGCTACAGAGTCAGTGGGAGGCAGGTGGGGAAAAAAGGTGGAAAGAAGTGAGAAAATTTATTCGTTCAAGAAGTTTTTTACTGATTGCTTACTACACACCTCGTACAGAGTGAACGAGTACAGAATGAATGAGTGAGAAAATCAGTGGGTGGGCGTGCATGCTGGCAGCTGGCCCTTGGTGAACCTGGGGGCGGGGGGACGGGGCTGCCAGGTGGGGCTGAGGACCTGGCAGGAGACCCTGGGTGGGCATATCAGTGAGTGGTCCTGGCTCGATCACAAGGGCGTCCACTGGCATTCTCTCTCAGAGGCCAGGCAGGGGGTCTGGGCCCTGACAGGCCACTCGCCCCATAAAAGCCCTGATTTACGCTGCAGCCGCCTGCTGGCCGTGATGTCGCCTGCGCCTTGTTTATTTGTGAGAGCCAGGTTAGGGTCTGGCTCCTCTGTCCTTCCCGGCTCCATGTGTTCTAACCCCACATGGTGAGGAAGACGGATGCCTTGGAATTATTTTGCATGAAATGGCTGTGGAAAACTATTTGGCCGGCATTTGATTTCACCTCTTGTTACAGCATAATTTGTTATCCTGAAACATGAGCAGCTGGAGGCCTGGAAGAGCAGATGTTCCTGGGGAAGGTGAGGGCTCCCCAGGCAGGGGTGGTAGTGACACGGGGCAGCGGCAGAGCACAGCTTCTGCCACGCAGGCCTGTGCCCCTTATGACTGTGGGAAGCTCACAGAGGCCTTTCTGGGGCTTGCTTTCCCCCATCTGTAAAATGGGGATGAGGACACCTCTCTCTCAGAGGTGTTGTGAGGACTCGATGAAACAATTCACAGAAAGCACTTAGCATAGTGCGTGACCCACAGTAAGATTCAATAAATGTTTGCTATTATTCCTGGAAGAGATGAATGTCTAAGACAGGCTTTTTTTTTTTTTTTTTCCAAGAGAGGCTTTTAAAGCGTGAGTAGAAGTGAACCTGGTGAAAAGATGTGTTTTCTGGCACAGCATGAGAAAAGACATGGAAGGGAAAACGGGAACAATTATTTGATGTGGCTGAAACAGAAAGAAGGAGGCAGGCAGCAGTGGGAGAGGGCGCCTCGGGCTGGGAGGAAAGCTGGGTAAAGTCCACAGAGTTAGCTGAAAGGCCCCCCATATGTGTTTCTTAGGACCACCATAAGCAAGCACCACAACTGGGGGGCTTAAAACAAGAGCAATTTATTCTCTCACGGTTCTGGAGGATAGAAGTCCAAATCCAAGTTTGGGCAGGCCCATGCTCTCTCTGCAGGTTCTAGAGAAGAAGACTTCCTCGCCTCTTTCTAGCATCTGGTGGTGGCCAGCAAGCCTTGGCATGTCCTGGTTTGCAGCTGCATTACTCCAATCTCTGCCCCTGTTGTCACATGGCATTCTACCCCACGCCTGTGTTTGTGTCTCCTCTTCTTCTTATAAGGACAACAGTCATACTGGATTTAGGGCCCACTCTTTGGAAGACCCTAGGCCTCCACTCTGCAGCCTTAAAAGCAGAGTCATCCAGACTTGACTTCTATCTGTGCCAGGGCAGAGTCCCAGAGAGGACAAAGACCTCCCCCAAGGTCGCACATGGGCCCACAGCAGATGGGGGGCTGGACCTCAAGCCTCCTGCCTCCCAACCCATGCTCTCCCATCACCCCAGCTGCACAGGTGCTCCCTGCTCTGGACCAAGAATTTCAAGGGTTATAGGAGATAAGGATGGGAGTGGGAGGTGGTATTGAGTTTGGAGCCCTCTGGAAGGGTGGGGAGCATCAGGTGAAGAGGGTACATCTGGGTGGAAAGGCAAAGTGAGGGGCTTAGGGCAGTGGGGACAGGTGTGTGTGTGTGTGTGTGTGTGTGTGTGTGTGTGTGTGTGTGTGTAGAATACATGGCCCTGAAGGGACAGTGGCACCAAGAGAAAAAGGAGGGCTTTATTTGTGGGGAAGACTGATAATGCCCCTCTGGAGAGAGGAGGTCTCAGAACTGTGGACAAAGCTGAGGGTGGGTGCTGCTGCCCTGAACTCAGAGACAAGGTCTAGTTGGATTAAGAGGTTCTCCCAGTTTTACGTTGCAATAAATCAGCTGTTCTGTGAAGACTTTCAGGTGCCCTTAGGCCAAAAGGGTTATTCACTCTAAGGACACGCTGTCCCGTGCAACCCCTGTCAGGAGTGAGGGCCAGCCTTGGTCCCGTGAGGACTAGGAAAGCAGCCAGGGGCTGAGGAGGCAGAGCCAGGGTGCTTCTTATCACTGCCTCTCTCTGCAGATGCTTTCCTGGACTCATGGGGGAGGACACACCCCCCGCAGTCCTCCCTTCATCTGTCCCTCAATATGGGCCACACCAGGAGACTGACTGAGGGCCAGAGCTGACTCTGAACACCAAACCCCCAGTTCAGCAAGGGAACATGTGATTGGGCCAGCCTGGGTCACGTGCTCACGCTCACCCAGTCAGGAGCCAGGATCCCAGGTGAGTAAACACGGCTGCCAGGGCCCCACCCTTGGTGTGACCCTCAGAGGAGTTCTCAGTGGGCTCAGCTCACCCCAGACGGTGCCTGCCTGCCAGCAAAAACCAAAGATTATTCAAATTCAAAGGAGAAAAGTTCACAATGATACAAAAGGCGTATACATGCCACATTAAAAACAACCTAGGCACAGAGGAAATACAAAGTAGGATAAAGAAAAAGCGACAGACACACTCCAAAGCTCTACCATGAGGACGCGGGAGCCACAGCTGAGGCCTCGCCAGGCTAGCATTCCGTCTGAAAAGAGCAGAGAGCAGAAGCCCTGGCTGCCTGGCATAGGGAAGACCACCCACCCACCAGCCCGCCCCATCCACCACTGTACCCCCTGGCAATCTGATCACCTCTCTGAGCCTCCACTTTCTCATCTGCCAAATGGGGGTGCTAATCAGCCTTACCTCTCGGGGCAGTGGTTGGGACTAACCTGAGGATGCATTTTAAGAAGGGGCTGGCCCAGGGTCTAACAAATGATAGGCACTCAGCATTTGCCAGTTCTCTCCATTTCTTTCCTCCTACACCAGGGTCCCACAGACTTTAAATAAAGGACCTGCCCCCCACCGCTGAAGATTAGCCTGAGGTGCTTCTTGTCTCCCTCATGAGTGTTAGGGCCTGGTTTACCTTCAGCTACTATTTATTTCCCTTGGAAGCCAGAAGCACGTCCAAATGTGAGCACAGACTGCTGGCCAAGAGTCCCCAGCTGAGCATTACCAGTGCTCTAGGAGGTGCTAAGGGCCTTAATAAGGCCAGCTACCATCCCTTTAATGTGCCCATGGCCTTCATGTTGCTACTCTGGAAAGGTTGGGGCTGGCCTGGTCCCTCGCCCACCTCATTCTCTGGCGGCTGCTGGGAGACAGCAAGCCCTCTGTGGAGGTTTGTCAGGCAGACAAAAATCCAGGCCTGGAGCTGCTCTCCTGCACTGGCTGGCTGCTGGCTCACGGGATAGAAATTCCATCTGCCTGGGTCTCCAGGGGAGGGCTGTTCAGCACAGGCCTGGGAATCGGAAGCCCCTTGGGGAGCCTGGAGCCCTGAGTTCACCGTCTGACCCCTCCCTCCCTGTCCTAGCCTAGCCTGGGGCAGCTTGGGACCCCCAGTTCCTCCTGGAATCTCTATTTGGGTTTGGTTTGGGGTTGGAGTTTGTTTCCAACTTGTTTCCAAGTTGTTTCAGGGCAACTTGATCCCAACCCAGCCCCCAACCCCTACCCCCATCCCTGCCCCTCTGGAGGGAGCTTGACTTCGAGACATGCTGACAGGGCTGGCTCCTCCAGACCTCCCACCAAGGGCACGGGTTCAGTTGACTTTGATGTCCTGAAAGGAGGCCTCCCAGCCTCAACCCCCTCTCCCCCAATAGTAAATAAGTCAGAGGCTGTGAAACCAAATGCCACCTGGTGGAGTAAAACAGAAAAAGAAAAACAGCCGTAGGGAGACAGAATAGGTGGGGTAGAGACACCTCTGGACCAATTCCTTACTGTGTGACCTAGAGGAATACAGTCAACCTCTCTGAGAGGCGGCTGAAATGACCACATGAATACCTGTGAGAAGGCACATGTGACAGATGACCAGGTGACCAGCACAGTCCCTTCCAAGGCCCAGTCAATTACTATTCTTTGTCTTTAATGTGTATGGATGCCTTTGGCCCACACTATGCTTTGGTTAAAAAGTGAACGCATTTTAGTACTGCTCTCAAGGAAACTGCAGGCCTGGGGTCTAAGTCCTAGATGAGTAAACTGAGCCTCAGAGAGGAAAGGCACACTCAGAAGGGGAGTTGGCAGGGGGACGGGCTGGGCACTCCACCAAGTGTGTTACTGCCTGTCCTCTACCAATGAGGAAACAGAGGCTCAGGCAATTACACGAATGTCCCAGATTTATTGTCAGGGAGGGTGTGCAGGGTGGGGATGGAGACGCAAGAAAGGCTTAACCAGAAGTCTTATCTGTCCTCTTCCCTGGCGGGCCTGAGATCAACGTCCTCAGAGTGGCTCGTGGCCTCAGCCCAGCTTTGTCCCCGGGCACCTGGTTTTCCTGCCCTTACCTCTGAATCATGTCAGGTCACCAGAGCTTCTCAGAGAGCCCTGCACTGTTCAAGCCCCTGAATGCCTCACATTCGGAGAAGGCTAGAACATGATAAGCCACAAGCTACCCACCAGTTGACTGTTCACCTAAGATTATTATGCCCTTGCTGCCATGAAACTGGAGGTCAGAAAGGCTGAGTGCCTTGTCCAGAATCACATGTTAGGGCATCATCAGAGTTGGGGTCAGACTCAGGTCTGCCTGTCACCAGAGCCTTCCTCCCAACACTGAGACGTCAGGGTCTTGTGTAGGGCAGGAGCCCCAGCTGCGAGGGCCACAGCCTTCCCTGCTTCTACTGCTGTGTGACCCTGTACAGAGAGTTTTCATGGTGTCTAAAACCACAAACATTTATTTCTCACAGTTCTGGAGGCTGGGAAGTTCAAGATCAAGACACTGGCGGACTTGGTGTCTGGTGAGGGTGCTCTTCCTGGTTTGCAGATGGACAGCTACTTCCTGTGTCCTCACACAGTAGACAGAAATCATCTCTCTCGTGTCTCTTCTTGTAAGGGCACTAATCCCATCGAGGAGGCTCCACCCTCATCACCTCATCACCTCCCAAAGGCCCCACCTCCAAAAACCATCACCCTGGGGATTAGGGCTTCAATACATGAACTTTGAGGGGACGCAAACATTCAGTCCGTGGCACATGGATACCACAGGCAGTGGACTCTTGCGTCCAACCTGATGTTTTTGGCAGCACCTTGATGGGGATTCTAGGATTCCATATGCAAAGATTTCATGTGGTAAAAGGAATCTCTGGCTTTAATGTAATATAACACTAAGATATCATTAGTGTGGCTTTCTGATTCAACAGTTCTTGAATTCTAGCATTACATTAGTCTAAGCTTCCATTATCCTGTGATTCTAAGATTCTACAATTCTATGTTCCCCTGAAAGCTTAGGCTCTGAGGAATAGGAAAATCCAGCTGGTGGTACCAGGGTGGGTAAAGAGGCAGCTTTTCCATCCTATGGACTTTTCTAACAACGATGAGCAATGTGCTGTTTGGTTTTCATTGCATTCAAAGGAAAGCTTGGCCAAGCCACATCAGACTGTGAGTTCACCCACCCTGGGCAGGACAGCCCATGGAGCCAGAGGGGAAGGAGGAGGAAGGGAGGAAAGAGAGGGGGAGAAGGGGAGGACAGGGGGAGAAGGGGAGGACAGGGGGAGAGGGAAGAGGCAGCATCAACCTACCAGGCTGGAGGTGGCCAGTGCTCTATCCCCTTCAGTGAGGGTCTGAGTTGTGTGTGGCGCTGTGCTGGACACCAGAACCCTGTGTCACTCTTCTCTGGTCCTCACGCACCAAGCTGGGAGTGGCCTGCCAAGAGCAGGGACAGATAAGCAGACAAGAACAGATGAGAACAGGAGCAGGGGGTGAGAAGGCAGTCAGGGAGGGCTTCCAAGAGGAGGTAATATCTGCATCAGGAGTCGAAGGCAGTAGATCAGTAAGGGAAGGGTGCCCAAGAGTCTGGGGAGTGACAGCTGGTTCCATGTGGCTGGAGCCTAAAAGGAGAAGGCAGGAAGTAGTGAGAGCTGGGGTTGTAGAGTCACCAGGGGTCAGTCCATGCAGGGCCTTGACTGCCATAATAACCTTGGACTCCACTCTGAGGGCAGTAGGGAATCAGGACATTTTTTGTGGGTGGAATGCGGTCACTGGGCACCCTGAGAATGTCACAGCTGAGGGGCCTAAGATCATGGGGTCCAAACTTAACTGTACCTTCAGTTAGGAGGTGAGGACCAGAGAGCAGAATGGCTCACAGTCACCCAGCGCATCAGCCCCTTATGGTCTCACCCATGTTGCCAGGTTCTTTCCCCCATCCAGCTCTCCTGGCATCAGAGGATCTCACAGACTTTGAGCCTGTGGCTCTCCACACCCAGCTGCCCATTACGCTTTGGGTCGTGGAAACCACCCTGCAAGCTCAGCACAGCTACCAAAGCCTCCTTAGGACAGGATGGAGCCAAACCTGGGTTTTCTGGCATATTCCACCTGCCGGAAGGGGTGGCTTTACCTGTCCTCAGTCCCTTGCCAGATGTCATGCTGCTGGAGGAGGTCACCCCAGACCCCTTGGCTACCTAGGAAGACCCTTGGGATGAATCGAGTGACCAGCAATGGGAGAATGGCACTTCAGCCAGCATATGTGACCGAGCCCAGTGGAGTCCCGCTGTTTTCCACCCCTTAGCCTGAATGTCCTTAATAAGGGATAGAACCCAAGAGACAATACACTTGGCCAAACTTCAGGCAGCCAGTGGTCTTAGCACTGGATACTCTGGCCAACAAATGGTCCCATCTTCACATTTATTATAAACTCTTGGGCCATTATCTAAAAATTGTCCACTTCAAGATAGAGAACTCTGGGAATCTCTTGCCTCACAGAAACTCACAATATAAATCAAAATCACACAGATCTCAATACAAGACCTTGTCAGGCCTCTCCTTATTCCCTTCCAAGTTACAGACTTACTGGTAATAACCAAGATACATGTTTCCACTTCTCAAAATACACAATTCTGGGCCCTTGGAAGAGACGTGTAAGAGAACTTTCACATCCCTGAAAGGTCCCAGATAGCTAGTTTAACTGAGAGGCATAATGGCCTCCTCAGACAGATTCTTTTAAAATTCCAATTCAGCAAATAAACTCCTAAATGAGTCTTTGTCTTGCCCCAGGCCTTAACATATCTTTATAAATTTTCAATCTTGTCCCCATCCCAGCTGGAAGCCAAACCAAGGGTGCATACTCCCCTGGGACCCTCTAACCATAGATTGTCCCACAGGCCTGGCAGCTACTCATCTGATATGGGACTCCTGTAAACCTAAACTTCCACCAAAAACAAAAACCTGTCAGGTGCAGCTGTACATCATTCTGGTGACTGTGGTCTTCTTGCTATCAGTCTGGGAGTGTTCATTGATTTATAATCTAGAGGCCCAAACCCTCCAAATAAGTCATGGTTTCAACCAAACATGGCAATGTTGAGGCCCACATCAGCTAGCAGGTCCCCACTTGGAAAGGATACCCCAGTCCCACATCCCAGATGACATTGCCCTGGCCCAGAAGCTCACTGCTGGAGATGACATTGCCTCAGAAACTCAATCACCTCTAAAAATTAAAATCCTGCAGGTAATGACTGTGACATCCTGCCACCCATATACTGCTTCTAACCTGACTCTGTCTGTCCATTCTGGGTTGGTCCGCATTGGCTTCTGATCTCTGTACTGGCCATACCCTCTCTAGGCAGCTTCTGGCCACCCAATGGGGCTCTCAGTCTTCTGCAAATGCTTTGTGTCTGTCTAGATGCCACACAGCTGGGCCTCCCAGAGCCCACCTCTCTGACTCCCAGACCTGGGTCACCAGACCTGCTGGGGCCCAAAGCAGTTGTGGCCACAGAATCGTTTGGCCAGGTCTGTTCTCCATGGGAAGTGGTGCTCTTGCCTGCAAGAAGATGGGGCTGAGCTTATAAGACAGGACTTCACCCAGGTCTGAAGGAACTGCTCATCTGTCCCAGACCATCTGCCTTCCTGGAAACCACTGAACTTGACCCAACCATATAGCAATGTTGTAAAGGCCCTAGTGTCTGATAGTGGGTAATCCTGTCCCAGCCAACCTGCTCTTCCAGAGGACTTACTGGGGACAAAGTCAGACCCTGGGGAAGCAGCTCTCAGGTAGAATTTTAGGCCTGGATAGGCCAGAGGAGGTGATACTTTTAGGTTACAGAGTCACCAATGCCCCTGAAATCACATAATAGCAAAATGTCAGTCATGGGCAGAACTTCAAAGCACATCTCCACCCATGATCTCATTGAAATCTTCCAACACTTTTTAACAAGGGCAAGAATGAATTTTCTCATCTCATGGAACCCTTGATGCAGGGAATTGTAGTGACTTGTGCAGCATCTTGCAACAAATATAGACTGGAGCTGGACAGTGAAAAACCATGGGCTGTGGGCAGACAGATCCTGGTCAAAATCATAGGCCAGGGTGACTTTGAACTGGTCACTTCACCTCTCTGGATCTCAGTCTCTTCATTCATGATATGAGGCTAATAATCCCTATTTCACAGGACTGTTGGGGGATCAAATCAGCATATGTCTGTAAAATACCTGGTTCATTTGCTGGTGGCTCACCTTGTAACTGGTGTCATTCTTAGAACTCAGCTCCCTCACGGCACCCATACTTGCTACTCTGGGAGCCAGCCAGAGGGGATGGGCACTGAAAGAGCCCTGTGTCTCTCCAGCTCCACTGATGGGCCCCTAGCAGCCTACCAGTGATGTCGTGATGTCAGATGCCCTCCTCTCAAACGCAGAGTGGCTGGGCCCCAGGACTGGGTTCTGTGCCCAGTGTGAAGCAGTATCCTCTAAGGACTGACTTGATATCTCCACGGTTGGATATAAGATTCCCGTGCCAGGTGACACCATACTCCAGCTTAAAGTACCTTCAGAATGTGGCACAGGTTCCTCCCAGGGGTCCCTGGGTATGGGTCCTGGATCTGCTGTGGGATCCAGGACAAGCTGTTAAAACTCTCTGAGCCCCAGTTACCTTGTCATTAACATAGGAAATATAAAACCTAGCTTGAAGGTGGTTGTGAGACTGAAATGCAAGAAGACATGGACAGCAATTAGCTCAGCACCTGGAACGTGGTAAGTGCGAACTTTGATGATGGGCGCTCAGTAAAGTTTCATTGACTGGATGAGCATCCTTCCCTCTTCCCATTTTACAGAAGAGGAAAACAGAGGTCTGGATGAGGGAAATGACTGGCTCACTCTGGTGGCTAGTATCTAGAGTGCTCAGAAGTCAAAGGTCTGGCCACTTCCTTCCCAGTCTTTATTACTTCTAAGAAGGCCCTTTCTGATTGGATTTGGGGAAAACCTTTGGTGTCTCTGCCCATCTGGCAAATCCCAGAGTGGCTGGATCCACCCACATAGCTGCAAGTGGACAGGCCTGGGGAAGGGGAAAGGAAACACGAATCCTGGTCTCTCTCCAGCTCGTCCCCAAGTCTGGACTTTCCGGAAGCCACACCCTGTCCCCAAGTCCCTCTGGAAGCCTTGGCAGCCTTATCTGCAAAGGGGAGGAGAAGGGGTTCTGAAGTCAGCCAGGGCATGTCAGAGGGAAGAGAAAAGCAGGTCAGAGAGGGACAGAGAACACCCCACGTGACCCCAGCCATGCTCACAAGCACTTGCTGTCCTCCCAGACTGCGGACAGCCAGCGAGAACTGGCTCCCAGCCCTGACTCTGTCTTGAATTTGACGGTGACCTTGGGTGAAAAACCATTTCTCCTTCCTAGGCCTTGGTTTCCCCATCTATGAAATGGAAAGTTGAAATTGAGCAGGGGGTCCTCAGCCCACTAGTAGGAAGCAGAGTTTCCAGAACGAGGCCGGTGACCTCCCTGCTCACAGGCCCCACACCCACCCTCAAGGGTCCAAGGATTTGGCTGTGGTATTTCATTTATCATCCTTGCGGTTTGCAGGTACCATGGCTGGCAGGCTGATTGCTCAACAGGCTTATTACACTCCTCTGTGACTAATAGATTCTTTTTCTGTTTGTGTTTTAAAGCCATAGCAATAATATTGGCTCTCAGGGACACCGCTGAAATCACCATTATTCAGCCCGACCCTACCTACACGATAAACAGACCAGCAGAAACATCCCTTCTAGAAAAAGAGAGCCTCTGTTTCTCTCACGGTGGGAGCAGTTTCTTTGAGAAGCTGGTATATGTCAGGGTGGAGGGTGAATTTATGAAGTGTTGAGAATCATAGGATTAGGTCAGTTCTCTGGTCCCTTCCAGCTCTGACCTACACATTGGACCTCATCAAAGGGAGGAGCTGAACAGATACCATCTTCCCTTTGAAAGTTTGAGTGTGGGGTTAAGAGCCTGGCTGGGAGTCAGCACGGCTTGTGGTCCTGGGTCCACCAACTGCTGGCTGGGTGACCTTGGGCAAGTCCTGTCCCCTCTCTGAGCTGGTCTTCTTATCTGAAAAATGGGGGAAAAACGATGACCTCTCATGGGAGGTGGAGAGGGCAGAATACCAGGAAGTCATGAGTGAGAAGCACTTAGCACAGGGCTTGGCGTACAGTAGGAGCTCACAAGCTGGGCATTGTTACCATTAAATGTGGAGCCCTGAGTAGCGGGCTGGAGCGCAACAGGATGGGGGAAGGTTAGGGCCAACCCCAGGGGGGACTTCATGAAGGGTCCAAACCCCCAGGAAGGCAAGTCAAGGGCTGGTCACTGTCAAGGTCACCTGGCCTCTCCTTTTCCGACCAGTTCTATCTGTCAAAACTGCAATGAACAAAATAGCCCAGCACAACACAGCGGCCCCAGCGTCTGTCATGCCAAATTGCTGAATTTGTCAGAGGGAGGAAGCACGGGCTGCCTATGGTCTGGCTCCTGCCTCCCTGGAGCGGGTGGGGAGAGAAGAACCTTCTATGGTTGTCTGACACCCCCTCAAGTCCTCCTCACAAGTATTCAAAGCTCCCCGGCTTTTTCAGGAGCCTGCTTCTCACTTGCCGGGGCAGGAGGTCCTTACTGACAACCATCCACAGGCCCGTTTCCCTCCGTCTGTGGGTCTCCATCCCATGGGGCCCAATGTCCCCTTTATTATGTTGAAACAGTATCATGAAATGGTCTTCACTGATAACATAGCCTGCCTCCACACACAATGAAAAAGCCAGCGTAACCAGTGGTGGGCTGATGAATGTTTAACAAGCAAATCTCTGAAGGAAAAGAATAAAATGATTTATACGGGCATACCTTGTTTTATTGCGCTTCACAAATATTGCGTTTTTTGCAAATTGAAGGTTTGTGGCAGCCCGGCGTGGAGCAAATCTCTTGGCGCCATTTTTCCAACAGCGTTTGCTCACTTCACGTCTCTGCGTCACATTTTGGTAATTCTCGCGATATTTCAAATCCTCCACCAGCAAAAAGATTACGACTCCCTGAAGGTTCAGATGTTGGTTAGCATTTTTTAGCAATAAAAGTATTTTTAATTAAGGTACGTACATTGTTTTTGTAGACATAGTGCTATTGCACACTTAGACTACAGTATAGTGTAAACATAACTTTTATATGCACAGGGAAACCAAAAAATTCGTGTGACTTGCTTTATTGCGATATTTGCTTTATTGTGGTGGTCTGGAACCGAACCCACAACGTCTCCAAGGTAGGCCTGTATCTTTTGCCAATTTCCATGGTGTGAATACTTCCACAATGGCTGATTTCAGACTACCAGCATGATGACACTGAATGCAGAGTTAGAAAGAAACACACACCCCATCTGCTCTTGTGTGACTTGGCTCCAGCACACCACTGAATAAAAGTGAAATGAAATAAATGGAAAGTAATTTATAATAAAAATACATATTTCACTAATTTTCTTGGCCAGGGCTGGCTACTCTAAGAAGACATAACAGAAGGATCTAACTGTGGGCTCACTGTGATTGAAACTGCTGTGCCTACAGACGTGCCAGGTCACTCAAACATCATGAGAAGTAATGCCATCAGTGATGTAATTTTTCCGAAATGGTGAATGGTGAACCAGTCTTAACAATGTTTTGAACAAAGGACAGTCTTCCCTCTATTTACAAGGTAATTGTATTTCTGGAAAATTCAGGGTGTATTAGAATCATGCAAAAAATACTTTGTGCTTATACATAGAATAGAGGTAGGTTTGAGGCACAGGTGATTACAAACAGGATTTTCATTCACACAAATGTCCCACAAGACTTTCCAATGTCCTCATTTGCAAAATGTCAGTGGAGATCCCCAATCACTGTGACATCGAAAAATCACTCCACAGATTTCCAGTACAGTCCCTTGGTTTCGTACTTGGCATCTGTTGAGATCCAGTGTCCCAAACACATACCCCTTCACCCCAGCAGGCCACTCTCCAAGAGCCCTACCACACTAGTTTTGTTAATTTGATCACGTACTATCTTCCAAATTGTTACTAGAGTTTATCCATCCATCCACCCATCCATCCATCCATCCATCCATCTCCTCAGTGCCAGGCCCAGTACTGAGACATAAGGATCCAGGATGAGGCCAACCTGACCCCTAACCTCAGGGATCTTCCAGGTAAGCGGGGAGACAGACACACAGAGAGACATCACAGAAAATGACAGCATGGTGTGCCAAACGAGATGACAGAGGTGAGTGTCTTTGGTGAGTGTAGTTTACAGGCAAGAGCACTAGCTTTGGTCTTAACACCTGAGTATGAACCCTACCTGGGCAGGTACTCACTGTGTGACCTCAGCAGAGTGATCACAGTCTCTGGGCTTCAGTTTTTTTATTTTTTATTTTTTACTTTTTATTTTTTAATTAATTTATTAATTTATTTATTTTTGGCTGTGTTGGGTCTTCGTTTCTGTGCGAGGGCTTTCTCTAGTTGTGGCAAGCGGGGGCCACTCTTCATCGCGGTGCGCGGGCCTCTCACTGTCGCGGTCTCTCTTGCTGCGGAGCACAGGCTCCAGACGCACAGGCTCAGTAGTTGTGGCTCACGGGCCCAGTTGCTCCGCGGCATGTGGGATCTTCCCAGACCAGGGCTCGAACCCGTGTCCCCTGCAACGGCAGGCAGATTCTCAACCACTGCGCCACCAGGGAAGCTCAGTTTTTTGTTTTTTTAAAAATAAATTTATTTATTTATTTTTGGCTGTGTTGGGTCTTCATTTCTGTGTGCAGGCTTTCTCTAGTTGCGGCGAGCAGGGGCTACTCTTCATCGCGGTGTGCGGGCTTCTCATTGTCGTGGCGTCTCTTGTTGTGGAGCACAGGCTTCAGTTTTTTTCCGCTATAAATTGGGGAGGTAAAAAGTCTGATTTCCCCTTCTCCCACCTCAGGGCTGCTGTGCAGATCAACTGGGATAAAGCTCATGATGGGCCCACATGCCCTGGCAGGGGCCTCACAGAATCAGAAATGACCAGTCACTGGTCTTTCCTAGTGGACCTGTGTAGCTGGCTGCCAGCCCCTGAGGTAAGGAGGCTGTTCTGTGGAGACCAGATTGTGTGGATTTCTGCTGATGGGATAGTTAGGAGGTAGTCCTGGGCTTCCCAGACCAAGAGTCACAGTGACATTAACTTCCAGGGTTGGCCCAGTGCCCTCACTGTGCCCTTGTCTGACAGGGCTGGGTAGCTGGGTGAGGGCCCACCACTCTGGGCCAGCCCTGATGTCCACTGACCACGTGGAAATCAAGAGAAGCCAGACAGTCCTAATGCCAGGGACACCTCACGCCCCGCCCCCAGTCAGTGGGGAAGGCAAACACCTCACTGGGTCATTGGCCCCTCCCCATCTTTTTGGCTTGTCTATGTCCCTCCCCAGCGACCTCCATGTTGTCGGTGGCTAACGGCCACTTCTCAGTCCCTGTCATCCACAACATCCCGGCTGCCTCTGGGCCTGTGACCTTCCTCCTCCTTGGTCCCTGTGACAGACCCCACACTTTCCTGAGGCCGGGGTGCCTCCCTTAGGAGCCGGGCTCCCGGCTCTGGCCCAGCTCTCCTCTGCTGCATGACACCACCTGGGGGAGAAGGAAATTGCCCCGCTTCTCTGTCTTCCCCCAGCTCCGTGGCCCGCAAAATAGCAAACAGCTGCTGTGACCATGGGCTGCCCAGACCCCAGGGGCCCGGGGGGAAGCTGGCCAAGGGGAACTTGGAGAGAAAGCTCTTAATAACATACCTTCCCCAAGCTGCTTCCAAAGAAACTTCTCCTCACAAATCATTCCATAAACACTTAGCAGGCTCTCAGGAAAGCGTGCACGGCTCTCACCCGGCTATTAGGAGGCTCCTCACAAGTAAATTGAGACCAGGCAGCAGCGGCCTGTGCCAAATCCCCCTTCCTGCCCTCTTCCCACACGGCCCCCCTCCACCACCAGGGGCCCTTCAGCTCCAAGGGCCGGGGTCTCCTCCGTTGCTGCTCTGGCCTCTCTTCAGGCTCCGGCCCCCTCTCCCTGCTGGGCAGAGGGTGCCCTGTTTCCCTGGAAACCAGCCCCCTACCAACCCCAGCTGCTGGGTTTCCAAGGGGCTGGTGTGTAAGCCTAAACCCCACTAAGACTTCTGAGGGCCACACCAGCAGGCCAGGCCTGGACAGACTGGGCCGGCCCGCTCCCCACTATGTCCCAGCCATCCTCAGCCGAGGCTGCTGGTGCCTCTCAGGCTGGGGCTCCTCAGTAGGGAAATAGCTCTGGGTTCATCCAAGTCACGAGCTGGAAAATCCCTCCCATCCAGCAACTCCCCTCCAGGGAGAGTGTTGTGCAACTCAGCTGGCCAATATCCAGCGCTCGGCTAATATCCCACACGGATCGGGAATCACTTGATTGTTTGTTAAGTTGATGCATTTGCTCACAGGTTAGCAGCTTGCTTGTGTAATGACTGCCATTAGGGTCTCTGAGAACAATAGCAGGGGCTGGCACCTCGTATCGTCCTCCATTTTCCAGCATTGGCTCTGAAAAACGCTTCAGGACTGACTGCCCCTTTTTCTAGGTTTGCCCAATATCATTTTGGAGAACAAAAAGTTCTATTGCAAACAAAAATCATCAGTGAAATAAATAAAACGTTCGGATGAAAATAAACATGTAGATTTGTGGGCACTGAAATTAGCATTAGATGGGCTTTGAGAGACAGGCCCCAGTCACAGATCTTGGGTCAAGCTCAGCCCCCCACTTAAAGGAAGGCTGATCTTGAGCAAGCCTCTGTAAACCTCAGTTTATTCAACTCTAAAATGGGGATAAATCCTACCTACTTCAGAGAGCTGCCAGGAGAAGCTCACCTCACTCCACCATCCCTTTACGAGTGGTCGGTGGTTCCTCCCGGGGAGCTCAGAGTCTGGGGGCCTTGCCCATGACCCTGGGTACTGCTGTCTGTTCACTCTGAGAGTTCAATCACCGGTCATTCATTCAGTCTCTCTTTCAGCAAATATTTAGGGAGCTCTTTTATACAAAAGGCACTAAGCAAGACGCTGACCAAGGCAGACACAGGCCCACCCTGTGAGGAACAAGCAGAACAGGAGAGACAAACACAAAAGGATAAGTAATGAATCACAATTGTGGTAAGAGTTACAATGTCCCTGAGTCAAAGGACTGAATATTTCCTTACGCAGGGTAAGAATCAGACAAACCCAAAGCTGTAGGGAAACAGAAATCCAGGCCCTAAAGGCACCAGGGAGAGGAATCAGTCTGCGGGTCTGTTGTCTGCACGGGGAGAAAGAATGGAAGGAGGAATGGGTTCAGACATGTAATAACAATATTAATGATGATGTTGAGGATAATAATAATAATAGCTACCATCCTTAGGGTACCTACTCTGGCAAGCTTCGTGCTTTACTCTCATTATTGCGAATCCTCATTGCACTCTGTAACTTGCAGATGGGACACCAAAGTTCAGGAAGGTGAAGTGAGTTGCCCAATGTCACATATTTTAGAAGCAGAAGGGCCAAAATGCAAGTCCAGGGCTGTCAACTTTGAGGTAGGATGATAACAGAGCCCTTCCCAGATCTGAAACAGCGGGGTCACCTCTGGAACCTGAGCAAAGTGGCATCACTCCACAGTGTGTGATCTAGGGGAGTCAAGACAGACCCTCCTGCCTCTTCCAAACCCCATCTTCTCAGACATCAGGGGCCTAATTTCCACCCGTGGTGCCCTGCCTCAACCTCTGCGCCTGTCCTTAGTGGGCCCTAGGTCGCCCGTCACTCTCCACCACACCTGCCCCTCCCACCTCCAGGCTTTTTCTCATGTGTTACTTTCCCCCCTAAAATATCCTTCCCAACTTCTTCTATTGGAATCGTACCCATTCTTCAAGGGCCAGTTCAAATTCCACTTTTTCTGACTCTTCACCTTCTGGGAAGGGGAGAAAAAGCATAAGTTTTCATCTTAGGAAATCTGTCTTTGGCATGTAAATAATGTGCAACCATGAACAAATCAAATCAAATCAGGCTCAGTTTTCTTACCTATAAAATAGGGTGCATAATCTTTATGTTATGAGCTTAGCGTGATTATTACATAGACTCATGGATATAAAAGTTCTTTGTAAATGGGAGAGTACTGTAAGGATATTATTTATAATCACAATCCCATTGCCATATAACAGTCCCATTGCCCAAAAATTGGCTTAAGCAAAAATTAAAGAAAAAAAAACGTCTTGACCCATGTCACCAAAAAATCCAAGGGTATCAGAATTTCAGGCATGGCTTTTTCCAAGGGATCAAATTCTGTCCCCAAGACCTGCTTGCCCCATCTCTAGATTCTCCTGGTTTCCATGCTGGCTTCATTCTTAGGCTCTATGTGGAGAAAAGATAACTGTGGAGTTATCTTCCAGGTTCAGATCCAGCTGTAAAAAAAGAGTACTCCTTTCTCAGTAGTCCCAGCAAGTATTCCAATATTTCACCTTTTTGGTTCTGAGGTCACGTGTCCACCCCTGAACAAGACCTTGTGGTCAGGAACGTGTGGTGCTCTGATCGGTCAGGCCTGAGTCTCTAGAGTTGAAGGGTGGAGGAGAGTGGATGAGAGGAATGATTACCCTAAAGCAAAATCAGAGTGTTGTTACCAGAATAAAAGGGGAAAGGATGTTGCTGGCAAAAAGAATAACTGCCCCTCACAGTTCACCGCTTTGCTGGACTAACATCCACACACGCCCTTATTCATGTACAAAATACCTTCCCATCTCCTCCTCTCCCCCAAATGGAAGACAAATCAAAGACTCACATACTTACTGAGTTCCAAATCTCCAGGTGACTTACATTCTTTTACTTCAGAATTACATGTGTTCTCAAGGTCCTGTAAACTGGGGCCTGAATGATAATCTCCCCAACATGCCATTACTCCACAATGGCCAAGAGAGAATAGAGTAACTGCAATCACAACTCCTATTTGAAAGAGGAAAGAAAGGAAACAGCACACAGGGCCACTAGTCCACAGCATCAATCAGTTCCTGATGAGCAGGAATAGCATAGTCTCCCTGTCCTGATGGAGCAAACAGTTACTTGGACGGAGCAATAGGCAGAATAATGGTCCCCAAAGGGGTCCACATCCTAACCCTCTGAACCTGTGAATATGTTATATTACATGACAAAGGGAACTAAGATTGTAGATGGAATTAGGGTTGTGAATCAGCTGATCTTAAATAGGGAGGTTATCCTGGATTACCCAGATGAGCCCACTGTAATTGCAAAAGTCCCTGAAAGTGGAAGAGGGAGGCAGAAGAAGAGTCAATGTCAGGGCAATGGGACGTGAGGAAACGCAATCAGCCACTGCTGGCTTTGAAGAGAGAAGGTACCATGAGCCAAGGAATGCAGGCAGTTTCTAGAAGCTGGAGAGTGGATTCTCCCCAGAGCCCCCAGAAAGGAATGCAGCCTTGAAGACAACTTGCTTTTAGCTCAGTGAGACCTGTTTTGGATGTCTGGCCTACACCATTGTAAGATCAATTTGTGTTGTTCTAAGCCACTAAATTTGTGCTATTTTGTTACGGGAACCATAGAAAATGAATACAGATAGCAAAACAACAAAGCCCACTCCCCCAGTACTTCTCTGGATCCTATTTTTATGCCTCTGGCTGGGCATTTAACAGATACCGCCACTTTCGCTCCCCTAGCCATCTTGGGAGATGGGTGTGACCATCCTTACATCACAGTTGAGGAAGCTGAGACTCTGGTAACAGCCCACTTGTCCAGAATCAACCAACTAATAGAAGAGGGAGCCAAAATTCAAACTCTCGTCTGTCTGGCCTTGAGCCTGGCCGGGTCTCCATAAAACTTCTTTGTCCAGTGGGCCTCTCATCTCCGCCTGAACCCTCCAGTGATGGGGGCTCACGCCCTGCACAGCCGCCTTCCTGCCCCAGGCCTCCCGGCTCCTTCTTGGCTTCACTCCCTGCCTGGTCCTGATGTACGAGACAGCCCAGTGGATGGCGGCTAGAATGTCAGACTCCGGGCCAGCCAGTGGGCAATAAATCCAGGACGGAGTTGCCTGGATAGCGGGACTGAGGCTGAGCTTTCCCATCGCCGGGGGAGCAAGTTCTTTTTATCAAAATCTAGATTTCTGCTCTCCTCTCTCATCTCCAGCCTTGAGCTCCCCTCAGCTGCAGGGAGAAGGGCCTGGAATGCACCGCTTTGTATCAAATGGAGGAAAAGTGGAGCTCTGTCTTGCAGGATTTATTCTTCTCTCTGTTGTCACCGTCACTCTGTTCTGACCCAAGAATGTCCCAGGAGTGGCTGAGGTGAGGAAGGGCAGATCTGGTTCCTCCAGTTTCTCCCTGACAAATGTGAAATGGGTCGGGGGCCGCAGGGGAGGTAAACAGATTCCTAAAAGCGCCTTGTGTGTAATTTGGGACTGAAAGTTCATGCAGAGATAGAACTCCATGTGTGCATCCCCAGGGCCTGGCCCAGCTGACTGCCAGCCAAACCCAGCCTCTCATACCCCAACACACACAACCCATGCAGAGGCCAGGCGCAGACCCCCACTGACTGAGTGGAAACACTCAAGGGCTCCCTGCTTCAGACCACAGAACCTAAACACAGACTCCAAAAGATCAGATGAGACCCAGGGAGCTTCTAATTTAATTCCTTCATTGGCCCAGAGAAGGGAGGTGATCTTCCTAAAGTCACATAGCAAAGCCAGGGCTCGTGCCTCATCAAGCTCAGTTTCTCCAGGGGTAAAGTGCAGGCCTGTGGTGAACTCAGATGAGGCAGAAATTGCTAAGTGTCTGAATGGGAGAGGAAAATAATAACAGCCCACCATGGACTGAGCACACTCTGTGTACCAGGCACCATGCTAAATGCCTGGCAAGCTTCATCTCATTTTGTCTTTGTAACATTCTATGGAGCTATTGTTTCCCCATTTTGCAGATGAAGAAACTGAGACTCAACAAGGAAACCTTCTAGGGGGATAAAAATCTGTATCTTAATTCAGGTGGTGGTTACACAGGTATATACATCTGGAGATGTACACTTAAAATCGGTGTACTTTATTCTCTGTCAATGACACTTCCATTTAAAAGTGCTGTGATGAAAAAAGAATAAACTGAGGCTCAGAGAGGTTAAGCGACTTTCTCAAGATCATTCAGCTGGCAGGTAGCAAAGCTGGGTGGGCCTTGAACTGGATCTGTCTGACCACAGAGGCCACGGTCACTACCCTTGCCATATTGTTGTGTCACATATCTGCCTCACAGTGGCTCTTCCCATCCCTCAAGTCTGCAGCCCTGTTCCAATTTGCTGAACCCAGACTCAAGAGAGTGACTGGGAGGCCTGGGAGGCTCTGAAGAGAGGTCTGAGTCTGGACAAAGGGCAAGGGCAGGGCTGCTGCTGCCCCATGTAGTGGTGCCTCAGTGCAAATTAGGACAATCTTCTCTTTCCCCCCGACAGTGCAGCCTCACACCAGGGTGCAGGAGCATGGTATGGACTGTAGCCCCCAGCCCCTCAGTTCTCTGTGCAGTGCACAACCTGAACAATTGTACATGGCCCTGGCGGCGTGCCTCGCGCTCTGGGCTTTGGCCTGGGGAGACTGACCTTCCTGACCCACTGCACTCTCTCACCTAGCCATTTCTGATGTCCCCCCATCAGTCTGGGGCTTGAGGGCCCTCTTTTTTGAGTTCAGGCCCTAACAAAGGTCCTCAGCTGCAAGGCACGTGGGGGGAGGGGTGGTGGCAGCACAGGGGTGTCACTCAGTCACTTGGCAAATGCTTGGCAAGGGTCCTTTCTGTACTAGGCTCTGGACAGAGATGATCAGACCCAGTCCCTACCTCAGAGCAGTCCCGCGCAAGTGCAGGAGATGCAGGAAGAGATAGTGACGAAAGGAGAGCTGGCACCTTCACACATGTATGAAAGGTGTCTTTTCCTCAAAGCAGAAAAGCATATTAATAAATATACAAATCCCTGGGGCTTCCCTGGTGGCGCAGTGGTTAAGAATCCTCCTGTCAATGCAGGAGACAAAGGCTTGATCCCTGGTCTGGGAAGATCCCACATGCCGCGGAGCAACTAAGCCCATGCGCCACAACTACTGAGCCTGCGTTCTAGAGCCCATGAGCCACAACTACTGAAGCCTGCATGCCTAGAGCCCGTGCTCCACAACAAGAGAAGCCACCACAATGAGAAGCCCGAGCACCACAACAAAGAGTAGCCCCCGCTCGCCACAACCAGAGAAAGCCCGTGCACAGCAACGAAGACCCAACGCAGCCAGAAAAGAAATGAATAAATAAATAAATATTTTTAAAAAATTTTTTAATTAAAAAAAAAGAGAAATATACAAATCCCAGACTACAGTAATGCAAAGGATGGCCCGCAGAGTGGTACAGAGCCAGCCTGCCTAGCTGTATAGCCCCCCTGCACCCCATACCTCCAAGCCAAAATCTGACCTGAGGTCTGTCTGACTCCAAAGCTGTGCTTGCCCAACAGCATGTCCCCAGCTTCTCTCCCTGCAGCACACACGCTTTCCTGCACTTGCTTCTCCCTGACCTAGGCTGGTAGCTTCCTGACCAGGCCCCTGTACCTCCACTGCGCGGGCAGGGGCTGGATGAGGGATCCCCAAGGCCCCCGCCTGCCTGGGATGGTCTGGGTTCTCTGCGTGGGAGAGTGTGCAGACCTGGCCCTCAAGCCAGGGTAATGGTCCTTGAAGCACCCGAGAGCATTCCTCTTCAATGTGACGTGACCACAGGGGTCACTAGGAAAGGGCAGGAGAAATGGGTCATGAGAGAGCGAGCGAACATAACGGGAGCCCCTCCCATCCACACAGGCTGTGCAAAGCCTATTTCCACACCTTGGTTCACTGAACCTGCAAAAGAGTGGGTGAGGCAACAGAGGCTCAGAGAGCTCAAGTAACATGCTCAAGGTCACACAGCCATGCTGCAGCCCAGCTGAGCCAGGAACGCCAGCCTGCCTCTCTGTTCCAGGCCTCCTTCACCACCCATGGCCCCTCTCTGGCTCGCACGGGTGGGCTCAGGGATGCAGGGGACTGAGCCTGGGGCCTGGGCCTCACCAAGCGCACTGAGGCATTGGAGCTGCCGATGATGACAGAGCTACAGTCTGCTGCGAGGAGGTCACGGTCTGTAGATGTCACGGTCTGTTGGCTTTGCGAGCAGGATGAACTGGTGAGGCCCACCTGGGGCTAGGCAGGCCTGGGCCAGGGGCCCTTACCCCAGGTCAGCTGGGGAGCTCTGGGCAGAGCCAGGGGAGACAGCAGCACCGCCTAGGCCCTCCTGCTTCCCCGCTCCTGTTGGGGGAGGGGGTGGCCGCAAATAACCCATCAAAGCCTCCTTTGCTGGGGCAGCTGGATGGGTGGTAGGCTGGGCAGGGGATGGGTGGAGGTGGACTGGAGAGGACCAGGGGGACCTCAGGCCCAGGGCAGCTTTCCCCAGCACGCTTGGAGGGCCAGCAGGCAAGCTCCGAGTGGGTTCCAACTAGTGAGAACAGAATAGCTAAGCCTGGGGGCTCTCTAGCCACATTTCTGGGTTCAAATCCCAGCCACCTCTGTGGGACCTTGGGCAAGCCACTTCACCTGTCTGTGTCTCAGCTGATATACAATATCTTGAGAGCTGATATCAATGTTTACCTCACAAAGTTGTTAAGACGATTAACTCCTAACCCTCACAACCTGCAAGTCAGGGCCAGGGCTGCTACTTCCCTTTCAGAAACAAAAGTATGGCAAAGTCTTCCTCTCTGGGTATGGACTGACAAGGATTACAGTGTGTTGGGGCCAGATAAATGTAGGTTCCCAGCCCACTTCCACTTAATGCTGTGTGACTTTGGGTAAGACACTCAACCTCTCTGTGTGTCCATTTCCTTGTCTGTAAAATGAGAATAATATCCCCTTGCTCACGGAGAAATGACACATGGGAGAGCTCTCAAACCAGAGTTGGTGCTCAGAAGACAATGGTTGCTTTCCCTCCTCTTGGTGATTCAGTCCAACCACCTTGATGTCCCCTAAAATGAGCTAGGCCCAGGTGTAGGCTGCGTACCCATATAGACCAGCCTCAGTCCCTGCTTTCCCGGAGCTCGAAGGACCCTGGGGAGGCCAAGGCTGTGGCCAAAATGTGGGGATGAATGAAGGCTTCCTGCTGGAGGTGGAGGTGACTGGATGTTTATTCATAATTGTTGAAGCTGGGTGATCAGTACATAGAAGTTCATTATCCTATTCTATCTAATTGTGTGTATGTTTTAAATTTTTCCATAATTAAAGTTTGTAAAGCTTTTTCATTAATCACCTAAAATTATCTCAAGTACCACCAGCTATACGTAACAGTCTTTAAGAAAAACTAGACAATCTCTCTTCCCCAGTTCACTGCTGTTATCCTTGAATCCAGGGGTTATCAATCCATGATCCGTGAGCCAAATCCTAGCTTGCTGCCTGTTTTTGTAAATAAAGTTTTATTGGAACACAGCCAGCCCATTCATTTGCGTTTTGCCTGTGGCTGCTTTTGCCCTAAAGGCAGAGTTGAGTAGTTGCAACAGAGGCCCTAAAGGACCCGGGCTGTAAAACCTAAAATGTTTACCATCTTCCCTTTAGAGAAAAGTTTGCCAACCCCTGTTCTAATCTCCCACCCATCCTCCATTATTCACAGACAACTCTGCTATCAGGAATGTAATCGTGCTCTCCAGCCCTGGGGTGATCCTGGGTGATTTCCAGGACCATGGAGATGACGATCCACCCCTGGCCCCTCGGTCCTTCCCACTGTTGTCTCCACTCCCTTTCTCCACCCCCTCCAGCCTTCATTCCCACAGTCTTACCTCAGACCTTGCCACCGCCCACTATGGCTCCACCTTCAAAGCACAGATTTAAACCCCAACTCTCCAACACCTTCCTCCCCTTTTGTCTGTGCGGTCAGTCCCCTAGTCAATGGTTCTCTGACCTCACAGGGACTTTCCATCAGTTGATCTCTCTACTTCCTCCCAGTCCATAAGCTTTCTTCTTTCTTTGCTTTCCTCCTGATCCACAGTCCATCATTTCAATAACACCCTTGCTAATACCCCAACCCTGTTCCCTTTTCTCTTTGCACCAAATCTAAAATGAATCCAATGGTGGATGAACCCAACTATCCCCTTTTTAATGCCTAGACCCAAGCAACTGTTGAAGAAAGAAACCACACAGGGGCCGAAATTGTTTTCACTAGTTTCATACCACACTCCGAACAGTCAACAATGACTCAAACTCCAAACGCATTGACCTAGTTAACTCATTTCCCCTCTATCCACAGTGCCTATTTCAAGCCTTCTCCAGTCTCTGGTGATGGGATTTTTAACAGGCTGAGATGGGGTGCAAAGGGCATTGCAAGTGAAGGGAGCAGCAAGAGCAAGGACCAGGAGGGGCCCGGAAGACATGGAGCTGGGTGTGGCCAGAGTGAGGATGCAGAGGGAGGCCAGGCCCAGGAGACAGCTGCGTCCTATAGATTTAGAAAAATGCTGTGGGCACTGGGGAGCCACAGAAGGCTCTGGAGCAGGCAGTGGTCAGGTGGGAGACGGGCTTCAGCAGGGGCAGGGGTGGGGAATCAGGGAAGAGGTGTGGGGGGAAGGGGTGCTCATCCACCTCCCGCTCTGCATTCATCTGACAGGTTGCAACTTCCTTCTGAGGAGAGAGTAAGCTTCCAGGCACCCCCAGTGCAGAACTGCTGCCCATCCCCAGGGAGGCCCCTCCCATCTGCAGCACACAGCTTCCATGTCCCTCAGTCAGGGAGCACCAGTGGCAGTGTCCTCTGGAGGGAGAGCCTGGCCCAGCGGCTGGGCGTCCTAAAACAGATCATCAAACCTAAGAGTTTTATAAAGCAGGAATGATGACATTTTCACGTACCAGCTTTTCTGTGGGGTAGAGTAGGCATTCCAGAGCACCTACTGTGTGCTGCGCCCCATCTCATAGACTGACCCACGGCCATTAGAGGTAAACATGAGCACGCCCACGTTACAGATCAGGAAACTGAAGCTCAGCAGGACGGGGGACCTATGTCCAATCCCACAGTCCATGATGGTGCCAGACCTGGAGGCCACGTGTTAGGCTCCCTTGCAGGGCTTTCCCTACAACCAGCTGCCCCGTGGGACTCACCAACTGTGAGGATTCAATACCCTGAGGCAGGAATTCACATCCATCGCCTTGCATGCCTTCCATGGAGGGAGGTCAGCCTCCCAGGGCCCCTTCCCACTGTGAGCTGGCTCCATCCAGGAGAATGTCATTTATCACGTGGAGCTGTGATATGACATGCTAGGGAGTCCCAGTTCATCCAGAGAGAGAGAGAGCTGGCAAGGGCGGCCTCCCACCCTCACCTCCAAGCCTGCCCTTCTCCAGGTGGGCACCCCTGCCGTCTCAGCCACATTTCGCAGGATACACTTGAGGACCTATCCAACATTTTGCCTCCTCTGAACAAGCTCCAGTCTGTCCGCGGAGCCCAGAGGGGGCAGTTTTCCAGAGCAGGACATCCCCTCCTGTGGTCCTGGTCCCTACGCCTCTCGGTGATGGAGCCAGAGGATACTGGCATCCTTTGCAGCCTCACACTGTTGGCTCGTGGCCACCCTCCCCTCTGCCCCCATCCTGGGTGGCCCGCAGATGTGCTGAGCCACAGGCGGCAAATATTTGCTGACCAAGGGAATGCATTGTCACTGAAGCCACTCAGCAGGTGTCTGCGTGCGTAGGAGGTGAAACAGGGAGCAGTGGCTGGGGAAGGAATTGCCCAAAAACTCACACCTGTGGGGAGGCCCAGACAGTATGTGACCCACCTCCAACCCCAGTCAAGTTCAAAGACTGAGGGAGAAGACCGGGCCAGATGAGACCCTTAAACAACAGGGTACGAGTGAAGGTGTCATCGAAGGCCAGGATGACAGCTCCACAGCTGCGTCTGAGCAGGGAAGAGCTAGGCATGAGAAGACAGCTCCAGATCAGAGGGAAGGGCACCAGCAGCCCCTGGGAAAGCCTGGATATCCAGAGACCCCAAGGGTGCTGAGCACAAGGGGCCGGAGGGAACAGGACACATCAGTGTCCACCTGGGGAAGGGCTGTGGCTGTGCTGTGTGCTGGAGAAAGGGTCCCATAGAATCCCCATTCCACCCCGCAAATCTGTTCAGCCTCAGCCAGGACACTACCCCTCTCCAACATTCTCCTCCCCTACAAGGTCATCGGACCAGAGGTGATGATGGATATGCAGGGGTGTTCAGTAGAGAGGAACTCACCCCTGTCTCTAAATCAGGCCCAGCCTTCATCTCTGGGGCTGCACCTGAGTGAAGCTGGCCTGTTTACTACTTGTTTAAAAATATTCATAACATAAGTAGCTACATCTAGTAAGCATCTAGTAAGTGCCAGCCACTTGTTAAGTGCTTGACAAGCCCTCACACTGGATGCTCAAGGCAAGGTCACGAAGTAGGTGCTGCTATTACCATCCCTTTAGAGACAAGGATCCCGAGACTGGGAGCTGGTGGGACTTGCCGCGGTGCAAAGCCAGCCTGTGACAAGGGACTCTGGGGCCTGCGGGCCATGCTGCAGGACCCTGTCCATCCTGTAGCAGTTGGCCCCTTGCAGCTTGCCACCCGGGTCACTCGTCTGGCCCAGAACTACCTACTACCTTAGAACAATTCAGAAGTGGTGTCCTGGGTTTCCCACTGGTCCTGTGGGCAGAGACTCTGTCCACTCCCCCCGCTCTCCCACTCTCAACAGGGAGAGACTGGGCAGCCTCGCGTCCCTGTAGAGAGATGAGGGCCCGGGTGTGGGAGGCCATGGCTGGGGAGGCGTCCGCAGAGCAGCCAAGAGTCCAAGACTCAGAGAGGAACTCCCACAGCTTGCTGCACGTCCAGGGATGGGTGAGGACCTGGCCTCCTGCCCGCAGCTAGCTTCCAGCCGCGCCCAGGGAAGGAGAGGCAGGAAGGAGGGCCAGCCAGGTCTTCAGCAGTGGGACCGAGGCCCCGGCATGGAGCCTCCCCTGCTCAGCGTCTGGGCTGGGTGCAGAGGAAAGGGTGCCAGGCGCGGGTCTCGGGCCCTGGGACCTGTGAGGTGGCCTTGGCAAGCCCCGTACCCTCTCAGAGCCTCAGTTTCTGCCCGCTGACGCTTTGAGCGGCAGAAGTGTCCAGAGAGACAATGTGTGTGAATGCCCTTGGTGGGATGGGGGGGTGCCCTCTCTGTTTTCTTACTGTCATTGTTGTTGATACGTAACCTCAGGGCACTCTTGAGTCTGTCCCGGCAGGGCTCAGATGGGGGCAGAGGTATGCTCTGCTCAGATAAGAGGTCCCCTGGCTCCCTGACCGGATGGCAGGGGCACCACCGTGTGATTATAGGGGCCATCAGAACAGTCAGGTGAGCCAGGAAAATAATAACATGGCCTGCTCCGTCCTGCCGCCAGAGATCGCAGCTGGGAAAGAGCACGGTGGGACTGCGTGGCATGGCGGGAGTGGGGTGTGCCAGTGGGGGCCACTTGCCCTTGTGCCTGCCTGTTCCACATGTGGATATCCATGGGGAAAGCCCCAGCCCAGGGCTGGTCTCAGCTAATTGTGCCTCCAGCCTTCCCCCAGGGTGGGCACCAATGCATCAGAGGGGGCTGGGCTGAGCTGGGCTGGACTAGGAAGACCCCTGTCTCTAGAGGGACCTTGGAGGTCCCCGGCCCTCTCTGGACATTAGGGTTCCCACCTGTAGATGAAGGATTTCTTTCTGACTACTTCTCCAAGATGGGTGATCCTGACAGAGGCTGAGGGTTGAGGTTTGCAGGGCCCTGTGCTGGGAACAGGCTGAGGTGGAGAGTTAGGGCCGCCCGTTCAGGCCTCTGCAGATCACTCCAGCCCCACGTCTGTGGCCTGTTCCTTTACGTCCCTCCTCTGGACTTTGCCACGTCGTCCCCCCAGAGTCCCTGTCTCCCTGCACCTGCCTCACCCCCTCCAGAGTGTGCAGACCTCACCCCCACGCAACAGAAAGGGCTCCTCAAGGGCAGGTCTCTGGCAGGTGCCTGGCACAGGGGAGGTACTGGGAGCTGTTTGCTGAAGGACCAACTCCAGGCAGAGAGAACAGCACGGGAAGTGCTCAGAGCTGGAGGAGACCTGGCCCACTTGGGCCCCAGCACGTCCCTGGTACGGCTCAGGGACCGAGATGGGCTGGGCACAGAAGTGGGAGAAGAAGGGGCTAGAGTGGGCATTTGGAGTAGACTGAGAGGGCCTTGAATGCTGGGCTGAGACCTGGTGTCGGGGAGGCCGCTGCACAGGACACATTTGTTCTAGGAAGCAGCCCTGTGTCCACAGCGCAGAGGGCACAGCACAGAGCCAGGAAACGAGGCAGAGACCAGGGGCAGTGGGCCTGGAGAGTGTGGCGGGCGTGGGAGAGATTCTAGAGCCTTGACAGAATGGTAGGATGGTCACAGAAGAGGTGCCCACCCCGCTGGATGGGGGCCTTGCTGGGCCCTGGGGTCTCCCAGCACAGGGCAGAGGCAGGAGTGGTGCTGGGGTTCAGTAGCTGCAGTGCCTGGAGCCCGATGCAGCCCTGGGGTGGGGGGCGGGGCTTAGTCTAGGGCAGTCCACCTGGGGCGGCCTGGGGCAGGGGCAGTCACCAGCTACCCCAAGACAACTTGGCCGGTTTGGGGTTGGGGTGCCCTGGGCTGAGGGCTTCTGCCTCAGCTGGAGGCTGACACAGCCCCTGTCCCATCCCTCTCTGACACCCAGAGCCTCCTGCCCACCAGCGCCTCCTCCCCTGATCTCCCCGGAACTCATCTCCGTGCTTCAAGGCTGGGATCAATGATATTTCTTCCAGGCAGCCTCCCTTGAGCCTTCCCTACTCTGGGTTCCCAGGATTCCTGGGCTTCCAGCTCTGTCATGCTGTGTTGGCAACATCTGAGTGTTTTTTGAAATTAATTAATTAATCATTTTAATCATTCATTATTAAATTAATTACTAATTTTAATAAATAATTAATTATTTATTTTTGGCTGTGTTGGGTCTTCGTTGCTGTGCAGGGGCTTTCTCTAATTGTGGCGAGCGGGGGCTACTCTTTGCTGTGGTGCGCGGGCTTCTCATTGAGGTGGCTTCTCTTGTGGCGGAGCACGAGCCCTGGAGCACGTGGGCTCAGTAGCTGTGGCGCACGGGCTTAGTTGGTCCGCGGCATGTGGGATCTTCCCGGACCAGGGCTTAAATCCATGTCCCCTGCATTGGCAGGTGGATTCTTAACCACTGCGCCACCAGGGAAGTCCAACATCTGAGTCTTTGTCCTTTGCCCTGTGCTCCCAGGATCACCCTGAAGTCTGGGACTCCTGGGTGTGACTGAATCAGGGGTGTGTGTCCCCAGGATACTGAGTGACTGTGGGTAATTCGTGCGTCTCTGAGCCTTAGTTTCTCAGTCTGTAAAGTAGTGTGATGATCATCATCAGGCCCATCCCACAGGCTGCCAAGGGCCTGGGGAGACTATGTAGCTGAGAGCATCTCTGGGTGTTCTAAGTATCCTGCCCAAGGAGCCATGTCATCACCAAGCCTCCCCTGGGGTGCAGGTGCTACATGTGCCTGGCACCCATTGGGACCGGAAGAAGGGAGGCTGCTCCCTGTCTGGTCTGTGGTTTCATCTGAGCCACCCGCACCCTGAGGGCTCTGCCCAGCTCATGCCCAGCCCTGCCCCTCCCTGCCCTGCCCTGTCTGTCCCAGAAGCTGCCCCCCACCCAGGCCCCCATTGTTCTCGGAGCCCTTCCATCTGGGATCCTGCTCCCAGTCTGGAGCTCTGGAGAAAACGCTCATTCCAAGGATTCCATAGCCCCTACCTCTGCCCTCAGCCTCCTTCAAAGAGGCCACTGGAACTGGGGTCCTCTTGACAGAGGTGCCAGGCCGCATGCCCCCCCCACGCCCCTCAGGCTTTACCAGCTCAGCTGCTTCTGAAGTTCTTCCAGGGGTGCTGAGGGGCCCGTGCCGTGGAGGGTGCAGCTAGGGAAGCCTGGCTGGGATGGTTGAGCTCAACCCAGGCCCAGAGCTCGGGCAGCCGCAGTGAAGCCACTGCCCTCTTGGGAACTCAGTTTCCCTGAGATTTACAGAAAGAAAGCCTGTCAGAGACAGCAGGGTGCGGTGGTCCCAAGCTTGGGCTTCGCAGTCAGATGCCTCCGGGCCCTGATCCTGGCTCTGACCTGTGCAGGTGGTAAGGCCTCTGTAGGCCTCAGTTTTCTCCTTCATCAAATGGGGATGGTACCAGCACCTACCTCACGGGTGGCTGTGTGGTTTAGATGAGCTATGTAGACACCCCACCCAGCTCAGGGCCTGGTCCGGTGAGCGAAAAGGGGAACAGTCATCCCTAAGGGGCCTTCCAAAAGTACCCCTCACCCGTGTCACCTCCTGCCACTCTTTGCTCCCCATCACAGACCGTCCATGCGGTCCTGCCCTGTGCCTTTCCCCACGCTGTCCCCATGCCTAGCATCCTTTTCCCCTCCACAGCATTTGTCTCCCCAGAGACTTGCTGGCCCTGCCCATCCCACCCTGACCTCTCCCACGTCGACCTCCCCATCTCTTCAGTGAGTCCCCACCATGGACCTAGCACAGTACACACCACCCCACCCACTGCCCCCCAGGACACA
Organism: Balaenoptera borealis; assembly: GCF_965194805.1. NCBI lineage: Eukaryota > Metazoa > Chordata > Mammalia > Artiodactyla > Balaenopteridae > Balaenoptera > Balaenoptera borealis. The sequence goes on from NC_138868.1 coordinate 54,933,768, forward strand.
TACCCCCTCCAGCACACCTCCTTGACCGGAATCCTGGCTGACAGAGACATTCTCTGCTTTACGATTCAGCCCTCCTGCTGAGCTCCTCTCCTGGAGCTGCCCTCAGGTTCCTCCCTGCTGGGAAGGAAGGGGTGTTGGGAGGTCTGTTGGGAAGACAGGCACGTGACACCCTCTGAAACACAATGATCTGAGCATGTGGGAGGCCAGGAGCTGCCCGGAGGAGGGACCTTAACTCTGTCGGGGAAGGGGATGATCAAAGAAGGCTTCTCAGAGGAGGTGGTGCTGAGCTGGATTTTGAGTGGTGAGTACGACTCTTCAGGCAGACAAGGGGTGAGGGGTCCTGCCTCACGGTGGGCAAACACAAGCAACGCCCCAAAGCCTGAAGCCACAGGAAGGGCTGAGGTGCACACGGTGGAAGGGCTGGGAGAAGGGGGAGGTCTGGGGAGGCAGTGGAGGCTGGATCGAAACGGGGGGCATGGGACAGGCTCAGGCACTGGGGAGCGGCTGGACAGATGTGATTGGCTGCTGGCAGCAGATGGGTTGGAAGGGGTGAGACTGGAGGCCCGAGGAGGGGCAGGCGCCCAGCCCAAGTCCCACTATGGAGGGAATAATGGAGCTTAAATAAGGGAGGAAATAAGAAGAATTCATGGGAGCTTCTCAGGCTCATGGCTGAGCTTCTCCTATACTCTCCTGGCACTTCTCCTCCTGGGCAATCTCATCCCCACCCCTCACCTGGACCTGCAAAATCCTCCTCACTTGTCCCTCTGCCCCTGCAGGATGCTCTACCCAGGAGTCCAGGTGAATTTTTTTAAGTCTCTTTTCCAAGCCTCAGTGTCCCATCCAGGCTGGCGAAGCCTTGGGGCAGGGCTGGGGCCTGCTCACTGACCGGTCACCCTCGTGCCCAGCTGGGCACTGGCTGCGAAGATGCACAGTCACGGAGACCCTCCAGTGATTCCGACGCTGCCTAGGATGGCGCCTCGCCTCTGGTCCCTCTCCCCAGGCTCTGCTCTCCAGCTGCGCTGGCCTTGAACTTGCTCTGCTTGCTCCTTCTCGTTCAGCCTCCACAGGCTTTCCCTCCACCTGGGCCGCCCTCGCCTCACCCCGCTGACTAGTCACTGCTCATCAGGTCTTAGCTTTAAAGACCATCCTTTCCCCAGAACAGCCCTTCCTGACCCTCAGGGTGCCTTCCATCCTTCCTCCCGTCTCTCCCTGCAGAGTCATCTCCGTAGTGGCCATTTGTGAGGTTAGATGATGGCTCCCCGCCAGGGCGTAAGTCCCACCGGGGCAGAGGGCAGTACAGCTTGGGCCACAGAGCGAGTTAGGCAGAGCGGGGAGCTGAGCCTCACACTCCTAGGCCCTTGCTCAGGGATGTTTCCAGAGCCCCTCTCAGCCTCCACGGGCTGGACGGGGCAGGGCCCTCCTGGTGGGCCTCACAAAGAGACTCGGGCAGAGGCGGGACTGAACCCAGGCCAGCCCAGGGCCATACCGCCACCCTCCTGCCCCTCACCTGCCCCTAGTTCTCCCTGAGGCCTGAGGGTTTCCACCCACACTGCCTGGAGGGCCACATCCCCACCTTCTGCTGTGACATCCTCCTATTCCCACCAAGACCCAACTCAGATGGTACCCTCTCCCTGAAGCTGAAGCTGTTGCTGACCTCCAGGCAGGGTTGGCCACCCCTGCCTCAGGACACCCCTGTGTCGTTCATTAGCTGTCTACCAGTCAGTCTCTCCTCCCCGAATGAGGTCTGGAGCCTCTTGAAGGCAGGGCCTGAGGCTGCCTCTGTCTCCGAGTTCCCCACTCCCAGCTAGGGGGTCTCAGTTGGGTTTGGTGTTGACTGTGGTTGGATGGGGGAAGCAGGACGGATGAGTGGGGTGACAGAAGGAACACACCCATCTCCAAATGGCCTCCAGCCGGTGAGTGGGCCTCACCCTGCCCTTGCTGGCCTGATTTGTGGGGGTCCCTGAGGTGGTGAAAGGAGCCTGGGCCCCCTTCCCCTTCCTGCTTGGCCCACATGCACCTCTTGGAGGCTCTGAGACAGAGAACCCCCTCGGAGGAGGCATCTCTCAACAGCGTCAGGAAAGGGACACGGTCAGCTCAGTCAGCCCATTTGTCACCCCACTGGTCGACACCTGCCTGGCTCTGGCCTCCCCCCGTGGCCTGTTTCCCTTGGAGCCATTTCCCAGAGCTGTCTGCTCCCCATGAACAAAACCCACTCGTTTCCTTCTGAAAATACAAACCACTTCCTGGCTTCGCAGAGAACTGCCCGGGTGAAATGGGCCATGGTCTCAGAATAGTGTGTGTGCCTCTCTCCACCGGCCAGCTGGTCAGGGATGTGTCCCCCTTCTCTCCCCTCCCCATCCCCCCCTCCCATCCCCCATCCCGGCTCATATACACCCCCACAGGCATACACACTCAGCCCATCACCAGCCTCGACCCCAGGCCTCCCAAGTGTCCAGCCCTGCACAGAGGACTGGGACCGGTGCAGAGTGTTCTTTTATTCAGTAGACTCTCACCAAGCATCTTTTCCATGCCAGGGCCTGGGCTGGGCACCGGGGTGTCAGGTGGGCATGCCCTGGCCCTGCCCTAAGACTTTGTCAGTCTGGATGGGAACACTGAGGTATGGAGAAAAGCCAGATCCTGTAACCCCACATCGGGGTTTGCATCCTGACTTGGCCACTCACACGGCTGTGTGGCCAGGACAAATCCTGGGACCTTGTCGCTGAGTGCCGATGGCACAGGGCTGGGCTGTGTGGAGGAGCAGAGGCGGTGAGCAGATGCCGCCAGGTGTCCTCAGGCGGGCTTGTCCCCTGTACAACCTACGCAGTCCTTAGTTAATGAGCAGGCTACAAGGCGACAAATACTCGGGGCTGAGGGAACAATTCGCTCCAGGAAGTACTGAAGAGTTTCCCAAGTGGGTGAGGTTGCCCAGAACCCCCGGAGGTGGGAGCCTGGAGTCCGCGTCTCACTCCCTCCAGGAGGCCCGCAGCCCAGGCCTCCCATTGGACAGAAGGGAGCTCTGAGGTCCAGAGAGGAGCGGGAACTTGTCTCAGTAGATTGTGGTTCAGGGCGGCTGGGGCAGGAGGGGCACTGAACCCAGGTTCACCGTAGGTGTCCCCACAATGCCAGGTGAGGCGGAAGAGGAGAAAGGAGGGGGAGATCTGCAGAGGAATCGGTGGCAGGGTGGCCGCACCGGCATGGAGTCCAGGGGGCTGATGAAAAGTCTAACAACCCCTGGACATCCCGCAGGCCCTGCAGACCCAACCCCTCCAACACCTCACCACCCACCCTCAGCCCCGCTCTCCCCGGGTTCTCTCTCTCTCGGCAGGGTGATCCTACCCTCCCGAAGCCCAGCCAGAGTTCGGCCATTCCCCAAATATCCTCCCTCTCCCTCCCTCCCCACAGTGAGTCTGTCCACGAGGCCTGGTGGCTCCACCTCTTGAAAACCTCTCCATGGTGAAGGTGGGAGCACCCGTAACTCTCACTCGCTGCTGGAGGAGCAGGAACTGGCACAAGCACTTTGGAAAAGTGTTGCCATTCAGGATGAATATTGTGAGTTACGGCTCCTGTGAGCCAGCACTGGGGATGGACCCAGTGATGTGCTGGTAAATGTTGACCAGCCAGCTCTTTTTAAAAAGCCCCAATTTGTAGCATTTGCTAATTCCTATGGTGTAAATATTTCCCCACGGTCCGTTTGGAACTATGTACCAAGGTGATGTCACCGAATGCAGAGTTGGGAAGAGAAGCACATAATGGGCCCTAGTGCTGGCTCCACTAGATACATCCCACACAGAGGACTAGAATATTCACACAGCACTACTCCTAATAGCCCCAAACTGACGCTACCACATGCCCACCTGCAGTAGAAACAGTAAATAAACTGTGGTCTGTTCACACAATGGAATATCATGCAGCCACACAAGGGGACAAGCCACTGGGGCTACGTGCAGCCTCGTGGGTGACCGCCACTTGTTTGGTGTTGAACAAGAGCAGCTGGACACAAATGGGTACACACTGCGCTAAGAAGTTCCAACACAGACAAAATAAACCTGCAGTGACAGAGGGCAGGATATCGGTCACCCTGGAAGGAGGTCCTGCCGGGACAGGGCACAGGGCGCTGTCCTGTTTCTGGACCTGCTTGGTGGTTACTCAGGTGTGTTCACTTTTGATAATTTGCTGAGCCCTGTATTTATGATTTGTGCACTTTCCTGTATCATGTTATACTTCAGTAACGAGTTTTCGTGAAAACAACACCACCACCCAGCCCCCTCAGCTTCCCCAGACCACCCACGCTCTAGCTCCACCAAACTTTTTTTTCCTCATAGCATATCAATGGACACAGCTTTTATCCATTTTTTTCCTTTTTTTATATTGAGATATAATTGGCATACGACAGTATATTAGTTTCAGGTGTACATAATGATTCACTGTTTGTATATATTGTGAAATGATCACCACAATAAGTCTAGTTAACATCTGTCACCATATACTGTTAGAAAATTTTTTTTCTTGTGATCAGAACTTTTAAGATCTACTCTCTTAGCCACTTTCAAATATACAATAAAGAATTTTTAACTATAGTAGCACCAAACTTCTTAACATTCATTCAAGAGATAGTCACTGAGTGCTTACCATGTGCCAGGCCCTCTTCCCCAACCGTGCTGTGCCCTCTTCCCCAACCGTGCTGTACCCTCTAAAAGGACTGTCATTTTGCACATGCTGTTCCCTCTGCCATAAGGGCCTTCTCATAGCTCAGCTGCCTGAGAACTCATCTTCAAAATTTTGGCCAGGCTTCATCTCCCCATCCTCCCACGGAACTCCCTGACCCCAGGTTGTGTTAAGGGCCCCTCCTCGGGGCTTCCACAGCCCCTGAGCTTCCTGTTGTCCCAGCACTGAGCACCCCGGTTTGTCATTGTCATTGCCTGTGTCCACACCTGTCTCCCCACCAGACTGTGACCTCATCCTGGACAAAGGCCAGGTCTGACTCATCTCGGGGTCCCCAGCCCCACCTCAGGGCCTGGAGTGGAGCTGGCATCAGGAAAGGTGTGTGGAGGGACTTCCCTGGCAGTTCAGTGGTTAAGACTCTGAGCTTCCACTGCAGGGGGCCTGGGTTTGATCCCTAGTCGGGGAACTAAGGTCCCACATGCTGCATGGTGTGACCAAAAAAAAAAAAAAAAAAACTGTGTGGAGTGAGTGGAGGAATCGGGTGATAAATGAGCCAAGGGAGCAGAGTCCTGGAGTTTTCTAGGCGGTTCTGATTTCACAGTTTCTTTCCAGTTGTCACCATAAGAACTCAGCTATTGGCAGATCATGTGTCTCTACTGATGTTTTGGAAAGCACCGTCCCCATCTCCGGTTGGGCGCAGGGCCTGGGGTCGTGGGGTACACAGTGGGCTGTGTGGTTTGAGTTAAGGTTTGAGCTCTGGCTCTGCCTCAGTGGGTCCCTGTTCCCTCCACTCCCCAAAACTTCAGTCCCCGATCTGTGATTGGAGACCGGAAAGTGTCTGAGGGTCCTTGTCAGGCAGCCATTTCTGCCCTTGCCATGTCTTCTCCAAGCTGCCCTTGGGCCTCACGCTCCAGCGCCTGTGGCTGTGGGAGGTGAGACCGACAGCAGCAGAGGTGGAACCCCCGGCGCATTAATGGGGCTTGTGTTTACCCAGGCTGGGCCCATAAAATGTCTCAAGCGGAACTGAGCTTGGCTTGGAGCAATCTGGCATTGTCCGTTCCAGCTCTTGAACCTTGGAATGGACCACCTGGGTGGACATCTCATTCCCTAGACACCTTGAAAAACTCCAGAGGGAAGGCTGGCAAGGCCTTGGAGCAGAGGAGTGGACAAGGTTGGGTTTGCAGGACCTGGGGACCTGAGAGGTCAACTTGTCCAGCCCCCAGTCCCATGCAAGGATCGCCTGCAGGCTGCATTATGGCCTAAGGGGAGAAGGACCTGTCCTGAGTGCTGTCTCTCAGCAGAACCCTGCACTAGTGCCCAGGAGGCACGGCTCTCTGACACGCCACCTCTGCCCAGTCTGTGGCTTCTTTCCGTACTGAGTTGCTGAGTTCCTGAGGGTAGGAACTTGAGTCTCCTCATCCCTCTGTCTCCAGCCTGGCCCTTTTCTAAGTTCCTCCTCTGTGCCCTGCCCTGTGCTGAGCTCTTTGGACCAAGGAAGCATCAGACTCAGTCTTTCCTTTGGGTCATTTATGTCTAGGAGGAAAAGCACCTGGGTACCCAATGCATCAGAGGATAAGTCAGGAGTTCATCCCTCCAACCATCCACCCACACACCATCCATCCATCAACCCACCCACCATCCATCCCTCCATCTACCCATCCATCCATCCATCCAACCATCTCTTGACAATAGTCCCATCAGCTTCTGGGGAGCAAAGCTATAAGCACAGGCTTTGGGGTCACGTGGTTCTGAGTTCAGATCTGTCCCCCATTGTATGATCTCTCTGGGCCTCAGTTTCCTCATCATTAAAAAACCTGCCTCACAGGGTAGTTATGAGATTCCCTGAGACAAGACAGGCAAAGTGATGAGAACAGTGCCTGCACTGAGGCAGACTTACCTGGAAGGTAATGAAATCTGCGTTTAGGGGCCCTTTGCTTACACTTGTCTCTTCTCTGGAAGATACTCTCGAAATGTGTTCTCATGGTCATATATTTTTATAAAATTGTGAGAAGTATTTTAGCCACAAACGGTTGATAGCACTTTTTCTCCCTGAATCCCCCTCCGTCTTCCTTTCCTGTTGAGTGGTGTTGAGTGGCTGAGGCATTTAGGGATCTGGCTAATGGGAGGTTGAGTTGAGGATATACTTACTGTACTTGGGGATTAGTGGTGTATTTGTATATGCTTTGCAGTCACTTACGGGTGTAGTTATTGTTAGCCGTCCTAGTATAGGAACAGCTTCCAGCATGAAGAACCCTGCTGTGCACTGTGCAGACTCATTCAGCGTTGGAACTGCAACCGGCCCTGGAAGCATGTGGATGGTGGGAGAGAAACAAGGTGTGACATGAATGCACCTGGAGGTTAGTCTGTGGAATATTCTTTCAAGCATCAGTTGTGCCAAACTGTAGGCAAAGAATTTGGGCCTTATCAAAATAGAAACTCTCTCCTGTCAGTAATGGCACTGTGGCCTGAATAATTAGAAATTATAAATGCATCTTTTTTTTCTTGCTGGGAATCATGTGGAATAGAACTGACTAGAAGTTCTGTGTTTGTAGGGCACCATCTGTAGCAGTATACAACCAGCAAGTACCTTTGTGTCTAAAGTTGCTTATTTTATGTATCCCAACTGTTATTATGAGGAGGCAAAGAAAGAGTACGTAGTCCAAAATTACAAGAAAAATGTGTTATGAAGGTATTTCTGACACTTAATTTTTAAAAAAGATTGTATTACTTTTCTGAATTTGTTGGTGTTTGTGGTATTCAGCCACTTTAAAAAATTTGTAATTAATTGTGACTTCTTTTCTCATTCTGATTATTTACTTTTGTACTTGGTTTTGTATTTCTTTTGGTATTTTCTTCTTAAAGAGGGCTCCCCAAATCGTATACGTTTTAGGTTCCTGAAAACTGGATCAGGCCCTGCCTAGCACATAGTAAGTGCTCACTAGTGCTGGAAATTTCTGACTTGGTCCTCTTGCTCTAGCCAGGAGGCCAGTCAAGGTCTTCCCCCTCCTCCCACCATTGAACCCAACGCCCCCTACCCATGTTGCAATTATAAACAGATACATGGCAGCAGATATCAGGGCAGATGCAATGTCAATGCTGGCACAGCCAGCCAATGTCCCTATCACACATCTGTCTCTCCCACCAGAAGGGAGGCTCCCAGGCAAAGACGTGTGTGACTCCTTTGGGTCCCCAGTGCCCAGCACAAGCCTGGCAAGGATGAGGTCCTCGAGCCCACAGGAGGGATCTGTCTCGGGCTCAGTGTCCGCCACAGCTGGGTGCCCCTAGCTTCCTTCACTTTTCACCTGATGGATAGAGAAGAATGTAGCTTGGTGGTGTTAAACTGAGCCCTCGGGACCCTCAGAGGGGCCCCAGGAGCAGCCAAGAGGATGGAGGGAAGGCTGAGGGGTTAGGGTTCTAAGACCCCCTCACCTTCCTTCAACCAGAGCACCTTCCCTTTTGTTGGATGTATTGGCTGGGCTTCTACACAAGCGTTCATCTGGAAAATGTGTTGCAATGTGAGAAACAGGATGGAAAAGCACTGGTGTGCCCCGCCCCTCCTGTGCACCGTAGGAAGCACAGAGCTGTGCTCCAGGCTCATGCTTGGTAAGTAGAGAGACGCTCCCAGCAGGCATTTTGTGAGTTGACCTCACCCCTTGCATCCTTGTATTTTTTTCTTCCCTTTTGGTCCCTTGTTCCTTTAAAAACTGGTTAAATTCTGTATGTCTGCAGTCCACCTCCTTTTGAAATGAGGTGGGCTAGAAATAAATTCACCTAAAGGTTTAACAAAAGTGTGTTGAATGAAGGATCCTCCAAACACATGTCCTCTTGCCCAGCCCAGCCCTCTTCACAATTCTCGTTCCCTCCCTTCCTCCCTCATGGGATAATTATCAGCTCCCTGTCTGCTTTCCCCACTGGATGATGAGCAGGGGCCGTGTGTACCCATCTAGCACTCTCCCCAGACAGGGCAAGTTCTCACTACATGATTATGGAAAGAAGGAGGGGAGGGAGGAAAGGATGGCCTATGTCACAACCCGTCGCGCAGGGTGTGTGTCAGAGCACGCTCGGGCTCTGGATTGACACACACCCAGGTTCGAATCTTGCCTCCACAGCCTGCCAACTATGAAACTATGGGCAGGGACTTCCCTGGTGGTCCAGCGGTTAAGACTCCACGCTCCCAATGCAGGGGGTCTGGGTTCAATCCCTGGTCAGAGAACTAGATCCCACATACTGTAAAAAAATCCCGCAGGTGGCAACAAAGATCCCGTGTACGGCAACTAAGACCCAGTGCAACCAAATAAGTAAATATTAAAAAAAAAAAAAAAAAGAAAAGAAACTATGGGCAAATAACTTTCCCTCTCTGAGCCTCGTCTCTAAAACAGGAATAATACGTGCTCAGGAAAGGGCTGGAGAATGAACTGAACTGACTTGGAAAGGGAGGGGGCCTCTGCACGCAGAGCCTGTCCTAAGCTGGGCCTCCCCTCTCCCACGAGTTCCTCAGCCCCGGGGGCTCCAAGTCCAGTGGGGCAGAACCTTTTAATTGGGACAGGCCGGGAGGGTGAGCGGAGGCAATCAAGCCTGCCCAGGCTTGGCAGACAGCCTGGTCCCCCGAAGCTTGCCCATGCGGCTGCCAGCATCCAACAACAGGGCATTCCAAGGCCTGTCTGCCACTGGCCACGCAGCCTGCGTGGAGTCCTTGAGGCTTGGTGTACATGGTTAGGAGCCCAATGTGACAGGATGGACACAGAGTGGGTACCAAGCCAATGCCAGGTGAGTTGAATAGTTACATTCTATGGGCACATAGATACATCTGGCCCTAAATGGGAAAAGTGAAATAATACAATACCAGCCATTTATTGAGTGCCTACAATAATGAGACATATTTATATTACTTAACACTCTCTCTGAGTACTATTCCCATTTTACAGATGGAGAAACTGAGGCCCAGGGAGGTTAAAATTTGCTCAAGGTCACAGAGAAGGCATGTACTGTGGTCAGGGTTCGAGCCTCACCATGTACTCCTAAAGTGTGCGCTGTTGCCCTGCCAGGGCCACCCAGCTCTCAGTGCACATCCATGTGAACCAAACCCTCCTCTGCCCAACCTGGTGTTGGGGCTGGAGGTTCAAGATAAACCTGCAGGGCTCTGCCAGGGTAGGTTAGCCTCAACACAGACAATGCTAAGAGGAGGTAGCCACTCCCAGAGAAGGAGCTGGAAGAATCTGAACTGGGGGCATTAGAGGGCTAGAGGTGGCCTTTGTGCCGAGCTTCGAGGGCCGGGGAGAGAGGATGACCCCTCAAGACCATCTGCTTTGGATCACCCGTTATACAGAAGAGACACATACATGCCCCACAGAGGGATGCAGGGAGCAGGAGCAGAGCAGCACCTGTAACCCAGGCCCTCACATCCCGCCTAGCGCCCTGGCCTGTGCTTCGCCTGCAGCTTCCTCTGGGCCTTTGATAACTGTTCAGAGGTGCAGCCAGGGGGCAAGAAGGTGGGGCAGAGAGAGAACTGACCGTTGACACTGGGGGCAGCCTCAAGAGGGCCCAGTCGGGGTGCTCATATCCCAGAGGGGCCGACTGGGCAGAGGGGATGGCAGACACAGGCGCTACCCACACTAGGCTCATAAGTATTTGCTGAAGGACTTACCTGGTGGTCCAGTGGCTAAGATTCCATGTTCCCAAAGCAGGGGGCCCAGGTTCGATCCCTGGCCAGGGAACTAGATCCCACGTGCCACAACTAAAGATCCCGCAACGAAGATCGAAGATCCCGCGTGTGGCACCTAAGACCAGGCACAGCCAAATAAATACATAAATATTGGGAAAAAAAGTATTTGCTGAATAAATGAACGAATGAATGAGTGAGTGGGGTCCCAGTGGGCAAAGTGAGGGCCAACAGATAGGCGGCACAGAGAGGTAAACGTCTGAACCAGTGTCTGCAAGGACCTATCTCCCAGAAGAGCGGTCCCACATGAGGGCGCAGCCCCGGGAGGAGTGAGCTCCCCATCAGGGGAGGGCGGGAAAGTTACTCTGTGAAGGGCCCGTGGTCAGGACTGCTAGAGCCAGGGTTCTGGCTCCTGAGGAATTGGTGTCTCTGTTTCTGAGATTCTTTCCACCTTGCTGCTGGGGACAAGAGCCAGTTCCCATGAGGAGGAGGAAAGTGCTGGCAGGCTGGAGACCCAGCCGGCTGAAAGGTGACCCCTCTGAAGGTCCGGAAGAGGCGGGGGCCTGCTGAGAGCTTGAGGCCTCCACGCCAGACAGCCTCCTTGTCTGAACGGCCCAGCCAGCCTGCCACCAGCTCACTGTGTGGCTTCCTGTAAGTCTCGACCCCTCAGGGCCCTCACCTGCCGTGTAGGCTCTCAGGGCTGTTCTGAGGCCAAAACAATTCCTATTTCCCTCCACACACTTTGCAACGTAAAAACATGTTTACATTATTCCATTTATATACAGTGGGGAAAAAAACCCACAACTCAGCTTTGGGTACAGTTTCTTAGGTACAAGAATCTCCCACTATAGCTGGGGGTGGGGTGGGAAGTGGCCCCCAGAATAGGCCCGTTCTCATCCTCATCTTCCCAGAGCCACCTCATTATTCAAGTCCCTTCACCTCTCTGAACCTCAGTTTCATCTTCTGTGAAATGAGACTATAAACTATTTTACAAAATCAAAACAAACCACAAAAAGTTCTTAAGAAAGGGATGGGGACTTCCTTGGTAGCGCAGTGGTTAAGAATCCGCCTGCCAGTGCAGGGGACACGGGTTCGATCCCTGTTCCAGCAAGATTCCCACATGCTGCGGAGCAACTAAGCCCGTGCGCCACAACTACTGAGCTTGCGCTCTAGAGCCCGCGAGCCACAGCTACTGAGCCCGGTGCCACAGCTACTGAAGCCCGTGCACCTAGAGCCCGTGCTGTACAAGAGAAGCCACCACAATGAGAAGCCCGCAGACCGCAACGAAGACTAGCCCCCGCTCGCCGCAACTAGAGAAAGCCCGTGTGCAGCAACAAAGACCCAACTCAGCCAAAGATAAAATAAATAAATTTATTTTTTTTAAAAAAGGAAAGGGATGCTCTGGGGACTTTGAGGGCTGACAAGTTGCCTGGAAGATGCCCACCCTGGGCCTGGCTGCCGTGGACACGCCCTGTGCCCCCGGGTTAGGCACCAGCATGGGGAGCAGCTCCACCAAGTGCCGCTTCTGAAGCTGTTCGCTTCTCTCACTTTGGCCCTGGGCCGGGAAGACAGGGAAACTCTGAGAGCCTCAGACTCCATGTGTTTTATGGGCCCTGAGAACACAGCAGCCCCATAAAGTCACTTCAGATGGCTTACAAGACCCAAGACCATCCAGGATCGCCTGACCCAGGGAAACCTGAGCTCACCAGGGAGCGACTGGGCCCCAAAACCAAAGGATGAGCCTCCGGGGCCAATGGGACTGGACCACCAAGATAAATCTTCTGCCTGCCTCGCTGCCCCTGTGGCCTGACGGACTTGGGGAATGGCTCTCAAACCAGGCAGACCCGACTGAGAAGGTGCTGCAAGACTGCTCACCTGTGTGCTGGGTGAGCTGGCCTTTGTCCCCAAAGGATGGCCTTTGTGCCCAAACCCAGGCTGAGCCTGTGTGGCTCTCGGAGATCTATAATAGAGAGGGAGCCGGAGAGGCTCAGGCTCTACAGTCAGCCCCGGGTTTGATCCTGCTTCTGCCATTAGCCCTGTGACCTTAAGGCACCAGCAAGCCAGCTCCCAATTTTCTCACCCCTTCAGTGAGAATAACAAGAGAGGCTATTTCTACCTCACGTGGTGTTGTGGGAGTCAAACAAGGTGCCCAACTGGGGCTATTATTTGGTCCCGGCTTTGCCCTCCAGGTAAGATGGTGCCAACCACTGACTCAACGGATGGGCACGTCCTGTCCTCACCATGGTTGCTTCTCTCTGCAACTAACCCCACTCCCGCTGACGGTCTTCTTTTTCCTGGATTGCCAAGATCTTCCAACAGAAACCTTGGCCCCAGTGTCCTCTACCCACACCCAGTAGCCCCCCTCAAACTCTCTAGCCTGATTTTCAGGGTCGTCCTCCACCCAGCCCATGTAGACCTATCATTGCCCTTCGGTTCCCCCAACCAGAAGGACCCAACGTGCTTCACTCACACAGGTAATGTTACTACTACTACTAATATTAATAATAATAATAACTAGCATTTATGGAGTGCTCACTCCCTGTATATTACATGTGACATATCATTGAGTTACCTGAACCAACGCAATTAATCCTCACAACCACCTTATGTGGTAAGTACCCAAATCATCCCATATTACAGATGAGGACACTGAGGCACAGAGAGAAGTAACTTGCCCAAAGGTCACACAACTAAGAGGGAGCAGAGCTGGGTTTTGAGCTTGTGAAATCTGGCCCCAGGGCCCCAGAATGACCATTCTTGGCTCATGCTATTGTGTTCCTTCACGAGACTGGAGGGCACAGAGAACATGGGGATGAGGGGTGATGTCTGGCCTGGGCATTCTGGAGCTGCCCCATCGCCTGCAAAGTTATTCTCACCACAAAGGCATCAAGGTGAGGGTGGTGTTTCCCAGGACGTGCTCTCTGGACCACCTACCTGCATCGAGCCTCCCAGGTGCTTATGAAAATGCAGAATCCTTTGCCCCACTCCTGATCTGAATCAGAGTTTTGGAGGGTTGAGCTTGAAGGCCAAAAAAAACCCCACTAGACTAGAAAGTTCTGCCCAGGGAATTCCCTGGCAGTCCAGTGGTTAGGACTCGGCGCTTTCACTGCCGTGGTCCCGGTTCAATCCCTGGTGAGGGAACTAAGATCCCACAAGCCGTGTGGCACTGCCCCCCCAAAAAAAAAGTTCTGCCCAGACACTGGAATCCATTCAAATCCTGAATCAAGGGCCCCTGGGCAAGTCATTGATTTTCTCTGAAACTCCATTTTCTCATCTGTATTAGGGAATGAGAAAATTGACCCCAGGGATGGCTGTGAGATTCAATGAAATAATGGATGTATAACTGGCATGTGGAACAGGCTAAACTCTGCGGTGTGCAAGTGAAAAAAACTTAACTTTTCACCACTGTCTCTCAAACCTGCCCTGTGGGCTCTCCCTCTCCAGCCCTAACTGGGATCTAGGGTGGACCCCAGCCTTCCTGCTCTAGGTTAGGTATAAAGTGACAGTCTCATTCCCAGGTGGTAACGGATGCACCCAGTCTGACCTCAGTATGTCACTCTCACAGCTGATTCAAAATTCCTCCTCCCCCTACTCAGGCCCATTTCCAGATTTAGCTGCTGGGAGAGGGAAGGGGCTTGGGGGCTTCTTCTATTTCCTCACCTCCCTCCACTCCTCTGTGTCGTCCACTGCTCTCAGAATTAGGTCTGGATGTGGGGGACAGTGTGGAGGGGGGAGTGGGAGGGTAGACACAAAATGATGACAGTAGGGCTGGCCTAAGGCTGCCAGGACCTGGCTTGGGGGCTCCTCTTGCAGTGGCAATGCCCCAAACCCAGCTTTATCTCTTTGGGGTGTATTGTGGACTTTTCAATGACCACCCCCCCCCTTGCTAAGAAAAATTTACTGACATGGGTAATGACCCCTCTTCCAGCTGATGTCTCCCACTCTCCCCTCAATCCCAGGCAGATACCTTCGGTTTGGGTCACATGACCCTGGCAGGCAGCAGACCCTCAACTGGACCTTGCGTCATGATTTGTGTCCCGCTCCATTCCAGAGCGCCCACTTGGGCCCACAGGAATCTTGTGTCTTTGTCTGCAAACCCTAGCAGGGCGTGCTTGACCCTGCAGCCCCCTGTCCTCTCTCTCCAGCCTCAAGGCTTCAGACGGTGTTTCAGGTGAGAATCAGACACACAGCCCTCTACCCCCAAACTCCATGACCTACACGAGGAGGGGACAGTCCTTGCACACCAAGTTTGTCCTTCCAACCCCTACTTGGGCTGGAAGTGAGTGCCAGACACAGAACTGGTTTGGGGCCATTCCTTTTTCTTGTCCTGCACAGATGCTTTCAAATGTGGGGTGCTGAGGATCTGTAGTATGCAATTTGGGGCCTCAGCACCTAATTCAAAGAAGGTGTCCATAAAGAATTCCAGGCCCTTCTCCTCCTGAAACAAGGGGAGCTGGGGTTTCAAGGAAGGAAGCAGAAGAGCAAAAAGCAGGGCTACACAAAGCATCAGGCAGAGCAGAGGCTCCATAGGCTCCCAGAGATGCACGTAAAACCAAGGATTGGGAGGGATTCGTTTTTAATTAAAAAGGAATCGAGGCCCAGATATAAAGTATCATGACACTAACGGTCCAGGAAATCTGGAACCTTAAATCACAGCAATTTCTCCCCAGAGGGCAGGCCTGGGATCCCAGGATTAGATAGGGGGCTTGGCGTGTGCCAAGGCAGGAAATGCTGAAGGTGAGTGCAGATTCCTCCCTGCTAAAGCATTCAGATAGACAGCGGGTGAGAGCTCAGAGGCCTCTGGGTCCAGTTTGGCACCATCACTTCGAAGATGGGGAAACTGAGGCCCAGAGAGTGGTAGGTCCTGCCGAGGGTCACACAGAGAATGGGAGCAAAGCCAGAACCAGAACCCGAGCTGGAGGCCCTGTCCCTGTACAAGCATTGTGATCACACCCCAGGACGGATGCTTTCCCTGCCAGGGTCTTCCAGTGGGGCCTGGGGTTTGGGAATCTGCCGGGGTCACTGAGCCCAGAGATTTTTAGAATTTCTGCATGGCTCTTGGGTGGTGGTGGTGAATGGGGTTAACCTGGAAGCCTCACAAATAGGGTGAGCAAGCTGTCACCCCCAGGTCAGGGGCCACCTGCACTTACATCATCCAATGTGGTCCTCACCACCTGCCTGAATCGCCTTGCATCAGGGACTCACTGAGTGACTCTAGGAAACCTTGCCAGCCTCCCTCTATCCGGCCTTGGTTTCACCATCTGTATGATGAGGAGGTTGAACTGGACCCTCTGTAGAGGCCCCTCAGTGCTGACAAGCTGTGAGTCCATAAGTCTTTTAAGCCTGCTGTTCCATCCCCCAAAGAGGGGTATTGTGAAGACAGCAACCAGCAGGGTGGGGTGATCATGAATGGGGAGACAGGAAGCATTTTGAGCTCCCAAGGAAAGCCTGCAACACAGCCCCCAGCTGCAGGGATCCTTCTGCACCCCCTAATTCTCTGGATTTCCCTCCTGAGGGCTGGCCTGAGCCAAAAGTCAGACACTTCATTCATTCATCCCGCAAGGATTTATCACTTCCCTGGAATGCTCTGTGCTTCTACAAATCTTGAGATGTCTGAGAGCATCTAGCCAAAGTGGGTGGGTCTTCCTGCTGCACCTGAGTAAAAGGCAGGCTGCCAAATAACCACTGACTTCTTTGGCCATATCAATAGAGATGGTGCCAAATCCAAGGAGGTGATTTTCTCAGTCTACTCCGTACTGACAAGATTCCTAGAGAGTGATGACCAGTGTGGGAGTAGAACTTTGTGACCAGAGGAGGTGACCAGGGAGGTGAGAGTTCTGGAACCTGGAGAAAAGCAAACTCAGGGGACAAAGGTACTAGTCCCACACCTCTACGAGGATGTTGGGGAGAGATGGCCGTATGTGTTTGGTGGCATTACAGACCTGAGAACTAGATGACTTCAGAGATTTCTGGTTCAAGCTCTCTTCCCATAGCCTCCCTGACTGATGATAAACTGATAAACCCTAATGCAGGGCACACACCTCCTGTGACACGGAGTTTAATCCCCACCTGGCAGCTGCTTCCATGGTAAGAAGACTCTGGAGGATAGAAAGCTCTGCTTATTGGTGGTGTCCCCTCTGGTTACCTCTGCGCTGACCTCTGCCAGACCCCGGGTGGGGTGCTTTACCTACCTTCTTTTATTTAATTCCCACAGCCCCGAGAAGTTAGAATTATATCCCTTTCTCTACAAACTCCTAGGCTCAGACAAATCAAACAACCCTGTAAGTCTCACAGCTAGTAAGAGCAGAGCTGGGATCTGATCTTGGGTCTCTCTGGTTCCAGAGCCATTTACACCAGAAAGCAGTCACCTCTTTCCTGATTCAGCCGCACAGAACTTTGCGTCCCTGTCCAAACCCATGATGTTCTTTCATGAGTCACTGTCTTTGCCTTGTGTTCCTTCTGCCAGGAATGCCCTCCCTCCACATCCATTTGAAAACTTCTGTTCTCAGGGTTATGTCTTTCTTCATCTCTGTTTTACACACACATCATCATCATCATCATCATCATCATCTAGTATGTTTTAAGACATATAGTAGGCACTCCATGTGTATCTAATCAATACACAAACGCACCAATAATTCCAGCCCTCGGGACTTCTCTGGTGGCGCAGTGGTTAAGAATCCACCCGCCAATGCAGGGGACACGGGTTTGAGCCCTGGTCCGGGAAGATCCCACATGCCGCGGAGCAACTAAGCCGGTGAGCCACAATTACTGAGCCTGCGCTCTAGAGCCGGTGAGCCGCAGCTACTGAGCCTGCGTGCCACAACTACTGAGCCCGCGTGCCACAACTACTGAAGCCCGCGCGCCTAGAGCCCGTGTTCCACAACAAGAGAAGCCACTGCAATGAGAAGCCTGCGCACCGCAACGAAGAGTAGTCCCCGCTCGCCGCAACTAGAGAAAGCCCACACGCAGCAATGAAGACCCAACGCAGCCAAAAATAAATAAATACATAAATAAATTTATTAAAAAAATAATAACAATAATAGTGAAAAAATAATAATAATTCCAGTCCTCAACAAAACTCTCATCCGCTGTAAAAAGTCCTCCTTGCCTCCTGCCTCCAGCTGAGCCAGCTAGTTCTGGGCTCCCTCAGCCCCAGTCCCTGTCCCCCCGCCTCCCCTCGACACACTAACAGGCCCCTGGCATTTCTCTAGACCCCAGCATTGGCAGAGGAGGGACTCAGAAAGGAATGCGCAATACAATGGAACGCGAGATCCCTAATAATAATACAGATGACCTTATCTAACCTCCTACTGGTACAGAAAAGGAACCTGAGGCCCGGAGAAGGCAGAGTGGGGAAGGTGGGATTCCAGGCTCTGAGTCCCCGTCCATTGGCTGTCCTGATCGGAGAAACGTGGAGAGGAGGCCTGTAGAGGCAGAGGGCCGGAGGTGGCCCCAGGCATCCCCACACATCAGCCCAGCCCGCAGCTCAGCTAGCCAGGCCTGCCCCTGAGGCCATAGAGGGGTGAGCCGAGGGTCAGGGGAGTTACTCAGGCTCTGGCCTCCCCCCAGATGCCTTTCATTTTCCGGGCCAAGGGCCTGCTCCCGCTGGCTGGAGGAAAGACCCCCGCCATGGGGGCTGAGCGTGGGGCTGAGGTTCAAAGGCTGCCTGCGGCAGGCGCCGGCCCTCAGCTTCCCCTGCAAATTCACAACCCCCAAAAGGCGCAGCATTTTTGGACGGGAGTTGGGTGGGGAGGGTGAGTTTTTCTGTGGTTGGCCCCATGGCCCTACAGAGTCAAGAACTTGTTGGAAAGCCTGAGGGAGATAAAGAGCTTTGTCCATGCTGGGCCTGGGGGGTGGGGTTGGCCCCAGGGACCCCATGTGGAGGAGTTGCAAAGCAGGCTTATCGCCTGAGCCCCCATCTGACCAGGCCATTTCCTGCCTGGCATGGACTCCCACATTTCTTAGGTGACGTTCAAGCTCCTTTATCTGGATTCAAAAAACAGTGGGTCGGGCTGAAGGAGAGAGGAAGTTGACTCCTTACCCCCGGACTCTTTGGTGGGCTCTCTGGGGCTCAGAGCCCTGCAGGCCTGGCCAAAGCTCCCAGTCCTGCAGATGGCAGCCAGGACCCCAAAGTGGAGTGTCCCTGGCAGAAGCGGTGCCAGGGCTCGAGCACACCGAGTGATTTGAGAAACATCTGTGGAAAGAGCCCTGCCTCCCCAGGAGAAGACAGGAAGTAGGGCCAGTTCCTGGGAAATCCCTCATGCTGCCTGTGGGCTGGGACTCAGCCCCGAGGACCCACCTCTGCCACGCTCAGCTGCAAGGCAACAGCACTGGCCTCTACTTGGTGCAGTAAGACCTACACCGGAAACTGCTGCAATCCCCGATCACCAGATACAGGACACTGAGTCCCACTTTTTGCAGAATGGGAAACCGAAAGGGGAAGGAAGTCACTTGTCTCAGGCCAGTGGCTGAGCTGAGTCATGAATGAGGCACTTGGTTCTTCACCCCATGTGGCCCGTGCAGCTGAGTGATCTCCTGGTGCTTGGACTAGAACCGTGACACGAGTCACAGCATTAGCGCTGCAGGAGGGAGTCAAGACTATCTAACCTTCCTCCACGCTACCTCTGTGCCAGGCCTTTCCTGGCCCTGGGGCCACGGGGGTGATCAGATCTGCCCCTGCCTTCCATTTCCTGGAGAGACAGATCACCACATCCAGGGTGTTGGGAAAGGATCAGGCGCTCTCTAGGGAAAGTGGGGGGAAAAGACATCCTGGACCAGGAAACCACAAGTACAAAGGCCCATGGAGGTGGAAGCGGGGGTTTTGGGAAAGCTCGCCAGCCAGAGAACCACAGGTGGATTCAGGGCATCTACAGTGTCTGGTGGGGTGGAAGGAAGAGGGTCAGGGGCTGGATCGGGAGGGCTCTGTGAGCCTGTAGAGGAGGTGGGCTTCATCCTGAGCCCAAAGGGGTTCAAATACGACCTTCACACAGCAAGTTGCTGACAGAGCCCAGACTGAGGCCCAGGTGCCCAGCCCTCTCTTGCACCCACCCACTTACCACAGAGAGCCACATGCCCCCTTGCCTGGGCTAGTGAGGACAGAGGCCTGGCCATGGGTGAGGACCTCCCCAAGTGACCCCTTCAAGGTTTCCCCCTTAGACCTTGGGAACTGGGCCTTAGCCAGACCTGCCAGTCCTTACCTTCTCTAACCAGGAATTCGCTTCCTGAAGCCTTTGTTTAATAAGGGTCATTCTCTCCCGACCTGCACATCAGACTGAGAACAAAAACAAAACCACAATCCTGGCCTCTCCCTCTGCAGCTCCAGCACTGCTTTCCCACCAAGGAGGGAGCAGCCCTCATACCCATCTGCCCGTTGCCTTCCAGATCTCCCAGCGTGGGCTGGGCCCAGGGACGGAGGTGCGGTGGCTCAGGCCTGCCCCTCCACCGAGGGAGGGGCCCAGAGCATAGAGTCCATATAAATTAATTTAATTGGGCCCTATTATCACTTTGTTCCAAGCCTGAAAGTCTAATCTAGCGTTGAAGTTATTCATTGAGTGTGAATGTTCTGGAGCCAAGACTTCCCTCTGTTCTCGGAACAAAACTCTCCATGCTTGGCCCAGGCTCTGGGCCACTGCAGCCTGGCTCAGCAGAGGGGCTGTGTGGGGAGCAGGGCGGGCAGGGGAGGCCTTAAAATAGCTCTTTGCTTTGGCTGCATCCCCTGACTTTCCCAGAACGAGGCCCCCGTCCACACCTCCAACACACACACATTCAGCCACACAGGCACACATTGGGGTGACACTTGGGCCCTTGCAGATCCCAAAGATGGCTGAAGAGGTCCCAGGGGACCTGGGTGAACCCCCCCCCCCCCCAATGACTACAAGAGCTTGGACAAGTCTTTCTCTCCCCTCTGTGCCTTAGTTTCCCATCCTACCAAATTTCCTGACTTCTCACTTTAGCAGCTGTGTGACCTTAGGCAAGTTATTAAACCCCTCTGAGACTCAGCTTCCTCATCTGTGAAATCCAATAATGCTTATCTCGTTGGGTTATTAGGGGGATTAAATGAGTTAACATATGTAAAATGATTAGAACTCTGCCTGACATACTGTAAGCGCTCCATCAATGTTCTCCCATTATAGTTGTGAGACTCCGATGGGATGGGGCCAGGGAGCCCTTTGTGCTATTGTAATTGCTGAGGCCAAGGTACGCATCATAGTTATAATTTCAGAAAAGTAGGAGGGAGCTGGATGGTGCAGTTCCCACGAAAGTTTTATCCCAGGAGCAGGGCACCCCGAGAGCTGAGAGAATGCGAGTTGCCCAGCTCAGTGTTGTTATGATTAGATTTACATAATTTATGGTGCAATTATTCATACCCTGATGCCAAGCTCATTAAGCAATCAGGCACCATGAACAGGGTGAGCCCCAATCTAAAGGAGAGACATGGCCTTGGGGGCCCCTGGGGGCCCTGGTCTGAGGGCAGAAGCAGCATACTCATGCATGAATGCAAGTGCGCACACCACACACTCACAGGGGGCCCAAGCCCTGCAAAGGAACCTCCCAGGAAGAGGCAAGGGACACAGGCCCTAAAGGGGGTGGGGTGGCTGAGGATTTACGGGTCTGCCTGCTCCTTCCCTTAAGCACCCTGAAATACCAACCAACCTTTGTAGGGTCCCCCTGTGCTCCAGGCCCTGGGCCAGCGCTAACCCCTGAGCCACACGGCATCCAGAAAGCAGAGTTTATTAGCACTGCTCCTAGTATTAATACTGATTTAACAGATGGGGAAAGTAATGGTTGGCAGGTCCAACCAAAATCTCTCCCCAGCAAAAATAAAGTCAAACCAAAGGTTCCTGCCCACTGATATTTGTTCCCTAATTCAGGGATATACAAGATGGGAGTTGTGTTTTGGGGCAGTAACTAGTAAAAGAGAGACCCTTGGGCTGGGAGTTAGGTAATCTGAGTAAGTCCCTTCACGTCTCTGTACCTCAATCTCCCCATCAGAGCAATGGGAGTGATAATCTCTCTCCCACTGGGCCCTTGTGTGGATTGGATGAGACCACTGATTACAAACCTCCACGTGGGGCTCAGCACACATTAAGTACATGCAAGATAAAGCAGCATGTGAGCACAGCCCCAGAGCTGCCAAGTTAGGACAACACTCAAGTCGTCCTGACAAGTTCCAGCCTCTGGTAAGAAGAGGTTTCTTGATAATAAATCCCTGCTCCCTACATCTAGCCCTAGAAGGAGAATCTCCACCCAGGGCTGGGACGTGGGAAATCAGGCCCCTAGCCTCCTTACCCAGGATGGAACTTTCCTTGTTCTGTAGCTAATGGCCCTGCTGGTGGGGGGAGGGGGTCTACTCCCCCTTAGTCTCTTCCCCCAACACCCAGGGCTCAGCAGAAGCAGAAGAAAGTTCAGACAAGATTCATCTAGGGCTCTGTGGCTGAGGCAGCTTTAACCTGTCTCACCTCAACACACCTCCAGGCATGGACTCAAGATGGCCTGGCCAGGCCTGGCCTTTTGGGGCTTCCTCTCCACCCTCCCAGAGGGCTGCCAGGGCTCCAGGAAAGTGGCGGTGGTTCAAGTCAGGGACTCCCTCCTGGCTCCCACTCCTACTCTCCATTCTGAATTCTCTTCCTCCTGTCCGGGTTCCTACTGTCCACCATTTATTCACTGGATACCGCTGTGCAAGTCACTGCGGCTCTCCAAGCCTCGGTTTCTTCATCTTTAAAATGGGCTAATAAATCTCACAGAGTTGTGAGAACTACCTGCAGTGTATACAGAGCTCAGGTAAAGCACTTGACAAATACTTCTAGATGGCTGGTGAGTTGGGTGTTTTGTTTGTTTTGCTTTGTTGTTTATCCTGTCTAACCCATGATCCTGGGAATGTCAGGGCCCAGCTCTGGCTCACCTGTCTTTCCGCTAAAACATATACTTACCTCACCTGCTGGCTCTCAGCCAGTACCCAGGCTGTGCCTCTGAAGGTATGGGGGACCAGGGATGGCACCAAGGGCTGAGTGAGGACAGTTCTGAGGCTGTGAAACACCAGCAGGAGGCGCGAGATCTCTCCCGCCCTCTTGTGTCCCCCAGAGGTGGCTTCTGCCATGTCCCTCTAACCACAAAGTGAGGCCACCTGGCAGAGGGATCAACCACTCACTGCCCCTGCACTGGATCATTTAATTATGTGAAGTACCCCTCAGACCCGCCAGTGCTCCGCTGCCTCCACGGCTCCCCAAGGGTAAAGCAGGTGCCAAGGGCAGAAAGGAAGGCTGGGCACAGCTGGTCGTGGACCCATAGAACATGGCTTTAGCCTACGAGCAATGGGATCCTGGAAGAGTTTTCAGCAGAGAGAGACATGGTCAGGTGTGCACTTTGGAGAGATATCCCACTGCCACATGGAGGATGGGTGAGAGAGACCAGTCGGGTAAATAAGACTTGAGTGATGAGGGTTCAATGAGGGTGGTGATGATGGAGATGGAGAAAACTGGAAAGAGCAGAAATGTATTTGGAAGTAGTATCCTCAGAGTTTACAGCTTGCTTGTTTGCGTGTCAGAGGCGAGTGAGAGGGAGAGAGGAGCCTGGAAAGATGCTGAGATTTGAGGGGTCATTAACTCACCTGGGGAAACTGGCAGAGAAAGAGGTGGAGGTCATGATGCTCAAGTGTTCCGATGTGAGGAGCCTGGAGGCATCCAAGGGGTAAAGTTCAGGCATCTGTGAAATATAAAAATCTGGATCTGGGAATAAAGTCCAGGCTGCGGAGACAGACGTGGGGGCAGCTGGGAGATGGACTGTGAGTCTCTGAGGGCAGAGACCCTGTGGGGATCTGCTCTGCAGTCACAGTGTAGCCGAGGCCCGGGACAGCGACCCTGCTGGGTAAATATTTGCTGGATGGATGGATGGATGGATGGATGGACAGAAGGATGGATGGATGCATGGTAGGATGGATGGCAGGACAGACTAAAGGATAGATGTGTTCCCCCTGGAGAACTTTGGGATCTCTCAGGCTGCGATGCCCACAGCCCAGCCCAGGCCTGAAAAGTGGCCAGTACGCAGGATACTACTGTAGCCACCACTTTCTCTATGAGGCTGACGGAGAGAGAGGGGAGAAGGGAGAGGAACAGGGCATAGTCAGAGCCCCATTTGTACAGGCAAGTTGCTGAGGCCCAGAGATAGGAAGAGCCAGGCCTGGCTCCCGGTCTAGAGTTTTTTTCCACAAGCAGCCTCTCCATTTCTACAGTCACCTTCAGGAATACTGGGCAACAGTAATCTTCCTGAAACAGATAAAGAAATGAGGCCCAGAGGAAATCACTCACTTGCCCAAATTCACACCTTCAGGCAGAACTGGGTATTGAAGTAAAGCAGTTTGGAGTTTAAGACTTGATTTCAGGGCTTCCCTGGTGGTGCAGTGGTTGAGAGTCTGCCTGCCAGTGCAGGGGACACGGGTTCGAGCCCTGGTCTGGGAAGATCCCACATGCCGTGGAGCAACTAGGCCCGTGAGCCACAGCTACTGAGCCTGCGCGTCTGGAGCCTGTGCTCCGCAACAAGAGAGGCCGCGATAGTGAGAGGCCCGCGCACCGCGATGAAGAGTGGCCCCCGCTTGCCGCAACTGGACAAAGCCCTCGCACAGAAACGAAGACCCAACACAGCCAAAAATAAATAAATAAATAAATATTAAAAAAAAAAAAAAAGACTTGATTTCAGATTCCCAGCTGGGCCGCTGGTCACTCAGTGCTAAGGGCCAGTCTGGCCCCTCCCTCTGCAGGTCCCACCTTCCTCACAGAGAGGCTGGCCCCCAGGTTGCTGGGAGGGGCACAGGCCTGGTGACCTGCAGAGCACTGCAGACACCGTCTGATTTCAGGACCTGTCCCCAGCAAGCCCTGGCTGCTGTCAATGGGTCCGCTGGCCAAGCAGGCTTGCTCAGGGCAGAGAGATCAGAGCTGATGTGGAGCATTTCTGAGATGAGGCGAGGTGAAGCAGCTAAAGCAACTTGATGGGTCCTTCCCGCACCCTGCCTCATGGAGCTCAGGGCTGAGGGGACAAGGAGGGGGCAGGGAGTAGGGGGCAGCTTCACGCTGAGCATGCACCTGTGCACGCAGCCCTGCCCTCACTCCCAGTTTCTGAGGGGTGGCTGGAGGGTCCCATCATCCCAGTGGGCAGATGGGAGATTTGAAACCGGAGTGGAACAGGGCTCTGCCCAACGTCACCCGGCAGCTGGTGGTAGAACTGAGGCCCAAGGCTTGCCAACTGGGGAGACTTTCGCTGCCTGTTTCTTTTATCCATTCATTCTTTCGTTCATTCATTCATTTATTCACTCATTCAACAACCTTCCTTCCTGGCTGTATCATGGGAGCTGCAGACTCAGAGAGGAATCAGTCAAGGCCTGCCCTCAGGGAACTCCCAGTCTGATGGGCAAACAACCACATAACTAGTCAATGACAACATGGAACTTTTGTGACAACAATTCACAAGGCTGGGGAGCAGAGAGCAAAGCCCAGTCCAGGCTTGGGTACAAAGAGGTTTTCTGGAGTAGGTCGAGACTATGGGAGAGGAGGGGCCCCCAGGGGTATATTCCCAGCTGCGTGAGGAGCACAGAGGTAGAAGAGCCACACGAAAGGGCAAGATACAGGAGCCTGCAGAGGGGAAATCCCACTGTTAATTCAGTCCCCACCCAAATCCTGGTTCTCAGACTTGCTTTGCTTACCCCTCAATGGTGGAGGGCACGAGAGAAGAAATGACACCCCAGCCAGATGTGAGGGACAAAGGTGGTTCTGCTCTCAGGGTCCCAAGGGGCAGCCCCCTCCCTGGGTGGGGACTGAACACCATTAAGGGCAGGTCCTCTCATCCAGCCCCCCATCCCTGAGAGCTAGTTCATTCACTCACTCCTTCCCTCAACAAATACTTCTTGAGCCCCTACTACGTGCTAGCTGAAATATATGTTTATTCTCACTAGTTACAATCATTTTAAGAAACAGCAATAATGGTCTTTCCCTACACAGGAATGGGGACAGCTTCTGATTCTGTAAGGATTTGGAGAGATTTAATTCAAGTCCTGGTTCCCCTGCTTAGTGGCTTGGAAATTTGGGGTCTCAGCTGGTCATTGGGAGTGGTGACACCCATACCACATAGAGTGGCTGCAAGGACTGCCAGAGAAGGCATTCACACCAAGCACGAGCAGGAGCTCGGTAAATGCTTGTCCCCTCTCCCCTGACCATCAGGGCGAGCACCTTCAGTGTGCCCTTCCCTGGGAAGGGAGAGGATGTTTCAGGGATGAGGCAGGGCCTGAGGAAGAGCCAGGAGGCCAGGAGCAGAGGCTCTGGGGTGTGCTGAGACTCGCCTGATTTCCTCACTTGGGGTGGGATGATGCTTTTCCCCTCAAGTCCCCCAAGGGGAGCTGGTGGCATCATCCCAGTGGCTGATCAGACTTTCCCCCCCAGGAAACCAGCAGGGATTCTCTCTGCAGCCCACAGCTGGGGAGCAGTGACCAGAAACCCTGTCATTCAGAACTGGATAGCTGGAAGAGGTGTCCCACCCTGAGATTGATGACCCAGGGGAAGAGTTGCCTTCTAGAAGTGGCGGGGCCCCTTGGCTGAGCCTGGGAGAAGACCTGAGTGGGACCCCATGGGAGGCCCCGGGAGCAAACCTCCCAGAGAGCGGATGACCTCACCAAGCTGAGCGATGCCATCAGGTGGGCATGTGTCAGCCTGAGCTAGGCAGACACCCCTCTCCTCACCAGCAACTGCTCACAATGCCCTGCCCCAAACACATCCGCAAGCAGCCTGGCTGCAGCTAGAGGGGGTAGGGGTAGCCTCAAGAAGTTCTCCAGCACCATCTGGAGTGGATTTAGGCCAGGAAGGCATTCTGAACTCTATCTCCTAGAGAGTAAGGATTAAGTCCGGCCACAGGGGCTGCACCAAATGACGCCCAGAAGGTTCCCCCAAAGGATCTGAGCACAAGTCTTAGAAGAACAGGAGGGAATGTGCTTAGAGCCATCACCAAATCAGACTGGGAATCAGGAGACCTGGGTTCTGGGCCTGCCTTGTGGGACTGGGCAGGCGCAGTCCCTCTCTACACCTCAGTTTCTCCTTCAGACAGCACAGGGTCCAGGCTTAGACACCGAGGGCCCTTCTATCTCTGACTTCTGCGTGGCTTCAAGACTGGGCACCAGACACAGGGGCCCCTTGGTGGACTCCAGGCTAGAATTTTCCTTACTGGTACCTAGACCAAGCCAAGGTCGCACAGCAAGCTGAGGACACTCCCATCATTGATACCGCGACCCAGAAGCCTGAGACACTCTGTGGGCCCCTCCTTTTTCCCATCCCCAGCCCTGGGATTCTCTGCAGCAAATATTTGCAGCTCGTTACTACGTCCTGCCCGCCCTGCCTGCCTGTCTTCTGTGGGCAGCCTTACCTCCGGCTTCCTGGCATCTGGCCTGCTCACCACAGGGCTCCTTGGAAAGTCTTGGTATTTTGGCCTGGCCTGATCTCAGACCATGAGCTGCCTGCCCAGCGGGGCCTGCCCCTCCCTGGATCACCAGGTCAGCCTCTTCCCCGGCCTTGGCCGCTGCTCTCTGCCTCACAGCCGCCACGTGAACACGTCTGGTACTCAGGCCCCAGGTCCTTGCCTGATTCAGAACGGCAGGGGGCTCCCCAAGCGCCAAGACAGGAAGGGAGCTCACTTTTGAGGACCGTCCACCCCAGGCACCCTGAGTGGCCGCCTGATAGCCCCACACTAGCCTTACTCAGACCGTTGGGTACTTGTGGCTCCCGCTACCCTTCAGCTGTGGCCCGAGGCCTTGCCCTGCCCGCAGCCTGCTGAGCCCTGTTCCACTCCCTCACTTACTCACTGCCTGACCTTCTGCACTTCTGTTTCCTGTTCTGCAAAATCGGGATAATAACTGCAGCCTCTGACCCATCCGGCTTGTAGTGTGGACAGAGAGGCTGTGAATGTGCAAAAGCGCCTAGCATGGCGCCTGGCTCGCGGCGCGCACTGACCTGGTAATGCTCCTCCCAGAGCGTTCCTATCGGTCAGTTGGTCACCCAGAGAGGCTGCACTGAACTCCAGCTGGGGGTCCCCGCACGGAGGCCCTCTGGGTCACCCAGCAGAGGAGCCGGGCACAGGGGCGCCCAGTCACACGGTGCAGTCACAGCCACGGGAGCCCAGGAGGGGTACCTAAACCTCCACGTCTCAGAAGCCCCACGAGTCATGGGTGATGAGTAGGAGTTTGACAGTAGGACAGGGAAAGGAGGATCAGCATGAGGGGCCCAGAGCAGATGAGGCCTATGAGAGGGGCGTGGGCCTTGTTCCCAGGGCCTGACTGCTGGGCTCAGGAGCCCCCGGGGTTGCTGGGGCAGGGAAGGGTTTCAGCAGGGCGGGCGAAGGCTGGATCTGTGTGTGAGAAAAATCCTTGGATGGGTGCGGGCTGTGTGGGGTGGGGAGGGGCTCAGGCAGGCATGGAAGAGACCACCGTGCAGGGACCTGTGAGGAGAATGGGACAGTGGTCCAGGCAAGGCAGATGGTCAAGGACTGAGTGGAAAGGAGGCAGTGGGGATGGCAAGGCGGAGGCAAACTGGCGAGAGACGCATGAAGAGGAAGGGACAGGAATACTTCCCGCGGCTGGCACACAGGAACAACCCCGGAGCTACTAACCCACTCAGGGGCTCAAGCAAGCCCCTCCCTCTCTGGACCTTAGTTACCCTACCTGTGAAATGGACCAGAGGAGCCCTGGAGGCCCTCCCTGCTCACAGGTCCTGTGGTTCTGTAAAGCAAAGCAAGTGGCCCTCTTTACTCTTGGAGGAGGGGGAGCAAAGCCCAGCTCCACCCCACCCTTTCTTGGGGCCTCATCAGCAGAGATAGGGTCCAAGCAGGGCTAGGGGTCTCACCACCTAGGTGTGGAGCAGGTAGCACCGCCCATGAGGCTGGATGCACAGGGATGCAGCGCCACCTACTGTTCATGTGGGAAGAGGCCACCAGTCCCAGGAGCCTGGCTCTGCCCTAAACAAGTCCCAGGGGATTGAAGCATAGGCAGGGGTTCCTAATGGGCCCTCTGCCCAGTTCCCCTTCCCCCAGGCCTCTCCAGGTGGCTTACCAAACACAGAATGTTCCCTTCTCTAATGGATTTTGACCACATCATTCTCTTGCTCAGAAACATTTCATGGCTCCCCATTGCCCTGGGGTTCCGTGCACACTCAGCCTAACATTCAAGGCCCTTCCCATTCCCGCCCCTCCTGACTACTACAGCCTCATTTCCTAAACAGCAAAACACTCACCAGCCCCCTAAACACTTCATATTTTCCCCTTCCCCATGGCTTTGCATATGCTCTTGCCTTTGCTTAAAATATACTTCTCTGACTTCTTGGCTTAGAAAACTCGTGCATAGCTATCAAAGACCACTGCAGATGTCACCTCCTCGGTGAAGCCTTCCTTAACACGCCTTTTCATGCCAAGTTTACCACTGAGCCCCAAGCCTGCCCCACAGCCGAGATTCAAGCCTGTCTTCCTCTGGGTAACCCCTGCCAGTCCCTGGGCTGCCCTTTATCTCTGCATAAGCCAAGGATGTTTCTGTGTACATCTTTTGGTCTTCCCAGGCTCTGAGCTCCTTGAGGAAAGAGAGTGTGGGTGTGACCCATTGCTTCCCAGCATAGGGTCTGGTGTTCAATTAAGTAGCATTTATTAATCATCTACTCAGTGCCATTGGACTAGATGCTTTCCCATGCCTTATCCCATTACAGTGACTCAGTTCACCTGTGTTGAACACAGAAGCCCTTTACCACCTTGTTCCTGCCAGTAGCCTGCTGCATGACCATCGTGGCTCACTTAATTTTCATTTGGGCAAAGAAAAGGGTGTGATAACACCACTGCTATGTCTCCTTCAGCTGGGACCTACCCAAATCCCATGGCTTTGCTCACATATGTCTCATCCTGCTGTTCCCAAGATGCCTACCTCCCATGCCCTGATACCTGCTGCAGCTGCTCCAAGCCAGGCCCTTGCCAGTTTGTCCTCTTGGAACTGCAGCTCTGGGCTTGTGTTCCAGGTGCCTTGGCCTCCCAAGGAAACCCAGGCACAATCCCACTAGACCCCAAGCCCTGCTGGAGGACCAGCCCCCGCTCTGGTCTCTAGAGGTCTGTAAGAGGGGGATACTTTTGCTTCCCCATTAGGATGGCTGTAGGGGGAAGCCAGATTCACAGGCTGGAGGCAGGAGGTCATGGCAGCCTGGGAATGAGCACCACTAATCCCTCAGTGCTCAGGGCTTTCTGGGAGCTATGGAACTCCACTGGAAACTGGATGACCGAGGGGCAGCAGTGGGGACTCCAGGGGCCATCTTATCCACTCCCTGTTGTCCAAGATGGGTAAGGGGGCCCTGACTTGCCTGAAGTCACATGGGAAGTCCAAAGCAGGGCCTCGTGCCTTCCAATCCCAGCCTTAAAATCTTTCTATTACCCCACTCTGTCACTTCTATCCAAAGGCTCCAGAAAAGAAGTTTCAGGAGATACTCTAGAGACCTTTGTTTGGTTTTCCAGGCTGACCAACTTTAGTGGAAAGAAAAGCTCGCTCACTGAGCACACACCATATGCCTGGCACATAGAATCCTTCAAGGGAGGGATTATTACCCCACTGTATGGATGAGGAAAGCAAGGCTCAGAGAGAATAAATGACTTTCCCAGGTTACAGAGCAGGACTGCTAGGATTCTAATGTGATCTTAACCACTACGCTGAGCTCCCTTGAAGGCTGATGCACACAAATTAATTCTAGAACAATGCAAGACGGCATTTAACCAAACACAAGTTTTGACGTTCTGAAATCCATAAAGGAGCAGGGAAGGCTTCCTGGAGGTGGAGGGGTCAGTCAATGAGGCCTTGGATCCAAGCTGGATGGATAGAGAAGGAGGGACACATTGTGGGAGGAGGAACCCTCCTCCCCCTTGCTTCCTACTTGGGAAAGGCTGGGCCACCCACCCATCATCTCATCCAGTCTATCACTGAGTCCTAACCATAACACTCAGAATTCTCCATCCCCTTTTTTCCATTCCCACTGTAGCTACTTTGGCCAGGCACCATGACCTCTGTCTACAGATTCCTCACTCATGCCCTGCAACCCCTCTATTCCACCTCCCACACCAAGCCAGAGTGGTCTTTCTTAAAAGCAAGTTATCTGGTCGAAGCACAGGTCCTGCTTAGAATCCTACAGTGCTTGCCCCACACTGTTTACAAGGCCCTGCTTGGATTGGTCCCTGCCACTCTCTCCAGCCCTGCCTTGTGACGTTTCACCTTGAACTCAATACTTCATTAACACAAAATACCTGTAATTTCCGCAATTGCCACCTTCTTGGTCTTTGCATATTCTGTTCCCTCTGTCCATCGCATGCATTCATCTTTCAGAGCTTTTCTTAAATATCCCCAGGAGGCCTGTCGAGTGCAGAGCCCTCCTGCAGATTTCCATGGTGCGTCTATTTGCCTCCGCTGCCCAGGTCCCGCACGTGGGCAGCACCTGCGAGCGGGGGCGCGGGAGCTAATCCGCTGCCCAGTCCCGGGTCGCCCATGCGCCCCTCAGGCTTCGCGGGCCGGAGAGGCGCTGACTCGAGTCCGGGCTTCTCCTCTCATGGTTCGCGCGGGGGAAGGCGGGCCAGGGCCAGAAGGGGAGCTGGAAAGTCCGTTTCCGCCCCCTCCGGACCCAGGGAATATTTATGGGCTGCTGGAGGGGTGGACGGAGGGAGGCGGGGGCCTCGGCTGCCGGGGAGCGCCGTGCCCTCGGGTCCCGGCGGGGGGCCGGCGCGTGCGGAATGGGGACCCCGAGCGCCCAACGTCAGGGCGCGTCAGTAGCCGATTAGAGGCGACCGCAGCCTGGAGGCAAAGAGCCCCCAGCTGCTTCCTTCCACTTGGGGCGGGGCGAGGTGGATGAAGGCGGGAAGGAGCCTGGGGAGGGAGGCAGGTGTGGAGCGTGCCTGTGCTACTGGGGCGGGCAGCCCGCGGCACGTCGGCCCTCGGAGCCTCGCGTGACTCACCCACTTCGAAGGCGGGAAACTGAGGTGGTCCCTAGACAGAGCCAAGAAGGGCAGTGCTGACTCCAGGGTCCCCGCTCTGCCCACTGCGCTGTTCAGCATCACTGTGGGCCCAGGGCGGTTCACTCTTAGGTGAGAACAAGAATCACAGGGACAGTTGTTAAAATGCGGATTCCAGGGCCCCATCTCCTACTGATTAGGTAGGTCTAGGGTGGGACCCAATAACCGGCTTTTAAAAACAGGCGGGCCATACACACACATTGTGAAACAATGGTGAAGAGATATTTCGGAGTAGGAAGGCTCCCCTCAACTGATGGCCAGGATGAAGCAAGAGTGAACAGGGTGGCAGAAGCAGGGAACCTGGAATTGGAAGGGATGGATTTGAATCCCGAAACCAACATTTTCTGCTGGGTTACCAGGAGCTGGTGATTAACCTCTCTGTGCCTTCATTTTCCTCTTGCCGAAAATAGAAATAACATTCAGCCCACAGAGTTCTGTAATATCAAAGAGATCTGTGTAAAAATGCTTTGCACACTGAACCACCACCATCATGATTATTCGCTGTCACTGCCAGTCCTCTAGGCAAGGAGAAAAGCCAGCCTGAGGTGGTGGTGGTGATGAGCTCAGATGCCACCTCCTGTGTAAAGCCCACCCTGATTCAGTCACTTGGGATGAAGCCCTCCTTCCTCTGGACTGCACACCACTCAACTTCTTTATCCCTGTTCGGTACTCCTTTTCTGTGCCTGGGGCTGACTTTGCAGTACATGTGCCATTTTTTTTTTCCACCAGAATGTGAGCCCCTCCTTTGGGGAGCCCCTGAGTTAGGGATAATGTCAGAGGGCCTGGGTAGTGGAGACAGGAGTTCAGTCCTGTCACTCATTAGTCATGGGATCTTGATCTATGGATCCACCTCTCTGAGCCTCTATAGCTATAAAGTATAAAGGTTTAAGTGGAATAATGTCTGTAAGGTTCTGTAATGTCTATCACTCAGTAAGTCCAACTTGGGTAAAACAAGATACAAGCTTGCGAGACTGAGAAAGGCATCACAAAGAGTGGCTTTTGACCTGGGCTTTTAAAGCCAGGAAAGATCTTTTTTTTTTAAGCCGGGAAAGATCTTAACAGGTAAAGAACTGGTGGGGAAGCCCCTGCAGGCCCTCTTCCATATTCTGGTTACACTCTATTTACTTCTGTAAATTGGAAGCAGAGAATTCCTGCTTTGAAATATGTTGCTGTTCATTTAGAAATTGAAATGGGATAAAGATAACAAGTTGAACACACACTGTGGTCTTTCCTGAAACCAACTAAAACAACAGTAAAGGGATTTATCAAAATATTGGAAACCAGACAGAGCCAACAAAGAATGGTAACTGACTGAATCCTAAACAGGCAATAAAGAAAGTTGAAGAGCAGCCCAGTTTACACTGCGAAACCCCCATATGGTTTAGGAATTGGCTGTCCCAGGTACTTCTGGAAATTGGGTGGGTAGGGAGGCTTAAAAACAGGAAAATTGTTTGAAAATATATTTAAGAAGCAATCAGACTCCAGATACCCTCCCCACCTGGTCGAATACTGAAGGTCTATTCTCAGGAGAGGTTAACAGAGGATCTCTATTCTGGGGGCACTCTGACAACAGGAATAAAGTGAACACTTTGTACTCAATATTGAGGCCTCTAGCCTTCTTTCTCCATTCGGCTACCCAGACTCTGGCTGCCAGGAGAGTACCCTCCAGGCAGGAGATTGGAAGAGGTTTTCTCTTGACCAGCTCAACAAAAAAAGACATGGAATGGCCCAACAGATCCCGGTACACAGCCCCAGTCATGATCATCATGTATCAAGTCTTTTAGTGTCCCATTTTTAAATATAAGAAGACAGCAAAGGATGAATAAACATTTGAGGGAAGCCTCTAATAAGAAAGAGGTTAAGGGACTTCCCAGGTGGTGCAGGGGTTAAGAATCCGCCTGCCAATGTAGTGGACACAGGTTCGAGCCCTGGTCCGGGAGGATCCCACATGCCACGGAGCAACTAAGCCCATGTGCCACAACGACTGAGACTGTGCTCTAGAGCCCACGAGCCACAACTGCTGAAGCCCTCATGCCTAGAGCCTGTACTCTGCAACAAGAGAAGCCACCGCAGTGAGAGGCCCACGCACCGCAGCAAAGAGGGGCCCCCGCTCACCGCAACTAGAGAAAGCCCGCGTGCAGCAATGAAGACCCAATGCAGCCAAAAATAAATAAATAAATAAATAAATTTATAAAAAAAGAATGAGGTTAAAACAAACATCGGGGTGGGGGGGAAAGGAACGTGAAAGATAGGGACTATGCAAAAAGCAGAAGACTTAAAAGAGAAGACTGTCATTAATGTCCTAAGAGATAAGATATTGCATCCATGAACAAGAATGGGATGCTACAGGAAAGAAAAAAAAAAGGAGAAGAACTCTTGGGAAACTTCAATAGCAGAAAATGAAAAACTAAAAAAAAACAAAGTGGTTGGAATATAAATTTGAGAAAATAGAGCAAAAAGGCTAAGAGATGGAAAACAGAAAAGACACGATAGTTTGCGGGCTAGTCAAGGGAACTCAACATCTGAATAACAGGAATTTTAGAAAGATGGATTAGAGAAAATGTCCTAGAATTGAAATACATCAGTTTCAGATTGAAATGCCCCGTTGAGGATTTAGCACAATTGATGAAAGTAGATTGACACCAAGACATCAAAATTACAGAACCCTGAGAACAAAAACATCACAAAAGCTTCCAGATAGAAGAAGAAATAAGCAGGCTTCAAACAAAGGCTTAAGAATCACACTGACATTGGATTTCTCAATAGTAAGGTGGGAACTAGGAGACAATGTGCCTTCAAAATTCTGAGGGAAATTATTTCCATCCCAGCCAAATAATCATCAAGGGTGCAGATAAAGGCATATTTAGTCATGTAAGGTCTCTTTGCACATTTTCTCAGGAAGCTACTGGAGAATGTGCTTCAACAGAAGTGAGTGAGTAAACCAAGAAAGAGGAGGACATGGCATCGAAGGAAGAGAAGATGCCACAAAGCAGGAGGCAGAGGAATCCCCAGGCCAATGGTAGTGAGGTAGAAAGTAACTAATCCTGACTGGAGCAGGTTGAAAGACTCCAGAAGATGAAATTGGTAGACTATCCAAAGAATTCAAGCATATTGAGAGGAGATTACATAACTGTAATTGTTATGCAGGAAAGGAAAAGTAATCAGCGCATATTACACGGTTCACTTGTCAACAGCATTTATATTGCCTAATAATGCAAACAGTGAATACTGTTCCAACCACACTTGTGATGTAATTATACTGGGAGGATGACAGGGAACACAAAATGGACATGTGGGTGTGGAGAGAGCAAGGAGAAAGGTGGTGGGTGGGTGGGAGAAAGGTACTTAAAACTAAAAAGAAATCAAGAAGTAGCATTATGAGGAAATAATTCAGAACTGAAAGCAATTGCCTCTGCAGAGTGAGAAGTGGTCTGTCTGTGTGTGTGTATGTGTTGAATGGGGGACTACTATTTTCCATTACAAGCCTTATAGACTTTCTAAACTATGTGCATGTACAACTAAAGTTTTTAAAAATTGAGTGAGTTACAAAAAGCCCCTAAGCCAAGGTCACTAGTGGCAGGAGGGCAGTCATTTTCAGCAGAAGACTTAGCCTAACACTGACCAACTCTGAAATGCTAGCAGGAGAGGAACATTCTGGGGGACTCTGGGGAGCTAAGCTGAGGAGGTGGAATGCAATTCAACTGTCGAGGGCAAATTCAAATACCACGCCTTCCTGAAGCCTCCTGTGGCCCCTGCAACCTCATGGATTCTTCCTTCTCCCTCATCCCTTATCCCATTGTCATTACCGTGATCACTGCCTGGCTTCAACGGTAGATATTTTGTCTGTCCCACCAGGCTATGAACTCCCTAAGGACAGTGACTTCAGCCAAGTGACACAGAGAAGCTGCTCAATACATACTTGCTGTGTGCATGAATGGTCAGCACCTAGTGAGGCCTGGGGACATACTTATTGAACAGAATAATAATTAATTGAACAGAAAGGATCTTCTTCCTTAGAATCACTTTCACCTGTGTTTTTAGTACAAAGCAAGTCCTTGATAAATGTGCTCAGTGGAGCGAATATGGCCTCCTGGACTCCCAGCCTGCTGTATGATTTTAACAAATTTCTTAACCTTTCAGAAAGATGCCAGGATTTCCCCATATATCAATCAAGAGAAAAAAAGAGGTAGAGAATGATTTTCTGGGTCTGGGGAGAGAGGAGGGGGCGATGATGGTGCACAAAAGAGCCCCTGCGGATTCTTAGGTGTCCAGGAGGGCGGGTGGGTGGAAGGGAAGAGTTATAGCTAATGAAAAGCAGCTAGAGAGAGGCCCGGATGGGAGGAATGATTCATCCCCGGCATCTCCTGCCCAAAGCCACTCCTCCTCACTGTCCCCTGGCCCTGGCTTCCAGCAGCCAGCGGTGCTGAGTCCCGCATCTGGAGGGACATTTGTCCAGATCCTCCCTATCCCCCAGGACTGGGCGGTGGAATCCCAGGCCAGGCCTGCTGCCCTCTGGTTGGTGCATCTCCGAAGATGCCAGTTCTAGGGACTCAGGTAGAACCACAGAGTGCTCACACTGCACGGGACATGAGATCATCTAGCCAAATTTTAAGTCTTACAGATGAGTAAATTTTACATAAAGAGGGGGGAGACCAGCGTAAAGTTGCCAAGATTTTATTTTGCTCAGTAAAGAAAATTAAAAAGAAGAATTACCACAACGTTCTGTTTCTTCATCTGGGTGGTGGTTACAGAGTTTGTTCACTTAGTGGAAATGCATCAGGCTGGACACTTGTGCGCATGACTACTCTATATGTTAGAATTTGTAAAAAGTTTACTCAAAGGGCTATCATGGGGACTTCCCTGGTGGTCCAGTGTCTAACAATCCACCTTCCAATGCAGGGGACGCGGGTTCGATCCACGGTTGGGGAAGTAAGATCCCACATGCCACAGGGCAACTAAGCCCACGTGCCACAACTACAGAGCCTGCGTGCCACGACTAGAAAGAAGCCTGTGCACCGCAATGAAGACCTGACGCAGCCATAAATAAATAAATAAATATTAACCAAAACAATAAATAAAAATAAAAAGAATATCATGTACTATCACACCATTATTCATCTTAAAAGACATTTTAATGCTATAAAATGGGAAAGGCATAATCTCAATAAAGGACAGTCAGTCCTTCTAAAAAGGGGCAGTGGTAAATTTACAATAGCATAGTTTGCATGTATGACAGTAAAACAAATTCCAGGGGAGAAACAAAGCTTTATATTACAGTATTACTCATACATCAGTTTTGTCAATTTAGGAGTCTATATCTAGCTTGTTCTTAAGCTTTATCACAGTTCTTGAGAAAAACCCTGTTTCATTTTGGTTATCTTGCGGGAAATGGAAGCCACACCCAATGTAGTTCCACTCAATTTGGAATGTTCCACCAGAGCAGAGAGAGGCTGAGGACCAAGACGGCAACCAGCCCCTCCTCCCCCTACTGCTTGAGGGGGCAGGTGGCCAGGTTGTGGGACTCAGAGCCAGCGGGCACCCTGATCACCCGGCACAGAGTAGTAAGACGTTTACCTGAAAGGGATGCTGCAGACCGAGGAGACTTTTGTTAGAGACCCTGGCCCATCAGTGCATCTGCAGGCTTTTGGAAACCAGCCTTCTATCAGACTCCTTTAGGTGAACACTGAGGCCCAGAGAGAGGAGGTGGTTTACCCAAAGTCACACGGAAAATTAGTGACGAGTTGAGGCTAGAACCTGGGTCTCTGGCCTGTCAGCTCCATATTCTCCCCACCCCTCTCGGCTCTGGGGCTCCCAGTAGTCTCCTTTCCTGACCCTGAAAGAGGCTCACAGGTCCTGCCATGTTGCCATAAACTCTTCAGGGTTCCAGCTCTGGTGGCCAGAGATAGGCTGGTGCTGGGCTGCAGAGGATCGAGTTACCTGCTTGGAGTGGGTCCCCCCCAGGAGCCAGCCGCTCTCCAGCTTGGCAGGAGGACAATTTGGCGAGGCTGGGCTCATGGAAGATGCCAGAGCTTCTACAATGGAGGGCTTCAGCGATCCAACACCTCCTTTGGGGCTACTGTCACCAAATCCAAGCTGACACCCTGGCTCTGGGCAGAGGATGGTGGGGGTGGGTAGGGGGGTGGGGGGCTGGTTGTTCAGAAGGCTCTGCCAGGCAGGGGAGGGAAGGGGGTGGGAGGGCTTGGCCTCTGCAAGACGGCTTCTTTCCCTCCTCCTCAAGGGCTTTGCTTAGGCCATGCCTTTTTCCTGCTTCTGTTTCGTCTTAGACACGCCTGCCTCCACAAAGCCTCTTTGACTGGGGACCTGAGATCTGGTCTACATTTTGGGCCTTCATCGCCTAATCTGTGAAATGGACAGTTGTGAGCGTGGGAATATCTCTAAAGGTCCTATCAGCACAGACATTGAGCCTCTCAGGTCAGCTCTGTGGTGGGTGCGCTCCCAGATGAGGACATGGACCCTTGGCAGCCCAGATGGCTGATTCCTACCCTGAGCGGAGGAGTAGCTACCCTTAATTTTTCTACCTTATGTCAGAGTGCCTCAAAGCAGGAAGAAAATCCAGTTAACCATATGTTCCAGGCACCTGGAAGGTCTCAATAAATATTTGTTGAATGTATGAAAGAATATTAAGGTCTAGCTTAAGGTTATTTTTAAGAAAGTTTATTTTTAAGAAAGAAAGGTACTTAAAAAAAGAGAATCAAAGACCTAGTCCAGCTGTGCTCATCTGACGAAGAGGAAATAGTCCTGATGAAGGCCCTTTCTTGTTAAAGGTCACAGAGGGAATACATGGGGCCAGGCAGGTGTCCTGAGCCCAGCTCTTTGAGTGCCGCTCTTCTGATGGGTGAGAGCCCATCGAGGGTCAGGGCTGAATGAACAGCCCCACTACTCCACCCTCAAATCTGTAGCTTCCAGGGACACTCCCAGTCTTCAGTGGGCACCCTGAGCTTCTTGAAAATTCCCTGTCATTCCTTGGGCTAGCTTGCTCCACTCCACACCACCTTCTTTTGAATTTCCCCCAAGTTCCCCATCCTCTGCTGTAAGCTGTGTGACCTTGAGCAAGTTGCTCAGCTTCTCTGAGCTTGCATTATTAAACTGAGAGAAATATTACTGATCCTGAAGGGTTGCTGTGAGGTTCACAAGCTCTAGCAGAGAGAGTGCATGATGAAGTCAACATTTATGGGACACCCCCCCTTACTCTTTGCCAGACACATGTGAGACACAGGATCATTTCTTGCACAAAGCAGGGTAGGGGTTAAGCGGAAATTAGATTCATAGGCAGGGCCGACCTGAGTTAGAATTCTGGCCCTACCACTGACTCACTATGTGACCCTGGCAAGTCACGTAGCCTTTCTAGGACTCTCTTTTCTCATCTGTAAAATGGAGATAATAATACCTACCTTGCTGGGTAGTTGAGAGGATTAAATATGAACACTATAAACACCCAGTGTTTGGCATATGGTAGGTGCTCAGTGAAGGGCAGCCTTCATGCACTTCTTTCTCCATGAAGTGCTCACTGGGCCAGTGCTGTACCCCTACCCTTCCCCCACGCCCCGCACACACCTGCCTCCCAGGTCCTCAGGTAAGCACTGGCCCTTGTGTTTAGTAAGTCCTCAGTTCAAGGCTGTGGAATCCTACTTGGGTCTAATAAGGAGCACCAAAATAAAGGGAAATGAGGAGGCCCCAAGATGCGGAGCTTGGAGTGAGGGTGCTGTGCTTGGCTGGCAGCCAGCAGGCCTGGCCCTGAGCCCCCGGCAATCACCTTTCTAAATCATATCCTTCCCTCCAAGCAAGCAAGCAAGCAAGCCGGCCCTGGTGGAGGCCCTGGCCAAGCACAGCAGAACCTTTGTGAGCTCTTGGCTTTCCCCACAGCTCCCCGCCTCATCCTGTCATCACCTGCAAGGAGCCCTGGGGCGGGGCTCCTGGCAGGCGAGCAGAGCAGTTCCCAGGCTCCCTGGCCCCCATCACCTCCAGCAATCTCTAACTGCCTGAGCCTGGCATTCAAGGCTCGAGGGTCTGGTCTCAGCCCCCTCTCCAGTCACATCTCCCTTCAGGGCCCCTCCTCCCCTCCCAGGCTGCCACCTGGTCTTTGATTCTCTGGAGAGGTGTGCACAGGGCCAGGGCTGTGGAGAGGCAGGAAGAGGCCTTCACTCCAGGAGAGGTCAGCATTGTCTCCCCATCCTCTGCGGCTCTTAGAACAACACACTTCATCGCCACCCTGGCCAGTCCTAACCACTCAGACCTCAGTTTAAGTCTCCACTGGCTGGATGGCTTCAGGCCCGAGAGTCTCTTTCTTCCCTCGTACAGAGAGAGGAAATCCCTGCCTAGAGCAGGGCCTAGTGGAGCAGCTTTCTGTCCACTCAGGGGCTCGAGGAGACCCCTTAGACTCTATCCTTGCCCCCCCACCCACCCAGGAATGGCTGTGCCAGGTGCCTCATCACCACCCAAGGACAGCTTGGGCTCCAGGAACCTGACTCTGAAACCTCCATCTCTCTGAGGTTTAGCCTTGTATGAGTCACTGCTCAGAACTCTCCCCCTGCAGCCTGGACCCTGGGTAGTCCCTCCTCATTCATCAGGTCCAGCTGCGGAGGTGCCCCTGTGACATTCTCGCTGAACACTGCCCTACTGCCCATCACTGCCGCCATGGCAGAGCCTCTGCCTATCTCCTTCACCACTGGATTCCCAGGGCCTAGAAGAAGGTAGGGGCTCAAAAACAAGAACAGCCTGCCTGGCCCAGGACCTCCACCCCCTTTGCTGTCAGCACCCAAGCCCACCTTCACGTCACTGATAAGTAAGCATTTCAACATGAAAAAAAAATCATAAAGTCAGACAAATGACAAATGGAGAAAACACACACAAGACAGAATGCTAATTCCCTTAATATTTTATAAAGTGATAGGAAAAATACCTTTGTTCATATTTTGTATCCAATTGGAAAAAAGCAAAACCTACAAAAAAGAGAAAAGTAAACATTTATACCTGTGAAAAGATGCTTAACCTCACTCAAAACAAAAGAAAAATCAACTAAAAATAACAGTGAAATGTACTTTTTGAGCTATGGCCCTCAGATTGGCTTAGATCAAATAGGATGCTATTTATGAGATCTACTTGCATGTGTTTGCAATAATGGATAAGGATATTCGTTACAGTATTTTTTTAGAACAATAATGGACCAGACAGTAACCATTTTAGGCTTGAGGACCATACGGGCTCATTGCTACAAGAACAGGCAGTGGGCCAGATTTAGTCAGCAGGCCACAGTTTGCCAACCCCTGGTTCAGATTAATAAAAGGTTAGAAATGATCTCCATGTCCATCAGTAGAAGAATGGCTAAACACACATGACATATCCCTAGGATGGAACATGCCTGCAGAAGAAATGTGCTCATCAGTTGTCTCCAACTACATTTTGAAAGGAACACATCCTGTGTAACCTAGAATCCCCTAGGAAAATACAGAAGGGCCACAAATAACTTCCTCTGGAAGGAGGAAACTGGGAGTCCAAGGGAGCAAGTGTGGGAGGAAAGCTTTGCAAAGCATACCCCATTGCTCAGTTTGAAATGTATTCATACTGTAAACACACATTAACTTAAAAACAGAATTAGTCCCCTAGTCCCCCAAACAAAAATGTTCCCTGAAACAAACGGATCTGTGGTGAAATTAGTTTGGTCCATACAGGGTTAAGCAAAGTTAAAGTGTCTTTGTGCAGGACTTGGGGCAGGGGGGTGTGGGGTGTGTGGCCTTTAATATGCTGCTGTGCCTTGTGACTCCCAAGGAAGACACTATATGTGGCACTTCCCACGCTTATTGTGGTACCATGTTTCCACAGAGTATCTCTGGGGTCTACTATTCTGTGACTAGATGCTGGGAATCCCCATCTCTAAGAGCAAGCACAAATGCCTTCACCCTCACTATATTCTCTCCCTCCCTCCCTCCTTCCCTCCCCCTCTCTCCCTCTCCCTCTCTCTCTCTCTCTCACACACACACACACGCGTGCGCACACACACACAAGGTACCAGAGAACTTCCTTAAGGGCATTCCTCAGGTGACTGATCTCATGAGATGCTCTGTGGTCACATATTCTTGGGAAACGCTGTTCTGCCAATGCGGATGATAAATTATTGCTTACACTTCTCACAGATTTTACAGCTTCTCTGCCTTTGCTCACACCATCCCTTCCATCTGGACTGCTCTTTGTTTTAACCCACTTCTTCCTGCCAAAGTTCCAGCTCATCTGTCGAGGCTTGGGTCTCATGCTTTCTGCACCATGATGAAGACTTCTTGGATCCTGGCAAAATCGTTGAGATGCCTGACAAGTGTCCCAGACCCTTGTTGAAAGAAAGAAAGAAATTACTGAGTGCAATAGAGGAATGCCTGAGGGAGGGAGGAGAAAGGGACAGAGGGCTGGATGGGTGCAGGGTTAGGTTGTTGTGTGTGATTGTGATTGGGTTAATGAGTGGGGAGGCAGTAGCTTGTTATACCTGTGTCCACAAATCTGTTCATCATGGATGGCGCCGGCAGAACTTCAGCTCTGTAGATCTGACTGATTGCCCCAAAGCAGCTTGTTGGCCTGCTCTTGGGCAGTCCCAGGAAGAGGGGAGAGGTCCCTCTCTCCCAAGCCTCTCCCCTGGGCCCTCATCCCTATCCAAAGCCCCACCAAGAAAAATGCCCACCTTTGGATGTGGATCTGGGGATGTCTTGCCACATTATGTGTTCCTGCCCTTGTCTGCATGGGCACTCCCTAGGAGGTGGGCATCCCCTGAGTTGTTTTGACCAGAGAACCTATGGGGGTCTGTAGAAACTGAGCTTTCCTCACTCCCCACCCGACTCTGCAGCCCACTAGACACCCCAACACTGTGCCTCTAGGGGGCCCTATGAGAGTAGACCTGCACAGGGATCCAAAATGGAGAGGCCAATTCTACCTGTTTAAGCAAGCTTCCTCATAAGCAATTTCCTCTGGAACCTTCAGCAAACTGCCTAACCTCTTTGAACCCTATTTTCCCCTCACTCCACAATGGGCATGTCTACCTCATTGACTACTTATGAATACTAAGTTAAACAAAGTAGATGAAAGCATCTGGCACCTAGTAGGGTTTTTGCAGCAGTTTCTCTCTCCCTTTATCCCCAGTGTGGATTCTGAGCTGCTAGAGAGACTGCTTCTTAGTTTTCCATTGTGTGGTGTCAGGACACTGAATGAAGGATAAATTGGGATGGATGGGAGAAGGCAGCTGTGGCCCAGTCTGTGCCACGTACAGGTAGGCAAATTTCAAAAGCAGCCTCAGCCCCAGGGAAGGCTTCCCTGAGCCTTTCCCTTCAAGGGCTGCTTTGATCATTCGGCTTGTGACCAGCTGGTTTTCTCGTCAGTCTCCCCTCTCACCCCCACCCACCTTCCGCAGATGTAGATTCCCCTCAGATCAGGTGCTGGGGATGACTCACCTCTAGGTCCCCAAGCCCCCCTCAGAGCAGGCTCACCAGATGGAGTAGTGGAAAAGGCTAGTCTCTTCAGCTGTCACTGAAGGTCCCTTAAAGAACAGTTTTACTTGCTGCCGAGAGGGCGCCAAGAGAGAGCAGGCACTGGGAGCCCAGGCAAGGAGAAGGGATGAGGTGGTGAGAGGCAGGGATGGACAGAGCTGGATGAGGCACAAGCTACTTTGTGATTTGCCCTTGGGCATTCATTCATTCAACACAATGAACAAATATTAAGTGCCTAGTGTTCGCCAGGCTCTTTGCATATTCTGGCTTGTGATACTGCAGGGTGTTGGTCAAGAGTGATGTGGATCTGGCTCTATGCGTTCTTGGGCAAGTTGCTTAACGTCTCTGAGCCTCAGTGATAGCATCAGCAATAAGGTCAATGTTTCACAAGGTTGTTCTGAAAATTATATGTTTATTTATGTAAATTGCTTGACACAATTCCTGCTAGATTACTGTTCACAGATATAATTGTTAAAGATAATAATAATCCTGACTCAATCCTGTGTGGGTAGAGCCAGGGCTCCAACAAGCCTTGGAGTCCAGGCCAGCAATCCAGTTCCTTCATCTGAGAGCTGAAAAAACTGGGACCAGAGAAGACAGAGGAGGAACAGGAACAGATCCCTGGCCAGGGGCTTTCAGGGCACTCTTTCCATCTGAGCTGTTGTTTTTCCCTAAGTTTAGAGCCTGCAGAGCAGGCATGTATGCCGATTCGCCAAGTACTCCTCTGGGGAAAGTGGTATGTAAAGCTGGGGCGCAGTTTGCACATAACAGTGCAATAAAGGCGACTTCCGGGATTCACAGCTGAGGATGTACTTAAGATGCAATCCACTGCTGGGCCTGCAATATTCTGCTCTGAGCACCTCCTCTCTCTGGCTGTCCCTTCTGCTGAGTTACAGCCTGGCCCAGGAGAGTTTATTACTTCAGCCCCAGAACATTCTCTTACTGGAGTTTGAGGCAATAATAATGATACAAGTGTATTTGTAAGATTTTCCAGATTCCATCGTGCTGTCATATCCTTAATTTCATCTGACCTCCACAACATTTTTTAACAGATGGAGAAACTGAGGCACAAGGAGTTAAGTAAATTATCTGAGGTCCTGGTACCAGTCAAGGTATTTTCACAAACTCTAGCGTTTATTCGATTACTTAAAATAAAAGCGGAAACTCACTAGGTGCCTCATGGAAGCCAGTCTCCATTCAAAATGCTCTACCAA
This sequence comes from Balaenoptera borealis, assembly GCF_965194805.1. Lineage (NCBI taxonomy): Eukaryota > Metazoa > Chordata > Mammalia > Artiodactyla > Balaenopteridae > Balaenoptera > Balaenoptera borealis. The sequence continues at coordinate 54,977,837 of NC_138868.1, forward strand.
CATTAAGTCCCAGTAACCCTCACAAGCACCCTCTGTGGCAGAAACTTACTATTCTTTCCCAGATGACAGAGGTCAAGTAACTGACCCAAGGATACACAGCTCTAGCAGGTGGCAGAGCTAGGGTTCAAATCCAGATAGTTGGGCTCCATCATCCCCATTCTTAATCTCTATGTCAGGGTTTCTTAGCCTTGTGCTATGGACATTTGGGGCCAGAAAAGCCTTTGTTCTGGGGGCCTATTCTGTGCGATGTAGGATGTTTAGCATTATGTCTAGGCTCTACACACTACATGCCAGTAGCTTCCGCACCACCACTGCCACCATAGTTGTGACAACCAAAAATGCCTCCAAACATTGCCAAATGTCACTTGGTGGGTAAAATCGCCTCTGGTTGAAAACTACTGCTCTGTTACGCTATTCTAAAATGATAATATGTATAGTTTTTGTTTTTTTAATATAGCAACCTCTGATTTCAGACAAAATATGTTCTGTAGACCTCTTTCCAAAACGAATCAACATTCAGATTCAAACAACCTTAACTGCTCACCTCCAATGCCCAGGCAATTTATAGACCATGTAAAAAATGAATTGATGCTTAGGAAAATCAAGCAACTTGCCCAGAATAAAAAAGCTCGTTATGTGGCAGAACAAGAACACGAACATCAGTCTCAAGGTCCACATGACAAACTTTTCTGGTAGTATTCATTCTAAAGTGACATATTCTGTATTTTCTCAATTCTAAGATACGCTTTCTCCCCACAATTTAATAGTTTTGAAATTGAGATGCAACTAAAACCAATATTTGTTTACATAGAAAATTTTTTATTCTCCCCAAAGCTGCTATTTAATTAAAATTGTGTCTCATAACTAATAGCCTCTTAGAATTGAGAATTGAGGGCAGGAGCTGTGAATGTGGGAGATGCTGATGGAGTCAGATGGGAAGGAAAGACAGAGTAGTAGCCCTTCCTGTACTGGGATGTTGCCTGGTCCTCTGCGCCAGCCGTTCCACCAAAACTCTGCCTCCTTCCCTGCTGACCCCTATCCAGCCTTTGTAACCTAGCTCATACCACACTCCTTCAAGAAGTTTTTCCAGGTCCTTTGGCATGAAGCTCACCCTTTCTAATTTCACCTAGAGGCTTTTTTTTCTTTCAGAGCATTTCAGGGACATGATAGAACATATAGCTGACTAAACACTTTCTCTTTAATCATGGGTGATATTAGCATCCTTGCTTTACAGATGAGAAGACTGCGGCCCAGAGAGGAGCAGCAACTTGCCTAGCCTCTCTCTCAAGGGCAGGGAAGAGAAGTGAGTCTCCAGGCTCTTCATATCAGTACCCAGGCTTGTTCTGGGATAGTTAACCATAACCAGCTGGTTAGCAGTCAGGTTAGCAGAGACTTTCCTTTGGAGAAAGTATTATTCCACGCTGTGGTGAGGTTTGACCATGACTGCACAATAAACGCTGTGGTATCTGTGCTCAGAGTGGAAGTGGTTTGCCTAAGGCCCCACAACTCCCAAGTAGCAGCCCTCAGACTGGGTCTCCTCACACCAAACCTCTGCTCTTTCCCCTGTTCCTTACTACTGGCTTGTCCAACCTTCTCTCACTCCGATGCTTCCAGCTCCTGGGCAGGCCTGCATCCACTCTCACGAGCAGGAAAAGGACAGCAGCTCTTCCAGGCCTCCCTCAGAGAACGAGCACCCACATCCCTGCTCTCATGATGTCACAGGGGTTGTGGTCTGGCCCCTCCAGCATTGCCCACCAATGATCTAACTCTTCTAGAGCTGGCTGGATTCGAATCCTGCATCCAGCACAGTGACGAGCACAGGACCCTGCCCAAGCCCCAGACTCCAAACCAGAGAGCAATAGGGCTGCAGGAAGTCCCCGTGATGGTGCATTTTCACAAGTCAGTTGGGGACGACCCTGCCAATCCTACAGGTTGTTATGAAGACTGAAATGACAATGTCTGTGAAGACCCTTTATGCACTTTCAAGTGCTGTGGCAGGGTTGGGGCTGGCTGTGCAGTGTATGCAAGGACACAGGCTCTGGCTTTAGACAGACATGGACTGTGCGACTGTGGGCAAATAATTTCTTTCAAATTCAGTTCTCTCATGGGGATAATACATCAACCTCATCAAAATATGAGTCTTAAATGAGAATATACGCATAAAGCATCTCACACAGTGCCTGGCATACAGGAGGCACTCAATAAATATTAAATTCCTCCCTAAGTATAAGCATCATTACATGAAGCACAGCAGAAATCAATACTTTAATTCTATTATTTAAGCACACTGACAAATCTCATGCTATGGGTAGGGACGCTAACCCCAAATGAGCACTGAGATCACCAATGACTTTAAAGCACCAGCAACCACCCTTGTGTTTAGTCATCTGTCTTCCAGGGGGACTACAAAGCTGGAAAAGGAACTGCAGTCCAGAGGAAAACGCCACTATGTAACGGAGGTAAATTAACAATGTACATCTCCCTCTCCACGCTGTTTCAGGTCTGCTCCCCTTCCCTATAAAAAGGCTGGAGCTGAGACACAAGAAGGTTCTGAAGAGGGCAATGAAAATTATATGGGTTGTGGTTTGAGAAGGGAAGGAAGAGAAGAAAAAAACAAGGCAGAAATTACTTGACATGGAAAGGAAGGGGTAAGACAGGTGATAAATAGGGTATTATATGGCAGGGGAGGGTGGTGAGTCACATGCCAAGGTTGCTATTGTGGCAGGGCCTGGGGGGACCAAAGGGATCATGTCTCAAGACCTGGAACACTTTGGAAGAAAGATTATACAAATCACAGACATTACTAATTATGATTAACAGTGACCAATGTGGGGTTTGCTTTTTTAGTTCAACCATGTTCTCTCATTTTCTAAACATGCTCAGAAACTGCAGGCCAGACTTCACCACACACCTCACCTTTGAAAGGCTCCATTCCTATGGCCAGTTCACACAGACAAGGGGTTGAGGTTCAGCATTTCTTGGAGGATTCCCCTGACCAGAGGGTGATGGCCAACTCCTGAGTGGGAATTTCAAGGGTTTTCATGGATTGGCCCCTAGCTGCCTTTACATCTTTATCTCCGGTTGCTTTCCCCTTCCCTCAATCTTCCAGCCACTCTGAATTTCCCATTGGTCATAGAACACATCATTTGTCCATTCATTCAACAAATATGGAGCACCAGCTACCTGCCAGGCACTATTAAAGGCAATGGGATACAACCACAGCAAACACTACAAGGTCCCAGCCCTTGTAGAACTTATATACTAGTGCAGGAAGTCAACTTATTTCTAGAAAAGGTAAGCTAGTTTCAAAAGCATCATCAGAGAAAGCTGCTCTGTGGAGATAATGTTTAAGCAAAGATCTGAATGACGTGAAAAATGAGCTAGGAACTAATTGGGCTAACAGCTGTCATGGCACAGCAAGTGTAAAGGTCATGAACAAGCTTCTCTGAATGTGCCTGGTGAGTGGGAGCAACAAAAAAGACCGTAGTAGCTGGGCAGAGTGAACAAGAATCAGACTAGGAGATGTGGCCAGGGGTAGGCATGGACTAGATTGCGTAGGGCCTTAGGGTCATGGTCGGAGTTTGGATTCTGGCCTAAGACCACTGGAAGGGTCTGAGAAAAGGAGGTTCATGATAACTCTGCCTGTTACATGGAAAACAGACTTGGAGAAAAAGACAAAGTGAGAGGTGATAGTGGTTTGAACTGAGGTGGTAACAGCAGAGGTGGTGAGAAGTAACTGGGCACAGGTGATGGGGATGCACTTGCAATAGACACTTGAGCTGGGCCTTGAAGAATCAGCAGCCTAACAACTTGCCACCAGGGCCAGTGACTTATCTTTGCAGCCAAAACACTTGGAATAATGCTTGGCATGATGTGTGTTAAATGGAACTGGAAAAGTAGCAACAAATCTTTTGGAAGAAAAATATTTTCATGTAACTGATCTTGAGTTTTCCATTTCAGAATGCTATACAATCCTTCTGAAAATGAGAAAAATAAATACATTGTAGAAAATAAGGAAAAATTTTAATCCCCACCACCTAGAGACAAACATTAGTATTGTGGTGTACTTCCTCCCACCCCAGTCTTTTCACACAGATTTTTTTCAAAAGGTGAGGATTTCCACTCTGAGGGGCAGCCTGCTCTACCAGCAACAGTTGGTCGGGTTGACTGCCACTCCACAGCTGAATGGCCTTTTACAAGTCACTTTCAGATCCATAAAATGAGGATAGTAACACCTACTGCCTCAGGTTACTGTGAGCCTAAATAAAATGATTCATACAATGTACCTAATATGATGCTTGGAACATAGTAAGTGCTCAGTATATAGTAGCTGCTATTAATAAAAGGAAGTCCAAATCCCACAAGGCACAATTATAAGGAAAGCTTTCAACATCTCATTTTTTAGGAAAAAGGCTTTGAAAACCCACACTCTAACCACATGTACCCTTCCAAAGAAAAATAATCATACCAAGAATAGGAATTTGCCAAATAAGATGTAGCAATACCAAATATTTTTAAAACCAAAATTTTACAGTATGCAAAACAGCAGTGTGCCAAGAACTAACCCCAGACCCTGGCCTGTTTAATAAACCTCTCTCCTATAAAGCTGACATACTTATGGGATTACTGTTTACATTAATAAGTTTGAAGGGTGGACACTGCTCACCTGCCAAGAAATGATTCTTTCAGGCTTTCCATCTTCAGTTTCGTCTGTGTGGTAGGACAGAGCACAGCACTGTTGGGACACTTCTGTTCTCCCCTGGCCTCTGCCACCACCGAGTGGTGTGATCCTGAGCAAGCTGTCCTGTCTAGTCCTCTGTAAAATGAAGCGTCATCTGTATAACTCTACTGCTCTAAACTCTACCATGCAGATTTTAATTTAATATGTATAATACTGGTTTAAGGAAGAAGTATCACATCTTAATTGGGTATATTGAAAGCCTTAAATAGCAGGTGATGACTGGAGACACGAGCAGGTCTCACACTTTTCTAAGATCTAGCTAGGGCATCACCTCCTCTAGTCACTCAGGGCCCTCCCTTCACACCGTGGGTTTTCCGCCAGCTAGGGTGACCATACGTCCTGGTTTGTTCCAGACAGTCCTGCTTTATCTGTTGTTCTGGCGTAACTAATAATCATACCCTTACACTATCAAAAGTGTCCCGGTTGGGATGATCAGTGATAGGATTCCCCTACCCTTAGCCCTGCTCCTGGCAGCTCCTGGCTTGCATGTCTGGCTCCGCCATGTGACTGAGCTCACTGAGGGTGTGGGCTCAGTCTTACCTTTGCATCCATGGCATGGGATTCATCTCATTCATCTTTGTATCCATGACCCTAGCCTCATGCCTGAGGCTAAATTTAGATTAAGCACCACAGGCATTCAATACAATATTTGAAATAAGAATGAAAAGCAAATATGAGACAAGGAATTAGATTTGCAATTCTTTACATCACGTTACAATCATGGTTCCACCTTTCACTAGCTGTGTGGCCTTCTGTTAGGTTTTCACCTGAAGAAAATACGGATAATATTACCTTTTTCATAGGGTGGAAAAGTTTAAATGAGATAATTCAGGTAAAGTGCTTGAGCACAGCGCTGGAATACAGCGAGCACTCTCCCTACCAGCAGCTGCTACCAGACAATGATGAACACTCCCCCTGCTGCTGCAACTCTGCTCTAAGAAACGTAAACCAACACCTAACAAGCATCCAGTAGGCACTCAGTAAGCGTGCACTGAACGAATACTTGGTCTTATGCTAGACCAAGCTGGCAGCAGACCAGATTCTTGGACTACAAAATGCATTAATCAAAATTACAATTTAGTGGGACTTCCCTGGCGGTCCAGTGGTTCAGACTCCGTGCTTTCACTGCAGGGGGCACGGGTTTATTCCCTGGTGGGGGAACTAAGATCCCACATGCCGCCGCCAAAAAAAAAAAAAAAAAAAAAAAAAAAATTACAACTTAGAAGTCAAAAGGTTTGACTCTTCTAAGTCCAGTTTAAATAATAAAAGAAAACCGCACCTCATATCCACAAGAACAGAACATACAACACAGCAGCACTATCTGGCCATATCCTAGACATGTTAATTAACAGCATTTAAACTTCATCCTTGTTATAACTATGACCTCTTTTAAAAGTTATTTTTCTACAAGCATGCCAACTTGGATATTTTGGTCCATCTCTTCTCTTTTTGAACTGTCAGCCTCTCAAGTTTTATGTGATTAATGTATATAGAGAAAATTAGAAAAGGCTTCAGATTGAGTCAACAGTAGTTTTCTTTATCCCTCAATTACAATATCCTCTTTGCAGTATATCCTTGTTGAACATTTGGAATGAATTAAGACTTTAAACTTCCAGATGTTTAAACTACTACTGTAAATTCAAACTCATTAAAAAGGGCAGATTTACTACCTCTACTTAATTTTGAAGTCTGTTGTTCACCCTGTCCGAATAATTTATGAAACCAAATACAGTGGCAGGTAGTGTATTCTATTTATATAGTATTCATGGTGAGAAATAAGGGGCATTTTAAAAGGTCTGGAAATTAACTGCCATTTTAGCCAACCTATAGATCACACTTGTTTCTAAGCTAGTAATTGTTTCCTGAAACTGATCTAGTAGAGATTTTTATGCTAATCTGTACTAAAAATTACTTTGCTTTTTCTGGCCACAAAAAGCTGGCTACAGAGGAGCATTTGATTACAGCAAGGAAGACAGCTGCATCCACTCTAGTGCAGTAAATGGACCTGGAGCTACAGCCCTTTGTGGTAGTGTCTTGGCAGCCAAACAAAGGTGGCAGCATTTCTACACCTAGTTTGCAAAGTCTCAGAAGTTTCAGGCTTCAGTTTTTTTGTTTTGCAAGGAACCCACATTGACTATAATGAGCACATTTTAGAGATGCTGTGCTGAAAGTTGGCAATGGATAAAGCAAGAACATAAAAGAAGCCTATTCCTAAAGCAAATATTTCTCTTACAAACCTTAAGAATGAAGTGGCTTTCATAATCAGTTTTAAGATTTAAGGATTGGATTGAAGTACCTGGCTCTGGCACTTAATAGCTATAATTCTGGGCAATTCATTTACTTCTGTGAGCTTGAACTTCTCAACTGAAAAATGGGGATAATTCTTGCCTGAATTTTTCTTAGAACTTGAATGATACAATCAAGGTAATTTGTAAGCTCTAGAGTATCATATAAATATTAATAAACACTGCAAGTACAATTTTCCTATGTTTTATGAATTATTCACTTTAAATAGCACTTAAAAAGTGGCTGTCCCTAATATGAAACAAAAACCAGATCCAACGAAGTTACTGCAGAGGAACTGGCCACAAGAGGAGGGGGCAGTGGGGGGGGGTCTCTTTCAACTACTATTTACTTCAAGGGGCCATTGTTAAGAATTAAATAAAAATTACATAAAATTATTAATAACGCATTTGTTCTCATCAATTTACAGGTAACAAATCCTATGTTAGGCTTCAGCTTTTTTTCCCCCAAAACGAGAGTGGATATGTCAAAAGCAAAAATTCCTCCAATTAGGGCTTCCCTGGTGGCGCAGTGGTTGAGAGTCTGCCTGCTAATGCAGGGGACACAGGTTCGAGCCCTGGTCTGGGAAGATCCCACATGCTGCGGAGCAGCTAGGCCTGTGAGCCACAACTACTGAGCCTGCGCGTCTGGAGCCTGTGCCCCGCAACAAGAGAGGCCGCAATAGTGAGAGGCCCGCGCACTGCGATGAAGAGTGGCCCCCGCTTGCCACAACTAGAGAGGGCCCTAGCACGGAAACGAAGACCCAACATATCAATCAATCAATCAATCAATCAATAAATCTTTAAAAAAAAAAAAATTCCTCCAATTATATATATTAAATCTTGAATGTATTTCCTAGTTATCTTTTGAAAACTGTTTAGATATGATACAGAAAAATTTTAATAGTTATTTATTTGGCTGTGCCGGGTCTTAGTTGCAGCCTGCGGGGTCTTCATTGCCATGTGTGGGATCTTTAGTTTCGGCAAGTGGAATCTAATTCCCCGACCAGGGATCAAACCTGGGCCCCCTGCATTGGGAGCGCAGACTCTTAACCACTGGACCACTAGGGAAGTCCCCACAATTTTTTTTTAAATCGCACAAGGATTTTATAGATACCCTAATGTGTTATTTTCTTTTCTTTTAATTTCAATAATCTGATCCACTTAACTATAAGGTATGTGTGTTTGTGTGTGTGTGGTTATAAATAAGTACAATTGTAGTCCTATGGGCCAACCCTAGGCTGTAAGCTCTGTAAGAAAGTGCATGTTATTGCCAGCACTTAACCCAGAAGCCTGGCACACAGTAAGCATTCAACTAATACTTGAGGAATAAACAGTCACTACATCAACCTCTTTCTAACTATCTAATCTTGCAAAAATGATAATCAGTTTCATCTATGGGGAGACTACCATTGACTCAATCTATCTTCAAAGACCAGAGTTTGTGAAGATGCTTCTTAACAAATTAGGGTTTTCAAGCTTTCAATAAATTCTCAAATTAACTTTGAGAACATACAGATTATAAAAACAAGTGGTGGGCACCTTTAAAGCTTAACCAATGCTTGCAGCATGAATGTTTTGGATAAATTAGTATAGTAGACTGAAAACAGGCCCTATTTTATAGCTCCGCCCATCAAGACAAGGAGTCTATTATCCTTACCCCTTCTGGGCCAGCCTCGTGACTTGCTTTGACCAAAAGATGTGGTGAAAGTGACGTTCTGTGAGTTCTTGAGCCCAGGCTTTGAAGCTATTGCCTTTGCCTTCTTGGTACTCTGAGACCACCATGCCATAAGCCCAAGATAAAAGACCACATGACAGGCCCAGCTGTCCCATCTAGGCCCCCAGCCAATCTACCAACTGAATGCAGAGTCCAGATGAGACCAGCAAAAGAACCACTCAACTAAACCACAAAACTGTAAACTTTTTTTTTAAGCCACTAAGTTTTGAGACACCAGTAAGTAGTAATAGATAACTGATAATAAATTATCTAACCCTCATAGCACAAGCTTAAGTGTGGTTTTATAGTTGAGGAAATATACCCAGATTATATAATCTGCCAAGGTCACACCACTATTAAGTGTCCTAAGAACTGTATGCAGCTATTAAAAGGCCAGCTCTGTGTCTCCTTTTCTGTCATCCTGCCATCATGAACCGGATCAGTTCTTTCTGTCAAGGACAGAGGCACCTCTTAGAGCTCTGGATATAAGATAAACTCTGTTATCTTTTTTATAGCCTGCATGGGAAATGTGTCCTGATTTGACACATCTGCCGGTTTTGTCCACACCAGGGAAATGCACTGTTATCAGTAAGACCCAGCACTCTGCAAATATACCCCCATCCTGTTTTCTGAAACTCAAATAACACTAACTTATCCCAACATAAAATAATGCAATGACATCTTTGCAATATTCATTCATTTACATTTTAGCCAGCAACAATTATGCAAACACTAACAATTTATATCAGGGGTCATACAGCATATAATACTTAAAAAGTTAGATAAATCTTACATTTAATAATTTCACAATTAAAATGGCTTTTTTTATTCCCCCAAGTAGTAAACCATATACCAAAAGAAAAAAAAAAAAAAAAAAGACCTTATCTTCAATTGTGAAGGTGATAAATACTTTTGAAAAGAGAATTTACCACAAGAATCTGTTTTGTCCCCATCAAAAACAATGTACCTGAACTTTAAACAAAATTCACATTTTATTTAGGTTGAAATAAACTATACAAAATTGATTTTCTTCACCAAAAATAACAGCAATATTTTCTGTATTATTCCTAGATAAACCACAAAACACTTATTTTTGTAGGTTTTCTAGGTTTTGCTTGTAAATCAAGATGAGGCAGTAGATATAGTCATGGAAAAAGACAGAAGAAAACAGACTAATCAGTTGTCAGTATCCATGGTCTCTGATCCTGTCTTGACCATGAAACAGAAGTGTTCAACATATACCTGTCAAAAAGCTTATGAAGATGTAGGCTCAATAGAGGAATGTAAACAGCAACAATCAGATGTGGAACAACAATGGCAGGCTCTTCCATTCAAACTTTAACTATAACTTGTTCCTTCAACTGCATTTGATAAAGGCAAAATCTACACTGAAATCCTTGTTTGGCGAGCTCACGTTTCTCTTACAGCCTGATCATTTTAACGGTCCCTTACAGATTTTTAACAGCATACTTAAAACTCCTACTATTCAAAGGTCAGTCATGAGCTTCATTGTAATGTTTTATAAAATGTATTCCTTCCTCCCATACCTCCTCAAAATTTATTTCTTCAAAGAACTGATAACTAAGTACCTGACAATTGGATCCACAGTGACAAATGTTATATCTAAAATGACTTAATACAATTCAAACTAATACAATTTCAAAGTGCCATTAGCAGAGATCACACAGAGTGTAACATGGTACTTTCAATGCTATCTTCTGGTCTCCAAAGCATGGGACAGTTAGGTCTCCAAAGCATGGGACTTCAAACGGGCCATATAAACAGGCAGATTATCAATGACTAATGTACTCAATGGGAGGCCTACAGGTCAAGATATTCAGTGATTAAGTGGCCTACGTACACCTTACAACTTTTCTGTAAGATATTTTCAAATTTCTTACAGATTTTTTCAAATATCAAATATAAGAGAAAGCCTATTTTAAAAGTCTCTTAGGTATTTTCAATGGTTTCTGAATTATCTGTAGGAAGCTCTGACTTACTTGTATAGAGTTTGATATATGTATCCACCATTAAATCCAAATCATGTTTTATATCAAAATTTATGTTAAGCAAAGCCAAGTTACTTGACCTTTGGTCTGTCAAAGTGTTCCTCAGGTATGCTTTGAGACGCTTTCGTCCATTTTCATAGCGTTCATTCTCAACCTTCATCACAGGAAGAATACACAGGACCTTCAGCAATGCATAAACATTAGGGAAAAACTTGATGTCTGGCAGATGAAGGGCTTCATAAATAGTGGATGGAAGTTCTATATCTTTCCCTCTGTGTTTCCACTTGATTCTCCAACAATGCAGCTCAGCAGAGAGTGTGTCAGGATTAGGTAAATCACTTCTGTACATGTCAGCATGATGTTCCTCTGATGTATTGAATTTAAGCTGTCCCATGACAGAGGGTACCAGAGATAAGCATTTAAGAGCTTTGAGGTGTTGTTCTGAGAATATATCTTTCAGTTCCTGAATAATGTGTTCCACTGCTGGAACACTTAGAGTTTCTTTATAGTAACTCTCAGAGGTTAGCTGAGATTCCAGGTTACTGTGCTGAGCTCTGCGAAATTTCCCTGGGAGTTTCATCTGAATATCAAGTTTGGCTGCCAAATTTGTGGCTTCCTCAAACCAAAATTCATGATAAACTTCAATATTTTCCATCACTTCATTTAGTGAATGCAGCACTGCAGTCAAACTACTGGCTGCAAAGAAGACATCAGAAGTTTGCCCCTGAAGATTTTTCCCAAAGGCTCTTGTAAAAGATAGAACATTTTTAAGAACAACAATGGTAACGATGAAGTCAAAATCTGTTACTGCACTACAGAGTACAAATGCTCGGCCAGCTATACAGTTATTCCATCTAACATTTGTGTCACTATTTATACCATCTAAACATAAAACAAGTGCTTGTAGGAGGTCCACTAAGATTTCAAAAGCATCATGCCTGCCTGTCCACTGAGAATGGCAAATTTCCTTCAGTTCTTTGCCCCTTTCGTCATTGTTCTGAAATAGGACAGAAATTACATTGTCAAGCTCTAAAAGCAGTTGTGGTGATCGATGGAAAAAAGAACAAACTTCCTCAATTGTTCCTAACGCAACAGATACTCCAATAACAGGCACTGATTTTGCCAACCACATATTTAAGGCACAGGAAGAGCAGAGTGTGTAGATCGCTTGGGGATATTTCTCTAAAAGTCTAGAAGCAACAACTTTCATTTTGGAAGAAAATCCACTGGACACAATGTAAGCCTGGCCACGACAGTACTCCATGTTTAATCCCCACTTCTCAGTTATCGTAGTGTGAAATTTCACAGCCAAAATTTCTGCATCAGCTTCATAAGGCAGGAAGCCCACAAATTCCTCTCTCAGGTTGTGAGCTTCGTCAACAAACCTCACCAACACAGGCAGGTGCTCTTCCCCTGCTATGTCCACCACATCGTCAGTGACGATGGAAAAGAAGTGAGAGTCTCTCACTTCCCTGAGGGTTTCTTCCCGAATGCAGCTCTCACAGATCTCTAGCATCTGTTTCTGCTGTGTTTTTGAACAGAACAATGTGTTAACTGCTGTTGTCTCAAAGCGCTTTCTCAGAACCTCTTCACCAGAATTGATCCGGCACTCCAGCAGTGCTTGAAAGTTATCAGGAGTAAACAGACCTTCTGGGATTTCATCAGCTTCATGTCCATCCAGAGGTATGTTCTGTTTTCCCATAAGAATCAAAATTTCAAATAAAGATTTTAAGTATTCTTTATTTTCCTTCTCTTCAAGGGTTAAAGGTAAAATGTCTCCATCCTGCTCTTCACCCCCTTCTTCTGCACTGGGGTTCTGAGCATTGCTGTTGTTTATTTCCTTATGTTTTGGTTCCTGTTCAGAAGTTTCATCAACTGGAAAACAAAGAATTAATTTTATAAACAGGCTCATAAGGAATCATACTAACAAAAAAATTACATTTTTGATTGGTTGCATATTTAAAATCCACAAATTCATTCATTCAACACTCATGGGGTACCTACTGGACCACAGACTAGGATACACAGGTTAAAATAAGATACACTCTAGTGGAGGAGACAAACACTGTGAATGGATATATTTTAATCCTGTATGTCAATGCTATCATGAGAGGAACAATTTCTTATAAACTTAATAAGGCACATCACATATACAGAGTAATAAAAGATAGTCCATGTCCTCACAAAACGGAAGGGGAAGAGAACTAATATTTACTGAGGCACTGCGTTGGCATTTTATACGTAGCTCACTGCTCCCTGTACAGGCACGTGATATCAACCCCATTTGACAAATGAGGACAGTAAATAATTGCCCAAGGTCACAGATGGAGGTGAAATTTAAATCCAAGCTTCTCTAGCTCCAAGGTACATGCTGACATTGTTTCTATCAAACCATTAATCTATACTTTTATATGGGAGATGAGACAATACAATATAAAGCATATTCGTGCAATTTTTAGGGCTATATTAGAATATTAGAAATCTTAGCCTAATCTCTTCATATTTGGATGGGAAAACTGCAGCCCTGAGGTTAATAAGGGTCCTGACCATAGTCATACACACAACCCTGAAAGTCCTGGCCCCTGTGGTCCCTTTAGGTTCATTTTTTAACCATCATGGGTTATTAGACGCTCCAACAACAAAATGAGTGTGTAGTTCCCCCAATCTGGCACCCTGTTTCAAGGCACTGCACAGACTATCTTTCCCTCCTTTCTTTGCCTGAGTCCATGTCTCATCATCTATAAAGGGGGAAAATAATAGTACTTTCCTCAGGGCTACTATGAGAATTACATGAATTAATATAAGTAAAGCACTTATAATAATGACTTGGCACACAGTAAGCACTCAATAAAAAAGTTATGTTAATAATAATAGCAGTAGTAGGAGGAGACAGGAAAGGAAGAGTAATAGTAATAACTGACAAGAACAGAAAAACCTTCCAGTCCTCATTCTTTAGTGACACAGCTCAGGCATCAGTACCTGGAGAACAGCTATTGTGACTCCTACTCTCTGTAAGCCCAAGTGTCTCAACAGCATTTATTCCTTAAATATTTACCAAGAACTTAGTATGCACCACACATTGGGTGGACAGAGATTCTGCTCCTTTCTTTCCCTACACTAGGACACTCTGCCTGTGTGCCTGCCATCCTGACCACACTGGGAGCACCTAGTGGAGAGAGAGAAGGCCAAGTGCATGCCATAGTGGCACTCAATAAAGACAAACTAAGACTTTATCTCACAGACAATTCCAGACCACAGGACAATGCCTACCACACTCTTACATCATTCTCACAGTAGGTTTTTGGACATAAAACATATTTATTTGTCCTTACCAGGTCTAGGCCTTTTAAAAAGGCATTCAGAAGTTGAGTCATTAACACTATCACTTACTTTTTTTCTGTTTCAGTGTCCTGATTTCATCTTCACTCTAAATGACAAGAAAAAAAGAAAAAAATATCTTTGAGAAAACTGAACTCTAGTATTATCATCACAGACTCACAAGTAAAAAGCATATTATGAGTCAAATTTAATTCTTTCTTTCTTTTTTTTTTTTGGCATGCAGGATCTTAGTTCCCTAACCAGGGATCAAACCCGTGCCCCCTGCAGTGGAAGCGCAGGGTCTTAACCACTGGACCACCAGGGAAGTCCCAAATTTAGTTCTTTCAAGAGCATGAATTCTTCATAAAGAAAACATTCTTCAAACAGACAGATGACAGGAAAACTGGAACAATAATTTGTTAATGACTCCAAGTTTATAATAAAATACTAGAGGGTAAAGAATACATCATTTAACTTACTTTTATACCTATATCATCATAATTTAGGGTTATAAGTGTGTATTGGCTAATATTGATAAAAGGCATGAAAGTATATGATGGCATTTGAGGTCAAATCCAAGGGGCCATAAACCATGCCCCCCGCCCAATCTAACCCCAGGGATTGCCATGTAAAAGGGAGTTGCTGGATCCCCGAACCTAACACAAAAGCTATGAGAAATCTCTGGGAAGCAGAAAGTGACAGGGCCAATATGGAAGAGAAATGGATACATACAGCATAGAGAGCCAAGTGGCATATACAAGGTTAGACTGAGGAAGAACTTTTCAATTATGTCCTTTTCTCTCCCTCTAACCCACTAGAATTCTTAGATCATAACCCATCCCATTACTATTGTGGGGCATGAAAGCAGCAGTACCAGTGACAGCTGGAGACGTCACGGTGCCTGCTGGGTAGCACGGGACATGATATTGATAACAAGAATGTCAGCAGGTTAGCCAATCTGGAACATTCCCTCCTTATCCTATGGGCTGTGGAGTTACAAGGATGGCATATCTGGAAGAGTGTGCCTGCTGTAAGATATCTGAGGTTCCTTGAGGAGCAGAGCAGGGAAATGGTAGCTACAGGATGGGAGGTGGTTGAGCTCTTCACCCCTGGTTCATATGACTAAGAAAAAAGCTGAGGTGGAAGACTGTTGTTGTGTAGTATCAGCATTCAACTATAGGAAGTCTCAGAAAAAAACAAATAAATAGAGGAGAAGAAATGCATGAAGAAATAAAAACTGAAGATTTCTCAGAACTTTAAGATGCACGTCTGGATAAGAAAAAAACCTCCCATCTAGATACAGTTTAGCGAAATTTGAAATATCAAATGTAAAGAAAAATGCTGAAGGCTGTGAAGGAGAAAAACGCAATCACCTAAAAAGGAACAAGAATCAGGCTGGCATCAGACTTCAAATACCAATAATGGATGCAAAAAAACTAGAAAGAATATCACATAGACTATACATACCCTCTATGCATCAGTTAACAACATTTGGGGGAAAAAGTTTTAAAAAATAAACCCATGTCTAGAAACTAAGAACAAAAATAATCTTATACTAAAGAAATAGGGGAAATTACAAAACACTCACAGATGAACAATAAAAGCGCTACATGTCTAAAATTGTAGGATACAGCTAAAATATACTTAGACATTTATAGCTTTGAATACACATAAATGAGTTTAAACATTCAAGAAGTTAAAAAAGAGCCAAAAAGTAAATCCTTCAAATCAAGAAGAAACCAATAAAACAGCTCACAAGTACGGCAATCAGTGATAAAACTCACTACTGTTTCTTCGAAAAGACTACTAAAGTAATTTTAGGAGCAGAGAAAGGCAAGCGTCCTAAAATCCTAGATGAATTTCATAAACTTTTGGAAACATATAGAACACAAGAAGAAAGAGAAACTAATAAACAGAAATGGTAATCAAAATATTCCCTCATTCACCCAAAGCTCTCTGATGGTTTTACCAAGTTCAACCTAACTTTCAAGAGCAGACAATAGCTACCTTATACAAGTTTTTCTGGAAAAATTAGGAGAGGGAAAAAAGAAAAGCTATCTAACTTATTTTATGAGGCTAAGAGAACCTTGATATCATAACTGGATAAAAGGAATACATGAAAAGAAATTATAGGCTAACACTTATAAATGCAAAACTGTAGATAAAATACTGACCAACTGAATCGAACAGTGTATGAAAATGAAGGGAGATATACTGCAATCAATTAGGGTTCATCACAGGAATGCAAAGATGGTTCAACAACAGAAAATCCAACAATGTTATTCACAGCATTAAAGAACGAAAAAAAATGAGAACTCAACAGATGCAATGAAAGTATTGATAAGTTCAACAAGTTATGATAAAAACTGTGAATGTGAGAACTAGAAGGAAATGAAGGGAATTTCTTTAACTTGATAAAAATTATCTAACAATACCAACAAAAATATCATACTTAATGGAACAAGGCAAGTGTACCAGCCGTGACATTACTGGGACTACTGAATACAGTACTAGAGATAATCTTGACTAAACAATAAGACAGGCTACAGAAAAAATTAAAATTGGAAGAACTGAAAGAAGAGGCAAATTTGTCCTTATTTGTAGATGATACAGTCAACTACATAGAAAACTCAGGAGACTATTAGAATTAATAAAAAGGGATCTTCAAAATTGGTGGAAACGATCTCTCAACCAGAAGTACATTATCTATATCAACAAAAACCATAAGGTATTTAGGAAGTAATTAATCTAAGGTAATTGGGAGATTGGGATTGACATATATACACTAATATGTATAAAACAGATAACTAATAAGAACCTGCTGTATAAAAAATAAATAAAATTAAATTAAAAAAAATTAATCTAAGGAAGGATGTACACGTTCTCTTCTAAAGAACTGCAACAAAAACCCTGAAATTTTTTCAAATTTTTTACTTTTTGCACTCCTGAAAGTGTTTTAATAGTCTTTTCAAAGAACCAGTAGTTTTGTCAATGATTGCTACTACTTGATAGCTATTCTATTGGGCTTTTTCTTCTGTTTATGGATAGGACTAATTAACATTGGAAAAATATTAATTCAAAGTACTTACAATGAAAATCTCAACAGAATTTCTAGAACATGACAAAGGATTCTCAAATTCACATGGACAAATAAAGGTCTACAAATAGCTAAGACAATTTTGAAAGAGAAGAATTAAGAAATCACCCTTTTTGAAAATAAGATATAATATAAAGCGATGGTAATTTTAAAAAGTGTGGTATAGCTGTAAACAAACAAATCTTCCAATGGAACATAACAGAGTTCCCAGAAACAGCCTTGCATATATGTAAACTTGGTATATGACAGAGGTGGCATCTTACACCAGACGGATTAACAGACCATGTTGGGAAAACTTGATCTCTATAAAGAGAAAAATAAAATTAGATCTCTACTGGACACCACACATACAAATTTAAATGGATCACAGATCTAAATATGAAAGGTAAACAGAGAAGAAAATGAGGAAAATTGGACAGTTGTTATCTTAAAAAAGCACATAGTCAGTGGACTGAAATGACATATTAAGTGCACTAGCATGGATACAAAAGGGAGGGGAGGAAAGGAAATGGTAAGAATGGAAGAAGGAAAGAAAATAAACAAACAACGGGCTTCCTGGTGGCAATGATGACAGAAAGCAATGGTCTGAGGAGTCTGAGTAATTTAATTCTGTTCATTTGAGGTCAACAAAAAACACGTAGGTTTCAAGGATATCAAAGGTTTATAAAAACATGCACAAAGATGCCACATACAGAGATTTAAAAGCTTTTTGTAAACCCTGTCAGTACTTAATAGTGATAGAATCCTTATTTCTAGTAAAACTACCCATGTCTTAACTTTCACTTATCCCTTTGTGCTGAATTCTGGAAATATACCTCAGCCCCACTTTCTTTACTACAAAAGAAAAGGTGGTTTTTTTTTTTTCTTCTTCCCTGGAAGAGAATGAGTTAGGAGCCTGTAATTAACAGCATACTTTGGCTCAAGTCAACGAGTATCAACTGGCTAAAGTTGAAGAAGATTTTCCAATGTAAATACTAAAACAAACTAATCATCTTATGTCCACACTACTTCAACAATAACCATAGCATTAATTTCCCATAATGCTACCTCTGAAGTAGAAAGTAACTTGGTTCAATTTTTACATGAATGCATCTGTATTTGATTTCATAATATTATAGAGGATAGGAAATCTGGAAGCACACTGACATACCAATTCTTTTATTCGTTTTCTGTGTCTACTGTGTGGATTATTCAAATGGCTGGTAAGATCAAATATTGTTGGTATTGCATTATCTCGAAGAACTGTCCTATAAGGGCTCTGAAAAAGAAAAATGTGTTAATTCAGAGACGGTCCTTAAGAATGTATCACACATAAATAAAATTCTAGTGTTAATGATTTCCCCAGTACTCCTTCAACTCCAATTCTAAAGTGTAGAGACTTGTAGAATGGATGATGTCAGTCCAGATCAGCTTATTATTTCTAACACTTTTTGCATTTGCCCTTCTGGCCATCTTACTACTATAAATGAAGGAACTGAATTGATGGTAGGCATAAAAAATAAAATGTATTTGCATTTAACATATATTTTTCTAATTCAATCTCCCAGCTACTTTTCTGTTCTTCCATGAGCCCACAAAACACAGCAGGCACAAAAGTTTCTCAAATAATCTATCCGCCTGTATGTTTTATAATAATTCTTCCTTCCTTTACCTGCTGTTCACTCCACTTTTGCTACTATTACTGAGAAGCATCAAGGCACCATGAAATAATATTGGACTAGGACCCAGGAGACCTAGGGGCTAGTCCAAATTCTACCAGTGACTCACTCTCAGACCCTGACTAAATCCTTTCCCTTTCTGGACTCAGTTTCCTCTTCTGAATAAAACTCAGGTACTGAATTAGATCAGTATTTCCCAAAATGAAGTTATTCACATACTAATGATCATAATGCTTGCCATTTCAGTTACACAACCATCTATACTTTTTCATAATCCACTCACTTTTTTAGTTAACATTATCTTAAGCAATAAAAACTATACAATAATGATTTGATGAGCTAGTTATATTTTTAACACATATTACAAAACTTCTAAAATAAAAATTGGTTCATGTGCCATCTGAAATCACTCATATACCACAAGTGATATACATAATCACACTTTTGCAAACACTGAACTAGGTATTTCTAAATTCCCTTCTAATTCTAACGTTCTTATCATTGAAGGATGACCATTCTCCATCTTAATTCCTCTTAGCCTAATCCAACCTGGCTAGAAGATGGATGCATACTTAGACGGTGACAGTCTTCCACAGCCAGACCAGAGGAGGTCAGGTAGGGACAAGAAGTTTATTGAGAGGTAGAGTAACAGATGAATAACTGCTACTACATTTCCCTAGCTAGTCCAAAGAAACAGTGCCTTTAATTTCTTCCCAAATTTGCACTGATAAAAACAAAATACACTTCAGTTTAAAAAGCTTTTGTGGGAGCAGTGATTGTTTCAAAGATGACTAATAAAGCGTATTCAAAGTATATGCCAAACAAAAATAACAATTCTTATGTTTTTGCACCCAAGGAAAGAAGGTTAGGAAAATATGATGGAAAAATATATAATTAAAGGGAACACACTATCTTAGGTTTCATCTGAAGAGTTGTTAAACACATTTGGGAAGAATTTCTATTTACAGTCAATATTTTCTAGTTCAATCCCCAAGCCTCATAGAAAACACAAAGAAGATAATCTATTTCTTAAGGATGTTCAGCTTCTAGTGTTGGGCCAAATATCCTGAGTCTACTACGGAGTTTGAATCAGGGATTGATTTTGGACACAATCAGTGAAGAGAACAAAAACTATACTATACCCTAAGTGTCTCATCTTTCCTACTTGGCAAACATCTCAAAAAGCAAAGATATCCACATACACAGTAAATTCTTGATATTTTACCAATTAAATAAAGAGAGGAGGGATAAAACATTGTAAAGACTTTAAAAATTCAAATAAAATTAATTTGCTACCAAGGAAAGATATTATAGACCAGAAAACAATATATGAATAAAAAACATGCAATTTTTTACATCTATTTATAAGTACACATGCCAATAAGGGTTATATTCAATTCATGTGCATGATAATTTTTATTCAGTATCAAGATTTAATCTTTAACTGCTGAATTAAGGTTTAAGCATAAAGTAATGATCTTACTCTAGCATCAAAGATAGTATCTGGCTTTCGTTGAACTAGCCACAAATGTTTACTGATGAGATCTTAAATGTCAAACTAATGAAGTCAAAACTCTTAAAACATCTGGGTATAAGTATTAGATAATCCAGATTTAACAGCAATATCTTCTACATGTGTAGAAAGAAAATGTCTCACATTTGCATTAATTGATCCAAGATTAAAGAATTATGTGGAAATTTAAAAAGCGAAAATAGTTCTGTTCTATGCTCTATGAACAAAAATATGAGTGAACTATATTTTATATTTCTCACATTAGTCTTATTGGAATTAACTAATTAAGAGACCATATTTATTAATAAAATAAAAATGTAAAAATGCATACGGCTTGCGTATTTAAAATAATTTGGGATATTTTTACTTAATGTCAAGAACATAAAGTTTGCCTTTTAAACATATGAAATCTCTTATTTTGATCATTATTACCCTCTTAACAAAGCAAGGCAAAAATATCCCTCAAATATTTGTGATTAAACTGTTGAACCGGAATTGGCTCACCTCCCAATGACTTCACAAGTATCTGCTTCAATTAATTTTGAGAAATAAAATAACCCAATCATTCTTTAGTTTTCTGATGCCTCTGCAAAATGTATCTGAAAAAAATATCAAAATAAATTGCTGCATAACAATATATAGTGTACCTTCAAATCAAGTTTATGTCTATCCCAATAACTGAGATGATACATGTTTTAATACCTAAACAAGAATATATTATTTGTTTAACAAAACTGTCTTCCTAACTAGTTTTTAAGTGTTTCAAGTCTGCTTCATTTCAATCAAATCTGTCCTATTTGTGCCTTTTATGAATCATAGCAATAACAGAATCACAGAGGGTTAAAAGTCTTAGACCTCAGGAATTATCTGATCTAATTTCTTCATTAGAAATTGGGGCTCAGAGAGGGGAAGTGACTTGGCCAAAATCACAGTTAACAGTAGCAAGGCTGAGAGAGTCAGGTTTTGATATGAAATTGCAAATTACTGACGGAAATGTTTTCTCACATTAATGGCATGATTTGCTTCCTGTTGTATCCAGCAAATAAAAATTAGGGTTGGTTCTAACAGTACGTACAAAACTTTGAAAACAAAGAGCTCTATTCCTTGATGAAGATTTCACTCATAAAAAAGCTCTAGAAAAGCTGATCCAAATAAAAATGCCAACTTTACTTTAAATATACACATTTATAATCATCTAAAATTTTCTGAAGGCTACAAAAGAAGTTTAAAAGTGGCTACCTCTGGTGAGTAGGAATGGGGCATCAGAAACAGAAGGGTTAAAAAAAAAACAGGTTTTTAAGAACAAAATTGATACTATTAAGCTCCAAATTTGTCTTCATCTTAAAAAATAAAAAAGTGGCAGGGTGTAAGGATACTCTCCAACATTAATATATAAAGATTTACATTCCAACCAAATAGTGAGTAAGTGAGAGAATACAAAACAAAAAAAAACAAGCCCTCTGGTTACTTACAGTTCTACAGATCATAGAAGTCTCAAAGTGTTTGGCACACAATCGATAATGTTTATTTAGTTGATCAGGTGTTTTATCTTCTAAGTCTGCTCTCCTACAATTCTCCACCCACTTCTGGCATCTATAAAAGTAAAACCAAAATACAATAATGGAATATGAGCTCAACACTTAAATTTCAGCATTCAGTTTTAAGGTAAATATCTATTATGGACAATGGATTCCTGCTCCCCTATAACCAAAGAACATAACATAATTTGGAGAAGCTGATTAATAACAAAATGAGAGCTGGAAGAAACCTTAGAAATCATTTAGTACATTCAATTAAAGACAAGGTTAAGAAGTAACTCACTCAGAGTCATGTACAAAATCAGCAGCAAAACTAGAACTTAAACCTGAATCTTTCAACTCCCAGGACATCCTAGCATCAGAGAAGACTCAATCATCAGCAGTACAAGCAAAAAACTGCACAACCGTGCTCGCTTCGGCAGCACATATACTAAAATTGGAACGATACAGAGAAGATTAGCATGGCCCCTGCGCAAGGATGACACGCAAATTCGTGAAGCGTTCCATAATTTTTAGATGTTTAAAAAAAAAACAAACAAAAAAAAAAAACTGCACAACCATGAGGCCAATGGCTTAACATTCCCCTCAGGATTTCAACTTAAACAAGCATATGAAAAGACACTGTCATTGTAGAAAATTATTAAGTATTTGTTCCATAAATAACTAGAGTTGATTATGGAAGCATGACGGCTGTATTCATTTGCTTTATTATAAACATGATTGTATACAATGATGTACAAACTAGATTGCAAGCTCCATGAATGCAGGGATTGTGTCTACACAATCTAGTACACAGACAATGTTAAAGATAGTGAATGAGACAAAAGTCCATGTCCTCTTGATGCTTAAATATCTGCAAAAAACCATCATCATCATCATCATCTTCTTCTTCTTCATCATCATGCTTATTCTTCATCATCATCATCAGCATCATCATCACAATGCTTATTAAGCACTTATTAAGAGCCAGACACTATTCTAAATTGTTTCCAAAGGGGAAAGAAATGTTTTATGTACCTAAAAGGGCAAAAATAAGCTCTACTGGTAGAAATTTCAGGAAAACAAAATTGAATATAAGTTGATTAAAGAAAACAAAGGGAGTACTATTATTATTATTCCCCTTGTGCAGATGAAGAAACAAAGGCACAGAAATGTTAAGTAATTTGTTAAAGGTTACAACTAGATCTTTCCTTCATTCTTCAAGCTTCTAAGAATAAAAGTCCGCCATCAATATACAGTGTCACAAACTTGAAAACATATTTATTTTATAATTACATCACAGTATATTTTCTTATGTCTTAACATTACAAATTCACCCCTAAACACACACAACACTCTGATACTTAATTCGCTCCACTCTCAATATGTAAAACCATGGTGAAATGTTGATTACCTAACCTAAACTAAAACCACACCTAAATTGTTCAGCATCTCATTTGACCAAGAAGTAATACTATACACAGTAATGATGCCTAAGATGTCCATATTTTAATCAAAGTTTTACACAGCTGTACAATATGATTATAAATATTTCATGTTTCAACATCTAAATTATTTGATATAAAAACTCTCACCATAAAATAATTTGTCATATTGCTAGAGTTAAGTTTGTTTTTTAATTCTTAAATCTCTGAAGACCTTCCACACAGAACACTACTGTCTGTATTATTTCTGAACTAAGTTGAAATAGCTTTCTGGTAAAAAGAACACTCAGATTCAATCAAGAAAGGTTGAGCATCACTTTGTTATAAAGCAGAAACTAACACACCATTGTAAAGCAATTATACTCCAATAAAGATACTTAAAAAAAAAGAGAAAGGTTGAGCAGAGAGGCCAATTAACTACACCTACGTGTCCATATCAAATACCTAGAAATAAACCTAGTGAAAGATGTGTAAGACCTCTAACAGAAAAAATTTTTTAAATAGCTTAAATAAATGGAGGGATATACAAGTTCATGGATTGGTACACTGAATCCTGAAGATCCTGGACTTCCCTGGTGGCGCAGTGGTTAAGAATCCACCTGCCAATGCAGGGGACACGGGCTCGATCCCTGGTCCAGGAAGATCCCACATGTCGTGGAGCAACTAAGCCTGTGCACCACAACTACTGAGCCCTCATGCTACAACTACTGAAGCCCACACACCTAGAGCCCGTGTTCCACAAGAGAAGTCACCAATGAGAAGCCGGCGCACCGCAACGAAGAGTAGCCCCCACTTGCCGCAACTACAGAAAGCCCGCATGCAGCAATGAAGACCCAAAGCAGCCAAAAAAAAAAAAAAAAAGTATCAATTCTCCTCAAAATGATTTACTGATTTAATACGATCACAACAAGTTCTTTTGTGCATGTCTCTCTGTGTGTGTGAGAGTCAAAGAGAGAGAGACAGAGAGAGATAGAGAGAAATGACAAAGATCATTCTAAAACTTTACACAGAAATTCAAAGGACCAAGCATAGTCAAGACAATCTTGGGGGGAAAAAAGTTGAAAGACTTATACTACCAGACAGTAAGACTTATTATAAAGGTTATTAAGACAGTGTGGTATTGGCACAAGGATAAAACAATGGGACAAAATCGAGAGCTGTGGATGCTTAAGACAAAGGTAACATTGCACAGCAGTGAAGTCAAATTTTTTCAACAGTGCTGAATGGGATATCCATATGAAAAAAAATGAATCTTGACCTGTATTTTTACACCATTTACAAAAAAATTAATTCCAAGTGAATTGTAGATCTAAATATGAAAGAAAGGTAAAACAAAGTTTCTAAAAGATAACACAGTAGACCACCTTCATCACCTTGGCACAAAGATCTCTTAAAAAGGCAACAGAAAACATAAACTCTAGAGGAAAAGATGAATACGTTAGGCTACTTTAGAGTTAACTTTTCTTCATTAAAAGAAGTCACTTAAGAGTGAAACGGCAACCCACAAAATGGAATAAGGTATCTGCAATACATAGATCCAACAACGAACTCATATCCAAAATATATATGAAAAACTCCTACAAATAAATCAAGCAACCCAATATAAAAATGGGCAAGAGACTTGAACAGGCAATTAACAATAAAAGCTGGCCAATACACATGAAAAAAATGCTCAGTAAAAAAAAAAAATAATAATAGGACTTCCCTGGTGGAGTGGTGGTTAAGAATCCGCCTGCCAATGCAGGAGACACAGGTTCAAGCCCTGGTCAGGGAAGATCCCACATGCTGCGGAGCAACTAAGTCCATGCGCCACAACTACTGAGCCTGCGCTCTAGAGCCTGCGAGCCACAACTACTGAACCCACGTGCCACAACTACTGAAGCCCGTGTGCCTAGAGCCCATGCTCCGCAACAAGAGAAGCCACCGCAATGAGAAGCCCCTGCTCGCCGCAACTAAAGAAAGCCCGCATGCAGCAATGAAGACCCAACACAGCCAAAAATAAAATATAAATAAATTTTTAAAAAATAATAAAC
Source organism: Balaenoptera borealis (assembly GCF_965194805.1). Lineage (NCBI taxonomy): Eukaryota > Metazoa > Chordata > Mammalia > Artiodactyla > Balaenopteridae > Balaenoptera > Balaenoptera borealis. The sequence continues at coordinate 55,003,167 of NC_138868.1, forward strand.
AATTTTTTAAAAAGCTCAATCTCATTAGTCATGAGGAAAATACTAATTAAAACTGTAAATATTACTACATACTCATATGAATGACTATGATATAAAAGAAATAATACCAAATGTTGATGAGAAGGTGAAACAACTTGGCCGATCAAGGGTGGAAAGGATAAACTGTGGTATACTATTATATATAGACTACTATGGCAATGGGAATGAATGAACTAGCTAGATCTCACAAACATAATGTTGAGCACAATAAGCCAGGAGTACATACTATGTGATTCCTTTCATATTAAGTTCAAGAGTAGGCAAAACTCATCTATGGTGATTGTGTAGAAAAAGAGTTAACACAGCAGGCCTGAGACTGCTATCCTCAGAAAGGCTTGTTTTTAAGGCTGGTCTTTTGGCTGATGTCTGGGAACTTGGCTGGTAAACAGTTTCCTACACTGACATAAAACTTCTTCTAACTGATAAGGTGACTTATGGTGCCTAGACTGTGCAAACAGTATGACTTTTAATGAGCACCTGCCTTCCTTCTGGGAGTCTGGAATTTTAGCATATGCTAAGCAGAGTGTGTCTAAATGACCAGACCTCAATAAAAACTTTGGGCACTGGGTCTCTAATGGGCTTCTCTGGGCAGAAACATGGCACACATGTTGCATTTTCATTGGTGGGGAAAGTGGGATCTGAGTGACCCCTCGTGGGAGGGAGAGAGCATAAGGAAGTCTATACATGGATCCTTCCATACTCTACCTGTGTCTTTTTCCTCTCATGATCCAGATGTGTGTTCTTACTACATTGCTGTAATAAATCTTAGCTGTGAGTACAATTAAACACTGAGTTCCATGAGTCCTGGTAAATCTCTGGATATGGGGGTGGCTTGGAGACTCCCAAAACGGTAATGATAGTGAGAACAGTGGATACATTTGGGGAGAGGTAATGACTAGGAGTGGGCACAAAGGAGGCTTCTGAGGTGCTGGTTAATGTTCTATATCTCAAATGTGACCTGGGTATATTCATTTTGTAAAAATTCATCAAGTTTTAGACTACCATTTTTGCACTTTTTCCTATGTATGTCATATACCAATAAAACAGCTCCCCATCACTCTTCCCCTTCTCCTCAATAACCAACTAATCTAATGTGTGTGAAGTCAAACAGTGTCTACTACGGGGGAGAGTAGGATAATGACTGAAAGGGCCACAGGGGAGAGGAAGTTTGGGATGTTAGTAATATTCCATTTTTTTAAAATCTGGGTAAAAGTTTCATGGACATGTTACTCTGAAAATCTAACAAGCCATACACTTATGATTTGTGATCTTCTGTATATATATGTTTTACATCAATAAGTTATAAAAATTACATAAAACCACAAGCCTTTTTTACATGCATACATGTATTTGTTTTGTTTTGTTTTTTTAGTAGTAGTTATGAGACTTGTGGCTAGATCTTGGGTTTTTTTTTTTCATACATGTATTTGTGTATGTGTTAAGATGTATACACACACTTATACAGTTATCTCTCAATTATTTTTTTTAACCAATGTCTTCCCTGTCCTAGCTCTCCCTGTCGCTGTTCTGTGCCCTGTACTTCAGATTCTGCAGCCTTTTTTTTTTCCCTTGGCAGAGTGGAATGACTCCCCAAATCCATCTACTTCCAAACTAGTCTTACCTTTCTCTCACCCCTTCTCCAAGTGTAAAATGTTTTAAAAAGCCAATTTGAGAATATCTTTCCCTGCTTAAGATCCTTTAGTGACTTCCCGTTACCCTTAGGATAAAGAACCAACTCCTCACATGTCTTATAAGATTCTGCACAACCTAGATCTTGTCGACCTTTCCCTCTTCATATCGCACCCACCATTGCACTCTGCCCCCTCACATGCCTTACTTCAGTTTCATGAATGCATTGTGATCCCTTTTATCCTAGAGCTGTTCCCCATGCTGTTTATTCAACCTAGAATCCTCTTCATTGCCTTTTTTCATTTCCTTTGCACAGGAAAGCCTTTGCAAACATCAGCCGTCAGATCTAGCTCAAACGTCTCTTATTGAGGAAAACTTTTCAGATTTGAAGAGTATGTACCCACACACACACACCCAGATAGGTAAAACTCCTCTACCTCTCTGTACAGTAGTCTCCCCCTTATCCGTGGGGGATATATTCCAAGACCCTCAGGGGACGCCTGAAACCACGTATAGTACTGAACCCTATATATACTGTTTTTCCAATACTAAATGGTGGGTAGTGTATACAGTGTGGATGTGCTGGACGAAGGGATGATTCACATTCTGGGCAGGACAGAGTAGGATGGTGCAAGATTTCGTCATGGCTACCCGGGACAGCTAAAAGTTATGAATTTCATCCTGCCAAATCCAATGGTCACTTTCTCTCCTCAACTTAATCACTCTTTCAGTACTATTCAACCATCATTAACCACTCCTTTTTAAGTTTTGTTTGTAATTTTTTCCTTCAATGGTCTTCAACTTATACAGAATTTCCAAACCATATTCCAAGGAACACTAGTCAAAGAATTGTTCCAAAAAAAAAAAAAGAAGGTTTCACGGTCAAATAAGTTTGGATAATATTACATACTTTATCCTACATTTGGGGTTTTAGATATTCCTGTAGGACCTTGAATAAGTTAGCTAACCTCTCTGTGTCTGCTTTGCTCATCTGAAAGTGTTCCCAGTGAATTTAAGCTTCTTGCCTCCTCGCAAAAGAATGTGGAGATGATGTGATAGGTAAGTAGATTTACTGGACTTCCATGGTGGTGCAGTGGTTAAGAACCCGCCTGCCAATGCAGGGGACACGGGTTCGAGCCCTGGTCTGGGAAGATCCCACATGCCGCGAAGCAACTAAGTCCATGCGCCACAACTACTGAGCTTGTGCTTTACAGCCCTGCGAGCCACAACTACTGAAGCCCGCGTGCCTAGAGCCCATGCTCCACAACAAGAGAAGTCACTGCAATGAGAAGCCCACGCACCACAACAAAGAGTAGCCCCCGCTCGCCGCAACTAGAGAAAAGCCTGTTTGCAACAACAAAAGACCCAATGCAGCCAAAAATAAATAACTAAATAAATTTTTTAAAAGAAGTGGATTTATTTAGAGAGAAACACACTCTACAGTGTGGGCCATCTCAGGAAGCGAGAGGCCTTGGGAAACACACTCCACAGACAGAGTGTGGGCCATCTCAGAAGGCAAGAGAGCCTCAAAATATGGCATGGTTAGTTTTTATGGGCTGGGTAATTTCAGAGGCTAATAAGTGGGAGGATTATTCCAACTATTTGGGGGGGTGGGGAGGGGGCTGGGATTTCCAGAAATTGGGCCACCTCCCACTTTTTGGCCTTTTATGGTTGGCCTCAGAACTGTCATGGCGCTGGTGGGTGTGTCATTTAGCTAATGTATTACAATGAGCATATAATGAGGCTCAAGGTCTACTGGAAGTCGAATCCTCTGCCATCTTGGATCTAGTTGGTTCTAACCAGTTTTTGTCATGTCCTATGGCTAGCTGGTTCTAACCAGTTTTTGTCATGTCCTATGGTTATGTCATTCTTTTAAAGGTTGTGCTCTGCCCCTTTCCCTCCTGTTTCAAACTATCTCAAAATTTATTGCAAGGGTTAATTGAAATAGTGTACATAAAACACATAGAATAGTGCCTGGCACACAGAATAAAGTATTCTCTAAGTATTATTGTTATTATTACAACTCACAGCATTGTTTGGAGGATTAAATGAGAGCATATGAAAGTACTTTAAGACTGTACCTTACAGAAGTGATTCTCAAACTTTGTAGTCTCAGGATCCCTTTACCTCTTAAATTATTAACTATCTAAAAAACTTTTGTTTATGTGCATTTTATCTAACAATGTTCATGATTACAGAAACTAAAACTTAGAAATTTAAAAAATATTAATTCATTAAAAATAGCAATCCCATTACATGTTAACATAGATAACATTTTTAAAAAATAACTATTTTTCCAAAACAAAAAACATTTAGTGAAAAGAATGGCACTGTTCACCATCTTTGCAAATCTCTTTAATGTCTAACTTAACAGAAGATACCTAGGTTCTCACATCTGCTTTTGTATTTAATCTGCTGCCATATGTTGTTCTGGTTGACTTCAACCAAAGACAATGACTCCTCAATGACATGCAGTTTAAAAGGTTATTACAATATTCCTCTGTTTCCCATATAATTGTGGATGTTCTTTGATAGGGCACTGGAAGTCCACAAGCGGTGGTTTCTTAAAGATTAGCTGCAATGTGGAATCTGAAACCAGACGAATGAGCCTTTTCACACTGTTTCATTAAAATCCATTAGTCTAACTTGCACTTTGAATAGAACTTTTATCCATGCATGTCTTTGTAAAATCATGAATTTATCAGTTTGAGTTAGGCAGACCATCGGAATGGTAACACATTTCATTATACAATATATTAAAAGTCACATTTATCAATATCACCACAGATTGCATCAGAAAAGTCTAAATATTAGAGAGCTGTCAAGCTCAAAGTGATGAATATAAATTTTCCAAAATTCTAATTTTTCCTTGAATGCTTGGCTGTCAGTTGCTTTCCTTGAAGTGGCAGGCTTATTTTGTTCATTTCCAAGAAAATCTCTACCAAACACCTGCATCTGAATAATCATACTTAGAAAATTTTATAGAACACAAAATATAATTTATCTGAGCAGTGATTTCATGTTACGTAGCCCCTAAAAAACTCTACTGTACACTCCTGAGAGAATGAGCATGAAAAAAGCAAATAATATCAGTGTTATTATGAAGTAGTTTTTACCTGTAGACTCCTTGAAAGGGTCTTGGAGACCCTCACAAGTGCCTGGGAAACCACCGTTTTACATTTTACATCTTAGAGTACATCAACTCTCAATTAACTTTGATTAAATTACCAGAGAAACTTGGAAAAGACCTCACTACCTCAGGGATGAGTCAGTACTAACTGCCTGAGGAGGAAGAAGAGCCCTTCAGCTGCCCAACTCTCTCTAATAATAAGAGCAATTCATTAGCTCTACCTTTACCTGGTCTGGGGATGAGTTCCACTGTGACCCGCCCCCAGGTTCCTGCCAAGCTTGGGCATTAGTCAAGCCATCCTGGGGCAATCATGATTTAGGCATTTTTTTTTAAAACTTTAACTTTAGGTAATCTATCTCCCTGCCACTGCCCTAAGGTGAGTTGATTCTATTATTTTATATTTTTTAAAAAGTACATTAATGCCACTTTTTCTAAACCAATATGAGATATTAGGGTATGAAATTCCACATAGTGCCGTTTATTGATTACACTCTTGACTTTTAAGTTACCTCTAAATAGCTGTTTCTAAAAGTGTGCAAGGCATTTATAAATATGATGAAATGGGAAATGTACTATTTAATAGCATTAAATATACTTATCTTTATTGTTAGTTAACAATGTGAGTTAACTTTTGAATAATAGGTAGGGCGGCAATGTCACCTTTCATCAACCCTCCCTACAACCCATTTACAGAAAAAAAAAAAAAACTAGTTATAATCACTAACCCTAAGAATACTGTTATTAATTCAATAAACAACTCTGGAAACTACTGTACTCCTTTATTATAATTAACTCTGGGCACAGTGGAAAAAAACTGTCAAATTCAGTAGAATTTGAAATCCTATAGTATTGACCTTTGGTTCAGAAAAAAGTTAAGACCTTTAATACATTGTTAAGTAAAATAAGCCAGACACAAAAGGACTATTATTGTATGATGCCACTCATAGTATGAGTAAAAAGTACCTAAAACAGACAAATTCATGGAGACTGAAAAGTTGACTGGGATATGAGGAGTTATTGCTTAATGGTTAGTTTTTGCTCAGGGTAATGAAAAAGCTGTGGAAATAGATAGTGGTGATGATTGCAGAACATAGTGAATGTAACTAATGCCACTGAATTATACACTCAAAAATGGTTTTTAAAAAATGGTTAAAATGGCAAATTTTATGTTATACTACTGCCATTTTATATAAGGGACTTGAGCATCCATGGATTTTGGTATCCACGGGGGGGGGGGGGGGGACCTGGAATTAATCCCCTGCAGATACCAAGGGACGACAGTATATTTTTATCAAAAAATTTAAAAATTAATAATGGTAACATACCAAAAGCCACTGAATTGAACACTTTAAATGGGTGAATTGTATGGTATGTGAATATCTCAATAAAGATTTTTTTTAAATAAATTTACTTATTTTATTTATTTATTTTAGGCTGCATTGATTTATTTTAGGCTGCATTATTTATTTTAGGCTGCATTGCTGGGCACGGGCTTTCTCTAGTTGCAGAGTCGGGGCTACTCTTCGTTGCGGTGCACGGGCTTCTCATTGTGGTGGCTTCTCTTGTTGCGGAGCATGGGCTCTAGGTGTGGGCTTCAGTAGTTGTGGCTCGCGGGCTCAGTAGTTGTGGCTCACGGGATTAGTTGCTTCGCGGCATGTGGGATCTTCCCTGACCAGGGCTCGAACCCGTGTCCCCTGCATTGGCAGGCGGATTCTTAACCACTGTGCCACCAGGGAAGCCCAATAAAGATTTTTTTTAAAAAAATTAAGAGAAGTTCATAATTTGGTCTTGAAATACTCAAGGGGCTCTTACATAAAAAGGGCACCGGGGACCTCCTTGGCGGTCCAGTGGTTAAGACTCCACACTTCCACTCTAGGGGGCACGGGTTTGATCCCTAGTTGGGGAACTAAGATCCCGCATGCTGCACGGCGAGGCCAAAAATAAATAAAATAAAATAAAATAATAAAATTTAAAAATAAAATAAAACAGGGAACAGCTTTGTTCATTGTCACCCTAAGAACAAAACTAGGACCCCCCAAGCATAAATTATAGCGAGGCACATTTCCACTCAATAAAAGGAAGAAACAATAGCCAATGCTGTCCAGAATCCTCAAGTATCCCCTCACAAAGCAGAGAAACTGGCACTGGAGGTGTTTTAGCAAAGGCTCACCTGTCAGAAATGCACAGGATCCCTAGAGGGTCCATAAAAAATTTGATATGAAATTGTGTCGATCTCTTTTCTCAACGGTCCTTACATTAGATTCCCAAAGGGAACAGAGACCCAAAAAAGGTTTAAAAGCCACTATTCTTGAGGGAATTCTGACACTTCAAAGGATACTGCACTAGATCTAAAAACTCCTTCCAAATCTGAGACTGTAAGCCCCTAAAGGACATACTCCCTGACTAAGAAGTATAATGAAAAGAGTATTCACTATCTATGAACATGAACAACCTGTGGTCCAGAATTGACTAGTGGTGCCCTCATTATGCAAGTGAAATATACTCCCAATTTGGCTCAAAGGAAGATAATGCTGAATGGAGTGAGGCTCAGTCAGATTAAGATGCTCCTCTTCTCTGCTCCCACAGAACCCAACAGCTATTCCTCCTCACTCTCTTGAGCTAGTTCCTCATCTCCCTGAACTTTAAACACTAGGAACACCCCAGGGCTCAATCCTCATACCTACTCTGCTTTATTTACCTGGTTCCACGGTTTTAAATACCCTCTATAAATTGAGAACACCCATATTTACAATCTCCAGTCTGGAAGTCTCTAAATTCCTGACTTGTATATCTTTTTATGGTTTTAGCTCTTAAATATTTAGATCATTGATCTAAATATGGACCATTTTGAGTTCACTGATGTATATAGTATGAAGACATCTATTCTTGAATGTCTATCAGGCCTCTCAAACTTCACATGTCCTAAACCAAACTTTTAACATTCCTCCATCAAATCTGCTCCTCCCTGTCTTCCACAGCTCAATAAAGGCTCAGATTAAAAATCTTAGAGTCATTCTTGACTTCAGTTTTTCTCTTACAACCTACATCTACACCATTAACAAATCCTGTTGGTTTCACCTTCCAAAATATATCTCAAATGCAACTACTTACCACCTCCTCCTCTATTAACCTGGATTATCGCAATTGCCTTTAACTGGCCTTTCTGTTCTCACCTCTGCCTCCCTACTATGTATTTAACAAGTACCCAATGATCCTGTTTAAAGTATATGGTCTCTCCCCTCTAAACCCTTCCACGACTTCCTATTTCACTCAGTATAAATACCATAGTGCTTTCCACTGCTTACAATGGCCTACACAATTTGCCCCTACCACATACACACACACACATTTTTCTGGTCTCATCCTTTCTTCTCCCTCCTTCCTTAAACCAGCTTTAGCAGTCCAACCAGACTTCTGGTTGTACCTCTAACAAGCATGCCCTGCCTGTGCATTTACTGTTTCCAGAGACTGAAATGCTCTTCCCCTAGATACCTCCATGGCTGACCCCCTTACCTACTTCTGGTCTTTGCTCAAATACACCCTCTTAGTGAAACCTTCTCTGATAATCCTATTTAAAATAGCAATCGTGCCTCCCCTGCTACTCCTATTCCCCTACCCTACCCCCCGTCAAACACCTGCTTTTTCTCCATAGTATTTATCACCATCTGACACAAGGTATATTTATTTATTTCCCCCCACTAGAACGTAAACTCCATGAGAGCAAGGACTTCGATTTATTCATCTGTACCCTCCCAGTGCTCAGAATAATGCCTAGTACCTAGTAGGCCTTCCATAGATATTTGCAGAACTAATAAACAGCATACTATATTATAATCGCCTGCTTACACATCTGCCTCCTTAATGGACTGTAAGCTTTCTGCAGGCAGCAACGCTACCTCGTTCACTGTGAATTTCCGGTACCTCTAATGTTAGTGCCCTAGCACACAGTAGGTGTTGATCTGAAATGAATGAATCAACAAGGGATGCCAAGGAAAAAATCCTCAGCCTTTCAAACACAGCCCCTACTCTACCACTCTCTAAATACAAGTCAGAGCGTGTGGGTTACCTCAGAGAAGAGGTTTCAATACCAACTCCCATGCCCTCTCGCGTACCCCGCCCCCGCCCCCCCCCCGGTTATCCCCACATTAACCAAGTGAGATAATGAGTAACGGTCAGAGCCAAAATCCGAACCATGAACAAGTCCGAAGAAGGGAATAGTTGTGACCTGACTTGAGATCAAAGGTGGCCGGACTCCAAAAAGAAACACTGTCCCGGGGGTAGAAGGGCCCCGGGGACCACAACCATAGAATCCAAGTCCCTCTTTTGACAGCTGGGGAAACTAAAGCCCAGAGAGGACAGAGACTTGTCCGAGGTCACAGGAGCTAATCAGGGCGAGAACCCCCCTTACCCCGCCCGCGCCGCCCCAGTTGCCTCTAATTTCGGGTGGAGCCCTACGCGCCGAGCCCCCGCGGGCGCACGTGCTCCAAGGCCCTCGAGTGCCAGCCAGCCCACGGCTAGAGGCCCGCTCCCCACCTCGGGGCCGGGCTGGGGTCGACAATTGTGCTCCCCCCATGCCCCTCTTAGCCCCGGCGCCTGCCCGGGGCCAGCGGTTGGCAGCGTGCATCGCGGAGGAGGGCCCGGGCTGCCAGCTCCGCGCCCACCGCTCACCTGGCTGGATCCCGCGGGAACCTGAAAAAGGCCAGGTCCGACTGCGTGCTCTTCCGCGTGCAGTTGGGGGCCGCGCAGAAGTTCGGCATCGTCGTCTGCCCGCCGGCCGGCCCAGCCCTCCCCTCCCCGCCTCCTCAGGGCAGCCCGCCCGCCCGTCGGGGCCGGGGAGGGGAGCCAGGCCGGCCGGCCGGCTCGTTAGGGCCGGCGCGCCGGGGGGAGGGGCGGGCGGGAGAGAAGCCGCGAGGGGCAGGAGGGGCGCCGCGGTCCGAGGCCGGGCTGGGGATGCGGCTCCACAGTGCTGTGAGCGGCCGGGAGGATTTACCGCCGCCGCCGCCGCTGGTGCACCTCCCGCCCGCCCGGGACGCTGCCGCCTCCTTCCCACAATGCACCCTGGCGCCCGGGGGTGCCCTCTCTTCCCTCAGCCTTCCTCCCCCGCCCCCTCCTTTCCGCCGACTTCTCCGCGGGCGGGCACGCGCAAGGAAGCGCGCCTGCTCGGGCGTGGCGAGGCGGAGGCGGAGGCGGGGCCTGGCCCAGGCTGCCGCAGTGCGCCTGCGCACGGCCTACCCCGAGAGTGGAGGGAATGGCGCGTGCGGGCGTGTCTCCCCGGACTCTAGAACGTCGGATCCCGGGGCAGGTCCGGTAGGTTTGGCGTGCGCGGGTTTCTGCAGATCTGGGGCGAGCTTGCACGTTACATCACCGGTGCATCGCTTCTTGCTTGCTTAAATTAACACCACATAGGCTTTTATTGCGGAAATCGCCATAGACTCTTAAGGGCCGCGGAACGGGACGGCCTTCGTAACTGGTTTGCACACCCCCAGCAGATCTCCGTGCCGCGGAGTTGGACGCAGACGTGGGTTGTAGGAGCTTTCATTTTCCCCAGCTTTACAGCTACTCTTTGGCCCCGTTAGCTTCTAGATTGGAAGCCGAGGGGCTGAAACTCAGAAAAGCAATTACTCTCCCCTGATGAGGCAAGAATAGCGACATGATTCCACCTGCAGCCCTATAGAGATTGGTCCCTCTGTCTTCCCCTCACAGTCGTGGCCTTTTAACGTTCCTGTGTTATTTGAGTGCCAAAATGAGTGACCGATATCTAGAACAAAGGATTAGTATCAAATTCTGCGTGAAATTGAACAAGTCTGCAAGTGAAACCCACCATCTTTTAAAAGAAGCTTATGGGAATGAAGTCATGTCAAGGGCCAGAGTTTTCGACTGGCACAAAAGGTTTAAAGAAGGGCGGGAAGACATTCGAGATGATGCCCGAAGTGGTCGTCCAGTCACCCACCGGACGGATGAAAATATCCAGAAGGTCAAGGACTTGGTTTGTTCGAATAGGCAGTTAACTGTGAGGATGATGGCTGAAGAGTTAAATTTAGATAAAGAAACCGTTAGGCTCATTCTGAAAGAAAACTTGAATATGAGGAAGGTATCTGCAAAAGTTATATCGGGTATTTTGAAGGATGAGCCTCAACCTCGAAAACTTGACTTTCGGTCTGATCATTCAAAGGAAACTAGGAAAAATAGCTCATGTGTGAGGGAAAAAGTAACAAGTTCTGAACCATGGAGTCATCTCCAGGGCGAAGCTGGTGGGGAAATGCCTCTGCCTGTATCCCATCCCAAAATCCATCCTTCCAGCTAGCTGCTGCAGACTTCATCTTCAGCGAGCCTTCCCAGCAGGGCGGCTCAGGCACCGTGGTGAAAGGAATCTGGGGTAGCTGAACCCAAACTAGAAAGCTGCCTCACGGTGGTTAGGCACCTTCATTTGCTGCTCATCTATTTTCAGCTTCTTTAGGACTCCTCTCTACATGTCATGGCCCTGCTACTTACTCTTTGCTGGACTCTTGGGCCATCTTCCTTGCTGTTCTCCACAACTTTGAAGAACTGTTGGCTGTTGACTTCTGGTACTTGCTTGTGCTTGATTTTTCTTTTTTCTTTTTTTTTTTTCCTTAAGTTTTTTCTTCACTGTCCAGACCTTAGCTTGTTGTGGCTGTCCTCTTCCTTTGTTCTCAGTATTCTGCCTCAGGGGATCATACAAATGAAAAGTGGGAGCAGGACCTCTTGGAGTCTCTCTCTCTGTGCCCAGGGAGGCATACTCTGCTGGGAGGACCCCAAAAGAAGGCCTACAGTTCCAGCCTGCTTCACAGTCAGGGCCTGAGGTATGGTACAGAAGGCAGTGGCATACTGACATACTGAGCAATGCTAAGGGCCGATCCCTCCCAAATGACTCAGTGGGAGCCCCTCAGAACTCAGGGGTTGGCCACCCATCCTGACCTTCTCACAGACCTACCCCTCACAGAAGTCCTGGGTTTGTTTCATTCTAGTCTTGTGCTTTGGAACCCCGCCCCCCCTCATTTGGGTGTATCCCCTCTGATGGAGGAGGAGGATCTGGTCCTGGAAAATAGAAACCAGGGCACTCAGGTCCAGGCTGTGATATGTGAGGAGGAAGACAAGGTGACACTCTAGACCTTGAATTAAGGGAGTCTGCTGCCTACGTGCTGATTCCCACACAGCAGCCTGTTTTTAGTAACTAATATCAAACTTGTCAGGTGTTTTTTTTGAGCACCTGCAGTGTTTGGAACGCTGCTGAGCACTGACAGTGTGACATTATGAAATAAGATCACCAAGGGCTGGGTGGACTCCATGGATAAGGTGGTTCCTGGGCTGGATCCGTAAGGAAGGATGAGACAAGGAGGCTAGGAAATTAGAGCCTGCTTCCCAGGCAGGTGGAACAGCATGAGGCTCCGAACCTCCATCAGTAGGAAAATGAGGGCACTGTTGGCTGAAATAGCAAAGTCCAAAGAGGAAGATAATGGTGTTATACAGAAGATAAATAATTTGGGATGATTTGCTTCCTCCCTCCGCCCCCAACTCTATGCTAGTAGTTTATAAATTGCTTCCCCCGAGTCTGTGGATAGGTTTATAATAGCCTACTTATTTGATTATCTAATTTTCTCATCAAACCCTCAAAAAAGCAGTCCTTCCTAGTTTAGACTCCTTTATCTCTTTCTGGCTCTCTGCCAGGGTTTATGGAATGGAACTTTTCCCAATTGGGTTCCAAGTAATACCACATAGACTGGAAACATCTCAGAACGCCTGGTGGAGGAGTGTGTGTGTGTGTGTGTGTGTGTGTGTGTGTTGGGTGGGGGAAATGATTAGCAACAGCATTTCACAGGATTGGCCAATGTCTATGTTTTAACCCAAGGATTTTTACATTCCTATTATTTAACTGGTAAGTTAGTAAACAGTATTGGTTGATAGTAGAGGCCCAACATTTATTCAACACAGCTGTTTTTAGTTCTTTTCACTATCACCTTCAAAAAATAACATGTTTCCCACTAATACCTGTCAGCTTTGAGGCACTCTGAAACTTAGACCTTATCTCACAAATAAAAGATATTGTTCAGGAAAGTTCTCAAACCAAGCAACAGCTCACAAACGTCTGCCTACTTAGCAATTTCTAAACATTCCATCTCAGGATCATTACATCTTCCTGCATCGGATAAGGCCCTGGGCTCCCCATGAGGCCTTTGCAACAGGGACAATGCACTTCTGGAAGAAAGCCGCCACAGCTGGCAACTTGGTGACTGAACCAATATTAATCCTTGCTCAGCCCAGGGGGTAATTGTTGCAGAATTGTATGCCCCTATGCCCAGGCCAGGTTCCCACAACAGTACCTACAGGCATTATTTCCAATCTGTGATAACACAGAGGTCCTGAGAGAACTTATTTCTAGATTTATTCCCGTCCTGTAAACAGGGCTGGAGTGACCCTGCCAAAGATGCTGGACCAAGACCATGTTGGAGAGTAGGGTACTGGAAGCCATGTTGTCCCAGACAGGGTTTGGACACAAAGCAACCAGAAGCAGGTAATCAGGAGGGTGAATTCAAATTGTTACAAGTAGCTGTAATGAAAAGGACTTAACTTATTACCTTAGATCATGTCCTGGGCGGTAGTCAGGTTGAACTGCACTACCTGAACCCACTGCCCATTTGCAAGGCTTCTCAGAAAATATTCAATAAGATGATAATAAACCCTAGGAAGCCTCAAGTTTGGAGGGAAGTAAAAATATTCATGCAGAGCAAACCATTCACACATGGCTGCTCAGAATCTCTACACACCAGTTTAGAGCATAATCTCAAAAGAGTGTCCTCAGACAAGAGAGTTCTCATGTAACAGTACCCCTTATGTGTCTACCCGCCAAATCTGTTTTATTTCTGACATGAATTTTGCCCGGCCTGCACCTTGCTGCCTAGGCCTCTTGAGATTTTTGATCCTGTAATCTCAGGGTTCCACCCATCATGCCCTAGGCCCTTGTCCTTGACTTTTCTCAGATACCGCTCAGTTTATTCTCCAGTTTGCTCTTGCTCTTCTGTTTCCCTGGGCTTTGTTTTCTGGTTCTGGACCACACCCTCCAATAGCTGCTTTTGGCCACTTTGGTGTGCTGTCCTTGAATTCCCCTTTTGGTCATGGTTTTCCACTCAACTGCAACTTTTCTCTCTTCTGATTTTTATATCCCTCTTCCACGTCCCCACTTCAGCCCTATAGTCTTTTGTTTTTTTTGTTTTTTGGGGGTTTTTTTGGCAGTGCCACGCAGCTTGTGGGATCTTAGTTCCCCAACTAGGGACTGAACCCGGGCCTTCAGCAGTGAGAGCACAGAGCCCTAACCACTGGACCGCCAGGGAATTCCCAGCCCTATAGTCTTGAGTAAAGAAATTGCTCCATCCCTGGCCCCAGATTGCCTTCATATATAAGGGGCACACTGGGAAGGAACAAAAAAGCTCCCTCTCACCCTTAGCCACCAGGGGTTCCACTCCCCAGAGGCAACAGTATTACCAGTTTCTTGAGGCAATTTGGTTACCTCTAGTACTCAGGAGTTATGAAAGTTTTTCAGAGATATAATATGCAAATCGCACTCTCCCAGCAACTCTTATTTTCCCTGGCAGGAGAAGCTCCATCTAACCATAAGAGATGAAGCCTGGCTCTCTGTAGGATGTCAGGAAGAGAGCTGGCCATCTGCAAACCTTGACCATAATTCTCAAGCTAAACACACAGTCAAGGAATCTCTCTGGGTTTCAGGCTGACCTTCCCCTTCCCCACTCTGGTTCAAAATCCACATGGAATGGTATACACTACAGCTGGAAGTCTGGGAGGAATAAACACTTTCCAGGGCAGATCATTCCATCCTTGAGTTTATCCAGTCCGTTCTCCACCCATCATCCCACCTTCCACCTGTCCCACTGGTAATGATCAAAAACAGAAAGAATAAAATATTCACCAATCTTTGATTTCGAAAAACGTGGGTAGTTCTGCAGTCTTCTGAATTCTGCCCCTGGCTCTGAGTTCTCACTGAAATGTTATTGTTTGGGAAGAATGTGTACCTGGGGCCTGCTTTCCAGAGTCTTCCCTTCAGATCCATTTCTTAGAGTTCAGACTTTGGAGGTGCCCGGATAAATCTGGATGCTAAATGACTTGAGGATATCTAGTACAGGAAGGGGGTATTATTGGGAACTGTCACTGTATCACATGTACTGATCAGCCAGCCTGCCATTTACAGACCTCATTGCCAGCAAGTCTCACTAGGCTCCTTGGGATTGGTCACCAGGGTCCTATGTGGCTCAATAAGAGTCATCTTTGCTGCTGGGATTGTATATGTAACCCTGCATTCTCCAACTCCTTCTTAGTTGGATCAGACCCCTCAGATTCTGCCAGGCTTTTACATCCTATTTGAGGCAGCACGCATATTTATCTTCTCTAGTCTCTGTCTTATCAGATCCTTGCAAATACTGTCCCAGTTGCATCACCCTTCTCCCAGTATTAATATCCAGAAACAAAAAATCTGTAGTGGGAAACTTTAGTACTTCTTAGGTCCCACTTGGATTTAGTGAAGAGGTCAGCAAACTTCTTCTGTAAAGGAAATGTCTTAGGCTGTGTGGGCCATACAGTGGCTAGTGTAATTTCTCAACATTTTAATGCAAAACCAGACATAGCTAATATGGAAACAGATCAGCATGGCTATGTCCTAATAAGACTTCATTTATGGATACGGGGATTTAAATTTCATATAGTTTTCGCATGTCACAAAATATTTTTTTCAAACCACTGAGAATATTTTAAAAATTCTTAGCTTGCAGTTCATAGAAAAACAGATGGTGGGCCAGATTTGGTCCATGGACCATAGTTTTCTGACCCCTCGTCTGATGTATATAAAATGTGTATATAAAAATGACAGGTGATTGATCCATTGGTAACATTGTTAATGCCAAACTGATCTGGCAATGTCTGACAATTTACTACTATAGAAATTGTGGAATATTGAAGGTAGTCTTTATGGTGCCAGGAGCGTGAACTAGAGCTGAATGATTGACTGTATTACCTTGACCATATTTTGATTCACAAAATAAGTTTTGTGCTGTTCTCGGCTAAAAATTATAATACACAAACTACTACCTATATTTTGCCCTTGTAATATTTCCAGAAAAAATTGGCAATACTGAAAATGGTGCCAAGTTATAACCAGTGATAACAGAATGAACTGAAGGTAATTCCAAAATTGCCTTGACCATGAACAGCATTTGGATAAGTTTGTTATCACCTATGAAAGTGACTACTATGGAGGTGACAAAACTCATTGCATTATATTTTTTTGCATGCTTGTAAAAAAATTATATATATATATATTGGCAACTGGTACCAAGCTATGTTCTTTTAGATATGTTTACTTGTTTTTCTCCTAAAGAGTGCCATATTGTGTCACCTTCATTTAAACTGATTTTCCAAAGTTGAAATAGAATCTCAGGATTGAAAAGACCTTTGCAAGGGTGTTTAATCCAGCCAGTCATGTTTCCTTTGAATCCAGGAGTGGCTAAATCCTACAGCTGCTGAAAAACTGCATCTGAAAGGAGATTCTGTGTTAATTCAGCAAATTTTTATCGAGTGGCTCTATGTGCCAGGCAGTGTCCTATGTGCTGGGGTACAGCAACAGACAAAGCAGACACAAGCCTTAGATTTGACAGTCTGAAATCTAATTATATTGCTGTTCACTCTTGCAAAACTTCTGTTCCATGTGCTCACACTAACTCATTGTTAATTGCATACCTGGAAAAAGGTTTGACCTTTGCCACAGGCCTCTCTGCTGTGGTCATGATGCCTCTCCAGCTGCATTAATAATTTAAGGACTATATGTTCCACTTAAATTTTATTATCCTTTAGACCAATCTATATTGGTAGAAAAACACGCTGGCAATGTTGGAAGTGTAAATTGGCAACAGCTTTCTGAAAAGCAATTTGGCAGTATGTATCAGGAGCCTTAAAAATGTTTATAACTTCTGATCCTCTAATTTTACTTCTGGGAATCTGTCCTAAAGAAATAGTCTGAAATGTGGGCAAAGTTTATGTTTTAACAATCCAGAAGTCCAACAGTAGAAAATTGGTTAAGTAAATTACACTATGACGATACTATAGACTAGTATGCAGTCATTATAATTAATGTTTGTAAAGTGTTAAAACAGCATGGCAAAATACTTATAAGTGAAAAGAGTGACATACAAAATTATATACATAAATCCAAAAATATTTTTCTAAACTATTAATACTTTTATTATCAGAATAAAACAATAGCACCAAAAGTTGGCAATGGAGAGAATGGGGCCAAACCATTAGTTTGGTCCAGGAACAATTAACTGGCTGGGTCCACATGGAGACTGTATGATACTATTGTATTGGTAGCAGGAGTGGGACAGAAGGGAAACGGGCCTTCCCCAAAGGAGAAGGGGATCAGAATCCCTACAAAAATCCCAAGTGATATGAGAAGACACCACAAATGGCATGTTCCTGTTATGTGGTCCTAGGGAGGTAAAGGAGCACATATGGATCAAGTATATTCTGACAAATGGAAAGGATTTGAAGTACTCTCCTGGGTAAAATTAACCTTATTCTTGCATTCTCTCATACAAAATGAATATTCTTGAGATGGATTTTATTACAACTGATTCTCTGAAGAATCCTTGAGCTTCCCATATAATTTCTTTAGGATAGGAATGGCTTTCGATGTGCGGAGTCTACCTCCTCCCATGCTGGGACACTCAACACGGATGTACATGGGAGTATTTGATATTCCACACTGAGAATACCACATGAATATCAATAGTCATCTTAATGATGTAACTTAGGAAACTTGAAGGTTTGCAAATGTTTTTGTTGGTGTCCAGAATTACTGTGCTTTTATTTATATCTGAAGAGTAATCATTCACAGGATTTTCAGGTATGAAATGATGTAGATAATTCCTGTCCATCCATAGATGAAATTGTTGTTCTGTTGGGGAAATGCGTCTTTCATTGTTACTTTAGCAAAATGTTTATCATTAAAATGCCAAATATAGCTCCTTGGTGAAATTTCAGATTTTCAAATGAGTACCCAAAGTAAATACATGTTTTATAGGCATCTAGGTTACAGATTTGTCAAGCTGGAAAAGTTCTTCAAGGTCTAAGTCTCTTGGTCTATAGAAACAAAGGAGTGAGACTGGGGTTTTAGTCCTGCTCCTTAACAAGCCATGGGACTTTGGGCAGTTCATTTGCACCACTGGAGCACTTCAGGTTACTCATCCATAAAAGGAGAATAATAAAACCTGTCTCATGGAGATGTTCACTTTGTTCATTCAACAAATATTTATTGATTGTTTATATGTATCTGACCCTGTTCTAGACACTGAGGATACAGCAGTGAACAAGACCAAAAAAATGTTCCTTCTTATGAGCTTACATTTAAGTGGGGGAGACAGACAAGAAATAAGATAAATGAGTGAAAATATAGTATGTTAGATAGTGATTGTTAGATGTGAGGCTTACATTAAAATAATGTATATGGGGTGCCCAGCACAATATCTGGCATGTAGTAAGTACTCAATAGAGAGTAATTTCCTTTGCTTCTTCAGTCTTCCTAACAGTTCCTGATTAGTCTACAGCATGGTAGTAATCAGTGAAAGGCCTGACCCATTGCCTTCTACCTCTTGCGAGTTAATATGGCCTAAACCTATTTTGCTTAAGAAGACAAAAGAATGCTTACAGATGTGTTTTATACTTCCTGTATGGCAGATTAATCAAGGTGGTGCCTAAACACTGTTGATAAATGACCTTTTCTGAAGCCAGTTGGCAGGGGTCATTGCTTGGAGCTAGATGGCATTTGTCCACAAAGACAAATGCATTGTTTCTTCGCTGTTTAAGCAAAATGGACTAGGAAACTGTACTGGCTGTTTCTCTTAAAGAAAAGATGTGTGACCTTTGTTCTGTTCCAAACATCGGAGAACTGGAAAAAATTTACATTATTTATGGGAAACCAGGGCATTGACTAAAAGCCTGGAAAAAGAGGGTTTAATACTTGTGGTTTCTATATATTTTTGCCCATTGTAGAAAATTTGGGAAGTTCAGAAATGTTTAAAGAAGCAGCCAAAAGTTCACCCCTAGGATTCAGTTATTTCACCAGACCCATCTCTCTGCCTCAGCTTTCTCCTTCAGAAGCATCCAGTGAATAGTCATTTACTGAATTCCTTCTTTAGGCCTGGGCCTGTACTAGGCACAGAGGGTGCAGCCCTTGCCCTTAGGCAGTACCGGCCTTGTGGGGGTAGGGAAAGGGCCAGAGGCGGAGAGACCACTGAGAATGGGCTCCTATCTTAGACTGTCAGTCTCTCCCAGAGGACAGCTCTAAGGAACAAGCTTTTGTAAAGAATTTGGAACAAAAGTTGTTATCATCACAGTTAGGGTGATTGTGGGAATGAGAAAGTGGAGTATAAAGAGGCAAAACACACAAAGCATTGGTAACTGGCCTGCTGGCCTTGCCATCCCCAGCTCCTCTTATGTAAAAGGTCCCTCAGTTCTGTCCTGCAGTATCACCTTTCAGAAGAAACTAGACATTAGGCTGTGGGCCAGTACCCCTGTATCTTGCTTTAAGAATCTAATAAGTGAAAATTCAGAATTACAACCCAGATTAGATGAGGAAATTGGCCCAGGAAGATTGAGTGAATTTTCTTGAATCACACATCTAGTTGGTGGCAGAGCCAGGATAATAACGAAGGACCTTGAATTTCTCTCAGTCCAGTGAGGTTTTTTCCACTACTCCATTGGTAATAATTTCCTTTACTAAAGTATACATTCTTAAGATAACTTTAAAATAATGGTCACCCTTGCATTTGATAAATATGATTTACCAACAGCTGATTTACATGCAGTTTGGGGGGAACATATTTATGACAGAGAAGGTGGTGCAAAGGTTTTTCCAAGTTTTCCTGGGGTGTCCAGGCCCCCTGGTCCTTCTCCTGGACTGTGTATTCACAAGTAAATGTTGGCATTCTGTCATTCATTTTTTCCAGATGTTCTTCCCAAGTAGTGTGTTATGTTTTGTGTTTTTAATATTTCTCATAGGGACTTCCGTGGTGGCACAGTGGTTAAGAATCCGCCTGCCAATGCAGGGGACACGGGTTCGAGCCCTGGTCCAGGAAGATCCCACATGCCATGGAGCAACTAAGCCCGTGCGGCACAACTACTGAGCCTGCGTGCTGCAACTACTGAAGCCAGTGCGCCTAGAGGCCGTGCTCTGTAACAAGAGAAGCCACCGCAATGAGAAGCCCACGCACCAAAACAAAGAGTAGCCCCCCCGCTCGCCACAACTAGAGAAAGCCCGTGCACAGCAACAAAGACCCAATGCAGCCAAAATAAATAAATAAATAAATTTATTAAAAAAAAAATTCTCATATACATTTTTAAAAATCTGGGCACATAAATCCTAATAAAGTTCTCAACTATCTCTTCTATCCTGTCTCAAATTTCCAGGTGTGTTTATATTTATGACACAGTGTCTGAAGGCATGAACGATATCACATCGTTAGGGCTTATATTCCTAAACCCTAGACTTGCGTTTCTAGGTGTTCTGAAAATTCTTTACACTTCACTTGTAAATGCCACTATACTATGCCATGACATTTCCAGAGTAACATATATTTCAAACAGGAAAACAGAGGAAGCCCAAAGAAAAGGGAAGTAGGTTTCAAATATAAATACAAAAAAAAAAATCATTAAAAAATAGTAGAACACATAAGATGGGGAGGAGTATAAATTCTAGTTTCACGTCCCCTGAGAACAGAATGTCCTGCAGACCCACTTTAGGGACTGGCAGTTTCCACTAGCAACAAAGTGGCCCAATCTTGGAATCACACTTCCTTTGACTCTCACATCCAGTCAAGTCCAGTCATTCCCCTAACATGTCTTAGCGTCACCTACTGCAGCCAGACAGGGTGGTCACCCACCTCTCACGTCACTGTCCTGAAGTCCATCCTCTGTGCTGCTGCACACGTGCTATTTAGTTTGGAGTTTGCTGAAAACCAGAGGCTTTTTGATGCCAGCTTTTTGAGCCTGCTCAAGTCACACCCGCTGTCTCGAATCCATCCTTGCTGCCATCCACCTGGAAAACTACTCAGCACTCAAGCCTCAGCCTTACCATTGCTGTTCTCTACCCCTCCCTCACTTCTGTAGGGCAAACCGGTCCCCACAGTGTACAATGCTCATTCTTAAGTGAAGGAAACCCTAACACTTAATTGAACTTAATTGTCTGCAGAATGTTTTTCCTCCCCTACCAACCTAGGAACTCAAAAGCCAAGACCACATCTGATTTCTCTGTATTACCTGCATCCAGAATAAAGCTTGCCTGGAGCTGTTCAATAAATGTTTGATAGATAAATGAAAGAATAGACTTATGGAAATTGCTTCTTTAAATTTCTGTTTAAACTCACCATTTTATCCATTTTAAAGTGTACATTTCAGTGGCATTTAGCACATTCACAGTGTTGTGCAATCATCACTGGCTATCTAGTTCCAGAACACTCCAAAAGGAAACGTTGTATCCATTGAACAGTCACTCCCCATTCACACCCTTTCCCCTAGCCCCTGGCAACCACTAATCAACTTCCTGTCTCTGTGGATTGGCCTATTCTGGACATTTCAAATAAATGGAATCATGCAGTATGTGACCTCTGTGTCTGGCTTCTTTCACTTAGCATAATGTTTTCAAGATTCATCCATGTTGTAGCATGCATCAGAACTTCATTACGTTTTAGGGCTGAGTAATAGGCTGTTGTATTGATATACCACTTCTTGTTTATCTGTTGATGTTTAAATGTCTGATGGATACTTAGGTTGTTTCCACCTTTTGACTCTTATGAGTGGTGCTGCTATGAACACGTGTGTACAAGTTTTTGTTTAAACACCTGTTTTTTTGGTTTTTTCCTAATAAATTGATTTATTTATTTTTAACTGCCTTGGGTCTTCATTGCTACATGCGGGCTTTCTCTAGTTGCAACAAGTGGGGGCTACTCTTCATTGCGGTGCACGGGCTTCTCATTGCCGTGGCTTCTTTTGTTGTGGAGCACGGGCTCTAGGCGCGGGCTCAGTAGTTGTGGCGCATGGGCTTAGTTGCTCTGCAACATGTGGGATCTTCCTGGACCAGGGCTTGAACCCGTGTCCCCTGCATTGGCAGGTGGACTCATAACCACTGCGCCACCAGAGAAGTCCCTAAACATCTGTTTTTAATTTTCCTGAGTACATATCTAGGAATGGAATTGCTGGGTAATGTGGTATTATATGTTTAACTTATTGAGGAACCACCAGACTATTTTCCACAACTACACCATTTTACATTCCCACCAACAGTGTACGAGGTGAGGGATTCAATTTTTCCACATTCTCTCCAACACTTTTCATTTCTTACTATATCCATCCTAATGAGTGTGAAGTGGTATCTCGTGGTTTTGATTCACATGTCCCTAATAACTAATGATGCTGAGCATCTTTTCATGTATTTTTTGGACCTTGTGTGTATCTTCTTTGGAGAAATGTCAATTCAAGTCTTTTGCCCATTCTATTTGGGTCACTTGTCTTTTTTAATTTATTATTTTATTTATTTTTGTCTGTGTCGGTTCTTTGTTGCTGTGCGTGGGCTTTCTCTAGTTGCGGCGAGCTGGGCTACTCTTGAATGCAGTGCCTAGTCTTCTCATTGCGGTGGCTTCTCTTGTTGTGGAGCACAGGCTCTAGGTGCGCCAGCTTCAGTAGTTGTGGCATGTGGGCTCACTAGTTGTGGCTCATGGGCTCTAGAGCACAGGCTCAGTAGTTGTGGCACACGGGCTTAGTTGCTCCATGGCATGTGGGATCTTCCCGGACCAGGGCTCAAACCTGTGTCCCCTGCGTTGGCAGGCAGATTCTTAACCACTGCGCCACCAGGGAAGTCCTGGGTCATTTGTCTTTTTGTTGTTGAGTTGTAAGAGTTCTTTATATATTCTGGATACTAAACCCTGATCAGATACATCCTTTGCAAATATTTTCTGCCATTTTGTGGATTGTATTTTTACTTTTTCTTTAAAAAAAAAATACTTTTTAGTTTTATTTTTTGGCTAACCTGCACGGCTTGTGGGATCTTAGTTCCCCAACCAGGGATCAAACCAGTGCTCCCTGCAGTGGAAGTGCAGAGTCATAACAACTGGACTGCCAGGGAATTCCCATGGATTGTTTTTTTACTTTCTTGATAGTGTCCTTTGATGCACAAAAGTTTTTTATTTTGATGAAGTCTGATTTTTCTATTTTTTCCCTTGGTTGCTTGTGCTAAGAAACCATTGCAAAAAACAAAGTCATGGAGATTTCCCCCTATGTTCTCTCCCAAGAGTTTTATAGTTTTAGCTCTTATATTTAGGTCTTCGATCCATTTTGAGTTTGTTGTTGTATATAGTGTGAGGTAAGTGCCCACCTTCATTCTTTTGCATGTGGATAGCCAGCTGTCCTTGCACCATTTGTTGAAGACTATTCTTTCCCCATTTTCACATTTGTTTTTGAAAGATATTTTCAAATTATAAGTTAACAATTCTTTTTTTTTTTTTTCTTTCTGTATCTTAAAGATTTTGCTTCACTATCTTCTGGATTACATTGTTTTTGATGAAAAGTCTGCTGTAATTCTTATCTTTGTTCCCCTGTATGTACTGTTTCCTCTCATGCTGCTCTTAAGACTTTTTCTTTGTCACTGACGTTAGCAATTTTATTAAGATATGACCTGGTATAGTTTTCTTCTTGTTTCTTTTGCTTGGGGTTCACTGGGATTCTTGAATTTGTGGTCCTAAAGTTTTCATCATTTTTGGAAAATTTATGGCTGTTATTTCTTCAAAAGAATTTTTTTGCCTCTACTTCCTTTAAGGTCTTCAATTACATGTATGTTAGGCCACTTGAAGTTGTTCCTTAACTCAATGATGCTCTATTCAATGTTTTTGGTCTTTTTTTCCTCTTATTGTGTCTTTTTTTTAAATTAATTAATTAATTAATTAATTATCTTTGGCTGTGTTGGGTCTTCATTGCTGCTCCCGGGCTTTCTCTAGTTGCAGTGAGTGGAGGCTACTCTTCATTGCGGTGCGCGGGCTTCTCATTGCAGTGGCTTCTCGTTGCAGAGCACGGGCTCTAGGCAAGTGGGCTTCAGTAGTTGTGGCACGCGGGCTCTAGAGCGCAGACTCAGTAGTTGTGGCCTACAGGCTCAGTTGCTCCGCGGTATGTGGGATCTTCCTGGACCAGGGATGGAACCCGTGTCACCTGCATTGGCAGGCAGATTCTTAACCACTGCTCCACCAGGGAAGTCCATCTTGTTGTGTCTTTTTGTGTAGTTTTTATTGCTGTGTCTCCAAATTACTAATCCTTTCTTCTGAAATATCTAATCTATTTTTATCCCATTTTATGTATTTTTTATCTCAAACATTGTAGTTTCTATCCCTAGAACTTTGATTTGGGTTTTTTAAAGTAGCTTTTGAATTTTGGAATAATTTTAGATTCATAGAAAATTTTCAAAGTATTCCATATGCTTCTCATCCAGTTTCAGTTTCTTCTAATGTTATTTTCTTACATTACCATAGTACACTTATCAAAACTGATATCAACATTGGTACATTAATAGTAACTAAACTTCACATTTTATTCAGATTTCAACAGTTTTCCATTAATGTCTTTTTTTCTGTTCCAGGAACCAGTTAAAGATATCACATTTCACTTAGTTGTTATGTCTCCTGTTCTCTTCTGACCCATTACAGTTTCTAACTCTTTTCTTGTTTTTAATGACTTTGAAAGTTTTGAAGAGTACTGGTCATGTATTTTATAGAATATCCTTAATTTGGGTTTGTCTGATGTTTTCCTCATGATTAGACTGGGGTTATGGGTTTGGGGAAAGAATAACATAGAGGTGAAGGGTCCTTATTACATCAAATTAGAGGGCACATGATATCCACACAACATCATTGGTGATGTTATCTTTAAACACTTGGTTAAGGTAGTTTTGCTAGATTTTCCTACTGTAAAGTGACTATTCTTCCCTTTCCATACTCTGTTCTTTAGAAGCAAATCACTAAGTTCAGGCCACACTCAAGGAGAGGGGAGTGATTAAGTTCTACCTCCTATGGAGGGGAGTATCTGCATATATTATTCAGAATTCTCCTATATGGAATAGTTGTCTTTTCTCCCCAATTTATTTGTTAATATCAGTTTGGACTCATGTATATTTATTTAATATTTTGGATTATAATCCAATACTATGTTATTTATTTTATTGGTCAAATTGTTCCAGCTTTGGCCATTGGATGCCCTTTCAGGTTGATTTCTGTGTCTCTTTGACATGCTCCATCCTTTCGTTTTCTGAACACTTCCTTACTTTCTACTATTACATTATGCTCTAGGATCATCTTGTGTTTTCCCTGTTCCAGATCTGCAATCAACCATTTCTCTAAAGAACGCTGGTTCCTTTTATTGGAGAATGGTATTTAGAAACCAGGACATGGACACTGGCTGTGTTTGTTACTACTGGCATTTGGGTCTTTTTTTTTCAAATTTTTGGCTGTGCCATGTGGTATGCAGGATCTTAGTTCCCCAACCAGGGATAGAACCCATGCCCCCTACAGTGGAAGCACGGAGTCTTAACCACTGGACTGCCAGGGAAGTCCCTGGGTCTTTTTTATATTGCCCATGTCTGTATTTAACAAGCTCACTCTTTTCTCTAGCTTCTTGATCATGTGGAATATAGTTACAACTATTTTAATGTCCTTATCTTTCCATTCTACCTATCTTGGTCAGTTTAAATTGACTGATTTTTTCCCCCTCATCATGGTTCCTTCTATGTGGGCCCTCTGGCTTTTTGGAAAGAGCTTTTAAGCTTTGTTAGTTGGGACTAGAGTACTAAATTAGCCTAGGGCTAATTTTGCCCCACTATTGTTGCAAAGCCGATCTGATGCCTTGTGAAATATGCCTTGCCACTCTGAATGCTGGGAACAGGAACTGGACCTGTGTGATCTCCAAGAATTGTTCCTTCTAATTCTTTTGGATGGTTCTTTTTCTGGCTTCAGGTAGTTTCCTCACATGCATGCTGAAGACTCAAGGGGGACCCTCAGCAGATAGCCACAGCTTCCTTTTTGTGCACCTTTCTTCTTTTTGGCATTCTTCCCTGTGAACTCACCACCTTGACCAGCCCGGATTACTCACTCCATCTCCTGAACTCAGGGAAACTACTGGGCTCTGCCTCGGTTTACTGTCTTGGTACCATGGCCTGGAAATCCTCTCCAGGAGGTAAGCAGGGACAATCATAGGGCTTACTTCACTTATTTCCTGTCTCTTAGGAATCACTATCTTTAGTTGTCTGTTATCCAATGTCTTAAAAACTGTTGTTTCATACATTTTGTCCAGAGGTAAGTCCAAACCCTATTACTACATCTGGGCCAGAAGCAACAGTATAAGCATAGAAAATTAATAGAGCTAGGGGTTATGATTAGAACACAGGCATGCATATCATAAAACTTAAAGAGGTAATATCATATAGTGGTTAAGAGTATGGACTCTGGAAAAAAGACTGCCTGGATTCAAATTCTAGCTTTCCATCTTGCTAGCTATAAACCCTTGGCCAGTTATGTAATCTTTCTGGGCCTCAATTTCCTCATCTTTAAATTTTTATTTATTTATTTATTTATTTATTTTTATTTATGGCTGTGTTGGGTCTTTGTTTCTGTGCGAGGGCTTTCTCTAGTTGTGGCAAGCCGGGGCCACTCTTCATCGCAGTGCGCGGGCCTCTCACTATCGCGGCCTCTCTTGTTGCGGAGCACAGGCTCCAGACACGCAGGCTCAGTAAATGTGGCTCACGGGCCCAGCCGCTCCACGGCATGTGGGATCTTCCCAGACCAGGGCTCGAACCCGTGTCCCCTGCATTTCCTCATCTTTAAATGGGGATCATAATGGTCCTATCTCATTGGAATGAGATGAGGATTAAATAGATTAACATGTAAAGCATTTGGAACAGTGCTTGGTTCAGAGCAAGCATTCAATAAATATTGGCTATTACTATTCTGAATACAGTAGTCTCCCCCTCTTATTCACAGGGGATACATTCCAAGACCCCCACTGGATGCTTGAAACCATGGATAATACTAAACCCTGTATGTACTGTTTACCTATACATACACACTTATGATAAAGTTTAATAAATTAGGCACAGTAAGAGATTAACAACAATAACCAATAACAAAACAACAATTATAATGATATACTATAATAAAAATTATGTGCATGTGTTCTCTCTCAAAATATCCTGTTGTACTATACTCACCCCACTTCTTGTGATGATGTGAGATGATAAAATCTCTATGTGATGAGATGAAGTGAGGTGAATAAAGTTGACATTGTGATGTATTGTTAGGCTACTGTTGACTTTCTGATGTATTGATGAGGATCATCTGCTCCAGTGATACTGGATTACTGAGATGATCATTGAGATCATGACAATGTTGATGGTTGGATGTCAGGAGTGGACGACATTAATGGTTGGGGATCCTGGGTGGAATAGAGCAGGCGGCACAAGATTTCATCAAGCTACTCAGAATAGTGTGCAATTTAAAACTTATGAGTTGTTGGACTTCCCTGGTGGCAGAGTGGTTAAGAATCCGCCTGCCAATGCAGGGGACACGGGTTCGAGCCCAGGTCTGGGAAGATCCCACTTGCTGCAGAGCAACTAAATCCGTGCGCCACAACTACTGAGCCCGCGTGCTGCAACTACTGAAGCCCGAGTGCCTGGAGCCTGAGCTCCGCAACAAGAGAAGCCACTGCAGTGAGAAGCCTGCGCACCGCAACGAAAAGTAGCCCCTGCTCGCCGCAACTAGAGAAAGCCTGCACGCAGCAACAAAGACCCAACCCAGCCAAAAATAAATAAATAAATAAAATATTAAATTACTTTAAAAAAAACCTTATGAATTGTTTATTTCTAGAATTTTCCATTGAATATTTTCTGACCATAGTTGACCACAGGTATCTAAAACTGTAGAAAGCAAAACAGCAGATAAGGGGGGACTATGTACTTGTTAAAAGTAGCCAGCAAATTTGGTTGTGAGTTCTCTAGTGACCCTAGCAAAGTGGAAATATTGGTTACATGATTTAGTGTCCATAAAATATATACGAACTCTTGTATAAGCGAAGTACAGATTTCAGAATGTTTCCTCGCAATATTTCCTCATAAAGAGGATAATTTGTGTGCCTGGAATAATATACCAGCCAGAGGGAGTTTCCCAGGATTTTGTCTTTACCATCCCTCCAAATAGCTGATAGCTTCACACCAGAGCTCAGTTCAGTAAAAGTGACTCCACTGGGACTGAAATATTGTAGTACCTTTGGTCTGGCTTAATCCAACAATAAAATGTATAGTGTTAACATAAAACTACTGAACCACATGTCATTTGGGCAGTTCTCCATAAATATAGGGGGTCAATTAGGAACCAATTACAATGGTTCAGGCAAGACAACTAAAGCCTGAGCCAAAGAACTAACTCCAGGATGGAAGTGTACTGGCAGGGAACAAGCCCACTGCACAGTGAGAATCCACAAGGCTTGGCAATTTACTCAGTGTATAGCTACAGGGAGGAGGAACTTTCAAGGCCCAGGAATGGATGTATGGAAAGATGGAAAGAAAAAATGATCTTTGCGTTGTTCAAATTTTCTATAGCCTTACAAATAGTTTGTCTTCTTCCTCTATCAGCTACTGAGGAAGATGTGTCAAAATCTCCTACTATGTGGATTTGTCCATTTCTCCTTTTAATTCTGTCTTATATATTTGGAGGCAATGTTTCCAGTTGGTACAAATATGTGCTGGTCATTATATCTTCCTGATGAACTGTCTGTTTTATCATTAAGGCATTTGACTCTATCCCTAATAATGCTTTTTGGCCTAAAATCTATTACTGTTGCATTATTTCATTTTGTATTTGCCTAATATATTTCCCCCATCCTTTTAACATTTCTGTGTCATTATCTTTTGAATGCATTCTTGTAACCAACATACAGCTGGATTTTTAAAAATCCAATCTGAGAATCTTTGTCTTTTCTTAAGCATGTTTACATTTCTTCTTCTTATGACATATTGTGGATATTTTCCCCCTTTGTTTTGTCCTTTGCCATGTGTTTTATTTGCTTTATTCTCTTACCCTGCCCTCTTTTACTTTGGTTGTTTTCTTTACTCCCTTTTTTGTCTCACTAGTGGTTTGGAAGTTATACATTCTAATTATATTCCTTCAGTGGATGTTCTTATGTTATCAATGTGCATACTCAACCTAACATTGTTAAGTTAATCACTATCTTTAGCACACTGTGAAAATTTCAGGAACTTTAGAGTTCTTTAATTCTGTTCTCCACCCCCTCTATCTTCCACTTAATTTGGATTTTAGTATTTTAGTTCCAACTGACTTTTAACCACTCACCCCCCCCATTAGATGTTTTAACAGCCATAATTTATTTAGATTTACAAACATGCATACCAATTTCTCTGCCTACCTTTCTTAAGTCCTTTCTTTTTATTGAAATATTTGTGTACAATAAAATTCATCATTTTAAAGATACAATTCAATAGTTTTTAGCATATTCACAAAATTGTGCAACCATCACCACTATCTAATTTTAGAACATTTTCATCATCCCCAAAAGAAATCTCCCCATTCCTCCTATCCCTAGCCCCTGGCAACCATTAATCTACTTTCTGTCTCTATGGATTTACCTATTCTGGGTATTTCATATAAATGGAATCATGTAATATATGGCTTTTTGTGTCTGGCTTCTTTCACTTAGCACAATGTTTTCAATGTTCATCCATGTTGGAACATGTATCAGTCCTTCATCCCTTCTTATGCCTGAATAATATTCCATTTTATGGATAAACCATATTTTATTTATCTATTCATTAGTTGGTGGACATTTGAGTTAGTTCCACTTTTTGGTATTATACATAATGCTGCTACGTACATTTGTGTACAAGTATTTTTGTGGACATATGTTTTCAGTTCTCTTGGATATATACCTAGCAGTGTAAACCATTATTTCTTATGTTCAGTGGTGTGCTGATAGATGTTTAACAACCAGTTCTCATGTAGTAGGAGTAAGGGAGCCCTGACTTGTAGCATTTGTTGAGCTCTGAGGTGCAAATACTCAAGTTACCAATGTGACATCACTGAAATATAGAGAAGGAAAAAGATGCACAGCAGCACACCGTTCTATAGTATTTCTACCATATAGATGTAGGAGATAATAACCTCAAGTGCATAGATAATAGAAAAATTATAGTAAAATAATTAAGAAGTGATGCATTGTGAGGATTTTTTACCTTTATTTTAAAAGTAATTCATTTAATTGCAAGTTTGTATAATTTAATTTTTGTGACTCTAGCACCTCACTTGCATCCCCCTCCTTACATCTAACTTATTTTTCTAGACTGAATTTTCTTCTTCTTTTTTTAAAATTAATTAATTAATTAATTAAAAAAAATTTTTTTGGCTGAGTTGGGTCTTCACTGCTGTGCACGGACTTTCTCTCGTTGCGGTGAGCAGGGGCTACTCTTCGTTGCGGTGCGATTGTGGTGGCTTCTCTTGTTGCGGAGCATGGGCTCTAGGCGCGTGGGCTTCAGTAGTTGTGGCACACAGGCTCAGTAGTTGTGGCTCACGGGCTCTAGAGCGCAGCCTCAGTAGTTGTGGCGCACGGGCTTAGTTGCTCCGTGGCATGTGGGATCTTCCTGGACCAGGGCTCAAACCTGTGTCCCCTGCATTGGCAGGTGGATTCTTAACCACTGCGCCACCAGGGAAGTCCCCACAGTCTCTTTTTTTTTTTTTTTAATTTATAGTTGAATAGAAAAGAGGTTTAATTTTTTTATATCTTTACTGGAGTATAATTGCTTTATGATGTTGTGTTAGTTTCTGCTGTATAACAAAGTGAATCAGCTATATGTATACATATATCCACATATCCCCTCCCTCTTGACACTCCCTCCCACCCATAGTCTCTTTTAAATGGTTCTATTTTAACCCTTCTTCTCTCCAGTTTGTTGTGTTGGTTGACTCTCCATTTTGCTCACTTCTTTCCTCGTGGTTTGATACTTTTCAGGAGCAGCTTCATCAGGGATTGTTTTTTCTAGTGGATTCTGCAAGCCCTGGATTGGTAAACATCCCTGCAGAGCTATTTTGAATTCACTTCAGCCTAAACCTAAGAATTTTAATAGGTCTTACTTCAGCCCTAACCTAAGAATTTTAAGGTCTGGACCAATTTTTCTGTTAATTTATCTCACTAGCTGTCTGCACATACAGGTAGAGTAAATTTAAACCTCCATATGCATTTGGCACTGATTGGGATTTCTGTTTCTCTTGAGTGCCATTTCTTCCCTTCCCAAGGCCTCTTCAGACATCAAGGTTCCTTGAACTTCTCTAACCTTGGGTAGAGTTTTTCCAGTCTCCTTTTCATGGAAGGGGACAGAGCTTCCAATGTCAGAGCTGTATGCAAGGGGCTCAGTTCCAGCTTTCTCACCTGCCCAGGACCGGAGCCCCATCTCCTACTCCTTAGTGTTCGGTGGAACCCTGGCCTGCAGATCTCAGGATCTATAGCTAAGTGTGAAATCCTTGTGGCAGCTAAGGCACATCACCTATGACCAGTTCTGGCTTTGAGTTTTTCATTTCTTTTTCATTTTTGATATCTGGGGATTTCTCTTTATATTTTTCAAGTTTTGCAATAAAAATATGACGTCTGTTATAGTTCATCCAGCATCTCTACGTGTCTGTAGCGGGGGGTGGGATGGGAAACCCATCTATATTAGGATAGTTGATCATGTTTCTGGAAATTCCCAGATCAGAAGGAATCATTCTGTGAGAAAGACATTTATTGTCTTCATTTTTTAGATAAGAAAATGGAAACTCAGAATGGTTGTCCAAATTGCCAAAGCCATAAAACTTTAAATAGGGAAATGGGTTTTGTGTCCAGTCTGTTTGCAAAATCCCATGCAAGATATCTAGGCATCTTAAAGTTGACTTGGTACCTCTGGCTTCTCTCCATTATTAGCCTTTATGGATAATTCACCCCTGGCATTTTGCTGAAGCAAATACTCTGGAAAAGATTCTTCCTGCTTCTTAGCTAAGGCTGTTTTGAAGAGAAGGGGAGGGAGTAAAACGTAGGTCATGGAAGCTGGGCTGTCCTGAGCCTGAGAGCCCCTGGCTCTCAGAAGCATTTGCCTGGGAGGAAGTGAAAGCCAACAGGCATTTCTGCCCCATCCAGAAGCACCCCCAAGCTCACTCGTGCAGTGGGCAGTGAAGGGGACATAGCAAGGGTCCTGCACATTGTCTTTGGTTTGCCTCTGGAAGAAGGAAGAAGCCCAAGTGATGGCAGAGACTGGCACATTCTGAGGCTTTTCACTTTGCTCCTTAGACTAGAGCGCCTCTTGCCCTGTGCATTCTGCACGGAGCCTGGCCCTGAGTGGGCGCCCTACAAAGGTGATGTGGATCAATGACTCTAACTGAGGAAAAAGAAGCCACATCAAGTATTTACAGTAGAGGGACCTTAATGAGGAGGACTGGTTACACAGGTGATAGGATAGGGGACAGAGAGGCATCCCAGAGCTTATCAAGGAAACCACTGCTACCCATAAGGCAAAGGGGCAGAGGGAGGAGGCAGTGTCACCAGGGACCAAGAACCAGGAGATGGAAGCCAGGAGCCACATGATCAGAAGCTGGAGCCCTAGCAGTGGAAGCAGGAGCCATGGAAAATGTGTAGCTGGAAATACCACCTCAGGCAGATGTTATGGGGGGGTGAGGGGGGTGGGACATCCCTCTGCCTCCCCTCCCCCACCACAACCTACCCCCAGTCTCCTGCTAGTACTTCCCTTGGGCCAAAGTCAGATGTCTTAGAGCTTGGATTCACAGCCTGAATGGATCAACCTCCCTATGCTACAGAGCACGGCAGAGCAGAAGAAGGCTGAGGGGTGAGTCTGAGAAAAACAGGCCCAGGACTGGCATGGAAGGAAAGAAGGAAAGAAAAAAGGAAGAAAAGAAGACAAGCCTATGTGTAACATATAAGCATTCTAAAATACTTCTTAAATATCCTTTTGCAATTAAAAAGGATCTATAGGATAAAAAGTTCCCTTCCTTAGAGTTGTGAGGATCAAATGACAAAATGGATGTGAAAACCTTTTGAACATTGCCAACTACTGCATAAATATGAGACGATCATCATTTATATCATTAGTTGTGGGCTTCCCTGGTGGCGCAGTGGTTGAGAGTCTGCCTGCCAATGCAGGGGACACGGGTTCGAGCCCTGGTCTGGAAGGATCCCACATGCCACGGAGCAACTAAGCCCGTGAGCCACAGTTACTGAGCCTGGGCATCTGGAGCCTGTGCTCCGCAACAAGAGAGGCTGCCATAGTGAGAGGTCTGCGCACCGCGATGAAGAGTGGCCCCCGCTTGCCGCAACTAGAGAAAGCCCTCGCACAGAAACGAAGACCCAACACAACCATAAACAAACAAAAAAAATAAAATAAAATAAATATATCATTAGTTGTTTGGATGGAGGAAGTATATTTGAATATGAGTATAAATGGAAACACTTTATAGAGCATCTATTATGTGTGGACACTATTTATGCACGTGTATTAGAATATTATTAGCTGCAATAATATACAATAATATACAAGCAATAACTAACCGTGACTTAAACAAATAGGTAATTACTTTCTGACATAACAGAGGTGCTCCTTTGGTCTTTCCATCGATTACAAAATGTCTGCGATGCCCAACCTTCACCTCCAAGTTCAAAGCAGGAAGGGGTGGGGATGGGAACAGTTCCGACTTCGCAGTCCTGTTTCATCAGGAAAGCAAAAGCTCTCTCAGTAACTCCCAGGAGAGTTCTATCTAAATCTCATTGGCCAGAACTGGGCCATATGCGATCACCCCTAACTACGAGAGAGCTGTGGTGGGAGGGAGCAAGGGAGAAATGGCTTCTGGGTGACCAAACAGCAGGCTGTGCCACATGCATATAGAGCACAGTACTTGGGCACAAAGTAAGTGCTCAATACATGTTAGCTATTTTCTGTGCGTGAGTGTGTGTGTGTGTATGTGTGTATCTATGTCTGTATGGTTCTATGCAGTCCCCATTTCTCCTAACAATCCTGTGTAGTAAAATCATCTACAAATGAGGCCTAACACATGGCTGGTGAAAGGCAGAGCCAGGCTTCAGACCCAGCTCTTTCTGACTGCAGTCCGAACGCTCTTTCCATTGCCTCGCCATGGCCCACCCTCCCCCTAAACTGGCCCCTAAGATCTTGGTGTTGGAGTCACATCAGGCTCAAGTGGGCTTGATGAAG
The DNA here is from genome assembly GCF_965194805.1 of Balaenoptera borealis. Classification (NCBI taxonomy): domain Eukaryota; kingdom Metazoa; phylum Chordata; class Mammalia; order Artiodactyla; family Balaenopteridae; genus Balaenoptera; species Balaenoptera borealis. The sequence continues at coordinate 55,037,324 of NC_138868.1, forward strand.
AGAGAAAGTGGGATAGGACCAGCTCTGAAATGAATTGACACCTGTATCTGGAGCTATACACGGAGTAACGATGAAGTCATGAGAAGAGGTCCCATAATTACACGTGCTAGACTTGTGCCTTCACTTGCATGTAGCCACTTAGGCATGATCATGCTGGGAGGCCTGGCACTTGTTCTGATGATGCCACTACTGCCCAAAAACTCCTGTGGGACTACCCTTCACAAGTCACAAAAAACCTCAATGTCATGACTGTAAAATTACACAACGTTTCTGACCCAAACCCAGCTGCAGCTCCTCATCTCATTTACCATGAGTTCCAAATGGCTTTTGACTATTGCCAAAAATAAAAAATCATTCCCCAAAGACAGAATTGTATTGCAACTGAGATGCAAAAGAACGGGTTGTCTGCTCTTCAGGCAATTTTCAAATCAAAATTATAGGGAAAAGCAGCAGAAGAACTGTTCAAATAAATATACCCTCCTAGGTTGATATCTTGGAAGAAGACAACTCTAAGTGTGGTTGAATAATTTTTGGTGTGTTTAAGAAAAAATTACTCACCTTGAGTGGCATTGTGAAAAGAACACGGTGCTTGGTAAAGATTCCCAATGGGATAATACTAAATGTAGGTCAGGGCGTTGTGAGATAGGCACGCTCATGCATTGGTGGAATTGTAGATTGGTTCTCAGAGCAATTTGGCAGTGAGCATCAAGAACCTTTGAAGAGTTTTAACCAGCTGACCTAGACATTCCATTTCTAGGAATCTTTCTTAGGGAAATAGCCAAAGATGCAGACAAAGATTTATGTATACAGCTATTTATTTTATTTGTAAAACAGTAAAAAGAAGTAACTGGTCCAAATGTCCCACAATGAGGAAATTGTCAGGTATATTGTGGTATACTCATTAAATGAAAATAATGCAGCCATTTAAAATGATGTTTTTGAAGAACTGTCAATGACGTGTTTATGTTCACAATGGAATAGATGCTAAAGCCAGACTATAAAACCACATGCATTATATAGTCCATTTTTACTTTCTATATGCTAAAAAAAGGCTCAAGATATACTCAAAATGGTACCAGTGGTTTTATCTGGGTGATGAAATTGTAAATGATTTAAAATTTTCTTCATTATACTTTTATATATACAATTTTTTATCATTATATCTATAAATATTACTTTCATAAGTAGAAAATATGTATGATGAAAATTACTTTTTAAGAAAAAAAGAAATGTGTTTTACTAGGAGAGAAGAGATCTGTCCCCAAGGAGCCAATGGTTTGATGAAGGAAATGAGACACATACGCAAATAAATTCGTTACAAGGTAATAAGGGCTATAATGGAGGGAAGGATTAGCTCTACCTGGAGTTGAAGTTGGGTGAAAAGAGGTAACATTTGTGCAGGGTCTTGAAGGATGAACAGGAGTTCTCTAGGGCTTTGTAAATTGTTAAGCACTCTATAAGTGTAAGTTGGTTTTTGGCCTTTATTAGGACTGGCAAAGCTTACCTCATATAAAGCTCTCTTTCTTGTCTCTTTCCCATGCTCCCTGAGGCCCAGGAGCCCTGGGACAGGAAGCAGCGGCAGTTAAACAGTCACACATCAGTGCTCCAGCAAGTGAACTGAGGTGCATCCAACTAAGGAGCATATCCAGGACCAGAGGACATAAAATTACCTGGGAGCAGGGCCAGGAAGGTGCTGGTGGGTCAACAAGTTCCCCCTTGTTTGCCATCCTGTGGAAAGGCTGCCTTTGCTTGGGGCCTCCACCCTGAGTTATAGGGCCATCTCCACCTGGGGGATGGTAAAAACTGAGAACAAGCATCACATATCAGTCCATGATTTACATTGGCAGGAAATGGTGTGTCAGATGTCCTTATAGCCTCCAGACAGAGTGGAGTAGAAAGGAGGAGTGTGAGCGAGGAGACCCGGAAGGTTGGCAAGAGATGATTTGTTTGGGAGAAAGTCTTAGAAGCTCAAGGTTGGAAGAGATTTAAAAGTTATCTTACTTAGTCCTCCTGATCCCCTCCCAACATCCCCATCGCATTGTCATCCTTCTTGGCCTTCAGCGAGCAGCTCAGAGGCCACCTCTTCTGTTATCTCCCACCTCAATTCCTCCAGCCTATGCTTTAGGTATTCCTTGTTGTTCAATTTTATGAGAAAAAAAATCAGTGCCCACTGTGCACCAGGCAGTGTGCTTATGGTTCTTTGATTGCAGTAGGCCCTCCTGTGCCTCCTGTTGTTTATTTATTTATTCAGGCAACAAACATGTATTGAACACCTACACTATGCTAGGCAATGTTCTAGACATTGTGATAGAGTGGAGAGAAAGACAGCCAAGATCTTGTGTTCTCTTGGACCTGTCATTCTAGTCGGGGAGACATAAAATAAACAAAGGAATAAATAAGAAAATACCAGGTTATAAATGTCAAGAAGTCCCCTTTGGGGAAATTTAGGGGAAGAACTTTCCATACAAAGAATGCAGCTAGTTCCAAAATCTCAGGGGATAACCGTTGCTTGTTCTAGAAACAAAAAGAACACTGTGGTATTGCGCATGGAATACCCTTTTGTGCTTTATCTGCAAACAAAAATCTTCTCATTTTTTAGAACTTAGCTCAAGCATCGCCTCTTCAGGCAAATCTATCCTATTTATTTTCCCTGGTTAAAAGTGACCACTGTCTCCTTTCCTCCCCACTGGCTCAGAGCAGACTTCTGTCAGCACACATGTAACGACTTGCCATTCTTACCATACTATAGCATTGCTACTCCCTAGTGGATCTCAGTCTTGTCAGTGGCAGAGCTTCCTGTCTAAATCCCTTATGCCCATCACAGAGCCTGGCACAGAGTCTGTAATTGGTAAATATTTGTTCCTTGAATACATGAACTCTCACATAGCACTTTCTCAGAACCTCCCTGGTGCCGCTTATTCAGGATTAGCAACCCTTTATTGATCGGTGCCAGGTCCTGCACTGTGTTCTTTCAACTCTGCTACCTCTTATAAGCCTCATGGCAGCCAGGTGCAGTGTTATTATCCTATCCTGTAGTTAAAACTCAGAGGATCAGAGTGACTTCCATGGTGACTCAGAAATAAGAATCAGGGCTGAGATTTGAACCCAAGTCCTCTTGATGGCAAATCTCAATGCTTCATTTTCTGTGATGTACCCATCATGCATTAGTTCATTTGCGTACCCGTCCTCTCCTTTCTCCTAGATAACCTTTTCCCTTTGGGAAGGATCTGTACTCGACACCATTCCATTCTGTATTCTCCATGACACCAGAACAGTGCTATGTATTTAGGACACACTCAACACAAATCTCTAAGGATGGAAAAGAAAGAATGAATGTGTAAATGAATACTTCATCCAAAGCGGATCAGCGTCTGATATCAGGTCATAGGATGGTGATGCGCTGGAGGAAGAGATGTTTCTGAGGGGAGGGACCTTCCCAGATACCTCTGCGCCCATCTGGGAAAGCTGAGGGTGCCGTCTCCATGCTACAGCACTCATTCCTTAGAAATCACACCTTTCACTCAGTTGTACATCTCAGCAGGAAGCCAGGGGCACCAAGGGGAACATGCATGGCTTCCAATGAGTTGGGAAAATGAGGTTAGGTTTCGATTCAGATAGTTAATTTTTGTTTTCTGGGTCTGCACGGTCAATAAATTTTCAACGAGCAGTGATTCTGTTCCTCATCTTTCATTGCTTTATGGGACTTCAGGGAATGAAAGCATAACATCCTGCTTTCCCATAAGTTCTCTGGCCGCTACCCTGGCACCAATTAAAGACATGTCCATGCAATTAATCAAAACCAATTTGGAAGCTCTCTGGCACTGCTCCTCTGATGTGCTGCCTGCTCCACATACAGTAGTTCCTCAGCTGCAGCGATGGAGCCAGGAACATAGGAGCTTTTGATGAACTGGTTGTGCCAGCCCCAAGTGTTAACTATGTCATCTGACATGACTAATGAGGCTCCCAAATTGATCTGCGTGAGCGGAGCAGTCCTGCTCTCTGGAGGAGGCTCGGTTTCCAAAGCCAGCCTGGGAAGAGGCTGCGACGTGCAGGGTACACACTCCATCATGTCAGCTGGAGTCCTGGAGGCCTCTAGTGTTGGAGCTGAGAGTCACCCACGGGGAGGGTGATGGAAACTGTGGGCCAGGCTCTGTGCTGGGCGCTGGTGGGGATGTGACCCGACTTAAACTTCTATCTCAGCCTCCTCATTTTATAGACATGGAAGCCAAGAGCCAGCAAAAGTGAGGTGCCTGCCAGAGGCCTGAGCTGTGGGGAGAGAAATAAAGGAGAAGGCATGGATCCTACCTTTGAGGAGCTAAACCCCTAGATGAGCAAATAAACATGTGTAAGGATAACAACTGGGGTCTGATGCAGGTACACCTCCTCAAGGGTTAAACTGTGGGTTTCCTTCCTTCATTCTGCAAACATTTATCAAGAGGAAGAGAGTCTGCGTCTTTGTCGCCTCTGCAATCCCAAGAGTGTGTGATTTGAAGTCAACAGGTCTGGGTCTGAGTCCCAGCTCTCCTTTGAGTTGATGTAATCTTGAGCAAATCACTTCATTTTTCTGAGCCTTGGGTTCCTCAGCTGTAACATTGGGACAAGCCAGATATTGCCTACCCAGCCTACATCCTACAGTCCTTGTGAGACCCAGCAGAGTTAATGGGTGTAAAAGTATAAGAGTCCCTGCACACGTTAGTTATTATTCATATTACTACCCTCTCCAAGGACCCCTGGCTGAAATCTCTGCAATATGGATCCACAGATAGCTTTAACTCTCTTCCTCTTCTAGCCCCTTTCAAAATGCACTGGAAAGAAAGGGATATGAAACCAATTGGTCATCTGCCTACAATCTCAACAGCTTTCCCAGAGAATTCATGACACAGGAAGACAAAGAACTCAGTCGTTGTAATTTAATGTCATTCCACACTTTGATTGAGCACCTACCATATACCAGGCGTTGGCCACGCTGTGTGGGGAATCAGAGTTGGATAAGACATGCTCCTTGGCCACACTGAGAAGCTCGCCATTCAGTGGGAGAAACAGACATGGACACAAATAACTATAACATACTGCAGAAAAATACAATTGCCATAGGAAAGATACAAATCAAGTTCTGTGTGAGTCAGAGGAGGGAATGATTCATTCCCCAAAAGGAGACTGGGAAAAGTTTCATCAAGGACGTGGTATTAAAGGATGAGCAGGGTTTAGCTCTGTCAGGAAGCACCAGAAAGGGTGCTCTAGACTGAAGGAACAGCGTGGGCAAGTGCATGGAATCCTGAAAGGAATGGTGATCTAGAGGACAGAGTAAAACTGAGCGAGATAGGAAGTGTGAGCATGAACAAAAGAAGACTCGCTGGGCCCCAGCTCTGAAACCCAGGCATGGATGTTGCTATTTCACTGTTCTCTTTGCTGGCTGAGGTTACCTTGGCCTCTGTCCCTCAATCAGAGAGAATCCTGTACTGGCTCTTCCTCCAGCAAGGCCAAACCCAAGCCCCAGGTGGGAGAGCCAACAACAAAAATGAATGGGGAACAGCAACGACCATCAGATACAAAGTGGCCTGGACTGGGAAGCTCTGGTCACAACCATACATCCCCGGCCCATGTGAGAGGGCCACATAGATGCAGCCATGACACCAACATCTGAAGCATGATGGCAAGGACCTGAGGCCTCTTGGCATGGGTCACACACTACATTTCTCTCCTTTCCTCCTTTGTTCAGAAGAAGCCAACTTCTTCTTTATGTGTGCTGCTGTCAGAATGGTTTTGGAAGGCCAGGAGCTGCAGCTGGGCTCAAGGCATGGCCATGGGCCACCCCAGGGACTCATATTTTCTCCATGTTTCCATTTTTCATTGTAAATTGGTTTTTTTAAAAAATTTATTTATTTTTGGCTGTGTTGGGTCTTCGTTTCTGTGCGAGGGCTTTCTCTAGTTGCGGCAAGCGGGGGCCACTCTTCATCGTGGTGCGCGGGCCTCTCACTATCGCGGCCTCTCTTGTTGCGGAGCACAGGCTCCAGACGCGCAGGCTCAGTAGTTGTGGCTCACGGGCCTAGTTGCTCCGCGGCATGTGGGATCTTCCCAGACCAGGGCTCGAACCCGTGTCTCCTGCATTGGCAGGCAGATTCTCAACCACTGCACCACCAGGGAAGCCCCGTAAATTGGTTTTATATTGTGCAAATAATACAGTGATAAGAAAGAAACCTCAAAAATAGGAGAAAGAGATAACCCACTCACACATTATCTGTTTCCATTTCTTTTTGCCCCTTCCTGCTGTTGACTGTGAGCACAATTTTGGGGGGCAGCTTTGATCACTGATACAATTACATACTCTTATTGCTCAGCTTTGTGAGCAATAAGAATATGTCATCATACAGCTTTTTCCATTTTGCTACTTACTGCCCATCTCTGGTGTCCACACAGTCTTGGCCCTGTTACCCCAAGACTGAAGAAAGATGCCAGGGCCATGTAAAAAGGGATGCCCCGTAGATAACGTGGTGGTTGTTGACACTTGCCATCATGGTGCAGAGGAAAGCACTGACTGCTCTGCCATCACATAGACTTGGGTTGGAATCTACTTCGAAGCTAGATAGCCCTGGGCAGATCGCTCCATTCCTTTGAGCCTCAGGTCCTTGTCTGTAAAATCGGGTTGGTATTAGTACCACCCTCATAAGATTGCTATTGCTGTGAGGATTAAATGAGATACCAAAAGGCAAATGCCCCATAACGGTGGCTGCCCTGCCTGTGCCCTTGCTGGGACTGGCCTTGGGTCCACTCTGCTTCCACCCTTCTTCTCCTGCCCACATTGGACCTTCTCCTCTCCCCTGAGCCCAGCAGGCCTCCTGGGTGAGTTCACCTAAATTCTGACAAGCACTCCAGTCTGTGTATTTATTATTCATTGGATGAATGTGCCATCTTGTACTTAGGTATTCACCTCTGATGAAAATGTTGGTTGTTTTCCAATTTTTTACTGTTTTCAATACTGATGTAATAAATATCTTAATGTATATTGCTTACTCCATCCTTTAAAAAAAGTATTCCTTAAGAACAATCCCCAGGAATAGGATCACTAGAACAGAGGTTAGAAACATTTGAACAGCTTCTGATGTATATTTCCAAGTTGATTTTCCAGAAGGTTTGTACCTGTTATTCCGCCACCAGCTCGAGAGAGAGGACCACTTGGACTACATTACAGGCTCTTGGATTCTGGCCACAGACTCTCATTCCTGCTTATTTTTCACCATTTTCTTCCCCAACATCTTTCTTTCTTTCTCGCCTCCCACACTGCAGCCACACAGGACAACTCAATATCTTCCCTCCAAAATAATGCTTCCATGTTTTTGTGCCTTTGTACTTCCTATTGTTTCCCATCACCCTTGCCTGAGAATATCCTTCCCTTAACATACCCTCTCACCACAGAGCTCATCTTTTGTGGAACTGGGAACTTCTATACTATCTTTAAGACCCAGTTCAAATATCCCTTCTTTGTGAACTACTGCCAATCCTCCTAAGCAGAGTTAGTCACTCTTGCCTCATGTGGTGATTGGAGGGACCCTTGGCATCCAAGTGCTCACCAAGAAACCGTCATCCTCTAATCTCAGCTTACACGCCCAAATCTGTGTGAGTCTCCTCCCTCTCCCCCTCTCTCACTCTTTGCACCAGGCAATTACCAAGTTGTGCTAATTCATATCCTAATTATAATTTTGCATCCACTTATCTCTCTCATTGCCATAACCATTGACCATCACCTCTCATCAGGATTCCTGGAATAGTCTCCTAAAAGAAAAAAAAAGTAATATGTACATGGTTCAAAGTCAAATTTTCTTTAAAGCTTATAATAGAAAACACTAGATTCTTGTCTCATCTCTCCCCACACCAAGCCCTTCTCCTCAGAGACAACTAGACACTTTCAACTCTTCCGGCTGTTTCTTTTGGTATTTACTTCTGTTTTCCAAATAATATAGCTCTACTGTTATTTCTTGATTTTTAAGTTCAGACATTATATATTGACGTTGAACAATGGAAGATTTCTCTAACACCACTTCCCTGCCTATCTTCCAATATAATTATATCATAATTTTGGGTTACATCATTCTGTGGTATTTACATATTATGACCAGGAGTACCATTAAAAATATTTGCCATCTGAGATGCCAGCATTCCCTCCAGGACTGCTGTCTCTCAGGGGTGAGGTCTGAGCCTGCTGGGGGAAGGCGGAACATTCAGGAATGGGGGTTGATATGTGGGAGGTGGGGCAGGCTGGCCACTGGCTGGTAGCTGGGTGTCTCTGGATGGTTCCTACGCAGGGCTCCCTGGGCCCCGGTACGTGTAACAAGCAGTGCTGAGTTAAGCTGTCTGGGGAAACCAAAGGCAGTGCCCAGGAGGGGCTGTAGGCTGCTGACTGACACAGACACTTGACGGATCCAAAGAGATGCTGGCCTTTCCAGCAGGGTCTGGAGCCCCAGGCTGTGCCAGGTATTGTCTCTGTAGTTGTGGATCCTGAGAAGGTTCAAGGAGTTTTAAGATGGGGGGCAAGGGCAGCTGGAGCAGTGGCAGTGGGGTACTCAGGGAGCTTGGGGTAGCTACTATTGATATTTACTAACCAGTATAGAAAAATGTCAAAACGTTTACAACTTACAAAGTCTAATATAACTTATACAGTTCTGTTGACCCTGATTACGACTATGTAAATATTATTCATAGTCAAGCTGTGCAGGGCTGTGTGATAGCATTTCCAGTTTTGCTAAGATTTTTCCTGGAGTTTTTCCAAAAGTTAATAACTGCCTTGTTTTCTTTTGCTTAGTTTCAATATACCCATCACTAATAAATCTTCTCCCAAACTCTTTGGTAGAACAATATGATTACCAAATCCATCAAGTAATTTCTCACTTTCAGCTATATCCCAGGCACTGTGCTAGGCACTGGGAACTCAACTGTGAACGAGAAAGACATGGTCCCTGCTTTCACTGAGTTTAAGTCCAGCAAGGGATCAGATATAAGTAATTACAGTAATTTTAAGTGTCACAATGGGAGAAGTATGGGTTCCTCTTAGAACACATAGCAGAAATACCTCACCCGGCTAGAGAGACAGGAAAGATTTCAGACCTTAAGAATGGATGGAAACTATTCATTTAGACAGTATATATTTACTGAGGGCCTCTTACATGGCAGCCACTGTTCTAAATGCTGAGAACACAGTACCAAACAAGACAGACAAAGCCCCTGCCTTCCTGTAGCTTACATTCTAGTGAGAGGAGACACAATAAACACAGAAGATAATATTCAATTGAAACAAGGACTATAAAATAAACAGGATGACTTGATGGCTGGGGCAGGAGGTAGGGGAGCTGAGGCTGGTTTAGACAGATTGGCAAGGTCATGGAAAGTCTCTCTGAGGAGGTGACACCTGACCTAATATCTGAAGGATGAGAATAGCCAGCTATGTGAAGAGCAAGGGAGAGCGTGTTCCAGGCAGAAGGAACAGTATATGCAAGATCTGAGGAGGTGCAATATCATAAGGTTTCAGGGCAGAACTGAAAGTAGTGCCATGTAGTTGGAACATAAAGGGCAGGGGGCAGTTGCTAGAGATAAGGGAATGGATGTGAGCTACAGGGTGGGATTCCTGGCGGCTCCTAATAATATTATTATTATTGATAAAACCCCTACTCTGCAGTTATTTGTCTGTTTGCTGTAAGATACATTTCCCCCCATCCTTTGCTCTCTTTAGTATTACAAGAAGTATAGGAACTCACAAATTACATTTTTTAAGCCTCCCTTGCCAGATGGAAGGTATTGGCAGGAGACTGAAAGGCATGAGGAAGGAAGAAGGCATCGTTTTGTCCCGCTTTTTGGTGGTGCCCCCAGCAGTGACACCCCTAATAGATCAGTTACCTACTGTGGGCTGGCTTCTCCCAGGGTGGCGGCACCTTCTTCATGTCCCTTTTTCTCTTCTAACCCTCCTAAGCCCTTTCTTCCTTGGTCTACTCCCATATGCTCAACAATTTCCTGTTTTAAATCTCTTTCTGCTTGAAATGATCTGGAGCAGTGCTGTCCCATAGAATGTTCTGTGATGATAGAAATGTCCTAATTGCGCTGACCAATACAGTATCGACTAGGCATATGTAGCTACTTGAAATGTGGCTAGTGTGACTGAGGAACTGACTTTTTAATTACTTTTAATTTTAATAATTTAAATGTAAATAGCCACATGAGGTTAATGCCTACAGTACTGGACAGCACAGACCTAGAAGGATTTGCTTTTCTGACTGGAAAAACACTGGCTGATACAGTAGTTGATATGGAAAGTGGTTGGGAAACTGACCCTCAAAGATGGGACTCTGGGATTGTTATATGACCTGATTGGGCTTGAATTCAGCTATGAGGTCTTTGCCAGTGGAAAATGGGATACTGGTCAGGGAAGAACCCCAACCTCATGGAAGATGGCAGGCAGTAACAAGACTCCAAGTTGGCTTGCTACACTTCAGAGGTCCCCAAAGTAGACAAGTTCAGTGGATCAGAGAAAGACAGTGTATTTCACAGCACTGCAAAGAGCAGGAACAACAGCATGGTACAGCTGGTTTCCTTGCCCCCAAGTCCCATGGGGCAATGCAGTGGGCCCAGATGGCAGCTACACATGCAATGGGGTTGCACTGTCACTGAGGAGCCCCGGACAAGGACTCAGAACCTTTTACAACAAGCAACCAACAAGCCAGTCTCCTTCCCCAAGGGAGTGAGTGAATAGTTGTACAACAGTCATGCTGTGGTCACCTTGGTCTACTTAATTGCCTTTGAGACTAGTTACAGAAATGACCCAGGGTCCAAGCATGGTTAGGCCTTGCAGTTTGGCACACTCAACAAGGGTGTACAGCGGGCTTCCCTGGTGGTGCAGTGGTTAAGAATCTGCCTGCCAATGCAGGGCTCACAGGTTTGAGCCCTGGTCTGGGAAGATCCCACATGCCGCGGAGCAACTAAGCCCGTGCGCCACAACTACTGAGGCTGCACTCTAGAGCCCGTGAGCCACAGCTACTGAGCCAGCAGGCCTAGAGCCCGTGCTCCACAACAAGAGAAGCCAGTGCAATGAGAAGCCCGCGCACCAGAACGAAGAGTAGCCCTCACTCGCTATAACTAGAGAAAGCCCGCATGCAGCAACGAAGACCCATCGAAGACCCAATGCAGCCAAAAATAAATAAATAAAAAACAAGGATGTACAGGGACCCTTGGGGCCCCTGGTTGGACTGCCTCTTCCAGTAATTAGTAATCCATGACATGTAACAGCAAGAGTTACTTAAACTATCGCCTGTGAAATTTTAAAAAAAAATGAAAAAAAGCTATCACCTGTGAATACCTGGGATGAAATGCCTATTCAAGGCCAGTCTTTGGGAGACCAAATTTCTGCTGAAATGACTATTATGGTGGGAATTGTGACTACAAGGATTTTGAGACAGGTTGGCTGCTTCTGACGGCACCAGAAGGCTTATTGGAAGAAAATCACAAGCTCAGAGTTCTAAACTCTCAGTTCTAGGCACATTAAGAGAAATGGAGAGCTTCTACTATGGCTCTAAAATAATTTTTTTTTAATTAATTTATTTATTTATGGCTGTGTTGGGTCTTTCGTTTCTGTGCGAGGGCTTTCTCTAGTTGCTGCAAGTGGGGGCCACTCTTCATCGCGGTGCGCGGGCCTCTCACTGTCGCGGCCTCTCGTTGCGGAGCACAGGCTCCAGACGCGCAGGCTCAGTAGTTGTGGCTCACGGGCCCAGTTGCTCCGCGGCATGTGGGATCCTCCCAGACCAGGGCTCGAACCCGTGTCCCCTGCATTAGCAGGCGGATTCTCAACCACTGCACCACCAGGGAAGCCCTAAAATAATTTTTTTACCTATTACAGCTTCAGGACTAATGTAATTGAAAATCAGACTCAAACTTTGATCCTGTGGCTGCCCAATTATAATGTTAGTGGAAGTCACAGGTTCCCCGGGTTTCTTTGATGAAAGTTAGGGCATGAATGAGAAGGAATGGAATCCTGAGACATGGGATGGAGACATTTGGTTTGATTCAGACAAATAGGAGAATCTAAAATGCCTAAATCCTTCTGAGATCCAGAAAAATAAAAAAGCTTATGGGTCTCTTTTCTATCTATCTAATTTCTTGGGTAAGTATGAGAATGTGACCAATTTTTTTATAAAATCAATCCTTACATATAGATATGTGTGTGTGTGGGGGTGTGTCATGAGAGAGAAAGAGAGGGAGAGCAGAGAGAGAGCACACGTGTGTATAAAGGCATCTGTATCCCCCTAAGACCATTTAGGATCCCTGTGTTTGAAGATGGAATGTACAAACTCAAAGCTCTTTCCAAGTCAGAAGAATCTAGGTCTCCTCTCCTCAAACCACTTTCACTCCAGCCCTGCCTGTTAGCATAATAGAGGCAGGCAAGGTCCATGTGGAAACACAAAATTCCCAATCATAAATCTATCAGACTTAGAAGCATTCACAGCCTCTTGCCAAGTCTGATTTCAATCCTTCTCTTGAGGGCCTACATTTTCCCTCTCCCATTTGTTCTACGCTTTTATTTTTTGTTTATTGAAATGCTCCACTTGCTGGAAGGCTCCCAAGGAAGTAAGTCATCATGCTATTTTTTTGCGGTTGGGATTCTGGGGGAGAAGAGGGAGGGAAGGTGAACGTGGTGCTATGTCGGGCTCCACACAACACCCATGGCAACTTCATTGGAAACTGCAGAGCTCCCCTTCACTGATAAGACTTCAGTGCAGTGATAACACTTCAACGCGCTACTTATCAGAGGGTAGAGCAATGAATAAGTTGGGGAACCCTGCCCTCAACTAATGGTCTTACAATCTCGTGGTAAAGATTGAGAAGAAAAAGACAGTTACAAGTTATCAATCCAGGGAGATCAGTGCAATGATAGAAGTAAGTGCAAGGTGCTTCAGGATCATTTGAGTTGTGGGTAGAAGGTGGAGAAAGAGGGGGTGCTTTCCTGAACCTCAGCCTGAAGGCTGAGGAGGGGTTTTCCAGGCAAGCCTGAGAGTGGGGTTGGCATTGATCGTGGCAGAGGAAGTAGCATGTGCAAAGGCTTGGAGAGGAGAGACAGTGTGTCTGTTCAGGGATGGCAGGTCATCACAGGAGACCAGCGACCAGAATTTGAAGGGAAAGTGATGAAAGATGAGGCTGCGCAGGTGAGCAGGGACACCTGTTCTGAAGGAGTTTTAGGTGTATGAGTGACACGGTCAGCTTTCTCTGTCAGAAATGTCATTCTGGAGAATGGCATGGGGGCAGAGAGACCAGTTAAGAGGCTGCTGCATTACTCCAGGCCGCATTACTCAGAGAGATGTTGGAGGCTTGAAACTGGGTGGTGGTAGTGGGAAGAGAGAAGCATGTAACGACTTCAGGGTTATTTAAAAGGTAGAATTGACAGACATTAGTAACCTATTAGACATGAAGAGTGAAAGAGAGGGAAGGGTGGAGGGTAAGCCCAGGTTTATGGCCTGGCTAACTGGAGGTACTCATAAGTGTGAACCAATGGAAGGTTCAAGCAAGTGCTCTCAGAACTCAGAGGCTAAAGAGACTGCTATGGGGAAGGATGTGGAATGTGTGGTTAGTGAGGGTCACTGCCTTCAAATGAGCAGGGTAAGATGGAAAGATGAGTCAGTGGAAGAGTATGGGGCTTTGGCATCAGAGATACATGGGTTCAAATCCCTGCTCTGCCATTAACTTGCTTTGAGATCCAGACTAAGTCTTATTCTCTGAGGCGCAGTATCATCATGTGTAAAAATTAGGCCAAGGCTAATTTCTACCTCTACTGGGAAAATTTAGTTTGTAAAATTATAAGCATTGGACTTGGGTTAGTTATCACTGTCTTCAAGTGCATATGTACACGAATTCACCTTCTGTAATCAATCAGCAAATAGTTATTGAGTACTTACAAGAACACAAGAACACAGGCACCATTTATTAAGCTTCACCCAATTTGACAAGCATTATGTATAGCTACCATCTAATTTAATCTTTACCATAACTCTAATGGATATTACATTATCATCCCCATTCTACAGATGAGGAAAATGATACTCACAGAGAAATAGAGTTCTGCCTAAGGTCACACTGCTAGTAAGTGATAGAGCTGGGATGGGAATCTGGATCTGACAAAGCTGTAGTCCTAGGTGCCGTGGAGAAGATGATTCTTGCCCATCAAGCTCCCCTCCTAAGCTGAGGACTCAAGGCCAAGAACTGAGATCTACTCTTGGTGGTAGATGGGCTGTTAGTCTTAGGCCATCAAACCCTTGAGTAGGGGAGGCCTCCAGTGCCCTCTAGGGGCAAGGGTGCCAGCACAGTGGGTCACTTAGCAGAATCATTGTCTTACGGGGTCTCCTGACACAAAGGCATAGATAACTGTTCCCGAAGGATTAGGGCTGGCAAATTAACATACACAATTACAACTAGAGAACATTAAATTTGAACTGCTTCTAGTGCTCTAGTGAGATCAATCCCAGGAGCCTTTGTTGGAGATGTCAGCCTGCTGCCCAAGTCTTCTGGCAATAATTATGTACCACTACAATAAATAGCTACATTTACTAAGAACCTAAGACTTTACATATGCCATCTCATTTAATTTTATAACCATCCAACAAACTAGAAACTTGGCACTTTAGGAGATATGTGACTTGAATAAGTTTGCACAGCTAATAAGAGTAAATAACAACAATAGCTAACGTATATTTAATGCTTACCATGTGTCAGATTCCATGTGGTAACAGACACGTTGGTTGTCTACATAACAACCATCCCACTCCTTCTCTGCTCACAGAATCCTAGTTTTGTCCAGATATCCATCCCTAAGGAAAGGGGACTCTATCTCCAGTATGACTGGCCAAGCCAATCACGGTGATTCTATCCCTGTTGTCAGTGATTGGATTAAAGGCAGGCTTGTGACCCAGCTCCAGCCAAAGATGTGAGAGGGGGCATCGGTGAGGAAGTAGCATATATAGACTTCGAGGAGAGAGACAGTGTATTCTGTGATAACACCAGAGAAAGGTTTTCTTACTCTTAAAAAAAAAACACAAAAGAGATGATCCTCTTCTACTTTTGCATATTGTAGTGTCAGGATGTGATGTCTGGAACTGTGGCAGTCATCTTATGTTCATGAGGAAGGCCAGCCTAGGAAAGCCTACAAGCTGAGGTTGGAAGAGCATAAAGACGGAACAAATCTGAGTCCTTGAAGAATAAACCAATCCTGGAACTTCCCTACTTCTAGACTTCTTGTTTTGTGAGATAATAAATTTTCCTAATTGTTTCAGCAATTTTGAGTTTTTATTTGTTACTTGCAGCTGAAGACGTTCTAGCTGATACACATGGACTTTATCATTTGTCACCAAAACTCAATGAGGCTGTTGTTATTGTCCCTATTTTACGTATTAGAAAATGAAGGCTCAGAGAAGTTGGGTAATTTGTCCTTAGTCACAGAGATAGAAAATGGTAGAATAGTATCTGAACCTAGCTCTGCCTAACTCCAGAGCCAGAGTTCTTAACCACATCATACTACGCAAGACAATGAAAACCCAACCTGGTCTGGCTGGCTCCAAAGACCAGGATTGTTCCTCCACATTTCATTGCTTCCCAGTTTCTGGGATGAAATTCTCAGAAACTTGAATCCATGATGTGTGGTGCTTAAGATATGATGGTGCCCATTAGGAAGAGGAGGGACAGCCACAGGATGCAAGGCAGGATGGTTGCAATTGAAAGGGACCCAGACACATGGATTGGTTTGGTCTGAGTCCCCCGTTACCAGCAGACTGGGCCTTTCCTGCCACTGTGGCTTGAGAACATCTGTTGTAAGGGATAGCCTGGCCTCCAATAAGACACAACTGGACTAACTCTAATGCTTTTGTATATAAAATTTCTCTCTTGCCCCAGGTTTAGTTCTACCTGGATGGACCTAACCACTTTCCAAGTCCCCCGACAGGAAATTACCTTGCATCATCCCCTGGCAGTGAAGCCGGGATGTCACAAAGAGATTCTTATCATCAAATGCAGGATTAGACAAAATAACAGCTAAGGTCCATTCCTTTGCTGAAGAGTCTAGGATTACCTGAGAGGTGCCAAGAAGCCTAGAAAAACATTTGGGGTCATCCTGAGAAAGTTCCAGCATGCCAGGGCAGATGACTTGGTTTGAATTTGGTAGGAAATGAGGAGCCAATGAAGGCTTTTGATCAGAAACATAACATCCTCATGGGAATACCCTAGTGGTCCAGTGGTTAGGACTCCGTGCCCTCATTGCCGAGGGCGAGGGTTCGATCCCTGGTCGGGGAACTAAGATTCCGCAAGCCGCGTTGCATGGCCAAACAAACAAACAAACAAAACCACACACAAGCATGCTCAGCATTAGGCTTTAGTGTATGTTAATTCAGCAGGTACAAGCAGAATTGATGTGGGAAAAGATGGGGAATCGGGGAGATCAATTTGAAGATTTAAGGGATCCCTTCTCCCTTACCACCTAATGAAGGCATTCCTTTCCTACTAGCAGAGCCCAAGTGTCTTGCATACCACAGAAAGGCAGCTTCAATGGCCTGGGAAGAAACTCACACTTCGCTCTGAGGGTTCCCGCCCAGCTCAAGGCTCACACACGTCACGGTGCACTCAGCAGAGGCGCTGACAGAGCCGGAGGACCAGGATCAGTTACACAGGGAGAGGAGGTAAGACTGCCAGAGCCAAGCTGCAGAGAATTATCACTGAAGACAGGAGGCCTCAAAGGAGCTCAAGGCAGCCTCTCAGCCAGCTGTGAGGCGCTCAGAGGAGGAGTTCCAGGCTCTGGGAAAGCTGGAGGCCTTAGGTAGTACTTGGAAGTGCACGGCTGTCAGTCCCAGGATGTGAGGACTAGGGGGGTTTCTGAAGGATCCAGTAACCCTCTTACTGAGAAGCTGGGCCAGTTCTGCATGATTACTGAGAGCAGTTTGGTCTTCTGGCCCTGGATCTGGAAGCAGGGGTTTCACAGCATTTTCTCCACGCTGTCACCAGCTGCAGAGAACCCCTGCCATTAGCTGCCTCTGGGCCATGGACAAGCCCTTTTCTGAGCCCTCTCAATTTCTTCCTACTTGATTCATCACCTACTTGAGGCTCTGAAAGTCAGTGCTGGCTTCTCTTCGACAGGCTCTGGCCAGACATACACATGTCTCCTACACCCTCTTTAAGACTAGCACTCCTGGCACATTCCTTCTTGATGGCCTGTGAACATTGCAAAGTTTTATGAAAAGTAAGGCAGCCCCATGAAGTCATCACTCCTTATGTAGCAAACCCTGCAGGTAACATAAATGAGTGAGGGACCTGGGTTTAAGAGAAAGTTGCAGTTCCCCAACAGATACACATTTCTTCATGTCCACAAAGAAACATGCTATTCCTCATTTTTTTTTTTTTTTTTGATTGCCTGGCCCTTGTAATCTAACCTCCATTTCCCCACTTTTCACAGAGACATGGGTACTAAGAAATATTTCTTCCCTTAAAGAAAAACAAGAGTGCAAGTGTGATGATAAAGGGTGTGGTGGAGACTTGCAAGTTATATAACACCCCTGGCATCTAAGAAGGACAAACAATACTCAGCTAACGTGAGAATGAGAGCCTGGTGTGGACAGATCTTCTGATTTTTCAACAGAAGCTGGAAATCCAGGATTTTATGTGAAATCTCCGCATTTTAAAACATTGGCTCATTTGCCTCCACTTTCCAACTGTGCTTCCAAGCCCTTCCCACCACACCAACCCGCCTGCAGCCCCCCCCAGAACTTGATCTCTCCTGTCTTCACACCTCTGCAATGCTGGTCTCAGTCTGCAATGCATGTCCTCCCTTTTCTCTGCCTGGGAATTTCTTAAGCAATTTCTTAAGACCCAGATCAAACTATACTTCCTTCTGACAGCTACCCTTCTCCTTGTAAGATTAGGTGCTTTAGGTGCTCTTCATTCTCTCTCTGCTCCCACAGTACCCTGCACATACTTCAACCAGACCTCTTACTACACTGTCCTGGAATTGCTGGTTTCCTTGTCTTTTGTTCGCCAGCCTGAGAACTCCTTGAAGGCAGGAACTTTTATAGTCTTTGACCTGAGAATTTAGGGTTAGGAGGGTGAGAAATATGCCAAGAAAGTAGAAATAGTTTAATCAGAGGAGAAAACAAGATAGAGAGCCAAAGCCCTGAACATTTCAAGTAAAAGTCCAAGAGGTGATTGTAGGTAGTAAAGAGAAGACAAGCCCAGGAGCCAGGAATCGGGATGATTAAAACAGGCTGGGAAGTGGAATGGTTTAAGATAGAAGCTATGGATGAAGTAAGGGTATCTGGAGCCTGTTTTTAGTGTGCTGAGAGCATGATAGGGACAGAGAAGGGTACACTTCCTTAATGTCTTTGTGCTGGACTCCATTATTAGCTTGATAGTCTGATGAGTTTCTCTTCTCCATTTCAAGGATTCATTCTCAGCAAGCATCTGTTGAACATCTATTCTGTACCAGGTTCTGTTAGGTACCATAACTATAGAGCAGAATCAGATATGATCCCCGTGCTTGAGCTTGTGGTCTGGTGGAGGAAGTGGATGCATAAATAGATAATGACAAGAAAATGAAGTAAATGCTACAGCAGAGAGAAGCAGAGAGCTATGGTAGCACAGAGCAAGGGCTCCTGATCCATTAAGGTCCAGAAATGTAATTTACCTGAGAACATACAGCTAGGGAGGATTAGAATTCAGGTCCTGTTAGACTTAAAAGGACACTCTTTTTCCATTGTAGAAAATTGGGAAAAGACAGAAATGACTTTGTGATGGTGGAGGCAGTTTATGTGTGTCAGCTTGCTTAAGCTGCAACTGTATGATTCTAGGTTAAACTTGGTTTAAAAAGAATAGTTGCTTGAGATTTGGGAAGCAGAAGTGAATCAGCAGCCATTGCTCTCTGAAGTCATGGGTCTGACAGCAGACATGGAGGTGCCAGCAGGTTCCAGCTTGTCTTCACTCTCCTCCACTCCACATCCAGCTCTTCCCACTGCTGACTCTGCTGGCCCATCATAGCTCCAAGCCCACCACCAGACACTTGGCTGTGCACCCACAGACTTCCCCCTTAGACTTCTCTATCAGCTCCCCCATCACAGCCCCATTCTGCAGCTGGGTGTGCTTGGTTTCTTCTGGTTGGTGACTTCACTGATCTCCGCCCCCCTCCACTTTCAGAACTACACTGCCCCAGCTCCTCCCACAACTGTACAAGTTCCAATTCCTGTAATAAACCCCTTATCCCATAATTCATAAGAGTTCTGCTTCCTTAGGTGAACACTGACTGAAATACTGTGTTTTTCCCAAGGATGAAAATAATTGAGTGAATAGAAGAACAGACTAAGGTTAAAAGTCTATCTTCACCATTATCTCCATAAATCCAATGCCCCTGCACTTAGCAGTTCAGTAAATATTTGTTGAATTGGACTGAATTTTTAGGTTGCTTCCAGTTCATTGGTACAGATATCACTGCAAAGAATAGCTTCTGGGGAAGAGATTTTTAAATTTGTTTTTTGCTTTTGCTTCTGTTTAATTCTTTTCCTAGGATCAGTGCAAAGGTATGGAGTCCTTTATGGCTCAGGCTCTGAAGTTTTGACCCAGGACAGTATCTGATGTGTTGACTGTATGTGTTCATCTCCTGTGTTACAACAGATTTTCCTCTGGCTTCAATTTTCCTCTTTCTCCCTCACCTTCTACTCCTTGCGAAAAAGAAGAAAACCTCACTCTTGTGCATTTTCTCCAAAGAAAATATTTCACACTCTAATCAGATCAGCAAAAAAAAAAACCCATATATTGAGTTACCCTTATGGGAATGCTCCTCTGGCCGGGCTGAGTTGGAAGTGAGAGAAACAAAGACATCTGGAAGTGGAGGCTCTGCTCACTCAGGCTGGA
The DNA here is from genome assembly GCF_965194805.1 of Balaenoptera borealis. Classification (NCBI taxonomy): domain Eukaryota; kingdom Metazoa; phylum Chordata; class Mammalia; order Artiodactyla; family Balaenopteridae; genus Balaenoptera; species Balaenoptera borealis. The sequence goes on from NC_138868.1 coordinate 55,057,229, forward strand.
TGGACAGCAATCAACTCTGAACCACTTAATTGCAGGGGAATTTCCTCCTTGCTACTTAGACCATTCAACGCTGGTTGAGAGAAGACATGTTACATGCTCACTTTGCCTCCTGGAAAGCTGGGTTATATGTTTCAATTAGATAACCATTTATGAAATGTCTGTCCTAAGCTAGTCCCTAATGTAGTTGCTGGAGATACTGCCCTTGAGGCATTTTCAGCCAAAGTGGGAGGGAAACACAATGAGTTACAGCACAAGTCAGTTTATACTAAGTGCTAGAAAACAGGCATAAACAAAGCACTACAGAACAGAGGAGGGAGCAGTTATTCTTGATGAGGGAGTCGGGGTTGGGGAGGGGGAAGAAGTCTAATGGAAACCTAAAGAATGTATAGGCAGAGGGACCTAACATTTTTAAAGAACTGAGCTGGGTTTCAGAGAGCTAACAGTTACTGATAATCTATCCTGTGCTGGTCACTGACCCAGGCGCTGTACATACGTTATCACATTAAATCTTCCCCAAAGCTCATCTGGAGGAAACAGAGGCACAAGGACGTGAGGTAACTTGTTCAAGAACTTGAATGAGGTAGAACTGGATTCAAACCCAAATCTTTCTGACTTCCAAGAACATGCCCTGCTCCTATCTGTGCTTGGAGAATTATTTTCAAAAGACATTTTGAGACGGACTATAAAGAATAAGAAGGATTTTGATAGGCTTCAAAAGGCAAGGGGGTGGATGAAGGGACAGGGTAAAAGCATTCCAGGCAGAGGAAGAATGGAAGGAGAACAGCCCCAGGGCAGAGCATGAAGGTGTAAGGCCTGCCTGGGGAAACTAAGGCAGTCTGGGTGACTGTGGGAAGACACTGCCACATGCCCACACCACTGTCCTTTTGGGTTCAACACACCATTCAGTAATTCAGTCAACAGTGCTGGGGATTCAGAAGTCAAAAACCTCAGTCCTTGCTCTCAAGGAGTCTCCTATCTAATGAGAGTCTGGTGAGATAACTGCTATCAGCACTGATTGCCTTGTACACTTCAGCTCAGGGTGCGTATGTGTGTGTGTGTGTGTGTGTATGTGTGTGTGTGCACGCGTGCGCACATGAGCACACTCACACAAGCGTTATTTGGACCATTTCCTTCCCACAATCGTTTCTCAACACATATATTTCCCAGGCTCTCCATAAACAAGTGTTGCTTTATTATCTCTGCCTTTAGCAAGGCTGGGATTTGAACTGCTGGCCTTGATGCGGTAAGTTTTTTTTTTTTTTTTTCATGTGCTAAGTTTAAAGCCCATAGCATCTCAGTAAGTGCCCTTTCACCCATGAGAGACCTGACCTGGTCTTCCACTAGCTTACCTAGAAAATAATGATCAGTCCTAGGGTTACAGGAAAAAAACCTTCACTGGAACTGACAAGAAAGCAGACACTTTCTACCATTTCTCTGAAGACTTCACAAGTGCTCAACACTTTTTGAAAGAGACTATGGCTCCAAGGCTTTCATTCTGCTGGCTGCAGCAGAGTTTTAAAAAATGCATTTCATCTCTGGCAAATCACAGCAAATGTCATAAACAGCTGGAAACTCTCTGAGGTGAAGACAAGTTGAATATTATGTTTGGATTTATAGCCCCCTCCCCCATGATAGCTGATTTCCATTTCCGACAGGGTTATTATTTCCATCTTCATGAAATATCTTGGATCTCACCTTGGATAATCACTGATTATAATCAGCTCCTCACCTGAGGCACCTTAGCACTTGGGTGAACCTGAATTTTTTTTTCAAAAATGAACTAGGGAAAACTTAATGTGTGAGATTATGTCTTTATTTCCATTTTCATTTGCAATTCCCTTTAGCTTTCTAATGATCAAGTCATTAATCAGTGTCAAATCACCATCCAGAGCACAGACAGTATTTCTGCCACTTGGGTTCCAACGAGGATTAAATGGCAATAACTTGTGTTATTAGGTCTGGTGCTCTCTTGTGAGGTACTGTGGTAATTATTTAGGGTACGGACAAGATCTCAGTGGCCACCTAAGGCTTTTAGCCAAGAGTGTACATCACAATCTTCTGAAATTTGATAGAGCACCCCAAGTTGTTCTGACAGGTACTCCCAGTTGAGGACCACTAAGAATCCAACATCCCTCATTTCACTTCTATGTGTCCTTTTATGCTTCCATGCCTTTGCTTCTATTTTCTCTGCCGTGACACCCTTGATACCCTCTCCTTACTTCTCTGCCTGGTAAAATCCTGTTACTTTGTGAGGCCCAGCTCAAATGCTACCTCTGCTAAGAAGCCTTCTGTGATGGAAACAATCCTTTTCTCCCTGATCCCATAGCACTCCTTAAATGCCTCTGTGAACGTTCTGTGTTACCACGTTCTCCTATGGTATATAGAGCTAACTGCATGTGTCTAACTTCCCCACTCAACTGTGAGCTCCAGGAGGATAATTGTTGTATCTTATTCATCTTCATAATTTCATGGCCTGACATTCATTGAATGAATAAGTTGATACCCAAAAGAAGTAAACATTGGCCCATTAAATTTAGCCAGATCTAGGCTTCCTTTGCATTTATTCACTAAGTTGTTTACAAAGAAAGATGTGCAAGGATGTGAAAGGGAAGGACCTAAGGGGCCATGATGTTAGTTTTTAATATTCTTTTAAGAACATCACTTTCCCAACGAACACGGTAACTGCTTTAATTTGAATTAGTAATGGAAGGCTAGATATCAACTTGAACTTGAGGATGGGTTTTCAGAAAAGCAGACAATCTCACCAAAATCCAAATCTTAATTGATTGGTTCAATCTACCTCTCTGGGTCTCAGACACCTCTCCTGTAAAATGGGGGGGTTAAACTGAATATCTCTGAGGTTTCTTCTAACTCTGAGGATCTATGACCTTAACCACAATCACTAGCCAACTGATGTAGCAGTTTGTTTATTCTGGCTCTACTCCATACTTAAGAGAAAGAAATATTCTTGGTAAGACACTAAGGAGTTTTACAAAATACATTAAATCATAACAATAATATAAATACTAAAAGAAGACTTGGAAATACAGTGAAGGGAAAAGGATCATCCATGGTTCTACCACTCTAGTATGCTATTGCTTTGGCATGTTTTTCTTCCATTATTACTATTATTTTTTTGATGTTTACATATACATGCTTTTACCATGTACACAAGCATATTCCTTGATGTTAATTATTTGTAATTTTCATCTTAAATGACTACATACTGAAACAGATGTGGGGTATGTAAATACTCTCCTATTGTAAGATAATTGTCAATTTTTTTAGATAGCATTGAAATTAAAATCTTTGTATATGTAAGTGTTCCCATATTTTGGATTATTCCCACAAATGGGAATCCCATATCTAAGGGTAGGAACATTTTTATGACTCTTATCACATTGCCATCGTTTACTTTAGTAAGCATCTCTGATTTTGCTGTGTGGCATTCTTTTATTTTCCTCTGATTATAGTACCCTAACTTTCCTAAGGGAAACCAAGCCCACACTCACACCCACTCCCTGTGCTTTGGGAATAACTGACTTTACCCACACCCTTCCTCCTTTCCCAGAGAGTAACATGTGGTTCAGGCCTGGCAAATCAGGGCATTACATTCCCCTGGCCACAGTTCAGGGATTGGCATGTGACTCAGATGGAGTCAACAGCAACAGAGCAAGACGAGTTTTGTTAAGACTGCTGGAAGAAATGACATGTGCTCTTTTCTTCTGAGCCTATAAGCAGGGGGATCATATAAGCTGGAACTGCTGGGAGCCAACACATGTAGCCTGAGAATGAAGCTAACACAGTAGAAGACAGAGCTGAGGGATGGAGAGATACTAAGACTGGCCCTGTTAGAATCCTGGATTCAGTAATGCCTGAAGCCAGAACTACCCCAGCACTTACTTTTAAGTGAACCAAAAATTTCCATTGTTCCTTAAATCATTTTACTCACTCACTCATTCACCCATCCATATATTTTCATCTATCATTTGTCTCTCACATACACACACACACACGCGGCCCCTAACTGGCACAGATAGGTTTTTTTCAATCCTTTTAACTTAACGGCTTTTTAAAATTATTAATTAATTATTTTTTAGAGGAGTTTTATGTTCACAGCAAAATTGAGTGGAAAATTCTCATTTGCCTCCTATCCTCCCTCACTATCAACATCCCACACCAGAGTGGTACATTTGTTACAATCGATGAACCTACACATCGATTATGATATGATAATGACACATAATTATCACCCAAAGTCCACAGTTTACATTAGGGTTCACTCGTTGTGTAGTACATTCCACAGGTTTTGACAAATGTGTAATGGCTTGTATCTACCACTGTAGTGCCCTTTTACTTTTTATTGAGGTATAATCTACAGAAAGGACACAATTTACATGTGCACTTGGTAAACATGTACAGCTTACATGTACAGCTTGGTAAACTTTTACATGTGCATATCTATTTATATAATCCCTACCCAGATCAAGATATAGAACATTTATAGCACCCTGGTACATTCCTACAAGTTCCATTCAAGTAGTTGCTCCGCTAAAGGTATTTATTCTTCAGACTTCTATAACTACAGATTATATTTTACTGCTTTTGAACTTTATATAAATGGAATTTCACAGTATGACTGCAACCTCCTAGTCTCTGAACAACCCAGGTCTGCGGTCATAATGGGAAGACACTTTGGGTTTTGCGGGGAAGGAATGAGTGTGTTTTGCATGTGAGAGGGATATGAATTGTTGTGGACAGAGGACATTTTCCAAATATGGCCACAGCAACATTTCTGGTCCCACAGAAATGGTACAGAGTTCTTTCAGAACTCTACCACTCTTCTATCTAGCAATGGAATCTATTTCCCTTCCCCTTGAACCCGGGTGGGCTTGACTGTTCCAATCAAGAGTATGGCAGAAATAATGCTATGACTTCCATAGCTTGATTATAAAAATGATATAGTTTCCTCTTGTTTCCTTCTCTCCAGTCACTCACCCTTGGAATCTGGCCACATGCTGTAAGGAAGCCTAGGCCACATGGAGATGCCACATACAGATGTTCCCGCTGATAATCCCAGCAAAGATTCCAGGCAACAGCCAACATCAATTGCTAATCATATGCATGAATGAGCACTCAGATGATTCCAGCTCTTAGTCTTCAAGTTGCCCAGAGGAGCAGAGATGAGCTGTCTCCACTAAACCCTACCCAAACTGGAGATTCGAGAGCAAAATAAATCGTTTAAGCCACAGCAATGGTTTGTTATGCAACCATAGGTAACTAGGACTCTGTAGTATCTGTGTGTTCTTGGGAAGTCTTCTGGTGATATCAGACTTTGGATAATTTCTCCTCTCTAGGCCTTGGTTTCCTCAGCTGTAAAATGGAACAATAATTACTACATCATGGGAATGTTGTGAGGTTTAAATGAGATAATACACACAAGGTGCTCTTTTTATAATGGGACTTAAACAAATGCTACCTAATATTATTTCAACTTACTTCTGTCAAGTTGTTCTAGATTTACTGCTTTGTACAAATTCCCTTTCATGGTATGTGTCATATACACACAAACATAAAACCTGCTTTTGTATATACACACCCAGGCACATCACAATACCGCAGTTTCTACATTGCTCTCTTGGAACACTTGTTCTGGGGGACGCCAGCTACCATTTCATAAGGATGCTCAAGCAGCCTTATAAGGAGATCCATATAGTGAGAAACAGACCTCTTGCCTCACTAACTTGCCAACCATGTGAGTGACCTACCTGGAAGTTGATCCTCTAGCCCTAGTCAGCCTTCAGATGACTGCAACCTTTTAGAGATCCCAAGCCAGAAACACCCTCCTAAGCCACTCTTGATTCCCATAGAAACTGCAAAAACTGTATGAAATTAAAAAAAAAAAATTATTGTTTTAAGTCACTAAGCTTTGGGATAACGTATTATGCACTAATAGTTAACTAATAGACCAATCATCATGAGGAGGGATGCAGGGAAGAAACTGATTCAAGGTTGAGGGCTGTTTCAGGGTCAATGTGGAAGGACAGAGATGGCTGAATGGACTTGAAAGTGTTGATGAGACTGAGTTTGAAATAAATCATCATGGAGTCCAGGGTAGAAAGGGAAGAAAGCAAAACCAGATGAGGGAACAGATTTGGAACTGGGAGACTGTAAACTGCAGATTTCACTGAAGCTGAAGAGCAGGTTTGGTGAGGGTAAAGGAGTAAGAATCTGCAAAAAAAGAAGTTTTGTTTTGAATGTGGAATACCTTGCTTACTGATTCAGAGGTGGAATGGGACTTCCCTGGTGGCACAGTGGTTAAGAATCCACCTGCCAATGCAGGGGACATGGGTTCGAGCCCTGGTCCGGGAAGATCCCACATGCTGTGGAGCAACTAAGCCCCTGTGCCACAACTACTGAGCCTGCCCTCTAGGGCCTGCAAGCCACAACTACTGAAGCCCATGCGCCTAGAGCCCGTGCTCTGCAACAAGAGGAGCTACTGCAATGAGAAGCCCAAGCACCACAACCAAGTGTAGCCCCTGCTCACCACAACTAGAGAAAGCCCACACACAGCAGTGAAGACGCAACGCAGCAAAAATAAATAAATTTATTAAAAAAAAAAAATCTTCTCCTTAAGATCCTTTCATCCCTAGAGTGATGGAATGAGGGTGAAATGGAGTTTGAATGGCTTAATGGTGAAAGCCTTAAAACAGGGGTAGTTGACCTTAATACAGATGTAGTGACAAGTTAGGAGAATGCCAGCCTTTATTTCTGGTTCAGGATATTGAAGATGGGGGGAGAAGGAAGAACTCCATTTGAAAGGGCTTCAAGGGAAGCAGTAAACTTAAGGAAAACATTAGATTTCAGACTAGATTAAAAGGTGACAGCAGTGCTCTAGGAAAAGCTTAGATGTGTAAGGATGTTTCTTTGAATTAGCATGGGTTTGCTTACAAAAAAGCTAAAACTTTATTCTGTTAGCATCTGGGAGCCTCCCAAGTTTTATGCAGGGGACTGACAAGTGCTTTGAAGTTCAGAAAATGCACCCTGACAGTAGTGGCAGTATGGTAGATGTACTGGCAAGGAGTATAGAGAGGTTCCTCTGGAGAAAAAGTGTTGGTATAAAGGTCCATCTCACACAGGTGAGGAGGCCTCATCATCAGCCTACTAAAACAACGGGGTCAGCTACCTAGGAAGTAGAGACTATAGAATTGAATGGACAGTGGGGGAGAGTAAGGGATGCAGTGGACAAGGCAGTGGCCAGATCTTTTACCTTTTTGAACCTGTTCTAGATTGTTCCAAGCACTTCTAATCCTCTATTGAGCCTGGATATGTAATTGCCAGTTATCTCCAGTTTACTTTCCTTCTTTCTTTTCTGTCCCCCAAATCCACTTATTTTGATCTATTTGATATTCTACTTGTATATTTTTAAAAAATTTTGGTCTTGCTATTCTCTTTTAGTACACCTCTGGCTATACCAGTATGGTAATAAAACTTTCTGATGGTAAGAATCTACGGGCAGTGTGATACAGTGGAAAGAGCAGCAGCCTGTAAGTCAAAAGGGCTGCTTTCCAGTCCCAGTCCTGCCATGAAATTCTTGTATGACTTTGGTTAACTCATTTCTTCTTTGGACCTCAGTTTTTTTTAATTCAGAAAATGAATCTCTAAGGTCTTATCCATTTCAATTTGCCTACCTGTACAATACCATAGGAGCTATTTTCAGATATTTTCATGATAATGGTGAAATCCACCTTCTCCAACAGAGTACTACAAAATTAGAATGGTGGATGGTAGGCATCTTGAAGTTTGTTCCAAGAAACCTGCTTAATCTGCTTTGTGAATAGAGGAATAAAGTTTGAGATAGGTATTGTATTCCAATGCATTTTCTCAGACCAGAGGTAGAGGAGAGTGGTTCTTATTTACCATACATTTCCTGGAGTCAAAGTGCCTTCATTCGAATTCATGGCTCTGCTACTTACTAGCTTGTTTCACTGGGCAAACTACTTGAAATCTCTGTGCCTTAGTTTCTTCATCCATAAAATGGGGGTAATAATATATCTCATAAAGCTATTGTGGAGATTAAACACGTTTATTAGGTATGTAACAGCATCTGGAACAGAGAAAGCCGTCGATAAGTATTAGCTATTATTCTTATGTGCTAGGCACAAGAGTGTACAGACTCTTGTGCCTCCTTAAAGAGCTCACTGCCTGGTCAGAAATATTTTCAAACAAATGACCATAACTCAGTGTTCTGAGTTCTGTAGCAAGATGTATAATAAGTGGCGTAGGAGCAGAGGCAAGAATGCCTGTCTCATCCTAGAGAGAAAGGCAGGGGCAGGACAATATTCTTGAGGGTAAAGTTTGAGTCTGATTCTTAAAGAAGAGAATTCAATGTTGGGAACATTTGGGAATATGGAGCAGTAACCGACAGCATGGGGAAGGCAGTTTCTTGCTGCAAAAGACAAATACGGTTCCAAGGAAAGGGAGGATGTGTGGTAGATCAGAGGTAGTAGTTGATGCCAGAGCATCAGCAGTTGAGAGCTTGTTAGAAATATAGGCTCTTAGGTGCTACCCAGACCTACTCAACTAAAATTTGTATTTTAACAAGATACTCAGGTGATTCTTTGAACATTGAAATTTAAGAACCACTAGTCCAGAGCAGACACTGGAGCCAAGCTGCTTACATTTAAATCCTGGCTTTACCATTTACTTATTATCATTATTATTATTATTATTATTATTATTATTATTTGGTCGTGCCACTGCAGCATGGGGGATCTTGGTTTCTCGACCAGGGATGGAACCCATGCCCCCTGCAGCGGAAGCGAGGAGTCTTAACCACTGGACCACCAGGGAAGTCCCACCATTTACTTATTATTATTATTATTTTTTAAAAATCTTCATCCTTCCTGTTTTTAAATTTATTTATTTATTTATTTACTTATGGCTGTGTTGGGTCTTCGTTTCTGTGCGAGGGCTTTCTCTAGTTGCGACAAGCGGGGGCCACTCTTCATCGCGGTGCGCGGGCCTCTCACTATCGCGGCCTCTCTTGTTGCGGAGCACAGGCTTCAGACGCGCAGGCTCAGTAATTGTGGCTCACGGGCCCAGTTGCTCCGCGGCATGTGGGATCTTCCCAGACCAGGGCTCGAACCCGGATCCCCTGCATTGGCAGGCAGATTCTCAACCACTGTGCCACCAGGGAAGCCCCTACTTATTTTTTTAAACATCTTTACTGGAGTATAACCGCCATTTACTTATAATGTGTAACTTTAGGGAAGCTATTTCACCTCCTTCCTATGCCTCAGTTTCCTCATTTGTAATTAGATAATCGTTTCTACCTCATAAAGTTGTTTTAAGGATGGAATAAGTATTTTAAATGCTTAGAACAGTACTTGGCACCTACCAAGCCCAAGGATAAGAGGAAGGACTATAAGATATTCGGGGGACTGCAAGAAGAGAATTCACCCAAATCTATAGGATTTGGGTGAATTCCAGTCAAAGATCTGGAGTTATAAAGCCCAACTCCCTTCAATTGGGTGAGTTCTTGAATATCTGTGTTTTTCTCACTCCTAGTAGGGGGTAATCTTAATTATACCTGCCTCACTAAGATGCTCAAATCAAAAAATATACGTTCAACTACAAAATCTTCTATTAGATTTCATTTATCATCTTTCCAAGAGTTCTTAAGCATCTGGCCAGAAAGCAGGTGGTACCTCAACTCAGTAGGAAACAGATGGAAAAGAATGCATTGGAAGATCAGGGAGGGAGTGGTGGGAAAGCCTAGAGACTATTTGTCCCATTTCCTGCCTTTCTGAAGGGGCAGACTTGGGTTTCAACAATAACAATTTTCCTGGGCCTCAGAGAGGAGTTTTAGCTAATGGGCAAATAGTACACAAATGCCGTTATTTATTTTCTCTTCCTAACCTAACCTACAATGGAGATTCAAGGACATGAACAGTCTCACACGTTTGTATAGTGGTCCAAAATTTACAAATAACTTTTCTCTACTTTGTGTATCACAACATTCCCATAGGGTAATATTAACCTAACATTTTATAAGAAAACTTTGTTAATATCATAAAGCACATTAAAAACTCCTTTCCATTTGAGTATTTTTACCAGATCCGATGTCTCCCAAAGTACAAAATTTAAAAGGGAGATCAATCACAAAACTTGATTGGATCTTCAACAGTAGCAGGTACTGGCTTCGATCTTATGGCCGCGATTATTTGTATATTGGGCCCCTTTTCTCATCCGTAAAACAGGGGCAACAATACCCTCTTCACACAACTGTTCTGTGATTAAACACGAACAAAGGCTGAAGGGTGAACCTACCACGTCGCAGGGCCTCAAATAAACCCCTTCTCCTTCTTGCCTTTGATAGATACAGCACTATCATTCCCACTTCACACGCGGAGAAACCCAAAGTCGAGAACGCTCGGGTTCCTCTTCTCTACTTGCAACTCCGCAACCCCCAGATCGGGTACGCGCAACTGCGATGTCCACTGTGTCAGGTGTCGTAGCGTGTATTCTCTCTCCTCGAGCTGCGTCTGGCGGGGCTGGAGGCCGCTGATAATTGCTCCCAAGACTCTTAAGGAATCCGATCCTAATCCTCAACGGCGCTTCAGGGACGAACCTGCTTTCCCACCGTCCCTAACCCCCCCTAGAATAAAGGTCGCGGGGAACCCTCAGCTCCAGGTACCAACGCCATCTTGACCACTACGTGTGACGCCGCACGTAGCGGAGAGCGCAGCCCATTGGCTGGGAGACGGCATGCGGAGGCGAGGCGCGCGAAGCCGGAGAGGAGGGTGTGGAGGACAAGCCAAGGAAACTACAATCCCAGCCTTCCTTGCGCGTGCACACCAAGAGCGAAAGAGGAGGGAGTTTGGGTTCGGACCACAACTCCCAGCACTCCTCGCGATGTCGCTCCTTTCCTTTCAAAACGTGCAGAAAAAGAGGGACAGAAGAATGGAGGCCTTCTGGTGTCCGTTCTCCGAAAGGCGGGAAAGGCGAACTACACCTCCCGACTGGCAGCGCGCGGCTGCGCCTGCGCCCTGATACCTGTCGCCATCTTGCCCCTTCTGAGGCACAGCAAACAAACCCAATTCCTGGTGTCCCCTAGTCTTGGCGGAGGAGCCTTTTAGATGAGCCCAGAAAGGCCGGGCAGGTGGGTGACTCTTAGACAGGGTTCTGGGAAGAACTGGCAGGATAGCCAGTCTGGAAGAGCGCCGGGCCAAGCATTCGGAGCCCGGCTTGGGGCGCCCAACCCCATCCTCCGTTGTCTCCTAACGGGATCGTGGGGCTCCCGAGGTGGGCTGAGGGGGACTCTGGCAGGCCTGGTGCTGGGATTGCTGGAGTCCAGCTCTGGGGGCCTCCCGGTGAGTCTTGGTCGTCTGCCTGGCTGTCCGAGCGTCTACTCTTTCTCTCCGTTGTCCTCTCCGCTGAGGAGGGAGTGAGGCGCTGATGCCTGCCGGGGCCCCTGACTCCGGCTACCGGTCCTGAGAGGGCTTGGGTCGCGAGCTTGACATTGGGGTGAGCGCTGAGCGGCACCGGTGAGGAGGGTGGGCGGGTTGCTCTTGTTGTGGTGCTGCGAGAGAGTGCGTGTTTGGGGAGGGGGCGGGGCGGGCTTGCCTCCTTGACACTTGAGTGGGGGAAGGATTAGACAGGATTCCGGTTCTCGGAGCGGGCTCCGGCAACCTCTACCCAGGTTTCCAGTGCGATGCGGCCCCGCAATGGGGTCCGCTGGCGGGGACGCGTCGGGATGCTGTGACGTGGTGGTTGATTCCGGCGGTCGCCGGCCGCCTCCAAGATCCTGTCGGGAGGCGGGGACTGGCTTATGGAGGGAGCTGATTCCTTTGGCTCTGCCCCTTCTTCTTCCTCCCCACCCCTTTTCTTTATGTCATTCTGCCGGCTGGGGCGCGCACTCCAGTTCTCCTTGCTCTGGGTTGGTTCTTAGATGAGAGGACTATGGGAAGTAGGGGGAGGGGGTTCAACTTAAGGCGTGGAGTTGCAGTTAGCAGCCCCAGCTCTTGGAACGGGAGATAGCAGTTATTACGGGTCGATGCCTGACTCCTAGACGAGACACTGAGCTCGCTCATTCATACATTCACTCACTCGCTCATTCATTCATATTACTTGCTCATCTCAGTCATTCATCTGTTTATTTAACAGATATTTACAGCAGATCTGCTGTGTGCTAAGCAGGTATAGTGCAAGGGCCCAGCGCTGTTATCTTTTTCTCTAGACCAGGGAATTCCCAGTACCAAGTTCCTGACATCTAAACTTTTGGTTAATGTTTTTTTGAGGACTGCTGGGTGTAAATTCATGTTTCATTGTTAAGACTCGAGGAGAACGTACTATATTAAGTTCCATTAACCCACTTAACATCCTAGGAACTTTACGTATTTTATTTCATGTAGCTCATAGTGAGAAAGCCGGCAGAAGTCAAGTGACTTGCCCAAGGTTACACAGGTAGTGGCACCTATTTATGAAATAATGTGTCGGCCACTAGGATAAGAACGTCACATACACTGTTATTTAATCCTCATAACAAACTGAGTGATAAAATCTCTGTTTCACAGATGTGTAAAATTTATGTTCCTATAGGCCAATTTACCCAGGATCACACAGCCAGTAAGTTGAAAGATTGAATTAGAACCTATATGTGTCCAACGCCTATGCTCTTTCCACTATGATAGGCTGGAATAGTAAGCTCGCACATGGTTAAATTCTTCATTTGTCAGAAGTTGGAAAGCATGGAGGTGAAATAGGGTTGTGAGATACTCTTACTGGTTTTGCTTCTTAGCGTGTGGATCTCCACGTGAGTGGGCTTTTGAATGTACTTTCGTAATTTGAGTTTTTGGTTTTTGTTTTGGTAGGGAAGACAAGCTCTTTGGGGCTACCAAAAAGAAGCAGCAATGCCTGTTGTGTGGCCAACACTTTTGGATCTCAGCAGGGATGAATGCAAAAGGATTCTTCGAAAATTGGGTATGATTTTCATTTTTGATGTTTCATGCCTCCCTATGATCCTTTTCCCTTTCTGTTTGGGTCATGGCTGTTTGCATGGATATCATATTTCATGATGGTTAGAAATTCTTTAGAGGTATAGTTCTTGTCTTACTCTGTTATTTCCCTCGTGCTTTATATAGTGCTTTGTACACAGTAGATGCATGAATCATATTAATAATAATAGCAGCTAAAAGTTCTTCAGGGCTACTGGGCTATTCTGAGTCCTTTACATTCAGCATCTCATTTAATCCTCATTCAAACCAAAAAGATAGGTATGTTTCTTCTTTTGTCCCCATTTTACAGATGACAGACCTGAAGCTTAGAACCCGAAGTAATGCTGATAGTAAGTCATGGGGTCAGAATTTCAACCCAGGGAATAGGATTCCAGTCTCATGTTAACATACTTTTAACCTTCATGAATGTATGTGTGAATTACATACTGTTTCTGAATTCTAAGTTAATGTAAGCTATGCTGACTTTTCCAAATTACATTTTACTTTCAGTAATAAAACACCATTTATGCCTGTAATGAATTATTTAGTGCTTCTTTTCCTTTAGAGCAGCCTTTCTCAACTAGCATTTAGGGAGAGAATTAAGCCCTAATACTAAGTTATCCATTGTATGTAATGATGTATGTATTATCCTTGGGAAAATTGAGAAAAAAAGAGTTGCTCAAATCATTTTCTGTATTCTGTGGTTCACATGAGAATCCTTGGTTGAGAAATGCAGCCTTAGACTGTAAGGTCCAAGAAGGAACCTTTTTGTCTTATTTACCACTATAGTCTCAGGCCAGCACATAGTAGGGACTCAGTAAATGAAAAAGTAATTTGAAAAAGAACATTAGATGTTTTGGCAGTGGATAGGAATTATTTAGATATCTGTGACTTTGAAGGGGAAAGTGTGGACCTTGAATTCAGATAGACCTGGGGTCTTGGTCCTGTTACTAATGACCGACATGATCCAAGGACAAGTTGTTTAATCTCCCTAAATCTATTGACACTTTTGTAAATGAAGGACAATAATATCTGCCTCATAAGTTTATGTGGATTAAGTGTATATAAAAAGGGCCTATCACAGTGCCTGACATCTGAGTATATAGCGTTTTAAAGCAGCTGCTTTCAGACATTATTTATTTGCAGGTGAATCTTTTCTTCAAAGGAAATCTTTGTTGGGAATTCCTATGCATAAATCTGAATCATAGCTAATCTGGCCCTGCCTGCTAATAACCTTTGCCCTTTTTGTTTCCCCTTAGGCCACTATGAGGATTTCTATATTTTAAACTACTTCTTAGCATTGTATTTTAGCACCTCTAGAGAGGTTTTTTGTTTTGTTTTGGGGTGGGTTGGGTTTTTTGGGGTCAATTATTCCTTTTTTTTTTAACCTTATATCCAAACTTTTAGTACTAACTCAAGGGTGATTTTCTAGACACTTATATGCAATTGCTCTAACTTGCTAGCTACCAGTTATAAAGTTGGATTTTTATTTATTTCATAGCTGAAATAATTGCAGATCACAACTGAAGTTGATTGCATTAGAGTTTCTGGGCTTTGGGGACCTTGAATCAAGAGATTATGTTTGAATATAAAAATTGTAACCTTTAAGTCTAAATTTATCCTTAATTTTAGTCAGAGTTGTGTGGGTAATATTGCTGAAGAGCTGCTTCTATACAAAAGAAAACAGCCTTCCTAGAGGGTAACGTCATCTTCAATGGCCCTCCTTTTGGGAGGTGAGCCTTGAGAGTGATTTGCGGAAAGACTTCCTCCCCACCCTGTTGGCTCATTATCATAACAGTGAAACCTTTGAATTGCTTTCAAACACTAGCTCTAGGTCCAAAGTTTAGAGAAGGTACTGTATTTAAAAATTAGCTTAAAATATTTTAAGAATTAGCTTTAAAAAAATTCTTTTTAAAAATGTTATAAATTATTTTAACACCAGATGCTAAACATTACATTTTACTTAAATGTAGAGAAATTGGGATAGAGAATTTCTTTGACACACTGAACATACCAGTGATAGATAAATGCTTCCTTCCTTCTATCCTGCTGCTCCCCTGCCCTATTTTTTTATGACCATTCCTGAACTATAACTCTTACATGAGGCTTTATGAACTACAGTATAACTGAATGGCTGGTTTGTTTAAATGGAACGGGTTGAGGGCTTTATAAAAATAGTTTGGCAAATCTTTTGTTTTCTGTGTTTTTTCCTGTGTTATTTCGTTATACTTATGCGTCATTAGAGTTAACACTGTAATAGAATGGTACCAAATATAATACCAGAAATTCAACTGAGTTTGATATTTGTCAGAATCTTAGGATTCTCATCAAATGAAATCCACAAATGTGAATGAGGCTGGGAAGCTAGTAAAAGTTCTTTGCAATGAGTGAGTTTCTCATTGAATGAAGGGGGGAGGTATGCCTTGGATTGTGTAGCTATGAGAACTGTGTTCTGAGTTACAGTTTTGTGTGAGGTTGCCACCTCTTACTTTTGTGCATGACTTTTTAGTTGGACTTGGAATGAGACTTGAGATGTCAAGAATCTTTGTCTTTCTTTAGTTAATTTCACTTTTTTTGAAATATCGTAAAATAGTGAAATTTTGATCACCATAAATTCCACAGGCCAAAAGTAAAGTTTTTCCTCAAACCACTTCCTCTCTCTGACCTCTCCATTTCTTTTTATGGTATTGCCATTCTACTAACTATCTTGGAAACTGGAAAACCTGATTCTTTTCCTTCTGCCATTCCTTCCACACTTAATCAGTCACTGAGTTCTATCAAAAACTTTTTAGACTGGAAATGGTGGCTTTTCTTAGTCTGGCCCCAAACAGTTTTTGCATTTTTATCCTTGTTGGATTTTAATCACCTTGAGGATAAGGACTTTGTTTTGTTCATATAAAGATTCTCCATGGTACCTTGTAGTAGTAGTGTTCAATTAGTAGTTTGGTTTAAATTAGCGACTAACCAAGTACGGACATATTTTTACTTTCCCTAGTGTAAAACTCTCAAAATAGTCACTGACTATTACTGGAAGTTTAATATCTCTGTGAAACATTATATGCTCTTTTACTCTCTCTGTTCCTTTTGCACATTTGCATTTCCCCCACTGCCTGCCTAGAGCACAGTTCTCTTTCTGATTAAAGCTTATGCTTCCAGACTAGATGATGTGTTTTTCTTCTGTGCCTTCACCACTGTATTGTAAACTGTATCAGAATTGTCTGATGACTTGTTTCACTGTAGCTTTATTCTAGAGTTAACTTCTTAAGGGCAGGATTTAGCATACTATCTGGTATATATAATGGGACTCAATACTGATTTGTTGAATAAAATATTCCATAAATGGGGCATAAACATTTAGATATAGTGGTTTCTTAGTTATCCCCAGTGTCTTTCTGAACTCTACTTTAGGTCCTGATAAAAGCTGAAATATATGTTTCCTGGAACAAAGTATTTCCTTCGCTACTCCAGAGAAGCAGAGTTTGTCCTTCCAGAGAGACCACATGAAACATCTACATAATATCCAGCCTAGATTGAACATGCAAGATGTTTACACATGGGATAATTCAGTTGGACCAGACATTTCTATTTAATATGGTCAGCTCACTCTTCTATATAAAGTCTTTTCTTTTGATAGAACTGTGAATAATATGAACTGAATGAGGCTACTGTTTTATTGTTGGTGTAGTACCTTGGATGCAGGTATGCATGCCTTAATTATTTGGCTAATATTCAGTATCTGTTGTATGTAAGGCATTGGCAAATACTGGTAGCAACTTGAATTGAGTAAGAAGATAACTGTAGTCTGGACACTTATTTCCCATCATTTTGTTTTGCTCAGGTATACTTGTCTCATAGTGTTAATGGTTTGAAACAACTATTTTATTATTTCTCATGATTCTGTGGGTTACTTGTCTTGCCTGAGCTCTCTCATGTGGCTCTATTCAGCTGGTAGCTTAGCTGGTTAATTGGGCTCAGCTGAGGTGGCTGGGCCTCTCTCTCCATGTGACCTTTCATCCTGGGCTTCTTCATAGCTTGGTGATCTCAAACTTCCAAGAGAGCAAGGTCCTGTGTCCAAGGCTGTTATTTGCATCATGTATACTGATGTTCCATTGGCCAAAGCAAGTCACATGCCAAGCCCAGAGTCAGTGTGGGAGGGACTATTGGAAGGTAGTATACGAGGAAGTACACTGAGAGGCAGGCATGGTTCATTGGGAGCCATTGAGGGCTTTTGGGTTTTATATTTTAACCACTACTAGGGACTGACAGTTTCATTAAATAACAGTTGTTGCTGTGGAAAGTTAGTGAAATGAAACTGTCTGGCATTAGGGTTCAGTGTATTATGTCCTGATTGCTATAAGAGCAATTCATGTGTGCTAATCTGCCTTAGTCATTTTGCTGGTGGTTTTTATAGATGCAGAGGATCATAGAAATGGAAGGTACCTTCAAAGTGTCTTCTAGATAAAGAAACTGAGGATCAGAGATGAGAAAGGACTTGTCCAAGGTCACACAACTAGTGTCAGTGCTGGAGCCAGAATCTGGTCATTTGACTCTTGATCCAGTAGTTTTTCACTTGCACACCCTTCACAGATAGAATATAGGTCAAATTCTTAGGCAAGCCTAAGGAATTATTTCAAAGTTTGGCCAGTAAAGGTACCTATCAATAATGCTAAAAACTTCTCTTATCAGCCTTATTATATCACTTGGAACCTGTTCCCAGGTGTTGGTAGCATCTGAGTTGAATGTTCTTCAGGATGATGCGTAAGACGAAATATTTACCATTAGATTTTTCTACCTAAACTTTTTATATACATGACTTCTGTGAGGCAATAAAAAAGAAAATAAGATTACAAAAGCCACATTTTAACCTATGGTTTTAGATAAAATTTTTGAGAGGACATTAATGAAATATTCGCATATTGATTTTTAGGTTTCCTGCCCTGAAGTTTCACTCTATGTAGCCATAGTACTTAAATATTGATGGCCTATCTTGATAAAATAATTTTCTTCTTCTAGAATTGGAGGCATATGCTGGAGTTATCAGTGCACTTCGGGCACAGGGAGATCTCACCAAGGAAAAGAAAGATCTTCTTGGAGAACTCTCAAAAGTTCTTAGGTAAATTATCATAAAAGTTTGTGAGAGATGAGTCTAGAAATTTCATTTTGAGGTGTTTCAATACTTTTCACTCTTAAGCTGAAGACAGAGGTGTTCAAATTGTTGGTGTTTAGAGATCCCATCCCAGTTGTGTGCTTTGTTATGGAAAATTATGTAATTTACCATTTATTCTGTAATCTAATCAGAAAAGGTTTAAGGCAGGTTATCTTAGGTTTGGACCTCTTGGAAAAGGGAGGTATTTTTGACCTGGGTGAAGGAAAGAAGAGCTGGCAGCGACTGGATAGGAAGATCTGGAGTGGCCCAGTGGCATTTGTTAGGGGGTAGAAGGAGACACTAGGAAGTTGTTGTCTTAATTTATAGAAATGGGTGGTGATTATATAGTCATAGCCTTAGGGATAGTTTATCCCTTCAGCTTCCCATTAGAGTTAAAAAAATTCATTAAAAAATTCTGGTGAAAGGGATTCTTTGATACTTTGCCTTGACCCATTCTTAACATCTTGAGCTTTCTCAGAAAATTCAGTTCTGTTTTAACTGAAGTTTCCTTTCTATATTTAAGACCATTTTGTCCTATTCTTTTTTTAAGTGAAAATAGGGAAGAGATTTTTTTTCCTGCATTTAATTAACATTAAAATAGGGATGTTATTAAGCCAAATCGTCAGTCTTATTGCCTCCATACTTAACAATTTGTATTTTTTGTTTGTTTGTTGTATATATTGCCTCATAAATTCTGCTTTCCAGCCCCTTAAATATTTTAGTCTGTGTTATAGATTTAACTTAGCAATAAAGATTACACTTTTAAGAGTTCTATTCATTTTATTAAGTATTTATGAATGGAATGGGTATAGCCTTTTTTCAGTTGTTTAGATTTAACTTTACATGTATTTAATCAGGATCAACATAAGTACATTTTTACTATAGTGGTAACATGATACAATGTAGAAGACACACAGCTCAAGTGTTGAGTAATGAAGGAGTAATATCCTGGTGTCAAGTTTCATAGCATATAGCTACAGGAAACATTATCTTGCCACTTTCATTTCTTTATTATATTCACTAAACATAAAATTATAGACTCTTAAGCTTTAGAAAGAACTTTAGAAGACTTTCTTCCAAGTGCCAAAATCCTCTTCTCAGTAACCATGATTAGGGGTCATTCAGTGGCTGTTTACATTTAGATAACACGAACCTCTGCTAATCTTGAACATGGTCTGATATTTCTGTGTTTTGGACGTAATGACTTGATATCAAGCTGAATTTGTCTTCCTGTGATTTCTAATTTGTAACTAATTCTCTCTGCAGTTACACAGAATCAGTCTGAATCCTTTTCTATGACTTTAATTAAAGCATTTGAAAATATATATTAGGCCCCTGTCTATATCTTTTTACAAATCAATTTTGCCCCCCCCCCAAGCAAAATGTTGACTTAAACATTAATAAAAGTATAGAAAAGAGCTGCCTGCTTGGCAGAGTTCTATAATGGCTATTTTTTTTCATAGCATCTCAACAGAGCGCCACCGTGCTGAAGTTCGGAGAGCAGTAAACGATGAACGGTTAACAACAATTGCACATAAGTAAGCCATTAGTCATACCACCCCTGATTTTTCATGACATAGTATACCGTAGTTTTGAAAGTCTTCCTATTGTGTAGCATTCCTGAGTCTTTTATCTTGATAGTAATATCTCTGTACTCAGGGATCCTGACCATAGCTGTGTTAACTATTTATTCAGTTGGTTATGTTTTTGCATTTGGTTAGGCAAGCTTTAAGTACTCAGGTCAAATCCTGTTGCAATGTAATCTCTGTATAACTAAAGGCCTCCACAGTTTAGCAGATGATTCCTTTACTTGAAGCAAAGTTCAATAAGAAAGTAGTGTGCTCCCCAATTTTGACAGCCCCTTAGAGTTACTTTGTAATAGTATTTGATATGTATATTGCTTTATAAATAGGCATTATAAATTTTTTGATGACTAATATTTCATGTATTTTGAGATTCAGCAAAAAGATTGTAAAATATATGTTCTGCTTTTAAGAAATATGACTACAGTATACCTTAAATTACTTTGAAAAGCCAACAAAATAAAATTGTAAAGGATTCTTATCAAACTGTTTTCAGATCATTGTAACTATTTGATAGGTGGGGTGGAGGGTGGTGTAAGACACAGATTGAGCATTAACAGAGTATGTATGGAGACAGTGCCTCTTGAAAAATAGAAAAGAACAGAAATTATCCTTTAAATGTTAATGCAAGATGGTAGGAACATTTTATAAAATAAGGTATGTTATAGAATATTCATCTGTTTTTTATTTTTATGTTTTAATGTGAAATAAAACTAAAGGAAAAAATTCAGTACATTTCCATAATGTAATAAATAGTGCTTTTAACCCAATTGGCAGTATTGTATTGACCCCGAAGATCCATTAGCTTCATGTTGTGCTTTAATGTTACTGATTTTACTTGACTGATAAAATGGGGTGCTACCTTTTTAACTGTGTAGTTTGAAAGTTAAGCTGTTTGAATTTGGAGATTTTTCAGTGGTTGGTATGTATGCACTGTAGAAATTTGAAAATTTTCCTCTAGCATCATTAAGTATTTACTTGTTAGGCCAACATGGCTAAAACATTCACATATTGTGTTCCTTCTTTAAATTGCTCTAAACTTTTAAATTTGGATACTCTAAAAATAGTAACTGAGCCTAGATTCTAATTTGAGAACTTATAATAGGAAACTTATGTGCTAGGTAATAAAGTAGTAAATAATAGTTTGCATTCAGAGGCACTTAAAGACAAAATTACTACCTTAAAAGCATTGGAACAATATTGTGGGGCAATTAGTTGTAAGTTGATGCATCAGTTTCATACTTAAAGATAACATTTATTTAGTCTCCTTTTCCTTTTTTCCCCTTTAAAGAATGAATTTATCCTTATATTTGGGTGAAAGACCAAGTTACAGGTATGCAAATAGGTTATTATTATTTCAGGCTTTTTCTTGTATTTATTTCAAAATTGAAGCTCTCAATTATTCAGGGGCACATATTCCATTTATGAATTAACCATGCCCCTTGCTTTTACTTCTCTTCCCCTCCTCCCCTTCCTAATACTGCCCACCCTTTAGCTATTTTGCTGCTTGAAAGTACCTCTAGTCAGAGGGTGGGAAGGGAGAGGAGGTGAAAATTTTAATTACTCATTTTACCACTTGTTAGTTGTCCTGGGAGAGGTTTGATGGAAGAATTTACAAGTATTTGCCAAAGTATTTTTGGATAATAGGTCAGTTTCTTTGATCTGTTTGACCTCTCCCTTTCCCTCCTCTCTTTCTTAGCATGGATAATTGAGAGTTGGCTTCTATCTACCTGTTTCCTCTTTTTTTCTCTCCTTTCTGATTTCTTTAACACATGAATTTAATTTTTTGAAAACCGTTTACTTCAGTGTATAATTTTAAGCTACTTAGGTCTTTCCATACTCCTGTTTTAATATTTTATATTGTGGCTTTAGTTTGACCAGACGTCGTATTTACTTGTTGAGCCCAAGGGTCAATGAGTGGGGAATGGTGAGGAAGACATAGATCCCTCATTCTGTCCGTCTCCTCTGCCCTCCTTCCCTCAGAAGTAGTAACAGAACCTAGTTCTAAAGATTATCTATAGGAGGGCTTCAAACTCTGAGCTTGAAAAAAAGTAACTTGAGCCAAGGAGGAATGCATCTGAACTGACTGCATTCCCTTTCTCCTCTTCCTTCCCTCCCCCACTCAAAACAGCAGCTTAGGCCAGAAGGAATGTGGTTGAAAGGTAAAGAGAAAGCCAAGAAGACTGAGCACAAAGGAGATGGAAACAAAAGGAGTGGAGTGTCTGGGATCAAAGAAAAGCCTTGCTTGAACCATAACACGTGTTTATTATTTGGCACGAGACCATTTATTAAGTTTGGTACTCTAATTCAGTTTTGAAACATGTCAGAATATTATAGTATTAAAGCCTGGAATGTCAAGGGGCTTCACAGTTTTTAATTGAGGCCACTCTTGCCAGCATTGTATCTAAATAAAGTGGCTATCCAGAATTACTGTTCTCTTAACTCCTTCTCCATCAGCCAGACATTCATGGGATACTGTTTGAGTTTCTATGTGAGGATGAGGATTTCATGCTGGTGCGCTGCATACCAAAGGATGAGAGGGCCAAGGTAGTTCCACTAGTATCTTGTTAGACTTCTCAGAAAAGGGGCTGGAGCCAGGTTTCTACCCTCCCTTGCTATATTTAGTATAAATAGAGAGGAGTTGTTTGAAACTTAGGAATCTCAGGAAAGCCCTGGAATAAGATGTTTACAGAAACCTGTAAAATTCTATCTAGATGATTTGTGCAGCTAATGCATATTTACACCCCCATTACTAAGCAAAATAGGAATTTTGATCTAATTCTAACATGATGTTTAATTTTTCATTCACTTAAAAAAAGTTTGAGCATGTTTGCGTGAGTAGAAATTTGGAAGATTTATAGATCTTTCTAAAAGTTGCAGTTGTATGTTTTGCACTGCAAATTCTGTCTTTTCAATAGCATATATATTCATGTATTTTAAATTATTAATCTTCCATAATTTCTGCCACCATTTAAACAATGTACCAGGTAAGTGTAGACATCACTTTATTTGTATGGTAAACTCTCACCAAGCAAATTTATTAGTGATATTCTAATAAAATGATAGCAAAATAGGAGTAAGCCAAGAAAATGCTGAATAGCTTTTAGAATTTTTTCCTTTGACAATTAGCAATAGGTCTATTTCTGTCTCTCTTTCTTGTTTGTACCATTTTCTGTTTCAGAACTAGCATCAATTTGAAGATTATGTGATAACAAATTTGTGAGGGTTATTGGGGTCTTAAGAATCCCTCTTTCCCATGTCTTAGGTAGGACTATGTTATACCATGAAGGAATTTGCAGATTTTCCCACTGTAACTCAATTGAATTCATCAACTCCTAGAAATTCCTTTCTTGACTTGAGTATAAATTCTTCTCAAGTTGTAAAGTAATTTATTTGTTCCATTCAGTGAAAGTTGCTAGTGATTAGACAGCAGTGCCCACTTAGTATAAATCAAAGGCAAAAGTTAGACAAAACACATTTGAAAATTTTTATACCTTCCACTTGTGATGTGGCAGTTAATTTCAGTAGCATGATGTATGCTTGCTTGTTGAAGGAGACATTTAGTAGCTCTGTGACCATAAGCAAGTTATTTAACCTTTTGTTAATTCAGTTTTCCCATCTTAAAAATGGAGATAATAGTATTACCAATTTCATAAGATTGAAAGAATTGTATGAGTTAATGCATGTAAAATGTTTAGAACAATGCCTCACATATATTAAGTGCTAATTGATGTTAATTATCATCATTACCATCATCATCATTATTCCACTATCCACTAACAAGGGCTTTTGTGTACTCTATCTAAATTTGAAGAATCAGTGGACCTACAGAATCTTAAACTCTAGGTTGGGTTGTAGAATCTTTAGTTTTGACAAAGATGCAGAAATATTTCTGACTTAGTGAAGAGGTTGGTTGGTTGATTGGTTGATTCTGGGTGAATTTTAAACCTCGACACTAATCATTAGTCAGGAAAAATGATACCACTACCTTTTGTGGAGCCAAGCCAAGGGAAGTGAACAACTGTCTTTTCATATTTCAACCTCTGTTTGGATTCCTAGGATAAAATTTGCTCAAGAAATTGAGTAAAACTGATAATAATGTCTGCTTAGGGGTAGAGTTCAATTGCCTCAAACATTCCTTAGAGTGAAGAATGGTATAAATAAGTAAAATTAAAGTAGTGGCAGGTTTCTTGCAGTGTCCTCAGATCTAGTATACTTTTTTTAACAGGAAGGATAATAATATAACACATTGTCAGTGACACATGCAGTGATATATACAGCTCCCTTCTATCCCCCAGTACCTAGTCTCCCTCGTTTACTGCCTCAGTTTCCCTTGTTTGAAAGCCTTAGAACCTCTGGCCATGCAGGCAGTTAGGATAATTTTGCAAAAGTTCAATGAATTCCATCCTTAATTATTCAGGAAAATCTGATTTTTGAAATTATGAGTACTTTTTACCTTTTTAGCTTAATTATAACATTAAGTTCTAAAAGTTAGTAGAAATACTAGTTTTCATTAGCAATACCAGATTTAAACTAATGAAAATAATGTTGATATTTATTTAAAAGGCATGGGACAGTTTTTCATAGTTTCAATTTTGTTCATTATAAGATTCAGATTATGGAATAAAATGTGTAAAAATCTAAGTGTGTGTGAAATTCCTTGAATTCTGATTATTATTCATAATTTTGATCTTGCTTGCTTAAAATAAAGCCTCTCCTGTTCACTCAGGGCACTTTTTATAATTTAAAAAGTTATATTTGAGTGTATATATTTGCTTCATTTTTAGCAATTGAGAACTCTTGTAGCAGTGTTTTCTTTTTTGTTTAGTATGTCTGGACCTAATAGCTCTTCAGAATGGTCCATTGAAGGTCGTCGATTGGTACCCCTGATGCCTCGGCTGGTTCCCCAAACTGCCTTCACTGTAACAGCTAATGCTGTTGCCAATGCAGCTATCCAGCACAATGCATCTCTTCCAGTGCCTGCAGAAACAGGAAGCAAGGAAGGTGAGTAGAGAAATAGTTCTGTGTGTAGAAATGACTTTTCTCAGATTCTTCAAGAAAAGTTGTCTTATTTTTCATCTGTTTTTGTCCAGTGTTTAAAAGTTGTGAAACATAGTGAGCAACTCTTGTTCTGAAACGAGAAACTGCCAAGTTTTTAGTCTCAACCAAAATTAAATATCCCTTTTGTTCAAAGTGTGAATTATATTAATCACAAAATTGCAAAAAGCCTTCTTGGAATGAATTTTTGATATGAGCGTGTCTTGTTAGAAGTGGATAAAAGGCCTTAACAGGTGACATGGAAAATTAATAAGATGATAGAAGTCATTTATCTGCTGAAGAAAGATGCTCAACTGATACTTTAGAAAATAAAGCTCTGTTTTTGTCTTCTGGAATCAGTGGTATACGCTGCTTCTCTGTTCCAGTCAATGTGCTGAATCTGTTAGGGGTTACGTGGCCGATGGGGATGGCTTTCTTATTGTTATTTAATCTAATAATTGATACATGCTTTAAAAATCCTTGGAGTTTCCTGAGGTCACCAAGAGTAATATTAAATTTGAGAGCGCATGTTTGGGTTGACTTCGGTAGCTTAGTTTGGTGTTACATGAAAATGACCCTGAAAATAATGCAGTTGTCAGATTGCTTTGCAGAATTGTCTTTTCTTGACTAGCAATGGGTTGTGGAGCAGAATGAGACATTCCTTTCATACATGCCAGACTCTGTTTTACATGGAAGGAAGCTATATTTAGGGAGAGACAGTTATCAGTGTGCAAACTTGGCCTCCATTGAGTTCCTGTTTTCTTTGTTGCAGGAGAGCTATCTTTCTTCTCTTCCCACTTTTATCTTTTCTATTTACCACCTCTCTGGTTCACTGGAAAGAATATAGAATTTTCAATAGTCTAATCTATGTTTGAATCCTAGTTTGCCATTTCTTTGCTTTGTGACCTCCAGCAAGTCTTTTTAGCTTCTGTGAGCCTTGGGTTCCTCATCTTTAAAATGAGGATATGGTGTTGTGAGAATTAGTGATAATATATGGAAAGGATTTAGCATAATGTATGGTACTCAGTAAACAGTGCCTATGAGCTATTCCTGCTTGTTGTTGTTGTTATTCAAGAAACTGAAATATGATGTTGTCATTACCTTAGTTATTATTGCACTGCTTAGATGGCAAGTGACTAGTGAGTTGTTTATGATAAAAGAAACTTACCTTGTTTCTCTCCGGGAGCCAAGTTGGAAATTGCTATGGTTAGGGAAAAATTATCCATCACTCCATCACTGATACTGCTATTAGTATTAAAAAAAAATACAAGTATATGCTTTTTGTCCAACTCCTGCCATGAAGGAAAAATGATTTTCATTTTTCTCAGTTTTAAACTTGGTTTCTTTGTAACTGTGCTCTTCTCCATTGTCAGTGTCACCTGTAGACAGCTGCTAAATACTTGGGGAAAACCTAGTTAAGTGATGATTTTCAGGAAAGCTTATTAATACATTTTAACCTAGTACTGCCATTTATCTTCTGATTATATAAAAATGTTAAAATTGACCTGCAGAAAAAAAAATAATTTTACTGTATGCATGGACAGTTTTGGTGAAAGTTAACAGCAGACTTTTTTATCGTTCCTTCAGTAGTGGTTTGCTATTCCTACACAAGTACCACGTCAACCCCAACCTCTACCCCTGTTCCAAGTGGCAGCATAGCAACGGTTAAGTCTCCAAGACCTGCCAGCCCTGCCTCCAATGTAGTTGTCTTGCCAAGTGGAAGTACTGTTTATGTCAAAAGTAAGTGATACTCTCAGTGTTATCAGGGCCATCTTGACTAAAAGCTGCAGCATAGGCTCTGATTAGATCTGCCTTCCTGATTTAATTCATTGGTCCACTGGCTATTAGCAGTGGTTAGTTTTTGAAGGTTGTAAAGAATTCCTTTCTTTACATGTGACTAGGTATATATTGCTTTTTAATCAGTTCTGGGGGTTGAGAAATTACTTTTTTTTTGTTTTCTGTGGGGAATCTGCCTTGAACAGTGCTATACTCTAAGATTCACTTGTTTTGATTTTCATGGAATAGAAATGTGAATAGAAACGAAAGGAATGTGCTTATGTCATTTATTTAGTGTTTACTCCTATAATGTAATCTTTGTAGTGTTTTAAAATATTATTTATGTACCATATCATTCAACTGTTAAATTCAGTGAAGCATTCTAGAGAGTCCTTTCATATTTCTAGTTGACTGTAATTTTTTGAAGTTTATTTGCAGTTTTTAACCCCTTTGATTCTACGCTGTGAAGCAGTTTAATGTCCAGTTCATTTTTTGTTTTTAATGTCTGTTATGTCGGTATTGATTTGCTTTTGGTATTGACTGGAGATCATTAATATTTGACTTTCATTTTTCTCAGTATAGTTATAAACTTGATTTCTTTGTAGCTTTTAGAGGTGGACTTAGCTGTTTTAGACAAATAATTTTAGGTCATTGTCAGTCTTGTTTAGGGTTTAAAAATTGAGGGTATAAGGAGTTATGTTTTATTACCAATTCCATGAGTCATGCTGTATGCTTTTTTAAATGTCTGCTTTAAATTTTCTATGTATACTGCAAGGTTTTATGTTTCTCACTTGATTTTTTTAAAAAGTACAGAAACAGTTGAGGCTTTAGTGCATTAAGAAAAAACTAAGAATCTGGGAGTATTAAGTTTATATCAGATTTCTGTGGATTTAGCCAAGATGATCTTTTAAAATAACCGTAGAGGTCTATTTTTTAATTGTTTTTTTAAACGTTGAAAGTGAATCCCAAACATGAAGAAACCATTTCACACAATATATAGTTTGAAGTAACAGGAAGTTTATTGTTTCATTCTCAGAAGTCACACAGGCAACATTAGTTTGAGATATAATCATTCATTCACCTAACTTCATATGTGCAAGACACTATACCAGGGAAAGAAACCGATAAGACTTAGTCGTTGTCCTTTGGGAGCCCCTTAATAACAGGAGATGTGCAGACTGACAGCCACATTACCATGGGGTAAGTGATACAGAAGAGAATGTACAAAGTGCTTTCTAAGCTCAGACGAGACATGAATTCACTTTGCTTAGAGGAGTAAGGGAAAGCTTCACCAAGGAGATGGCTTGCAGGATGATGATTGCTGGATGATGAAGAGGTCATTGAATGTATGTGGTGTTCCCCAAAGAACAATAGTATATAGAGACTCCAGATGGACAGAATATGTGATAAGGTGGCTTTGGGGAATGGTGAGCAGTTCACTGTGCCAGGATTAAAAGGTGGGTGGAATAGGGTATTGTGTTCTTAGAAAGATATGAGACCTTGAATGATAAAGTAATGATTTTTGTGCCTCATCTTGTAGAGAGATAAAAACTACTAAAGGATTTGAGGCAGGGCATTGGCTTTATTAGATGTGTGAGATTTTTATAGCTGGTAGTAGCATGAAGGGTAGAATGGAAGTGGAGAGATTAGAAGCATGTACACCTTTTAGGAGGTTGTCGCTAAAATACAGGCAGGCGATAAGAAGGCCTGACATGGCCATAGGGTTAAAGAAAAAAGGGAAGCCATTCAGAGACAGCTTCCCTGAGGGAGGATTGATAGAACTTACTGTCTGATTGGGCATGAGGCAAAGGGAGAGGTCAAGGATGACTGATAACGCAATGATTTAAAAATAAAGTATAAAATACAAGGTTATATTGCTATAAATGTAGCAATATTGTCACTGCCTTACAGGTGTTAGCTGTTCAGATGAAGATGAAAAACCCAGAAAACGAAGGCGAACAAACTCTTCTAGCTCCTCCCCCGTTGTCCTAAAGGAAGTTCCAAAGGCTGTTGTTCCGGTCTCAAAGACGATCACTGTACCTGTGAGTGGCAGTCCTAAGATGAGCAACATCATGCAGAGCATTGCCAACTCCTTACCACCCCACATGTCTCCTGTGAAAATAACCTTCACCAAACCATCAACACAGACAACAAACACAACAACACAGAAGGTACGTGGTGGAGGGAGTCTGTCTGCCAATTGCTGTTTTTATCTCTTTCAGTCAATATTATTCAGATTTAACAAACATGCACTGAGTGCTTACTATGTGCTTGGCATTATGGTGGGAATGTTCACATCTCTTTCTTTAATTCTGCACATAAAGCTTTGGGTTAGGTATTATTATTTCACTTTTTGTATATATTTTTGTATATGAG
Organism: Balaenoptera borealis; assembly: GCF_965194805.1. Lineage (NCBI taxonomy): Eukaryota > Metazoa > Chordata > Mammalia > Artiodactyla > Balaenopteridae > Balaenoptera > Balaenoptera borealis. The sequence continues at coordinate 55,086,145 of NC_138868.1, forward strand.
GCTCAGAGATGCCAAATGACTTGCCTAATATGACACAGCTAGCAGATCTTCTAAGACTTTCATTATATTTTACTATTGTGATTCCATTTGGGAAAAAAATTAAAATATAAAGGATTCTTTCAGCCTGTATTTGGATAACTTTACCTTTAGGAACTTAGTTCTTATATTGCCAGAGTAATGAAGTTGTCAGAGTTAGGTGTTTCATAGACAAAAGGAAGGATATGATTAAGTGAATAATTGTTATCATCTTTTTTAATTCTTAAATGCTATCATTAATTCACTTCTAAACTCTTCTCTCAGTATGTTCAAATCATCAGTATTCTGTCAATTTTGTTATTAGAACCCTCTACTTGCCACACTGATCTGGATGCTGATGGTACCCTAGGCTTGTTACATACCTCTGTGTCTGAGATCTACCTTCACTATCATTCTGATCTTCTTCTTTCTTCGTTTATTTACTGATTTGCTGGAGCATATCCTCCAGTAGCTTCTTGGTATATAGGTGGGATGGAAAGTAAAGTTTTTGAGACCTTGCATGGTAGACTGAAAATTTCTTAATTCTACCCTCCTACTGTCTTGATGTAAGTTTAACTAGTTAAGTATTCTAGGTGGGAGGTCATTTTCCTTGAGAATTTTGAGGATATTGCTTCATGGGCTGTTGGCTTCCAGTATTGCCTTTGAGAAGCCCAGTAATGCCATTCTAATTCCAGATCCTCTTTTTCTCTTGGAAAAAGTCAGAGTTCTGAAACTTCCAGGTAATTTTCCTTGGTGTGGGTCTTTATTTTATCCATTGGGTTACACACTCTGTGGCCCCTGTTATTCTAGACACTCATATCCTTCCATTCTGGGAAATTTCTTGAATTATTTCTTTGATTTTTCTCTGTCCTCGCTTTTTGGATCACCTGTTATTCTGGATGTTGAATGCCTAGATTGATCCTTTAATTTTTCAGTCTTTCTCACCACCAGTTTCCATTTGTTTGCTTTTTCTACTGTAGTATAGTAGTTAAAAGCCTGGATTTTAGAACTAGACTTCCTGAATTTGAATCCCATTTTATGCTACTTACTAGCTATGTGACTTTGGGAAAACTAAACTCTAGACCTAAGTTTTTCTCTTGTAAAATAGGGAAAATAATATATCTATTTTATAGGGTTTTGGGGTGTAAATAAATCAGATAATAAATACAAACCAGTAGAACAGAGCCTAGCACATAGTAAATGCTCTGTAAGTATTATTTTCTTTATCTTTTAACTTTATCCTTCATTACTTCTCTGGAATTTTTCATTTTTGCTATCCTATTTTAAATTTCTAGTAACTCTGTCTGGTTTTCTGAAAGTTTCTTTCTTTATTTTTCTTTTAAATAGCATCCTGCTCTTTCATAGTCACTATGTTCTCTTTTCTGATGATATTCATGATAATTTTTTTTGATGTTTTCTCTCTTACCTGTAAATTTCTTTTATCTATTCATTTTGATCTCTTCCATTTCAGTTTCCTTAAATGCTGGCTGTGGAAACGGACACTAAAAGCTGACAGAAGTCTCTGTGTGTAGGGTGGGACATGCTGGCTGGTGACTTTCATTGTAGGTTGACCTAGCTGGGCTGTTTTGTTGATGAACACCCACTACCCCTTTACCTCACCAGTTGTCATTCATTAGGGCTTTTATATGGACTGGACAGTTTCCTCAGAGAAGAATCTTCCAGTCTTTTGCCTGCAGTAGTAAGCCTGTCTGCTAATATTTTGGGAGTAAAGGGAGGGAGTGGGCTGGATAGTCTCATCATTCAGTATATAGACTTTACCTAACCTCTCTGTTTTCAGCATAGCACCTACCTGCCTCAGCCTGGTATCATCAAATTCCCTTGGATTCAATCTCTCCCTCACGAGAATAAGTTTCAAGTCTTCCTTGAGGATAAGGGAGGATAGCTGGGGATCTTAATGCTGCTTAAACAGATTTTCAACTAATTTACATCTCTTTAGTCCCACTTTTATCCCCACTTCAGAAGTATCTGGTGTTCTCAAATTACTGAGTCTTTCTGCGGTTCTCTGAAAGCTGTCTTGTTTTTTCTTCTGTTTGCTGTCTTAGGTTTCCACTTTCTTGAGTAGGGTTGATCAGTTACTACTTGTCTGTTTGTTTTCCACTTTCCAGAAGTTGATAACTATTGTCTCCTTTCCATTTTGACCTTATGGGTTTATGTGCCTCTTCTAAAAAATCCCTTCATACTGTTTTAGAGGGATTTTGGGGAAGGAGTAGAGGTGAATTCTTGTTTTCAATAGACGGTCTTTCTTACTTTTAAGTCTTCAGGTCCATGATAATTTTCATTTAAAGAACCTCCTTGAGTTTCTTGGAAATATGTCATTATATAATATATAAAAAATTATAATTTTCTAAACAAACTAGAAATGACAGTGAGTTGATCTGTGTAATGTAATTCTAGCTTCAGTCTTAGGATGAGGCATTATAGTTTAGTGTTAAATAAGAATTTTTGTAGTCAAAGAGGCCTGGGTTAGAACCCCAGGTCTTCCACTTCCAGTATGACCTGAGATAAATTAGTCTTTCTAAACCTGTTTTCTAAACCTTTACCCATCTGTGAGATGAGAATAATGCCAATTTTATAAGGCTACCGTGAGGATTAAATGGGATTGGGTATTTTAAAGTACAGCATAATGTATGTACTCAGAAAATGTTAGGTCCCTTCCCTTGCAGGTATTTTATGGAAAGCAGTGTTACCTAACATTATTAACTTTCCAGTCTTCTTTGGTAGACCTATATAAAAATATTTTAATAGGAGGGGTAAACCTATAAGTGAAGTCAGTGAACTTTAAAAAAAAAAATTAATTGCAGTGTTGAGAATGCGCTGTTCCAAATAATGAATTTATCAGTTCACTGAAGCTTACCCCTTAATATATAGAAATTGACTATTTTTGGTGATTTCTTAAATGTTACACTGAACATAATTTTTGTATTTAATGACTCCAGGGTAATCTTTCTGAATATCAATTTTTATATATTATTATAATATTGCTTTCTGGGCAAGCTGTATATTAGGTGTCTTCAGCCTGCTCTACTCTAAGAATTTTTAAATCTACTTTTGTAATTTTTTACTACCTTCTTTGCTGGATCTATTTTATCAGTAATTCTTCTCTCTTCTCCCCCTTCTCATCTGCTCTTTTAATTTGATATTTGAGAAATATTGTAGCAAAGTTATAGCTAAAAGAGCACCCATCTCAAATCCATGTCCTTTTATTTCCTTATTCTGTTTTGCTTATAACTAGTTGACATTATATTTATTTATTTCCTATTTCTCCCATAGAGTATAAGTTACTGAAGGTAGAGACTTTGTCTTATTCATCCCTATTCCATAGTGTTTAGAACAGTGCCTGACATGCAATAGGTGTTGACTAATATTTGTTGAATGAATGAATGAATAAATGAATAAGTATATCTGGTTCCAGTACTGGCTCTCCACCTCTCTTGAGCTTCAGCTTCCTTATAAGACAAAGATAATAATAGTGCTTACTAGATAATTAAATGAGATGATTCATGGAAAGTGCTTAACATAGTGCATATGATGAGTGTTCAGTAAATGTCACCTAACAGTATTAACTTTCCAATCTTCTTAGTAGACCTATATAAAAATACTTGTAGTAGATGGGGGCTCACCTGTAAGTGAAATTGGTGAACTTTTTTTTTTTGATTCACTGACGCTACCATATTTTAATTTTTTCTTTTCTTCTGAATTGTCAATTGAGAGTGGATAGTTGAGATTGTCAGACTTGTAATGCTCATAAGAGGACATATTTATCTCCAAAGTCATACATCAGTCATACTATGAGATTCCAGGCTCAGAACCTTAGATTTGTCCTACTATGTTTAAAAAATAAACATTTAAAACAAATTAAGTTAAAAATAAGACTCATTCATTCCACAAATATTTGCTAAGTATCTATTATGTTCTAGATGTAAAACTGTACTCTTACTTCATGTGTACTCAGTGCCATTACTTTTGTTATTTCTTGGACAAGCTGAGTGTGGGTAGGACTAATAGATATTCTTTGGGATTTTTCGTATGTTTTTTGTTTTCCTTTTTCTGGATAATTGGATTTTTTTTTGAAATCTCTGTAAGGCTGTTGCCATTATTGCATTCACCTTGGATTTCTCACAAATCATATGGAAGTCAACTTAGGACATTACTTTAGTTAAAGTTACTTTTACATTAAGTATAATTATTTATGAATTTGTGGACTTGATTCAAATTCAAATAGGTCATATATTTTCAGGGTAGACAAATTTCCACCTGTGTTAATGTGGTGCCTTCATTTTGAGTATAACGTTGGTACAACACTTATATAAACAAAGCAACAGAATATAGCTTTATGCTTTCACATGCTTGATTGATATTTTTCATTTTATCCTTAGGGTGCAAGTCCCAGCACTCTTAAGGAGTTTTTGTGAGTGCTAGAAGGTCAGTAATTTGAATTATGGCCTGAATAAACACTGTTTGGTTCACTTGGTTTCAAAATCCCTTTGTTTCCCTTGTTGTAACATGTAACTAAAGTGCAAGTAAATTTTCTTCAAGGTGGATCTCTAATTTTGGATAACCCCTTTTCAGATCAGAAATTAGCTTGTAGACTGAAATCTCAAAATATGTTTTATCATTTGTACCTGTAACCTAAAACATGCTCTAAAAGACTCTAGATTTATTTTGCTGAAGTTATTGTCTTAATGTTAGAAGTCTACATGCATACTCTAGTTCTAAAATTGCAAATGTTTGACCCAAGTGTGAATGCTTCCCCTTCCCTACCCATGACAGAGATTGTTTATTAACTGTGGCATACTTTCCTGCCAAGCCTTGGTGAATCCTCATCTGTGTCACAGAGTCCTTATAAAAACTGTACTCTAGGAAGGCACTACTATTAGTTCAGAATTGGCAAATATGAAACCTAATTGCTATTACTACTCTTAATTGGCTTGGCTGTGCTAGTAACTGTGAGCTCTTTGGATTCTCAAGGGTATCAGTATTTGGGAAAAAGATATAAAATTTTTTAATGAAACAAAAATAGAGTACATTAAAATAAATTTCCAGTTTGATTTGATCTATAACACCTTTACTGATATCCTTCTAACATTTATTAAGTAGTAATAACAAGATACTAATAAGTACCATTTGTGAACTGCCAAATATTGACCACCTGCTATGTGCCTAGCACTATGTTAGATGCTTCACATCATTATCTCATTTAATCCTTATAATGATTTGCAAGGTAGGTATTATTATCCCTATTTTATAGATGAAAATTGGAACCCAGAGATTTTAACATGTCCAGGGCCCTGCCATTTGTTAGTGGCAGAGGCAGGATTCAGCTCAGGTTCATTTAACTCTTAACTTCTGGTCTTTTTGCCATATTAGTCTACTTCTCGGTTTATATGATGGCTGATGGTTGTGTTTGTAATAGCGCTATATATGTGTTTACTGATTGAGTCTATGTAGAAGTATGCTTGTCAACTCTATAGAGGTGTTTGCTGGTCAAGACTTGTATGTCTCTCTTGACTCCTCAGATAATCAACAAACTCCTTAAAGTTATGGACACATACTTAGAATTCTCTAACACTGAAATATATAATAATAATGATATAATCAAAGCTTCTTTGAGATGTCAGTACTGAGTACAGACATACTCAGTAAGTTTGACTGACTGATTTAATTTCAGAACTTCTTTAGGACTGATACAAAAATGAAAAAGAATTTCTCCCTTAAATTCTTTGGATTCTTCAAAACAATTTTCTCTCCTAGGTAGGTAAAAGTAATTTTGGTGAAAGAGGAAAAAGACACTCTGTGTTTGGGGTATCATTAAACTACCATTATACTTGCCCAGAATAAAACTGATATTACAGATTTATAAGTAATTTTTGTGTTCTCAGCTGTAAAATGGGGATAATAATAGTATCTCTGTCATAGGATTGTTGGGAGATTTAAATAGGCCAATGTGTATTAGCTCTAGGAGCTAATCTTCTTTCCGTTCTTTTCCTCAACCCTGCCATTTCCATACATCAAGTCCTGTTGACTCTACCTCTTAAAATAATCTGAATCTGATCACTTCTCTTTATTTTGACTACTAACACCCCAGTCCAAGCAGCCTCTACCGTTTCTTGCCTAGTGAACTGCAGTGGCTTCTTTACTAGTTTCACTGCTTCTACTCTTACCTCTTACCACATAGCAGCTAGAATGATCTTTTAAAATATAAATCAAGTTTTGTTGTTTCTTTACTTAAAATCCTCTCATGGCTTCCCATTATACTTAGTGTAAAACTTAGATTCTTTACTCTGGTTTACAAATTTGATCTGGACTCTGCTGACTTTTGCAACCCCTCCTTACCCTATATGCTTTTGCTACACTGGTTCTCTTTTCTGTTTTTAAATACAGCAAGCTAATTCCTACCTTAGGTCCTTTGCTCCATCCTGTTCTCTCTGTCTGAAATGCTTTGTCCCGTATCATCTACATTTTTCTAGTCATACTGGCTAACCTTGAAGTCTCTTTCCTGCCGCTTTTTTCCTCCATTCTGTGTATCTATGAGCAAATCCTGTTGGTTTTACCTTTAAATATATTCAGAATCTGTTCACTTTTCATCAGTTCTACCACAAACATTTTGGTCATTGCAAGAGCCTCCTAATTTGTCTGCCTGTTTCTACTGTCTCTGCCCTGCTGTACTTTTCACCTAGCAGTTCGAGTAATGCTTTTTAAAAAGTACTTTATTTTTTAGAACAGTTTTGGATTTATAGGAAGATTGAAAAGATAGTACAGAGAGTTCTCATATACCCTGTATTCAGTGTCCCCTATTCTTAACAATTTATATTAGTATGGTACATTTGTTACAATTAATGAGCCAATACTGATGCATTAATATTAACTAAAGTCCATGGTTTATTCAGATTTGTTTAGTTTCTACCTATTGTCTTTCTCTGTTCCAGGATACCACATTATATTTTCTCGTCATGTCTCCTTAGGCTCCTCTTGGCTGTGAAAGTTTCTCAAACTTCCTTGTGTTTGATGACCTTGACAGTTTTGAGGATTACTAGTCAAGTATTTTGTAGGATGCCCCACTACTGCAATTTATCTCATGTTTTTCTCATGATTAGACTAAGGTTATGGGTTTTTGGAAGGAAGACCACAGAGATAAAGTGCCATTTTCGTCATAACATATCAAGGGTATATGCTATCAACAAGATCTTACATCATCTAGTCCCCCATTACTTTCCTAAATCTGTCTCCTACTGCTCTCTACCTTATAAATTTCAATCCCATTCATTAGGGTCCTTGAGATTTCTTGAACATACCAAGCTTGCTTCTGCCTCAGGGGCTTTGTATTTGCTACTCCCTCTTCCATTGGATGCTCTTCCTCTAGGTAGCAACATGGATCAACCCCTACTTCTAGTTTCTGCTTAGTTGTCACCTTATCAGAGAGATCTTCATTGAACGTTTTATAAAAAATCATACACCACTTCCATTTTCTTTTATTTCCTACCCTGCTTTATTGTCTCTTCCATTTATCTCTACATGACATATATTTACTTTTTTATTTGTTTATTGTTTTTCTCCCCTTACTGGAATGTAGCTCCATGAAAATAAAAACTTTGTCTGTTTTGTTCATTCCACTATCCTCAGCCTCTGGAACCATGCCTGGCACATAGTAGATGCTCAACAAATATTTATAAACGAATGACTATCCAAATTATTTTCTAGAAAAATTGTGCCAATTTATACTCCCTAAGCAGTATATTGAAATGCTTACTTTGCTGGATCTTATACAGCATTGAATATTGTCTTTTAAAATGTTTGGTTGGTAAAAATTGTTTCTTTTAAATACATTTTGATGATTACTAGTAAAGGAGAGCTTTTGTATATTTTTAGTTGTAAATTTCTTTTTCTTGAATTGCTTCATCATGTTTCATAAGCTATTTTTAAATTGTATATAACTGTGAGTCTAGATACATTAGTAGTATGGTAGGTACATGAAAATAACTTATTTTATCTTCCTTAGGTTATTATAGTGACCACATCACCAAGTTCAACCTTCGTGCCCAACATTCTCTCCAAATCCCATAACTATGCAGCAGTCACTAAGCTTGTACCAACATCAGTCATTGCTTCCACAACCCAGAAGCCACCAGTGGTTATAACTGCTTCACAGTCCTCTCTGGTCAGTAGTAGCAGCAGTGGCAGCAGCAGTTCTACACCATCACCTATTCCTAATACAGTTGCAGTAACAGCTGTGGTTTCTTCCACACCATCTGTGGTCATGTCAACAGTAGCACAAGGTAAGTGGTAATTCATCAGGTAATTCTGTCCCTGTGTTTATGGGAATTTCTTTCTTTTTAAATATTTTAATTTTATTGGAGTATAGTTGATTTACAGTGTTGTGTTAGTTTCAGATATAGAGCAAAGTGATTCAGTTATACATATGCATATATTTATTCATTTTTAGATTCTTTTCTCATATAGGTTATCACAGAATATCACAGAGTTCCCTGTGCTATACAGTAGGTCCGTGTTGGTTATCTATCTTACATGTAGTAGTGTGTGTATGTTCATCCCAAACTCCTGATTTATCCCTCCCCGCAACGTTTCCCTTTTGGTAACCATAAGTTTGTTTTCGATATCTGTAAGTCTCTTTCTGTTTTGTAAATAAGTTCATTTGTATTTTTTTTTAAAAATCACATTCCACATATGAGTGATATCATATATTTGTCTTTCTCTGCCTGACTTACTTCACTCAGTATAAAAATCTCTAGATCCATCCATGTTGCTGCAAATGGCATTATTTCATTCTTCTTTATGGCTGAGTAATATTCCATTGTATATGTGTGCCACATCTTCCTTATCCATTCCTCTGTTGACGAATTTAGGTAGCATTTAGGTTGCTTCCATGTCTTGGCTATTGTAAACAGTGCTGCAATGAACATTGGGGCGTGGAAAGTTTGAAGAAGACTTTGTGGGTGTGTTTGTATGCTTTGGGTGTGAAGGTACCATCTGTTATATCAGAGATTACCACTTTCCCTCCCCTAGTTTGAGAATGTCAAGATAGTGGGTTACTCAGTTTCCTTATATTAATATCCTTACTCTGAGATTTTTTTTTTCAAATGCACAGTACCTAGTCACCTAGGCAATTATGTAGGTTAAATCTTGTCACCACAAATTTCAAAGGCATATACAAATATCTGTAATATAATGAAATTTTTAAGTGAGAAACTTGAAATTATTTTACTATAGGTTTTTTCAGAAGAAACATTAAGTATACAACCTACAACCTCTTCAAAGTAAGTTACCCAATGATAAGAAGTAAGGGGAAGAGGATGATTTCAAGGACATGCCATTCACCTTTTCTTCAGGCTTCTAAATTTTTCTGTATGGGAGGATGATAGAAAGTATTGAGAGGAACTGAGGCTGAACTGAAGGACAATTGCTGCTTAATAGCAGAGGAAAGGAAATGTGGAAACCTCAGTTCTACGTTAGCTTAAATCACTTGAGCTCTCTTCCATATCTTTGTGTTCCTCTCATATAAAGAGCAGATAGCACACTGTCAGAATTTTCTTTTTATAGTGTTGGTAAGTCTTAAGATGGGAATCAGAGGGAGCCATTTATTATACAGAATTCATAGCCATGGTTGTAGTCTTTCAAAGGGAGCACAGAAGCAATATAGAACAGTATTTAGTATTCGTTTTCATTGAATTTTACTTGCACAATATATAGCTTAAGATAGGCTGAGACTTGGAAATATCCTAGTTTATGAACTAGTGGTGATGCAGGCATTCAAATAGGAAAACAGTGTTTTTCATAATTGCTTTAGTAATTTTAGTGTGTTCCATATAACTGTTAGCAAGGAAGAGGTTACATAGATGCAGGCGCAGTCAGTATTCATTCATTCTGCAGGTCTAACTGGTAGGATGTGAGAGCATCTGTCATTTTCTGCCTCCAATACCCATTTAATGTCTCAGTCAATGATAGGAAATAGTAGGCTTGAAATTTTCTTTTATTTGTTACCTTAAGTAATTTAAATAAACCATTCCAACCTTTCTGTTTGTGCAGCAGTAAACTACAACATAGTATTATTAAAAATAGAAATAATTTTTGTATAGAAAAGCTATATAAATGTTGGTTGCAAACATGATCCAAATTCACCATTTCAAAATTTCAAGGTGATGAGAGAAGGAAAGACCACCTGTTTCCTCACCTGACTGACCCCTGTATCAAAGTTATCATCCACTGATAGTTGTTGTTCCCTTCTAGTGCTCATCACACAGTTTGCCAAAGTCTTGCTGTACTAGAAGGATTACTGTTCTTCCAAGGAAATTGTTATTATTTGAGACAAGAGGGGTATTTCTCTTAGTTACTATCGATATATTTTTAAGCAAAATGAATATTCCATGCTTCTGTTTTTCATTCTTAATTTCTCCAACTATCTTCTGAATCTCTTGGGAACTTATGACTTCCCTATTTTCTCCTTTGTTTCTTAGCATCCTATATCTCTTTGAGTCCTAAGTCATTTTAGGGGAGCTAGACAAGACATCTCAAAGATTTCTCATAAATTCAATACAGCATGAAAGATGTAAAAGTAAACTATCTGAATGTAGATACTCAAGGAAACTATATGATTATTTTGGGTTTTTGTTTGAGATATTTAATTTAGATATAAGTGCTAAGGAAATTAAGGCATTTTCTTTTAAAAAGGTAAATGTTAGTGGAAGTGGTAACATATAAACTGCAGTTGTGATTCTGACTGCAGGGCTTCTTTAGCAGCTCTTGTGTGGGTACCTAGGGGACAAGGGCATTCAGTGTCTGCTTCTGTTGGGGACTAGAGACGGACTGTTTTAGAGCTGATGTATCTGTTTCTGGTTAGTCTTATAGGGGCAGCTGGTCGTAGAGGGGGAAGAGTCTTAGTAGCAATAACTTCGTGGCTGACTCCATGTTTATAAGTGTAGAGATGGTTCCAGAGGTACGGAGTAGGGGGATTGTGTATGGTTGGCTCATACAGGAAGTCTTAAATTCTACCAATTAGAATGCTTATTCTGAATTGGTCATCCATGAAACAGGATAACTGAAATTTTCTTTTTTATTAATTAATTAAATTAATTAAATTAATTTATTAATTAATTTAATTAATTAATTTAATTAATTAAAATTCCAAACATATAAGTGGATAGAATAGTAAAATGAACCCTCATTGTACCCATTACCCAGCTTCAAGGATGAGCAACACATCATCAGTTTTGTTTCATCTGTACCTGCTATTTTCCTCTACACATCAGTGACCCGGAATGTTTTGAAGCAAATCCCAAATATCATATAATTTCAGTTATAAATACTTCAGTATGTATCACAACTCACAATACAACTATCACATCTAGAATTTTTAACAATTTCTTCATATAATAAAATAGTTAGTTAGTATCCAAATTTCCTTGATCATGTCATAAAAAATTTTTTTTAAAGTGAGATCTAAATAAGGTCCACACATTGATTGATATGGTTATATCTTTTTAACTCATGGGTCCCTCTTCTGTTTTTTTCTTTTCTTTTCAAATTATTTGTTGAAGAAATCAGTCATTTTCCTGAGTTTCCCATAGTCTGGGTTTTGCTGATTTTAATTCCCATGGTTTAACAAGTTCTCCTGTTTATTTATTTTTTTATTAAATTTATTTATTTTATTTTTGGCTGCATTGGGTCTTTGTTGCTGCGCACAGGCTTTTCTCTGGTTGTGGCGAGCGGGGGCTACTCTTCGTTGAGGTGCGCAGGCTTCTCTTGTTGTGGAGCACGGGCCCTAGGCGTGTGGGCTTCAGTAGTTGTGGCTCACAGGCTCTAGAGCGCAGGCTCAGTAGTTGTGGTTCACGGGCTTAGTTGCTCCACGGCATGTGGGATCTTCCCAGGCCAGGGCTCGAACCCATGTCGCCTGCATTGGCAGGCGGATTCTTAACCGCTGTGCCACCAGGGAAGCCCCTCTCCTGTTTATATTTCCATAAAGCTGGTAGTTAAATCAAGAAACTTGATTAGATTCAAGTCTGATTGTTTTTGGAGATATGGGGAATGAACGTTCGATAAGTGGTATTCCTGATGTGTACCTATAAGTGTATTTAAGTGTACTTCCTGTTGCATCATTTTAGGAGGCACATGTCTGGTCTCTAATGATATTAACATTAATCGGTAGATATAAGTATTACCAAATGTTTTTATAGCTATTGGTAATCTTTCCCTAGATCATTATTTTATTGGTAGTTGCAAAATGAATTTTATCTTCATTTTCTTCATTTATTAGCTGGAATTCTTAAAGAACTTTTACTTGCTACCATGGGTTATCCTGAGGTACAGTTCATACAGGAATTATTTCCGTTTATTTATATGTTTTCAGATAATGAGATGGTTCAGTGACCAATAAGATTTTTGTTCCCCATATCATTAAGATTTCTGATGTCTGTCAATCCATCACAAATATTCTTTTGGTGCTCAAATTGTCCAATCTGTTGCAGTGGGAGCCTCTTCAAGTTGGCTCCTAAATTCTTTTGACACAGCCACAAAAGACAAATTGATCAAATTTTCCTTTTTTGGGTGGCGTCTATTTGTAGTATCAGTTATTGAGAGGAGTGTAAAAACCTCTAGCTGTAATTGTGGGTTTATACATTTTTCCCTTTGTCAGTTGTTGTCGCACGTATTTTGAGCTCTGTTATTAGGTGCATGCACGTTTAGGATTGTATATTCTTGATGAATTGACTTCCTTTTTATTATGAAACATTGCTCTTTTTCTCTGGCGGTACTCCTTATTTTGGTGTTTACCTTTTCTGATATTAATGTAGCTACTCCAACTTTCTTATAATTAGGGTTTGCATCATATTTTTCATCTGTTTACTTTTTTTTTTTTTCCATCTGTTTACTTTTAACCCGTCTGTGCCTTTGTATTTAAAATGCATCTCTTATGAACATTGTATAGTCAGGGCTTACATTTTTATCCATTCTGACCATCTTTGCCTTTTAATTGAAGTGTTTAGTCCATTTATATTTGATATAATTATCAATACGATTGAGTTTAGGTCTACTATCTTAATAATTGTTTTTATTTGTTTTCTGTATTCTTTGCTTTTCTCCCATTTTACTGTCTTCTTTTGGATTTATTAAGCTTTTTAAGAAAAAGGATTCCATTTTATCTCTTACATTGGCTTATTAGCTCTACTTTTTTTTTCTTTTTTAATAATTGCTTAGGGTAGGGTTCTTAACCTCCACATATGGACGTTTTGGACCAGATAATTCTTTGTTATGAGGGGCTGACTTGTGCATTATAGGATGTTCAGCAGCATTCCTGGCTTTTACCTACTAGATACCAGTAGCACACCCTCCTGTCATGACAATAAAAAATGTCTCTAGTGATTGCCAAATATCCATGGGCAAAAGGGAGAGCACAATTGCCCTGCTTAAGAACTCAGCTCTAGAGCTTACATTATACATTGTAAATTATAACAGTCTGTCTTCAACTTCCCATATTGTGTTAGAATCTTAGAATAATACACTTCTATTTCTATTTCTGCTCTCTCATCCTTGCACTCCGGTTATCATACATTTTAATTATATATATCATAAACCCCACATTGCATTGTTACTACTTTTGCTTTAAATGGCCAATTTTCTTTTAAAGAAATTACAGAAAGGTGGGGGGGAATCTTTTATATTTACCAACCTCATGTACTTTTCCTACTCTAGTCCTTGGTTTAGCCATTTCTCTAAGGAGCCCTGATTCATTTTAGTGGAAAGTGATAATTAGAAGAAAATCTGGGTGCTAGATATGCTCATTGCTAGGGTGTGTGTGTGTGTGTGTGTCTGCATGTAGATTTATACACACACTCACATATATACATCTATATTTATTTCTATATGTTGAAAACTTTGGGTCCATACTGATATGTCCAATTTCAAACTCTGCTTGTTAATTCTAGTTTTCTCCCTTCTTCTTCAAAAACCTAGCTTCCATTATCTTTCATATACTTACTTATTTTATCAGTTCCCCACTCTATAACCAATCTGTCATTGTTGCTGCTGTTGCCTCTACCTTCATGCAGATACCTTCCTCATTCCAGTCAGGTTCTGACATCTTGCAGACTTCTACTTCACCTGAGTTCTGACACTTTCCCCATGTCACCCTTTTGCATGATGTCTTTCTCACCCTGCTCAATTCTGACACCTGTGCCAGGCCACCCTCCTACCCAGAAGTCTTCTTCACCCAGTTTGGACTCTGATCCCACCCCTTCCTGTGGGCATCCTGCTCAAGCTTTGAGACCCTGTGCTAGGTGGCTGACATTCATGGAACCCCTCTTTATCCTACCTGAGTTCTAATTCTATATGTGGCACTGTACCCTGAGCTCCCACAGCATGTACTCCTTCCTCAACCTACTTGGACTCTGACTCCCATGCTCAGTCAGTCTCTGCAGTGGGTTCTAACACCCCATGCTTAGCCATTATTCTGCTTAGCCATCTAGTTGTCCATTGTGCTTTGCAGCATCTGATGGCTTTAGCGCTAAATTTTTGTGAATCGAAGAGCAAAAGGAAGAGGAAGGGGGCTTTTTATTTGTTAAAACAAAAATAACATTTATTACAATTTGTAATGATAGATTTGTGTGATCATTTGATTGTCTTCTCTAACCTTCCTGAAGGTAGGGACTGTTTCATGGATACAAAAGAGTTTCCCAAGGATATAGCATAAAGTATATGCTCAGTAAGTTTTTATTGAATGAATAAATATCTAAAGGAATTAAGTACTTTAATAAGATCACACAGCTATTATGAGTTTATGTGTTGAAGACATAATTTGAACACAGTTCTCTGATTCTGAAGTCACCCTGACTGCCTTTACATTAGCTACTTTTCCTATATAAGAGGATACAGAGAACGTAGATTAGTTAGGGAGTTACTCATGTGCACAGTTTACCTCAATTAATACAAGAGTTCATTATGAATGCAATATAAAGGTTAAAGTTTTCAAATAGTTTAAAAATAGTGTCTTTTACTTGAATAGCACTTTATATTCATTAAGTTATAAAATGTTGGTACTGAAAAGGGCTCCAGAGATAATCTAGTTCGGTACAACTAAGCAGTATAACATACACATGTCACCAAGATCCTAGCATTCAGGGAGGGATGGGGGTGGGCAAGGCAGGAGAATGTGTAAGTAATGTGAGTAAGCCCTCCAGGTGATTCTGACTACATCTTTCTTTTGTCTTCTCTCAAACTATTCCTCAATCTATGATTTTACCTGATCCATATAGCAACCCTTAGAGAATTATAGGGCAAGGAAAATTCAACATATGGGGAACCTGAGAGAGTCAGAGTGACTACTCAAGGCTTCTTCTTCATTTTTATTATTCTCCAGAAACATTTTACATAAAAATGTTATATTATCTAAAATTTTTTCTGTAATACAATGTAAATGTCATAGTGGGGCTGTGGTGGAGGAAGGAGTGAAATAGCCTATTTGATAATTGGAACTTGGTCATTAGGCCATCAATTTATCAGTTTCTTTTCATTGTTTTATCAGTGCTCAAAAAATTGATACGGAGATTTATAGTCTAGGTTCTTCCTGTGAGGAGTATTAATTTACTTACAGATAATAGTCCTATTGTGTTGTTGATGAATTATAAGATTACTGATGAAAAATCTTGGAGAGGGAAGAATTTCTGTCAGGCTTACCCATCTTTAGTGAAAATTGTTGGTATTTGCTACCTACGCATGCTTGCTAATATTAGTATTGCATTGAAAAGAAGTGTCTTAAAACCTTGTATCAGGAGAATTTTTTTGCTGTGGATATGTTGAATAGTATGCGCACTTGTAACTTTTCACATGATTATTTAATGACCCAGTTCTCAAGAAATGATTTTATTTGTAGATTATTGGAAATGAGATATAGAAAAGCTGTTGTACTTTGCCATGCTGAATAATTAAAAAGGTGAATGTTTCAGTGTGAATTATTTTGTCTAATGCTATGTTTAAGTTGACTCATTAGAACCTGAAAAGTAATATTCGAAAAACTGTATTACAAATAAGATTCAAAACCTAGTTTGCTTTGTTCTTGTTTTTTTTTAAAACATCTTTATTGGAGTATAATTGCTTTACATTGTTGCTAGTTGCTGCTGTATAACAAAGTGAATCAGCTATACGTATACATATATCCCCATATCCCCTCCCTCTTGCGTCTCCCTCCCACCCTCCCTATCCCACCCCTGTTCTTTTATTCACATTGAGAACCTATGTTTTTTAAGAGAAAAACCTATTGAGAGACATGTGTGAGAACATCCTGCCTGATACTTTGTTTCTTTTGTTTTGACTCTTCACCAAGGGAAAGTCAGTTAGTTTTTTGAGTGTTAGAGCAATGATGCCGCCCTTGCAAAGTTTGAGGACTAGATATAAAATATGTAAAATACCATACACATTATATCTGACACTTAGGTGCTTAATAATCATTATTTTTGTTGATTTACCTAGTTTTAAACTATTACTACAATAACCAGAAGTAGCTTTAATTATGTTTTACTATTAAATGTTCTAATCCTTACTCTTCTATAGGTGTATCTACATCAGCAATCAAAATGGCATCAACCAGACTTCCTTCTCCCAAAAGCTTAGTGGGTGCCCCAACTCAGATTCTTGCACAGTTTCCTAAACAGCATCAACAGTCTCCTAAGCAGCAGTTACATCAAGTACAGCAACAGACACAGCAACAGGTGGCCCAGCCTTCTCCAGTATCTCATCAGCAACAGCCTCAGCAGTCTCCTTTGCCACCTGGTATCAAGCCTACCATTCAAATCAAACAGGAGTCAGGTAAATGGAAAATGTTTCAGGAGATGGTAATTCTTCCCCAGTCACCAGTTCTCTGAAGATTGCGATATATATGGATTCACTTCCACATACAGTTTCCTCAAGCATGAGAGTTTTAATTCCAAAATATATTTTGAGACCCTCCTGTTGGAAATACTTATATAGAGAGAACTGGTGCTTGGGAATAGAGAAGGGAGAAAAAAGCTGTTTGCGCAGCAGGAAGAGGTTTTTTTCAGTGAACTCTCAGAAGAGATAAAGGAAGCCGAGGAAACAAACCCAGACTTTGAGCCCACTGGGGTTATGGGAAGTGAGCAGTGGAAAAATTAGTCTGGGGAGTCTTGTGTTAGAGGCCATATTGTGAATCTGGCATAAATTTGTCATGGGCAGAGGTGCTAAGATTAAAAGACATCGTGTACGGTGAAGAAGTTTGTGGTATAACAATTTAGCAGTTTATTGAAAGCATCTCTAGCACAGTGGGAACACAGGGGTAGGAGGCAATTACTGTTAAGTTATCGAATCATAAAAGTATTGAATAGAAAGACAGGTAGGATGGAGGCTTAGATACAGGGAGACGAAAAAGCCTCTTAACGTACTTAATATCTTTAAGAAAAGAAAATGGATTTTTTTCCTCCACTGAAGCTGGATTTTATTTGGTGGTAGAAAAGGACTTTGGGAGATGCTGACATTTTCAGTTTTTTGTTTGTTTTATTTTATTTTATTTTATTTTATTTATTTATTTATGGCTGCGTTGGGTCTTTGTTGCTGTGCGCAGGCTTTCTCTAGTTGTGTCGAGCGGGGGCTACTCTTTGTTGTGGTGTGTGGGCTTCTTATTGCAGTGGCTACTTTTTGTTGTGGAGCATGGGCTCTAGGTGCACTGGCTTCAGTAGTTGTGGCACGTGGGCTCAGTAGTTGTGGTGCACAGGCTTAGTTGCTCCACGGAATGTGGGAGCTTCCCGGACCAGGGATCGAACCCGTGTCCCCTGTGTTGGTAGGTGGATTCTTAACCACTGCACCACCAGGGAAGTCCCTTGTTTTATTTTTTTTTTAATTTATTATTATATTTTGTAATTATTAGCACCTTTAATTATTATGTATTTATTTATATTTTGGGCTGTGTTGGGTCTTCGTTTCTGTGCGAGGGCTTCCTCTAGCTGTGGCAAGCGGGGGCCACTCTTCATCATGGTGCGCGGGCCTCTCACTATCGTGGCCTCTCTTGTTGCGGAGCACAGGCTCCAGACGCGCAGGCTCAGCAGTTGTGGCTCACGGGCCTAGTTGCTCCACGGCATGTGGGATCTTCCCAGACCAGGGCTCGAACCCGTGCCCCCTGCGTTGGCAGGCAGATTCTCAACCGCTGCGCCACCAGGGAAGCCCCCTTGTTTTATTTTTTGATAGGAACATTTTATTATTTTTTTTGAGATGTAATTGACACATAACTTTGTATTAGTTATAGGTGTAACATAATGATTTGATATATGTATCTATTGCAAAATGATTACCACAATAAGTTAGCATCTATTACCACTCATAGTTACAATTTTTTTTCTTGTGATGAGAACTTTTAAGATTTACTCTCTTAGCAACTTTCAAATATACAATGCAGTATTGTTAACTGTAGTCATCATGCTGCACATTATCACGTCCCCAGCACTTACTTATCTTATAACTGGAAGTTTGTACCTTTTGACTGGAAGTTTGTACCATTTCACCACTGCCTCATACCTAGTATGAGGTATGGATAGTAATGCATCGATAGACATAGGGAAATTGGTCTGTAGTTTTCTCTTTGCCTGTAGTCTCTGTCAGGCTTTAGTTTCAATGGTATGTGTGCTTACAAGAAAGAATTGTAAAGTTTTCCTTTTTAAAATGCTCTGGAATTTTTTCTATTAAAGGACAGCTTTATTGAGATATAATTCACATACCATTCAATGAACCGATGTAAAGTGTACAGTTCAGTGGTAGGTAGTATATTCACAGATATGTGCAACCATCACTACAGTTGATTTTAGAACATTTTCATCACTTCCAAAAGAAACCCTGTACCATTTAGCTATCACTCCCTACTCACCATGACAACCTCTCCAGCCCTAAACAACCACTAATCTACTTTCTGTCTCTAGATTTCTATATTCTGGATTTTTATGTGAATGGAATCATATAATATGTGATCTTTTGTGACTGGCTTCTTTTACTTAACAATGTTCAAGGTTCATCCATGAAGTAGCATGTATTAGTACTTCATTCCTCCTTATGGCCAAATAATAATTCACATTTTGTTTATCCACTTGTACATTGATAACACTTGCTAGTCTCTGACTTTTTGATTCTAGCCATCCCAGTTTGTGTGAAGTGGTATTTCATTGTGGTTTTGATTTGCATTTCTCTGATGACTAATGGTGTTGACCATCTTTTCATATGCTTATTGGCCCTTTATATATCTTCCTTGGAGAAATATCTATTTATATGCTTTGCCACTTTTTAGTTGAGTTATTTGTCTTTTTATCATTGAATTGTATGAGTTTTTTTTTTTTTTTTTTACTATACATATTTTAGATATTAAACCTTTATCAGGTACATGAATTACAAATATTTCCTCCCATTCTGTGGGTTGTCTTTTCACTTTCTTGATGATGTCCTTTGAAACACAAACATGTTTAATTTTGGTAATGTACAATTTATTTTTTCTTTTGTTGCTTGTGCTTTTGGTATTGTATTTAAGAATCTTTTGCCAAATCCCAGGTTATAAAGATTTATCTTATTTTTTCCCTAAGAGATTGATAATTTTGCCTCTTAAATTTAGGCCTTTGATCTATTTTGATTAATTTTGTTATGGTGTGAAATAAGGATCCCACTTCATTCTTTCACGCATGGCTCTTCGATTGTCCCAATACCATTTGTTAAAAACACTGTTTTCCCCCCCATTGAATGGTCTCGGCACCCTTGTTGAAAATCCACTGAGCACATGTATGACTTTATTTCTGGATTCTCAATTCTGTTCCATTATATGTCTATTTGTATGTTGATTTGATTACCATTGACTTACATTGTTTTGAAATCAGGAAGTGTGAGTGTTCCTGTTTTGTTCTTTTTTAAAAGATAGTTTTGGCTATTCTGGGTCCCTTGCAATTCTGTATGAATTTTGGAATCAGCTTGTCAGTTTCTACAAAGAAATCAGCCGAGAATCTCATGGGGTTTGCATTGAATCTGTAGATCAATTGAGGAGTATTACCATCTTTATAATGTTAAATCTTCTGATCCATGAACATGGGATGTTTTTGTGTTTATTTAGATCTTTAATTTCTTTCAACAGTGTTGAAATGTGTGGTTCTTAGTGTATAAATTTTACACTTCTTTTGTTAATTTATTTCTAAGTATTTTATTTTTGTAGCTGTTGTAAGTGGAACTGTTAATTTCATCTTTTGGATTACTCATTGCTAATGTGTAGAGATGCCACTGATTTTTTGTTGATTTTGTACCTGCAACTTAGCTGAACTCACTTTTTAGTTCTAATAGTTTATAGTGAATTCCTTAGGATTTTTATATAAAAGATCAAATCATCTGCAAAGAGAGATAATTTCTGTTACAGTCTGGATGCCCTGTATTTCTTTGTCTTGCCTAATTTCCCTGACTAGAACCTCTGGTAAAATGTTGAATATAACTGGCAAGAGTGGATATCATTGTTTTGTTTCTTGTTCCTTCTATTCATAGAACTTCCTTGAGTGTCTGTTGTAAGATGGTCTGCTAGCAACAGACTCTCTCCGTTTTTGTTTATCTGGTAAAGACTATTTCATCTGCATTTTTTGAAAGATAGCTTTGCTGGATATCGAATTCTTGGTTGACAGGTTTTCTTTGAGCACTTTGAATACGTTATTCTACTGCCTGCTGGCCTCCATTGTTTCCACTGAAAAGTCAGTTGCTAACCTTAATGAAATCCCCTTGTAAATAGAAATTGTTGTGCTCTTGATGGTCTCAGGATTTTCTCCTTGTCTTTGACTTTCAGCATTTTTAGTATGATGTTCCTGTTTGTGGTTCTCTTTGTATTTATCTTCTTCAGTGTTTGTCTAGCTTCCTGGATGTGTAAGTTATTGCTTTTCAATAAATATGGAACATTTTCAGCCATTACTTCTTTGAATACTTCTTTTTCTCTTTTCTCTCTGTTCCTTCCTTTTTGTAGTTACATTACATATGTTGTGCACTTAATGGTGTTCCACATTTCTGTTCATTTTCTTCATTCTTTTTTCTTTGCATTCTTCAGCTTGCATAATCTCTAATTGATCTGTCTTTAAATTTGCTAATTCTTTCTTCTGCCAGTTCAAATCTATTCTTGAGCCCTTCTAGTGAATTTTTTATTTCAGTTATTGTACTTTTCAACTCTGCATTTTCCGTTTGGTTCTTTTTTGTAATTTCTATTGCTTAATTAATATTCTCTACTTGATGCGAATTTGTCATCATACCCTCTTTTACTTCTGAAATCATGCTTTCCTCTAGTTCTGTGAACATATGTGTAATGGCTATTTTGAAGTGTTTTTGTTGTTGTTAAGTCTGACATCTGGTTGCTCTCACAGTTTCCGTTGCCTGCTTTTTTCCCACTGTGTGGATCATATTTTCATGTTTCTTTGCAAGTTTTTGTTGGAAACTGGACATTTTAGATATTTACATTGATATTTTAGATGTTAGATATATAGATATTAGACATTATATATTGTAGCTGGGTACTGATCTTCCCCTACCCCCACCCCTGATTTGTTATTGTTATTGGCATGGTTCTTTGTTGTTTAGTGACTAGATCAATTATTTTGCTGAAGTTAAGCCTCTGCTGTTGTTCCTCAGGGAGGTACAGCTCTGGGTATACCCAGCCATTCTGAGGTGACAGTGATATTGGTATGGCTTTTTCCTCTTTCCTGACCACACCCAGCTGTTAAACTACACTAACTGATTGTTCTATTTTTTTCAACAATTCCTGGAGCATAAGTTGCTCTACAAACTCATCCAAATTGTGGCTTCTTTGAAGGAATAATCTCAAAGGTACATTTTTGATATTTGTTCTGACCATAGGAGCGTTCCTCTCAGCTTCCTTACTATTCAGTTCTCTCCTGCAAACTATCTGGCCTATAGTCTAGAAGGTATCTTAATTAAATCCATGATTCTCCTTCTCGTTGCCTTTCATCACATCCTCCACTGTTTTTGAGAGCACCCTTAGGCTTGAACTTCTCCATGCTCTGTTACAGATGAAGTCAGTTCCTCTGGGAAGAGGCTAGGAGCTATCTGTTTTAGGACGTGTTTCTATCCTCAGGCAACCCTGGAGCTCTAGGGGTAGGGTCAATGGCAGACTTCTCTCTGAATGATACCCCTGCTGTAGGAGCTGAGCACTCAGTGAAGGCAAGTGTGGGAGATTGGGCAAGCAGCCTGAGATCCTCTCAGCTTGCTTCCCCTGGTTGGTGGAGCCACTCCCTCACAAGCCAGGGCAGTGGTGGTCAGGACCCCAGTATTCTCAGAGGCTCTGTGCCCAAGGTAGAGCCTTCGTTCCATGAACTGGGGGCTGGGCAGAAGAAGGGAGTACCCACCTATTGACTGCAGTTGCCTGGGACTTAAAACAGGTGCCTGGGAGCAGAAAGAGATAAGCTGAAGTCCTTCTGCTCCTCAGAAGAAAGCCCTCCAACTGGGAGCTGGAGTAGGAGGAAACCCTGTGTTCTTGACTGCAGCAGTCTGGAGAGCAGTCCTTGCTTCACCTGTAGGGAGGGAGGAGGAACAGGTGTTAGTTTAAATGTCATAGATTTCACTGTTCTTACCAAATATTTCTGTGTATTCTTGAATAGATGTTTCTTCATTTGGTCTTAGGACCATTTCCAGAGCTTTTCATTGGTTGTTTTTTTAAATCATTTTTGCCGGTTTCATTGGGTTAGCAGGTTAGCAGAGCTCCTCATGCTCTCTTGTCAGAAATCAATCTCTGGAATGGTTTTTGTTGTTGGTTTATTTTAAGTGTAGATATAATTCACATATAACATTGTATTAGTTTGAGGTGTACAACATAATGATTTGATATATGCATATATTATGAAATGATTACCGCAATAAGTTTAATTAATATCCATCACCACATAGTTACATATTTTTTTTCTTGTGATGAGAGGAATGGTTTTAAATACATTGGAGTTATTTTCTTTTTAAAGGACCATAGAATTGTCCTCTGAAACTATCTGGGCCTGCTATGTGGGGGGGAAGGGGGAGGAGCTCTTAAAATTTTGTTTCAAGGAAATTTGTCTATTTATACATCTTTTTTGAGGTCAATTTTTGATAAATACTGTTTTTCTAGAAAATTACCCATTTGATCCAAATTTTCAACTTGTTTGTGTAGGACTAAGCAAAGTAGTGTCTTATGATTTCCTTAATTTTTTTCTCTGTGGTTATTTCTTTGGGGGTTTCTTTTTATGTACCTTAAGCATTATTGTAATTCATTAATAAGGTAATATTAGAAATCATTTTCTCCCTACAACTTCACAGTTTATGATTTATTGTAATCAGAATTTATTTATACAATAAAAATACTTTATTTATTGAACTCTTGCTGTGTATTATGCACTTCACAACTGTGATGTAGTTAATCTTCACATAGCTCTAGAAGGTATATACTAATAGTATCTTGATTTTATAGATGAGAAAACTGAGTCATAGAGATTATTAAGTAATTTGCCTAATTATGCCTGGATGTCATAATTTTAATTTCTTTGTTGGCTACAAGTATTTTAAAATTATTTAAGGCTATTAAATAAATAAATTTGTTTGCTTCCTAACGTCTTAACCTAAATCACCATCCAAAAAAGTAATAAAAATTTTAGTTGTCTGTTGAAATGTATTCTGTCCCATGAATTATTTCAGTGAAGTTTAGTGGGGAAAAAGTGTTACCAAAAATTTCCTTCCTTAGTTAACGATTATTAGTACTTAAATTTGTAGTTAACATGAGAGATTTCTTTTAAATGGACATCTTACATTTGAAAAGGCAGTGTAACACTTATAACATTTAAATTAAAAATTTGAAAAATGTAAAAAATATCATACCATCACCACCCTAACATTTTAATTTTATTTTTATATACTGCCTTCAAGTTCTTGTCCACATGCATATTTTATGTAGGTGCAATAATAGTGCATTCTTTACTTTTGACAAAGTGAGCTATTTAAATACTTTTAAAAGAAGTCAATTTAAAAATAAATGTTCAAACAGAAAATGTTCTTGCTCTTTATAGTCTTAAGAGGTTAGAGAAATCTTTGGTAGAGTTGAGAATATATAAAAGCTACATTAATTTTTTTTTTTATTGGAGTATAATTGCTTCATAATGTTGTGTTAGTTTCTGCTGTACAA
Source organism: Balaenoptera borealis (assembly GCF_965194805.1). Lineage (NCBI taxonomy): Eukaryota > Metazoa > Chordata > Mammalia > Artiodactyla > Balaenopteridae > Balaenoptera > Balaenoptera borealis. Next base: position 55,110,341 of record NC_138868.1, read on the forward strand.
CCAAGTGAATCAGCTATATGTATACATATATCCCCTCCCTTTTGGACCTCCTTCCCACCCCTCACCCCCACCCCCCAATCCCACCCATCTAGGTCATCACAGAGCACCGAGCTGAGCTCCCTGTGCTATACAGCAGGTTCCCACCGGCTATCTGTTTTACACATGGTAGTGTATATATGTCAATCCTAATCTCCCAGTTCATCCCACCCTCCCCTTCCCACCCTGTGTCCACACGTCTGTTCTCTACGTCTGCATCCCTATTCCTGCCCTGCTTTTATTTTTGACTTATCCTGATCCTTTCATCCCAAGTATTTGCATGGAACACAGATTATTTGTCTGTAAAAGTTCAGATCAATGGCTAATTTGGTTTGAAAGCTCTTATATGATGTGATCATAGACAAAAGAAAAATTGTTTTTCATTAAAACTTGTTAATAGCTTCTGTGGTATTTTAATTATATTTCTGAATGAGAGAAATTTGGGAAGATAGGAATTTGAGGAATAAAAGTTAAAAGAATATCTTTCATCAGTATGAACAAAAGCCTCTTTTTAGGCAAGACTCAGTAAATGTGTGTAACTGCTGCCCTCTTGGGTTGATACAAAGCACATGTTATTAAAAATAATTTGTACTGAGATTTATCTTTCTTCTTTCAAAGGTGTTAAAATCATCACACAACAAGTTCAACCAAGTAAAATCTTACCCAAACCAGTGACAGCAACTCTGCCCACCAGTAGCAATTCCCCTATTATGGTGGTTAGCAGTAATGGTGCAATTATGACAACTAAACTGGTAACCACTCCTACTGGTAAGTTTTCTTGAGCGTCAGTCCATTCATTCATCATACTTATTGAGTAATTTCTCTGTACTAGCAATGTACTTGACATTGGGAATATAGAGATTAATGAGACAGTTCTTCAAAGAGGTCTTTCTTGACTCTTCCCTCCTCCCAACTGAAATTAGCTCTCTGCTATTGTCATGGTCCTCTTCTTTTCCTTTATAACACATACTATAATTTCTAATTACTTAGCTACTTTTTGTCGATTTGTTTAATGTTATTCACCTTGTTAGACCATGAGCTCCATGAGGATAAGGGACCTTGTCTGTTTTATTCACCATATATATGTAGAGCTAGTCTGTAAGTAGGTGTTTAGTCAGGATTTGTTGAGTGAATGAAAACACAGTCCCAGCCCACAAGGATCTCACTCTGATGAGGTTGAGAATCTATATTACTTTACAGTGTAGTTAGCATTACTCAGACTGAGAAAAGCATAGGATGCCATTTTACCCAGTTATGAGAGTATCCAGGCTATGCCCAAGGAAGTGACAGTATAGAACATTTTAAATAGTACCACCCTTTGTGACCTTGAGCAGTTTACTTTAATTCCTCTCAGTCTTTTCCATTGTCTATTTCAATGTGATCATAAAACCTGTACCATAAAGTTATTGTAAGTGTTAAATCAGCTATGTAAAGTCCCCAACAGAGTGCTCAATAGCCATTACTATTAATTAATGTCAGAATTAGCCAGTACCATTATTTTAAATTTGTATAACTCTTACCGAACTTTTTGAAGAGGGCCAGATTTAGATAATAGAATCTAGAGTGTAAAATGATTCCTTTCTCAAGTTTATAAGCTATCATCTATTGGCCATTATATAAAAGTATGTATAAGCATTACCCTTTATCTCCCTTAGGCTTTAATATCTCCATTTTCAGAGACAAAACAGAGGCTTATGTTAAGCAATATGCACAAGGCCACACAGCCAATAAAAGACAGGACTGGGATTTGAATCCAGATCTGTTTGACTCCCAAAACTGCTTTAAAAAAAAAAACTTTGGTAAAATATAGATAACATGAAATTTACCATTTTCACCATTTTTAAGTGTATAGTTCATTGGTATTAAGTACATTCACGTTGTTTTACAACCATTACAACCATCTAGCTCCAGAACTTTTTACATCTTCCCAAACTGAAACTCTGTGCCCATTAAACAATAACTCTGTATTCCCACCTTCCCCCAGTCCATTCTATTTTCTGTCTCTTTGCAAAGTCTATGCTTTAAAAACACTGTTATTCTTGCATTAAATCTATCATTCTTCACCCAAAACTTTTCTCCATTTAGTACAAAGATAGTAGTGTTATGTAGATATGATTCCTCATGTTAGGGAAAGGTAGTGAAAAATAATATTGTGTCTGTGCTTATGTATATATATTAGAATAAGTGTTTCTAATTTTAAAACAAAAGCTTAAGTTGAAATGTTTTCCAGCTATAATTAACTGATTCAAACTGTGTATCTTCATAGCATATTTATTTTACACTAGATTTTTTTTCTGATTTAGATGTATGTTTGTAATCAATTTAAAGTAATTCTACTTAATGTTCTTCCACTTCTCCCTTTTTTGGGTAGTGATTATATTTTAAAACGGTAAATACTAACTGGGTAAAACCATTCTTGGGAGGGGGTTGTTGAAATGGTTATCACAGTGACCCCTGAATCTAATTATCATGAAAAAATTTTTTTCAGTTGAAGAAGGCGTTATCTGAGTTATCTTCATTCTCCCCAAAACTAACGGCTCTTAGGAACAGTGTTAGGAACTTAGAAACAGTGCTTAGGAATAGTGTTTCTGAGTTACCAGATTTGTGACAAACTACAACAGGCTTATCTGGTTAATTTTTAATTCCTGTTTGGGGAAAGAAAAAAGTCCTAGAAATAGTGGGGAAGAATGTAAAGTCCTTTGAGAGATATGAAGAAAAATATTCTAATGGGTCAGTTAAGAGGAAATATGTAAATAGTGGACTTTTTAGGCTAAAAAGAAATATTCCTGGTAACTCTTGGCAGCTTCAACTTTAATCTCTAGTAAAATGATGGAATAACTCTTTAAAAGATGGAAATATATTTAGAGGGTAACAGAGTACAAAACTGTAAAAATTTATAAAATTTTAGGCAAACAATATACTGCCTTATTTGCTGAGTGCTGCCGTTGGGTTTGGCATTGAGACAGCATAAAACAGATGCAGAGACCTTGAAATCTATAACAGAAATACCTAAAATGCTCTGGCAGGAAAGATGATTAAATTTAAGTTTCTTTTGGCATCAAACTAGTGGAAGAAGGGTAGTGGAAGAAGGGAACAGACTTGGTTATACTTTTTCTTGGGGTTAGTAATTTGATGCAACACATCACAAAATTTTACGTGTAAAATTAATTCAAATTGAGTTGGCTATAGTTCTTGCTATGTGCATTGAAAACTGGCTATAAATTGTTACTTAATGACTTGACACCTTGAAATTCCATTTTCAAGTTAAAGCAATGTAGATTATGTTGAATTATAGTTAAACTGTATAAATCGTCATTCTTCTAAAAGTTATGACAAGTTTTTCTCTTGACTTTTCCCTTTTATAGGCACACAGGCAACCTATACTCGGCCAACAGTGAGCCCATCTATAGGTCGGATGGCTGCAACCCCTGGAGCTGCAACCTACGTGAAAACTACCAGTGGTAGCATTATTACAGTAGTACCCAAATCATTAGCTACCTTGGGGGGCAAGATAATTAGCAGTAATATAGTTTCTGGTAGGTATATCTGAAATACGTTAAAGGTACAGGTGACCAATAAGAGGAAAACCATTTCACTGTTGAAGGATTCTGTTTGATCGCAGTTTTCTGCTTAGAAATCTATAGCTTTGTTTTTAGTCCTGATGTTTTAGTGATTAGGTATAGTTTTTTTAGTTCTAGTATTAAATCTTCATATCTTAAGCTTTTGAGAGTTTTAGAACATTTAGTTGCATTTAATCAGAATGGAAGGATTATGGTTTACATTTGCATAGAGATTTTTCATTTACAAAGTATTGCCCCATTTATCAATTCATTCATACCTCATAACTCTGAAATAGTTGGTATCAGCCCCAGTCTACAGGTACAGACGTATTTAAGTTTAGAGGATGAACTTGACCTGTCCAAAGCCATACAAGCTAGATAGTGGAAGAACTAGTATTTATTAGTCTAAATATGTTTGAGGGATCGTATCTCATAATTTCAATTACTAATGTCACTTTAGCATATTAAAAATAAAAATACTTGAATATTTTTATTTGCTTTTCACCATTTATATTGGCTATTTACTTTTTAAAAATGTTTTACTCAGATAGTAAAGGCTAATATTTATTGGTATTTTGGAACCTTACCTGGTTTTTATTGGCTCATTTATTCCTGCAATATTTGCGTTGTGTACCCTGAAGTGGAATGTTAACACGGTATCCATTTTCATTGATTATTATTTTTTAATTAAAATGATGTGAATAATCTCTGACCAAGCAAACCCTGTGGACTTTAACTGTCTACCATTTTTGTAGACGAGCCGTATTTTGTACGCCCCAGGTGAATTGTTCTAACATTTTAAAGTGAAGGGATTGAAGTTCCTGGCAGTAATATGATGTTGCTGATAACTCAAGGAGTGAAAAAAAAAACAAAGCAGGGCATGGTATTGGCATAAAGCACTATATTTAAAGCTGCTAATTTTGGCTCTACTTTTTAAGTGTAAGCTTCAATGTTTGCCAAACTGAGGAGGGTGAAACCAGTAGGGAAAGAATCATCATACTCCAGCTTTTAAGAGGATATTTTAAATAACACAGTTAAAACTCAAATTATAATTTATTACCTGACAATATCTTTAAATAGTATAGAGCACATACTTAAACATTTTTCAAAAAGTAATCATGTTTTTTATTAGTGTATAGCTTTTTATGACCATAAGGGTTTTTCTTTACTTAGATATGAATTCTTAATATCATATAGCTTGAAGGAATGTCTACATGTCATGAAGCCTCTGTTTTCAAACCTTATTTATGATTTATCTGCTTTGTATGAGGTGAGAGCAATACAGGCAAGCACATGGCCCTAGAAGCAAAGAGGCAGTGAGATATATACCCTACACGTGTATACATTTCATCCACCTTTGTTTTTAAATATGAAGTAACTCATGGTTAGTCGCTATTTCAAGTGTATGGGTATACAGAGGAAGAGTTCTTAAACTTTTTCAGCACTATAGGATATACTGGGCTCATAGCTGAAATAGCTTTATTCATTGCATGGAGCTCATTTTGCCTCAACCTTTGCTTCACTATTTGACACTTTAATTCTAAAGAACTTCTCTCATTTCTGACTGCTTTAAACTGATCCTTATGTTACATATCAATATTCTTTATAAAGATAGTTTTCTTATTTTTTTTTTAAATTTATTTATTATTTATTTATTACTTATTTATAGCTGTGCTGGGTCTTCGTTTCTGTGCGAGGACTTTCTCTCGTTGCGACAAGCGGGGGCCACTCTTCATCGCGATGCGCGGGCCTCTCACTATCGCGGCCTCTCTTGTTGTGGAGCACAGGCTCCAGACGCGCAGGCTCAGTAGTTGTGGCTCACGGGCCTAGTTGCTCCGCGGCATGTGGGATCTTCCCAGACCAGGGCTCGAACTCGTGTCCCCTGCATTGGCAGGCAGATTCTCAACCACTGCGCCACCAGGGAAGCCCCAGTTTTCTTATTTTATAATACTCTTGTTGTTCCATGATACTGGGATTATCGGTTAGTTTATTAGTAGTTTTCAATCCCTGTCTTATCACAGTAAACCGATAAGCCTGGTTGGATGAATTTAGATAGTTTTCTGCCTTCATCCATGATCAGATGCTGGGTACTAGAGTCCGTGCCCCCACCAGCCCACAACCAAAAAGAAATGCTTTTCTTAAAATATATTCAAACACCTGGCTGTAAGAATAGAAGGCTTTAAAAAAATGATATTTTCCCCTTTATTGTGGGGAATTTGGAAAATACAGAAAGGTATACAAAGAAAATTAAAAACCTGTAATTTTCGCCATCTAGAGAAATATGTTAAAATTTAAGTGTATATATTTCTGTTTATTCCTTTTTCTATTTAGATTTTTATATAAATGTTTTTGTGTATATATGTATAATTTTAAAATTAAATTTAGATCTAATATAATTGGTTTTAATCTTTTTTCATATAATAATATCATTTTCCCATTCCATTAAATGTATTTTGATACCCCACCCCCGCCCCAGATTAATGACTATGCAGTGTTCTCTCATATGATGCACCATGATTTAACTGTTTATTCATTGTTGAGTGTTTTAGGTTACTTAACAATTTTTTTTGTCATAAATAATCCTGTGATGAACATCATTATACATAAATTATTATGTGAAGTTCTTATTTTCTTTGTATAATATACTGGAAGGCAAGTTCATGCTTTCAAAGTGCTTTCTAGAAAGGTCAAGTTTTTGTTAGAATAAGCAATTAAGTGGAAGGCATGACTATTTTTGCAGTTATTTAATTCATATCTTATGGAATCAAATATTTACTTATATGTGTATATAGAGAGAGAACTATCAGATATGTAAGTCTTTTGGAGAGCTTTGTTGAAGGTTGGTTGAAAAATCGTGCCTATTTTATGCAGAAGATGGGCTCCTTCAGAGATAAACTCATTATCTTGACTCTAAGGACATTATGAGAACCTTTGACAATGGCAGGACTTGATTTTGATTCCCTTGATCTTTAGTACAATGTCCAGGCAAGGCTTGCAGTCTATATACTTGTCCATTTGTTCATTCGTTTGCTCATTCTTTGAGCAAAGTAACACATAAAACATTATTCAAAAAACCAAGATTGTCAGAGTGATTTAAGAATCTGTGAATAGTAAAATCTGGGCCAATAAATTTGTGTTCTTTAAGCCTACCTACCATAATGCTCAAACTTTTACAAGCATCTTATTTTTGAATAGGAATCTCTGGAATGCGTCAGTATCATGGCCCATGATCCAAATGTGATTCACATTTACTTGCACCCATTGTATCTTGACTCTTTATAAGTAAAGACTGTATGTATAGGTGAGTTCTCTAATACGCTATGAACTAGATATGGGGTCGGATGCTGTGATGCACCGTGATGTACATGAGGTGCATTCTCTGCCCTAAAGAATGCTAAACAGGTGAACTTGTATAGTCTCTTGTAACATGAGAACTATACACTGAATACTATGAAAACATAGAGGAAGACTTTATTTATTTATTTGTTTATTTATTTTTGGCTGTGTTGGGTCCTTGTTGCTGCGTGTGGGCTTTCTCTAGTTGGGGTGAGCAGGGGCTACTCTTCATTGCAGTGCGTGGGCTTCCCATTGCGGTGGCTCCTCTTGTTGTGGAGCACGGGCTCTAGGCATGTGGGCTTCAATAGTTGTGGCACGTGGGCTCTGTAGTTGTGGCTTGCGGGGTCTAGAGTGCAGGCTCAGCAGTTGTGGTGCACGGGCTCAGGTGCTCCGCGGCATGTAGGATCCTCCTGGACCAGGGATTGAAGCCATGTCCCCTGCATTGGTAGGCTGATTCTTAACCACTGCGCCACCAGGGAAGTCCGAGGAAGACTTTTTTTTAAATGAGTAATACTTCTTTCTTCAATATAATGTAGATGTCACCTGAGATATAGAAACATGCTATTGGAATTTTAAACTTTTATAATTTGATAATTCTAGTCATAAATTGTATTCTTAATTTATTCATAATTGTAATATAATGCTGTACTTGCTTTTCCTTATGCTATGCCTTTTTCTTCTATTTTCTAACATTGCCCCCACCTCCCATTTTGTTAAGCTGGTGAACTTGGTTTGCAACTGTCTCATAAATTGACATACCTGTAATGGAAAGGATTTGACATTTTCATAGTTATAAATATAATTCATTTGTTAAGCAAGTTTTGTCAAAAAAGTGATCCTTGTACTTTGGTATGGAGTTAAATCTTGATTTACATTTCCTTGAGATAGTTTTTAATGCTTACTTTCTAAGAACACTTTTTTTTTTTTTTTAATTTATTTTTTATTTTATGGCTGTGTTGGGTCTTCGTTTCTGTGCGAGGGCTTTCTCTAGTTGTGGCAAGCGGGGGCCACTCTTCATCGCGGTGCGCGGGCCTCTCACTATCACGGCCTCTCTTGTTGCGGAGCACAGGCTGCAGACGCGCAGGCTCAGTAATTGTGGCTCACGGGCCCAGCTGCTCTGCGGCATGTGGGATCTTCCCAGACCAGGGCTCGAACCCATGTCCCCTGCATTAGCAGGCAGATTCTCAACCACTGCGCCACCGGGGAAGCCCAGAACACTTTTTTATTAACCAGATATTAGGTGAGGGAGCATTGTCAGAGGAGGCATCATAATCACATATGAGGGACTGGAGTTAATTAAGAGTTAAAGTTGATGTAAGTGAATAAGAGGCAGCTTGGTTTTTGTGGCTCTTAACAGTTCACTATTCAGAGACTGCAGGTAAAGGGAAAAACATTTGTGAAACTGGCCCACAGATAAAAGTGCTTTTTTATGTTACCTGAGCATGTTACCTTGGACTGATGAAGCATTAGATGATGGCAAGTGTATTATAAGATATTGTAACAAGATGGCCAAAAACTGGCATATAACTAGAATATTCTTATTCTTGTGCAATCTTATTTCTAAAACTAGTAAGGAATGCTAAGGTTTCCCAGTAGAAAAGATTAAATTTTAACTTTTATTCTTGAGGGTATATTAATCAGTTGTGTTTTTAATGTGTACCCATTCTGTGCTTAGTCATTTGATAAATGATACGCAAGCCTATAGCAGAAAAATATGACTTGCCTGTTTTCATAGGCAGAGAAAATTATAGGTGCAGAAGTAGAACTGGGATTGGTGTGCTCGAGGACCAGTGTGGAAACCAGCACATTGAAGGAGAGGTATATATTGGATAATCCTGAAAATTAAGGTCTGATGGAACCTGGAGGGCTAAGCAGAGGAGTTTGGTCTTTGTGTGGTAGGTAATAGGAAGCCATAGTAAAAGGAGTTACTTGTTAAACTAGAGTTTATGGTGTGTATTTTGGAGTAGGAACAAATAAGATCTAATTGGTGGATCTAAGGCCAGATTATAAAGGATTCTGAAACCCAAGACAGGAAGTTGGAACTAAATACAATGGGGATTTGGAAGGTTTTTGACCAATTTCACATGTTGTTGGTTCTTGATATGGTGAAATGAGTTTTTTTTGTTTTTTTGTTTTTTTAGGATGTTTGCTATGGCAGGATGCATCAGAGCTATTTGAATGATAGAGAAACTTGAAATAGGGAGAAAATATGGGAAGCCAAAAGAGATGTGGGCCTGTCTGTTGAGCTGGCATTGATAACATTTTGAAAGAAGACATATGTTGGTGACAAATTTAGTTCATTCACATACTCGTTGAACGATTACTTGAGTAATTGCCGTATGGTGTGTGCTAAGCACTGAGGAGTCAGTGGCGTGAAAAGATACAGTGTGGAGCTAAGGGGCTTTCATTTTGTTAGAGGGTACAGGGAGTGAAGACAAGGCAAGAATCAAAGATTGACACCAGGATTTCCAACTTGAACAATTAGAAGAATATAGGGTATAAATTTGATAGGTAGATAGATTTGATAGGTGGAAGAGAAGCAGTTTGTGGAAGGATGTGGGGGAGAGGGTAAGATAATATGTTTGGATCAGTAGATACAGATCTACTACACAGATGTTAATGATGGAAAATATAAGTTTATATATATAAGTATATAAATTAGGGTTTCATCCTCAGACTTTTCAGAATGCTGCAGGTGATGAGTATACGTTTCATCTGACTTGGTCTGTGACTGTGTTTATTTTATCTTTTTCTTGTCACATAAAAATAAATGACATTTCTTTTCATCAATTTTCTCTGTAGTCTAGTGTTATATGAGAATTTTGATACATATTTACCTCTTTTTTATGTTATTTTTTGAAGAGTTTTCCTATCACACTAGTCACATAGGTAATACCATTGAGTTTGGGAGAAATGTTTGTCATGGAATAGAGCTTCTAATTTGTTTCAGTTAACTAGTCAGGAGAGGAATATTGATGGGGAAGCAGATAGTGATATTTTTAGATTCTGAGTTTGGTGTGTAGGCCCTCAGATTCCAAAAAGATGAATGCTGTAAGAGTCAATTCTTAATATTCTCTCATTCTAGGAGAACTTGTAATTTATTATTCCAGGCCTTCATTTTCATCCTCATGACAGCCTTCACGTCATCTAGGGATGACATCAACTACATGTATTAATTGTATACAACATAAACAGAAGTAACCAAATATCACTAGTCCTTAACTCGGGCCTCCTTTTCTCCCCCCTTCTTTAAGGAACGACTACCAAAATCACTACAATCCCAATGACTTCCAAGCCCAATGTGATTGTTGTGCAAAAGACTACAGGAAAAGGAACCACCATTCAAGGCCTCCCGGGCAAAAACGTTGTCACAACATTGCTAAATGCTGGAGTAAGTAAGAGCTTGAACTGCAGACTCAGCAATCCACTAAGAATTTTAAAGACCAGCTATACAAATATTTGTCTAAGGACTTCAGAACCCACAATGGCCGGAATGGCTTGATTTACCCCTACTGTGATGTAATAACTGTTAAAAAACACCACCTACTGATGCCATTTTTTACAGTAATTTCTAAAACATGTTGTTCATAGCTAGGTTGCTTATGACCATGATTTAGATGCTTAGCTTGGTCCAGATGGAAGATTCCACTGGGTTAACTACAGAGGGACCTCTGTCAGAGGACAGTTTATTCCTGCTTTTGGCCAATAGATACCAGTCTAGTATTTCACCTAGGCTAGGCAAAGAGAAATATTTGGGACTAAGACTAAATTAATGACAACGATTTGTTACTTTCATTTTTACTTCTTTGAGCTAGTGAAAAAAAATCAAATAAATAACAGATTCATTTATAGTTCTGAAGGCAGTTGTTAAGAGGTTAAGAGATTTGGAGTTAGCCAAACCTAGGCTTTGTCTCTGAGTATCATAATTGTTTGACTTTGGCTAACTTATTCGACTTCTCTCATCCTTAATTTCCTCATTTGTACGTTGGGGATGATGATCTCTACCAGTGAATTTGTTGAGTAACTAACTGGTAGCTGTTGAAAGTGCTTAGAGCAGTGCCTGGCACATAGGAAGTCCTCAATAATTTTTTTTTTCTTACTGTTATTACTCTTCGTACTTAACTGTCTAGGTTTGGTAGTGTCCCTACTTCGCTAGAAAAAAAAATGCTGTACTTCATTGTAGTTGATCTCTAGTAGCTTCCTAGGCATCACAGTCTTTACAATGTTGGTAGGGGTCTAGTATTAGATTTTTTCATCACGTGGGAAAACATAGATTGTTCCTAGCCTTAGTTCACACAGTAAGCCAAAAGTAAAGCCAGGATTAGAATTCAGATTTTCAGAACGCTTTATCTTTTGGTTTGTAATTTCATGGAACTTGATATTAAAAGAGGGGAGTGCCATGTACTCTAGGTCCTATGGTCACATAGATCTAAGAATAGTGTGTGTGAGTACTAGCTGCTATATACATCTAATAGCAACAGTTTGACACAGGAAATGATAGTCAAACAAGCAGATCAGAGTATAAGACCATCCGCTTAACCACATATGTACATGTACCTGTACTCATAACTTGCTTACCTGTGCATGCGTAAACACACACACACACCAGAAGAGCTTTTTCAAAAAATAGCCTGCTAGTTGGTTTTGATTGGTTTTGAATGGTCTTTATAATTATACTTGGACAGGGCCCATTGAGCTACTTAATATAAGGGCATGGCCACTTGCAAACTAGCAGCTCTTGGCAAATGAGCTAGAGCTCTTTCCAGAGATGCTGCTGTGAAGGGTGTACGTGTATTAAAATAAGTAATCACATGATTGGCAGACACTCCATGTTTCCCTTAGATAACTGCAGCAGATATTTAAACATGTGAATTTTGTAATCATTTATCTCTAAATTCACAGAGTGATTACCTTTTTGCCAGCTCACCTGGGTGCTTTGTTTTTACTGGCTGCAAAGTTTAGATGGCCACACATTTAGGTGATGATGACTAAAAGAAAAACTGATAAGGTGAAAAAATTTCAGATCCTTTCCTTTTTAATTTTATGGATTTAAATTTTTTAAATTTTAATAGTTTAGTAAAATGACTGTATTTGAATTTAATTTAGTTAAGCTCAAGTATTGACTCCATAAATGACCAGAAAATGGTTCTTAAGAATAAAGCAGATGAAAATGGTGAAAAGTTAATGGGCTTAAACTATCTAGTTAATAGACTAAAGTGATATTAGTAACATGCTGATGTGGGAAATGTCCTAAGTTTTTTCTTTGTATTTTCCCATGTAACCTCAGAAAGAATGTTAATACCTCTGCTGATTTCATCTCTTGCCCATACTGTTTCACATAGGCATTCTGCTATATATCCTTATAATTTCATGTTTGGGGAACTGAGGCAGTTTATTTTGTATGTGAACATTTGGCTATTGGTAAAATGCACAGTAATTTTTTTATTACACATATGTTCATTTCAGATAAACTGTCAATAAAGTTGAATGTTGAGGGGACAAGACCTATAGTCCCAACAGTTAGAGATAACCATTGTTAGCATTTTAGTATATATTCTTCTATAATTTTTGACTCTATTTTATATACATATTCTGTGAATGAGACAGTATAAGTATTCTTACATAAGGTGATTTTTTAAATTCACTCACCAAGAAATATGTAATGCCTTCTTAGGACAGAAGGTTGGTCAGAGGACTTCTAAGATCATTTCAACTAGGTCTAAGATTTTTGATCACCTGGAAACATTGTACTTTGTTGCAGAGTTTACAGCCCTTTGCCCATCATCCTGGTAAAACCTTTCTGTGATTTTCAGTGAAAAAATGCATATAAATCTCATATATTTACTGACTTCAATTTAGGGAGAAAAGACTATTCAGACGGTGCCAACAGGAGCAAAGCCAGCTATTATCACTGCTACAAGACCCATCACCAAAATGATTGTAACTCAGCCAAAAGGAATAGGTTCCACAGTTCAACCAGCAGCTAAAATCATCCCAACAAAAATTGTTTATGGGCAGCAAGGGAAAACACAGGTATGCTAAGATATGGTGATTTTTCTTGACTCTGGTATATTTTAAATTCCTAGAAAAGATCAGTAATATTTAAAGAATCAGATTATTAGAAGTTATGATTGAATGTATATAATCATCTGTTTTCAAAACAGTACTTTTCAGTACTTAAAAAAATATATATCTTAAATATTTGTGTCATGTCATGAGCAAAGGTTAGAGAACAGAATCCCCTTGGAGGCACAGTGGATAAGAATCTGTCTGCCAATGCAGGGGACACGGGTTTGATCCCTGGTCTGGGAAAATCCCACATGCCGCGGAGCAACTAAGCCCGTGCGCCACAACTGCTGAGCCTGTGCTCTAGACCCCGTGAGCCACAACTACTGAAGCCGTGCCCCACAACAAGAGAAGCCATTGCAAGGAGAAGCCCACGCACCGTAACGAAGAGTGGCCTCCGCTCGCCACAACTAGAGAAAGCCTGCGTGCAGCAACGAAGACGCAACGCAGCCAAAAAAATAAATAAAATTAAATCTTTGAAAAAAAAAAAAAAGAATCCCCTTGGAATAAAATTTGCTGAAGGTATATATTGTTTTTTGAGAAGAAGATGGTTGAGGGATGATGGTAGTTATTCATAATCTCTCAAAGAAAAGTATTTATTTTTTTATAAGCTTATATGGGCTTTGAAAGCACTTTGGATATTATAAAATTTGATTTACTTGAAACCTAAATAATGGAGAAGCTGGAGATCTGTTCATTTTTCAACAAGTAAACGATAAGGGAGCTTTTCTGGAGATTTGTCTGGGAAATTGAGGCTCGGGATTTAATCCTGTGTTGCTGGGCTACTGTTTATTTTGCAGGTACTTTACTTTTCTGAGAATATCAAAGGAATCGATGTCAGCTTTGGTTGAGAAATGCTATCCTAGGATTTTTGTAAAAGATACTAATTTACCTATAAACTAATAATTTGCCTTTAGAATCAGTTCCCTCAGTGTTATAGCCAAATAGTTTACATATCTAAACAATAAGTTTTGTGATTTTCTAATAAGTTCAAATTGCCTTTAAATTTCAACTGTAACAGTTTCATTTGCTCCATCATCTAAGTCATAACCCATGTTTTCATTCTTGAATTTTTGGAAATGGTGACTTAAAGAGTCTGAAAAGGTTTAGAAACTTATATATGGGAGAAATAAAAAATAATTGTGAAGTAACATTTTTATTCCATGCACCCAATTGAAGTTAACTCCCAGAGTCCAAATTTTGAAGTGAAATGGTTCACTGTGAAACTTTTCTACCATTTCACTTGTTGTAGTGTCTGTGGTTTTGACCTTTGCCAAGAGTTGATCTATCGCATGTTCCTTATCGATTCTAATAGTTGTCTAAATTAGTGTTCCTCTGGGGATTTCTTCAAAGATGACTTAGGTCCTTAGCAATTTTACTTTTTGCAGTTGTGTTAATTAGGAATTTCATTTGGTTGCTAAAGAAAAGAAACCTGAAGAACAGTGGCTTAAACAAATTAGGGTTTCATTTTTATTATGTTGATAAATATTCAGAGGAAGGAAATCCTGGACTGTTATTGTGACTCAAAAATTCCCCTGGGAATCTAGGCTCCTTGTGTCTTTCTGTTATGCCATCCTTAGTTTGTGACTATCATTCTACTGTATAACCTACAGACTGTAAAATGACTCCTGAAGTCATTACAGGCAAGAAAAAACAGGGGCAAAGGCTCTTGTTAGAATCATAGCTGTTGTAATGTAGCATGTACCGCTTGAAATTTTGTATGTGGCCTGCTATAATTTGTTCATAGATTGAATTAGTCTTTGATGAACAGTGCTGTGCGCAAAGTATAATAAATGTACAGAGTACTGTTTTCTGTGTCAGGAAAGTATTTGTTTCATCATGACCTAGAAGTTAAGCATTTTTATAAATGCTCTAAATTTATACTGGTTGTATTTTTGCTTGTGTTCTAGGTTCTTATTAAACCTAAACCAGTGACGTTTCAAGCTACAGTTGTTAGTGAACAAACAAGGCAGCTGGTCACGGAAACATTACAGCAAGCATCCAGGGTGGCAGAGGCTGGTAATTCATCTATTCAGGAGGGAAAAGAAGAACCACAGAGTTATACAGATAGTAGTTCCTCTTCTACGGAGTCCTCCCAAAGTTCCCAAGGTAAGATCCATTTTACTTCTGATTTATGTAATTACTGCTGACATAGTGCCCTAGTTCCAAAATAGTTGAATCTAGGGATCTCAAACAAACATGTATGCTTTGACTTGTTAGTTCTTTTGATTTTATTGTCTTTTGTTTGATATGTAATCAGTGAGCAGAAGTTCTGTTTTTGGTAAGGCTTATTACCATCCTTTCCTGCCTGGCATATGTTCATCAAGTAATTGGTAAATTTTAGATGATGATTTTGGCAGGTAGGTATTATCAAACTGGATAGAGCTGTGATTCCTTCTGTTTGCTTTGAGTAAGTAGGAGAAGTATGCAAGAAAGTGAATATACCTTTTGAAATGGTTGTTGCTGAATCTTGAGAAAGGATCAAGGTGGTCAGAGGTGGGGCCATAAGTGGGCTGTAAGTGGGTGATCATACATTGCAGTTTGCATGGGACAAGTCTTAGTTTATTTCTGTTCTAGAATAATTAGTAATAGCGTTCGCTTTCACTCTCAAAAGTGTTCCAGTTTAGATGATAATTATATGGTTGTCCTAATTATAAGGAAGGTGCTATGAAGCCAGACTCCATAATAGGGAAAATCATTATCCTTAGTGCTATTTTAATTATGTTGTTCTAGGAAGTCACTTGAAATAGACTCATGATCATAAGCTTTGAGACTCTCTACAAATATAGTACCCGTGTCTGTCAGTTACCTTAACCACCCATATTGTCAGATAGTGTATTTATGCCTGTACTTATAAGCTCTGATATATCCAAACAAAACTGTTTATCTTCTCTTGATCATTCCTCACTCATTCCATTTCCTCTCCTCACCTCTCCATTATTGTCTCTGGAATGCTTTCTTAGCACCTTCACTTTTCTAATACAGTTTCTTCATATTGTGCAGGAATTATTATTTTAACTCTTCAATGGAATCTTCCCAGATTAGTCTTACTAATGGTTCAAATTGCTGATTATTCCATTAATTCAATTTGACATTTATTTATTAGTTTATACTGTGTATTAAGCTTCATGAGAAAGCTTCATGAAGGAGGTAGCATTTGAAATGGTCTTTGAAAACTCATCAATTAAAAATTAAAATGCTGATTTTAACAAACAAACAATATGGCACTCATTTTAGAAATTGGATAATTTCTTCTGCATATTATCAATAATAGTAATATTTTCTGAATCAATTTGCTAAGATTTAATTTATCATTCTGTATTGATTATGAATCAGTTTATGTCTAGTTATAGTAAGATGATGCTTATTCTCTATTTCTTTTAGACTTACTGATTTGATATGTATAGAGTCCATTCTTAGTTTAACTCATCAGATGCTTTTTTTTTTCTCTTTTATTTTTAAGTCTGTAGTTATTTGAATAATACCAGCCTTTTTTGCCCTTGAGAAATATTCTCATAGTGGGCAGGTAAAATGTTTAGGTTACGAATTGGTACTGAAATGGGGACTTGAACAGTAGATGTCTGTGTATACATGATCTCAGGTTATCTTTTGAAATTGCTAGTTTTTTCCCAAGAGAGCTATAAGCCAATCATTACTTCCCTAACATGCCATTTCATTAGTGAGCCTTCAATTTTCATTCTAAGAAAGGGACAAAAATTTGGCTGTTTTTGGAACTGATTGAGTGTAAAGTTTTCTGCTCTTTGATCTGTTACTATACATGGCATCATTTATTTTTATTTTTGTTGTTTATCTTTCATTGCATATTACTTCTTTTTAGAATATTCTGTCCCCAGGGTCTAAAAAAAAAAAAAAAAAATAGAATATTCTGTAATACAGAAAAAATTCACCATTCAAAGTAGGTATATGTAATATAGTTGACTATAAAGCCAGTTTTTATAATCCGCATTTACTCCTCTCACCGTATCCCTGTATAGTTCCTTAGTATATTCTCACAAAGACAAGGGGCTGGGAATATATATGCTATGATTTAACAGAAAGGGATAAAGGGCTTTTTTGGGTTTTTGGGGTTTTTTTTTGGCCACACCTCAGGGCATGTGGGATCTTAGCTCGTCGACCAGGGATCAAACCCACGCCCAGTGCAGTGGAAATGCAGAATCTTAACCACTGGACCACCAGGGAAAGGGATAAAGGTTTTGATCAGTCTAAGACTCATGTTTGGTTTTCAAGGTATAAGAGGGTCATACCTACGGGGAATAGAAGCACTATATAAGAGTCCATTCTTTCTTTATATTGCTTTTGTAGTTTTTAGCGCACCTCTTTTTAGTAACTTTTAATGTAATTTCAAACTTAAAAAAGTTGCAAGAAGATTGAAAAGAACTCCTGTGTATATTCTTTACCTAGATTCACCACTTATTTGTATTTTGCCCTATTTGCTTTGTTGTTGATTCTCTTTCTGTCCCCCTATGTGTTTATAATTTTTAAATTTTTTAACCATCTGAGAGCAAGTTGTAGATATTATGTCCTTTACCTCTAAATACTTACATTTGTAGGTTTATATTTCTTAAAGGTTAGTCTGTTCATAACTAAAATACAGTTATCAAAATCAAGACATATGAAGTTACAGTTCTGTAATCTACAATCCACTCAAATGTCATCAGCTGTCCAATCATGTTCTTTGTAGTTTTACCACCACCTGCCCCCCACCACCAGTCCACAGTCCAAATTAGGATCATGCATTACATTTAGTTGCATTTAATGGTCATGGCTCTTTATTTTCCTTAAATTTGGATAATCCTCTAGCCTTTCTTTGTGTTTCTTGATCTTGACATTTTTGAAGGAAATAATTAGTTACTTTGTAGAATAGTCTTCAATTTGGTATTGTCTGATGTTTCTTTATCATTTGATTCAGCAGGAATTCCACAGATGTGATATATCCTTAGCTTTGTCTTATCAGGAGGCCCTGATGTCAGTTTGTCCCAATATTGATGATGTTAATGTTGATCTCTTGGTTAATTAAGATGATGTCTTCCCGTTTTTTTTTTGCATTATGAAGTTACCATATTTCCCTCTGAGATTAATGGTAATTTATGGGAGATGCTTTGAGACTATATAAATATCACATTCCTCATAAAACATTTATCTACTAGTTTAAGCATCCATTGATAATTTTCTAAAGCCCATTATTTGTTATATAGTTGATAGTTGGCATTCTACTGTAAGAATGAATCAACTTTGCTTGACTTCATATCCTTTTTCTGGTGACTTCCTTTACACAAGTCTTAGAATAAGGATGTCTTTTATGCCAAGGAATTTCTTGATTCTTCTCGTGGTTTCTAAACTTTCCCCACCATTCCCCACCCGCAAGGAGGAGCAATTTAGGCCTTATACCTTATTTCTGAACTATCTCCTCACAGGCTAGAATAGAGACCTTCATCTTCACCTTGTTTTGGCACTTTCCTTGATCATCCTAGGAGGGTTCATCACTCCTTCTATATACTACGCTTCCGAAGTTGCTTTGTATTTTATCATTGATCATTTTATTGTGTACTTTTTTTTGTTTGTTTAATATAATTATTTTCTTTTCCACTAGGCTACTAGCTTCTCAAAGGCAAGGATCATATTCATCTCTATATATTCAATATTTAGCGAAGAGGTTAGCTAGCTCTAAGTAGACACCCAGTAAAAGTCCCTGAATGAACAAACAGCAGAACAGCAACCATAATAACTGTGGTACGGAGTTAAACTTCAGCCTTATAAACTAATTTTTGTCTCCTGAGTCCAAAACATTTTTTCCTTTTTGACGTTTCCCCTAACCTAGTGGGTGGGCCTTTTAAGCTGTATACCCCTGAAGTATTTTTACATACTGATAGATAGATGACCAACCCTAATAGTTCAAGGTCATACTTGCCTAGATCACTTACTGAAGATTGGGCCGTATGCCTTCCACAGCTCCTGAGCTTTCCTTCCTATTTGGATCTTCTTATTTTCCCTTTCTCACTTGGGAATAGGGTTATTGGGCTTATTGGGTTCTAGATTTTTTTAAAAAAAGAAAGAAAAAATGTTAAAAGTTTTCTTTATTTATATTCTCTTTATTTCCAAAAGGTTTTAAGGTAGATTAGCTAGAATATAAGACTATATGAAGTAAAATGGAAGAGAAAAAGGAGACAAAATCAAGGGTAAGGATTTAAGATGGAACATGGCATGAGGCAAATATAAAAATGCATCCTGTAAAGACATTGCTTTAAGTAGGCCACAACTTGGTTTCTAGGATGATTCTTCCAGAAGCTTCATGATCTTGGTAGGTCATGGTGAGGGTGAGGAATAAATCGAGGTTAAGCAAAACATACTTATTGCAGAACTTTTCAGAGCCTTTATATGCTAATATATGTTATGAAAGATGAAGGATATAATGTAAAATGCCCCCAACTTTTTTGACCATGGAAGCCTTCTTTTGCAGAACATCTTTTTAAAAAAAATTTATTTATTTACTTTTGGCTGTGTTGGGTCTTTGTTGCTGCGCACGGGCTTTCTCTAGTTGCGGCGAGTGGGAGCTACTCTTCATTGTGGTGCGCACGCTTCTCATCGTAGTGGCTTTTCTTGTTGCGGAGTGTGGGCTGTAGGCGTGCGGGCTCAGTAGTTGTGGCTCATGGGCTCAAGAGCACAGGCTCAGTAGTTGCGGTGCACGGGCTTAGTTGCTCCACGGCATGTGGGATCTTCCCGGACCAGGGCTCGAACCTGTGTCCCCTGCATTGGCAGGTGGATTCTTAACCACTGCGCCACCAGGGAAGTCCCTTTTGCAGAACATCTTGAGAAATTAATGTTCTCTGGAACATGTGGGGCAAAGCTGTATAAGCAGTTAAATACTGTGAAGGCCTTGGGCTTTATGACAGTACTTCAGAGGGAAGGTACCTATTACATCATGGAAGGGATATAGACAACTTGGGTTTAGTTTAGAAGAGATGGTTTAGATGCATAAGGCATCTGAGAATCATTTTATGTGAAGAATGGTAGGTGGAGACAGGACATTTATCATGGAGAAGAGAAGATGAAAATTGGGTGGGGTTGTGGGGGACACGGAACTGTTGTCAGTTATCTTGAGGACTGTGACATGGAAGAGGGAAAAGAATTGGTCTTTGGTAGGTACATGGACAGAGCTAGAACCATTGAGTAGCAATCAGAAGACCTGTTTCCACTCTATATAAGAAAATTTTCTAATTGTCATAACAGTGCAAAGATGGAAAGAAACTGTCTTAGAAAGTGAGTTCTGTGGTGCTGGATTCCTGGACTGTTAGGGATATTTTGAAGATGTTAGCATAGGATTGATGATAGTATTAAAAATACTTTTAGATTGTCTTTTCTAGCTGAGAGATCTTATGATTCTATGCAAATGTGATATAGGCTTTTTATAGTAAAGATATAGGAGACATTCTTCCATAGAGATGCCTGAATCTGCCTTTGGATATAGCAATACAGTGTTTATCTCTAGTATCTAACATGTAGTAGATGCCCAATAAATATTTGTTAAATGACCTGTGGGGAAAGATATCTGAGGGTCAGTAGGCCATCATCCTCAAGAGACATAGGAAAGTCTAGATGGATGCACACTGCATAATCAAATGGATCAGGCTCCTGGTGTCTCAGTCATTGCACTCTGATCCCAGCATCAGACTTGGTAGGCAGTAGATTTATCTAGTCTAAGCATAAGCCAAAAGTAGAGAGGAAAATCACTCAAGGAGTGTTTTTCACATTTAGGTTCGTACCCTCATTCTGTGTCACAGCAGTTGGGGGTGCTGCATTGGTGCTTTGTATGGTCAGCTATACTTTCTGAGTATGGGCAGAAAGAGAAAGACCAATCTCCCCAGTCCCTATGGGATGATGTTATGTGGGGTGATGTCTCTGACAGGTAGTCCCATGTGGAAATTTGTTCTCCTTTTCCAGTCTTATTCTACCTTATCTCTCTACCAGTGCAGTTTTTGCTTTCTTCTGTATATTCAGTGTGTGTATTTTACAGAGTTGGGTTGCAAAGTCATTCTTTGCCTATAGGTCCTCTCACCTAGCCAGGGGTACTTATAGCATCATGAGAAATTCTTAAAATTGAGAACTTAGTTTATATAAAACTAATGATTCCCTAATATAATCAGTTCTCTTAAGTTTAAATTCTATATATCAACTTAGAATGAGTAAAGAAAAACTGTTATATGCCTCATGTGGCATTTGATATTACTACAGGATATTGTCCTTCAATCATCTAGATTTTTTTTGAAGGTTTAATGGAAATTATACATCCCTGGTGTGGCATATATTCTACCTAGTGTTTAGGGGCTAGGGTGGGGAGCGGAAATACAATTTGTTAATGGTAAATAAAAATTCCAGATATTTTGTATACTGATTTTGTTTTCTTTGGGAAGACAGTTTTTTTGTTTTTTGTTTTTTTAAGAGTCATTCCCCCCCTGCTTCACCTTTTTGGACAACTTTGTGGTTTTCAAAAATATAAAGTTCATAGAAGGTTGAATTTAAGTTGTATTTATTCTTGGTTTTAGGGCTGCATGAATTCTTTTCTGTGATGCTTTCACTGACCATTCCAATTCACAGTAGTCTTTTGCTTTCTATATAGTTGCCCTATTTGCCCTTATCATTTGACTTTATCCCAAAATACAAAGCTATATGTATATCTTTATTTTATGTCTCCTCCATTATAATCTAAACTTGGGAGTAAGAGTCATGCTTTTATAGCCTATATAATTTCCTGTGTGGTATCTTGGACCAAGGAGTTTAGGAACTTAACAATAGTCTGATAAAACCTACTTATTCTGTAGATGGAAAACTCAATAAATAATTTGTTGTTTGATTTGATGTGTATTTAGTATTTACATGCATACTTATATAGCATGAATATAATAAGCCTTGAGTTAGGGCTATAATTTATTTGGAAACTAACAAAAAGGCTTAGAACTTTTCAGCCCACAACCAGAACAACAACAACAAAATAAAACACTTCTATTGTCCTTCATAATTTATAAAGCTCTTTTACGTATGTCATTTCATTATATCCTCAGAAATCCTGTGAGGTAGAGAGGTAATTTTAGTGTTGCCATTTTAGAAAGAATGATACTAAGACCCAGAGAATTAACTTGCTGATAATTGGTAGAGCTAGGACTGTAACATAAGCCTTTGAACTCCAAATGTTATACGTGTCATATCATGCTGCTTCTAGATCATTTATCCATTCTTGTTGTTAATGGACAGGATTTCCTTTCAGTAACTCAGCCATCCAATAAGTGTTCACTGAATGCTCAGGTTATAATACAGAACACATTTTTAGGTGCATTGGGGAAAACAAGACTCTTACAGCGTTTTGTTCTTACTGTACACAAACATGCACCCACCCACACAAACGCACACCTATTTATTATAGCAATTATAACATTGAATTGTAATTTGTCTCTTTACATGTCTGTCTCTCCAACCAGATTGTGTGCTTCTTGAGCATCCTTTGATTATTCTATGAACTCCTTTATATCCTCAGTGCCAAATGTCGACTCTGGCACATAGGTGCCTAGTCTGTTGAATCAGTGAATGAATGAATAAGTGAATACAGACATGAAAGACATTATGCCCTCTGGGGGCTTACAGTCTTCTTGGGGAGATAAAGCATGAAGTTTATAGTAAAACAAAGATTAAAAAAAAAACAAATTGTTTTTTTTTAAGAGAAACTTTGTTTATAGGGTTTTTTTTTTTTAACTAATATAAAACAGATTCCCAGCCTGTAGTTCATGTAATTGCTTCCCGGCGTCAGGATTGGTCAGAACATGAGATTGCAATGGAGACTAGCCCCACCATAATTTATCAGGATGTATCCAGTGAATCACAATCAGCTACTTCAACAATCAAAGCTCTGTTAGAACTCCAACAGACAACAGGTATGAATTCACATGCTCAATTGAATGAAGCATGTTTTCTCTAGAGATGGGTTGTGCTAAAATACTACTACTGTTATATTTTCTTTGTTATTATTTGAGCACATTTCCCCCCTCTGGACTTGTCTATAATCATTGGTGCAGTCTGTTTACTTGTCAGTTCATTAAGATGTTCACAGGAGTACTGAAGGATAGACTATAGTCAGTAGAAAGAAGACAAAAATGGCAGAGCTCTTTCTTCTCTGTCTCCTGCTTAAAATGGACAATCCTGTTGCCTTTTGTCACCAGAAAGGAGTAGGTCTGTCAATTCTAAGCACGAAGATAAATGCAGTACAGTTGCCAATTCTATTCAAGAATA
Organism: Balaenoptera borealis; assembly: GCF_965194805.1. NCBI lineage: Eukaryota > Metazoa > Chordata > Mammalia > Artiodactyla > Balaenopteridae > Balaenoptera > Balaenoptera borealis. The sequence continues at coordinate 55,133,635 of NC_138868.1, forward strand.
GTAGGAGGCAGATTGGAGGGCCCCTGCCATCCTCCTTGATATTGGTGGGGCAGTTTTGTGGTCCTAAAACACCATTAATGGCCTTGCTAGCATTCTAATTTGTTTTTTTATCTTCATACTTCTTTGTGTAATTTAACAACTTGAGCTTCCATGCAAAGCTATTCTTATTTAACAAGATCCAGTCAGTATTTCTAGTTACTAAATATTTTTGATAAGCTCTAGGCAAAACTGTGTTAGTTATACTGACTTTTCTATTATAATAGGTCAAATATTGTCAGAGTATTTAAGGGACCTTACCGATGATCTCATCCAACCCTTTCATTATGGATAAACAAACCGAGACCTAGAGAAGTTACCCAGTTGGTTAGTGGCAGAGTGAGAGTCCATGTCTTTTGATTCCTAGTTCAATGTCCTCTCTATTTGTGGGGTGACTTTTGTATTCCTTTGGTTTTGTTTTGCTTTCTTTGTTTAAATGATTATCTTGATTTTGTTACATTATATGCTTGGTGAGAATAATCTGAATGATCATTCAGTGTACTTAATTACTGGTTACTATTTGTTTGTAACATCCACTCTACACTACCCAAAGAATACTAGCTTTTATTGTAAGTCTTTGGTTAATCTTTCTGTTGGTGTTATTTTTGGCTTTAGGCATTTCCTCAGCTCCTTATCTTTTACATACTCAGCTATTTCCATTAAAGCCTTATAGAGGGTGGAAACCAAATGATTTTGTAGAAAAAGTGATAATATAGAAAGTTATTCTATCCATGTAAACCATTCTTGACTCCAGACCATTCCATTGACATTTTTGCAGGAACAGAGAGGCCATATTTTCCTGACACTGAAAATTTTTATTCTTTAAGAGTCACTAAAAATATTGTAACATTTCTTTGGAGATTATCTTGAATTTTTAATAGATCAAATTAAACTGGTCACTATTCACTGTGTTGTGCTCTTCTGGGCAGGTGTGCCCTAGAGCAAATCATGCTGTGTACTGCTTATTCACCCTTTGTTTTCAGGTTGGTGAACTCCACAATACCAGGTACTGCCTTGAAGAAGGGTAAAGGAAATGTTCTAAGGGGAGTATGTACAGGGGAAACAGATGTAATTGTTTGGCCTAGTGATAATAGGGGGGGATTTTAGTCTGATTGCATATGAGTTCTTGCTAGGCTGCTGGGTATGGTTGCACAAGTTGTGCACTCTACAGCCATACATAGCAGTCTGCTCTTTTGTTTTCAATTCATTGACTCCTTAGTCACTGCCCATGTGGCACCCCAGAGGTCTTGTTCATTATTCCCGAGGACAACTCTGGTTTTAGTACTTGTTTGTAATAAAAGTTAATTTTTCCTCTGACTTTTTTATACAGTAAAGGAAAAATTGGAATCTAAACCAAGACAACCCACTATTGACTTGAGTCAAATGGCAGTGCCTATTCAGATGACCCAGGAAAAGAGACATTCTCCTGAGAGTCCGTCAATTGCTGTGGTAGAGTCCGAACTAGTTGCTGAATACATCACTACTGGTAGGTGTCCTCTTAAAAAGCAGTATTAAGGTAGGAGAGCTACATTTCTGGATTTCATGAGATGGTTGTTTTGGGGAGAATATATTTTTTATATTTCTAGATCTCTTCCAGTTTTCTCTGAGAGCAAATTCACATTGTCCTTGGGATTTACCCTGTCTTTAATGACTAGGGGGAAAAAATCAGTAGGTTGTTAGAAAGTTTGCTAGTAATATAAAACTGCAAGTTGGCCATAAATAACATCTGTGAACATAGGGCAATAGTTGTAGTGAGAGGATAGAATATCTTTTATATAAGAATAAATATTCATATGCATCTGGATTTTTTAGTTTTGGGGAAAGGGAGGTGGGTCAAGGGAGAAAGAAGGTATAAAAGCCAACCCTTTTTTTAAAATGTAAGGAAAAAAATGTGGAAAATTTTAAATCCCTGTAAATACTTAGGAGTTCTGGTGGAAAGCACATTAGGTATTTGTTTAAAATGTGGTCTGGCAGCAAAACACTAACGAAGTTTTTGGATGGCATATGTAGAGAAGTGGAGCAGGAAGGATAATAGATTCTTTCATGTTCTGCTGAGACCACACTTGGAATACTGCTTTCTGTTTTGGACACTTCATTACCTTGAGATTTGAAATAGTTCAGAGAGTAGTAATGTGAATAATTAGGGGTTAGGAGAGATAATTTATGAGGCAGTATGTAAAGAACACCTGTCTTACCTTTTCTTTAGCAGTGATTAAAAAAGAACATAAAGTTACAAATATTTGAAGGATGTAAATAACAAAGTGGAAAAGGAATTCTTTGGCATTTTAGGAGATATTGTTAAGACTAATGGGTTAAAATTGCCTAAAGGGAAAATCCAATTAAAGATTATGGAAAGCCATCTAGTATCTTTCTTTAGAGCTATTTAGCAAAAAGCAGAGTGTAGTATGTTGGGGAAATCAATGATAACCTCTGGGGATAGACTAGATTATCAAACAGTAAATAGATGAAAAGACCTATGATTTCTTCCCTTACTTATCCTTTTCAGAATGCACTGATGAGGGGACAGAGGTTGCTTTTCCCCTTCTAGGTAAGTGGTGTGCATCCATTTGTAGTATAACCTAAGGTAAAATATGATTGTTTGAGGGGGAAACCACTTAAATGGATGCGCTCTACTCTGATCTGGTAGAGGAAAGGTAAGCTCTACTCAGTGAAAGGGAGAGAGACTTTCCTTTTGCAGAATACTAGGATTCTTTCTCAGAAATGAGCAGTTTGACATTGGAAAAATGAGTTGTTTAAAGAAATAAGTGACTGTCTTATGGTGTTTACATGGCCCAGTTAAGGTCACTTCAGCTGTTTTCCAAATATGCACTCTGTGACCTCCCTTCCATAATCTCCTCCCATCATATCCTCAGCCTCACTGAGTTTTTTCTTTGACTTCAAAGCCAGCTTTCTGGCCCTGGCCTCTTGTATCATCCTGCAATGGATATTATTTTTCTCTAACTTTTCTGCACTCTGGGGAATTACTATGAAGAGATTTATAGTATCTTGAATGAGGATTATTTTTAAATGGTTTTAGTTGATCATCTATTAAATCCATTTCATTTCTTAATAAATTTAGTGTAATAATTATGAAGATTAGTGTGGGCAACAGAAATCTGCCATATAATCTGATAATTTCATCAGAAATTATATTTATGTACTATTTATTTTTCAAATGTCATTCATTTCTGATGATGCTTACATCAGTAAAAAACTTCATTAATTTGCTTGCTTAATTTTAATATTAGTATGATTTGTTTTTTCTCTTTTTCAGTTATATTATAAATGATTCAATACTTATTTTAATATAAACCTTTTTTTCAGTTTGGTTGAGCACATATGAAAGATTTTATTAACACATATAATTTAAAATGTACATATAAAGCATATTGTGAAATACAGTAAGATACTGTAGCACATTTATAAAAGAGTACTGCTGGTGCTACCTATAACCTCATATCACATGTAGGCATATGTATAGCAACAATAGAAAAACTGCATTTGTGAATTTAGATAGAATGTGTTATAAAAATAAAGCTTGTTTATATTTCACTGGCTAGTTTTAAAGTTCTATACTATAACACATAAATGGCACTTTTACACTGATTTCTGTTGTGTTCATCTTACCCTTGGGCACCCCACTATGACTTTTCTAAGTATGGAACCACTACTACTTGAAATTGTAGATCAAGATATATGAGAATTAGAACCACGGATTATTGAGAGAGTTTTGATATTCTCAAAATCCTTAGCTAATTTTATAGATTTATTTTAATCTGTTCCTGATTCAAAAAGTTGGTTTCCTAGTGACCATAAGCATTTTTAAAGGTCTGTAGAATAAGAAGTGATGATTGTTTATACTGTTTAAAAAGTTGAAATTGAGGAGACTTCCCTGGTGGCACAGTGGTTGAGAATCCGCCTGCCAATGCAGGGGACATGGGTTCGAGCCCTGGATCAGGAAGATCCCACATGTCGTGGAGCAACTAAGACCGTGCGCCACAACTACTGAGCCCACATGTCACAACTACTGAAGCCTGCATGCCTAGAGCCCGTGCTCCGTAACAAGAGAAGCCACTGCAATGAGAAGCCCACGCACTTCAACAGAGTAGCCCCCGCTCGCCACAACTAGAGAAAGCCTGCGCACAGCAACCAAGACCCAACGTAGCCAAAAATAAATAAATACACTTAAAAAAGAAAAAAAAGTTGAAATTGAGACTGATTAAAAGTGGTAGTTTGGCATCAACGTAGATGTATAGTTTTACATCTATATATAAATGTAAATATAAATGTATAGTTTACTCCATGGGACCTTGTAGCAAGAGAGTAAGAGGTGGGGTTGTTTCCTAAACTATACTCTCACTCACTTGTGTCAGATGAGCCAAATTTGAATAGATGAAAGAAAGAACACTGACTTTTCTGTTATTTTGTTAACTTTATATTTTAGTACTTAACAATTTAAGGACCATTTTCAATTCATTACTTCATTTGGTCCTCTTCTAAGAAATAAGTTTTTATCCCAATAAAAAACCAAAAATAAAACAAAATAAAACCTCCAAATTTTAGAGTTTAATAACATAGAGTTTAAGTGACCTCTTCAAATTCACATAGCCGGTTGGTGGCAGAGCGGGACAGAATCCAGTTGTGACTCTTGGTCCAGTTCTCCTTCTGCAGTATCACCTTGACCTCTTACATCTTTAGGGTATGAGACAGTGTCACTTTATATATAAAGGAGTGAATGCTTCTGGTTTTTCTGTTGCGTCTGGAACCGGGACCAAGAGATTAAAGAACTTGTACTGTCTCACTGTCCTTAAAGATATTAGTCTGGCATTTGATTGCAGAAACTGATTGTTGTTTTGTTACCTTAATGGGGTAGAGGTCACTGGAGAAAGAGTACAACTCACAGGAGGATATAACTTTAAGGGATTTGTTCCTCCTTTGTGATGATAGTTTTCACAGTGCTTCCATATACATTTCTCATCTCATCCTTCTAATAGCTCTGTTATTCCCGTCTTACAGATGAGGACACAGAGTCTCAGAGAAGATAAGTGACTTTTTCAGAGTCACACAGCTCATAAGTGGGCAGACTCTGGTCTTCTGCCTCCTAGTACCACACTTTCTCCCTGTGATGCAATCTCACAGACATTTGTTTCAAATGACTACTGGTTACAGATGCTGTGGTGATTTCTGGAGAAATATCATCACCTCCTCTATTTTCAGTCAGCCATCGCTCCCAGCCCCAACAGCCCTCCCAGCCTCAGCGGACCCTCCTCCAGCACGTGGCTCAGTCACAGACCGCAACACAGACTTCGGTGGTGGTGAAGTCCATCCCAGCATCTTCCCCTGGAGCAATCACCCACATCATGCAGCAGGTTGTATCTCTTCTTTTTCCTCCTACCTTCTGTAACTGCCTCCTTCCTGAAATAAGGTTTAGTTTCATCTCCTTTTGTAAGAGGGGAAATAACTGAGTTGAGGCGTGTTTGTATAGTTCTTTCATCTGTGAGGAGTGAGTAAGGGAAATGAACTGAGAGTCTTAACACCAGAAAGTAATTAAGAAATAGTATTCTTGGATCTTCTGTGAACTCTTAACATTTCAAAAGGGTGAGGCTATCTAGATGAATCTATGACATCAGGATTTGTCACTGTTTCTATGTATTTTATTGTTATGGAAGGATTTATCACTGAGGTAAGATTTTCTGATGAAACAGAAGTTGGCTTGTTTAGCTGTTTGTTGCTGTTGCTGGGTTTTTCATTTGTTTTACTCTTTGCTTTTATAATGAATCCTTATGGAAACATTAAGAATAAGTAGGTAAATAAATATTTGACTTCTTTCTTTTTTTAACATATTTATTGAATATTTGACTTCTTTTACTATATGTGATCAATTGAGGAAGGGACTCACAGGAAGGAGAATGAATTAATATGAAACAGAAAATCTGGTACCAAGGGTAATGGGGAAAAGGAAAAAATATATTGATGACATTGATTTTGTGCCAGATACTGTGCTTTGAGCTTTAAATACTTTAACTTGTTTAATTCTTGCTATGATCCTGCAAGGTGGGTGAATTATCTCTCTTACAAATGAGGAAACTCATGCTCATAGAAATTAAATAACCTATTCTGGGTGGCAGAGCCAGGATTTAAACCCAAAGCATCCTGCCTCTATTATAAAGTTATATCATAAATATCAGATTTAAGCATGACTTATTATTAGTAGCCACATAAATTATCATCACTCAACTGGTAGAGGTTGACCCTAATTACAGGCAAACTACTGGAAAGGCAGTGAAGAAATTGTTGAATTAAAAACCTATATGCATAAGATCATTATGAGATAGGGGAGGGTTTCAGTTGAATCTCAAAGTTTTAAAGTTTAGAGTAGATGTGTAGCATTTGACAAGGCAGTGGGAAGGATGGGGTTGGGGTGGGTCTTCTGTCACTGAGGGAAGCCAGATGGCCAGAGGTTTTGCTGGGTGTCAGCTCTCAGCCTGGAGTTTGGCCCTTATCTGGCTGTCCTGACATTGACCTTTCTCAAGACACCCAGAGAGGTCGGACAGCTGGCCCTAACCATGTCACTCGAGATCGCTGCCTCCTCCCAACACTATTATAACTGACACCAGGCCATCTCCCTTTCTACTGACAGGAGCACTCTTGTCCCCTCCCCGGTCTCCTTCCCTCCTGGGAGCCAGGTCTCTGGGTAGCCATTGCCTGGTGGGCCTGGAACCCAAGCAGAGGGCGAGGAGGGCTGGGGCAGAGGGCAGTTCACGCAGACCTTGGTGTGAAGCCTGACGAACCGTCTCCACTCGGAGCCGAGGGGCCCTCTGTGGGGATGGGATGGGCACGGCCTTCAGATAACGCCTACCTTCTGGACTGTGCTGGATGGGCGCACAGCCAAAGTGAGCTTCTCTGAACCTTGGCTTTTCTCTGGATGCCTCACTCCTGGGTTGCTGCGTTCTTCCTTTGGGCAGGTGAAGAGCTCTGATGACCAGGCCGGAGAGCTGTGTCCTGAGCCGGGGAGCCTTTTCTTCTTCTGTGTCGTGCTGTGCTTGCAGGGCATCCTTGTTTCTCTTACCTATAAGCTCTGGGCCCTCTAGGACTTTTCTTATTGCAGTGAGTTGGCCAGTTTTTGCAGTACTTAATGTTGAAGTACTAAGAGTTGAAATTATAAAAGTCTCAATCTAAGGCCCCCTTTAGGTTTAGAAACCTTGAGGTTTTTTGGTCTTTTTAGGTTCTCCCTTCTGAAATTTTTTTGAATGATTCTTGTAATCAAGTCTTTTCCAATTTGAGGAAAATGTAGCAATATAGGTGTTTTTCTTATTTCATTCTTACTTTGTGCCTTTTTTACTTAGGCATTAAGCAGTCACACTGCTTTTACCAAACACAGCGAGGAACTTGGAACTGAGGAGGGCGAGGTTGAAGAGATGGACACTTTAGACCCTCAGACAGGTCTGTTTTATCGATCTGCCCTGACTCAGTCACAGTCAGCTAAACAGCAGAAACTTAGCCAGCCACAGCTGGAACAGACTCAGCTGCAAGTGAAAACCCTGCAGTGCTTCCAGACTAAACAGAAGCAGACCATCCACCTGCAGGCAGACCAGCTCCAGCACAAACTCCCGCAAATGCCCCAGCTTTCCATCAGGCATCAAAAACTCACCCCTCTCCAGCAAGAACAAGCACAGCCCAAGCCAGATGTACAGCACACACAGCATCCCATGGTGGCCAAAGACAGGCAGCTTCCTACCTTAATGGCACAGCCCCCACAAACTGTAGTACAGGTGCTTGCAGTGAAAACCACGCAGCAGCTCCCCAAACTGCAGCAGGCTCCGAACCAACCAAAAATCTACGTGCAGCCCCAAACCCCCCAGAGCCAAATGCCGCTCCCAGCCTCGTCAGAGAAACAGCCGGCAAGCCAGGTAACGGAATATTGATAGCATGCAAAGTTAAACTTCTCTGTTCACGGAAAAAATGAGAACATCACGACCCTATCGTGATTAGCAGTGCATTCTCCTGGCAAGAGGAAACTCAAAAGCCTCATTACACTGGTGTTACTTTACCCCATCAGAAGGTTGACATTAGGGAAGAAATGCACGTGTTAATATAGGAAGAAAAAAAGCATAGCGCTCAGAACTTGATTTTCCAGGCAGTTTTTAATGAAATAACTTCAGCATTGATCAACAGTGCCTAGAAGCGATATCCCTAAATTATTTTTATTTTTTAGGTATAAAATATTTATTTCCATGCCTGTAAACTCTATTTCTGTGGCAATAATGCTAAGTAAAATATAGTCTTTTAAGGAGCTTCATTGACCGTCTTCCTTTGTAGTTTTACATCATCACCATTTGGTTAATAAATTTATCTTCTAGATTTATCTTCTAGATTTTGGAGGAATTATCTGTGAATATTGAAAAAAAATTATATTACGGAAAATCATTGGCTTTGAAGTGATGTATGTGTGTATTATAAATACATATATATAGAATATGTTTGTATAAATGTATTTTGAAGCAGAAGATTGAAAAAAAACCCTACTTTTTATTTTAAAAAGCTGAAGATTATATGAAATAATTTGAGATCGGTTGAAGGTATACTGTGTGGGGATGTAAATCCCAAAGGAAAACAAGGCTGCTGTGACTTTTTTTTCCTTTACTGTTATGAACCTTGGCTGGCTGAACAAAGGTTCTTTTGACCCCTCCTCTTTTGCTAGGTTTCTGACAAGTAATCAGATACTTTCCCATCAGCCCTCTTTTTAAAACACCGAGCTTCAAAATATCTTCCTAGTATACCGCACGAATGTTTCTTTTGCCATATTGTCTGGGGTGTTTGATAGGTTTTCTCAAAGATATGTAGCTGTAACACACACAACCCCAATTTGTTTTCAGGTGGAGCAGCCAGTTATAACCCAAGGATCCTCTGTTACAAAGATAACTTTTGAGGGGCGCCAGCCTCCCACAGTTACAAAGATAACTGGTGGCAGTTCTGTGCCTAAGTTGACATCACCAGTTACAAGCATATCTCCCATTCAGGCCTCTGAGAAGACAGCAGTGTCAGACATTTTGAAAATGTCTTTGATGGAAGCTCAGATTGATACAAATGTAGAGCATATGGTAGTGGATCCCCCAAAGAAGGCTCTTGCCACTAGTATGCTCACTGGTGAAGCAGGATCATTACCCTCCACCCATGTGGTGGTGGCAGGGATGGCGAATTCCACTCCCCAGCAACAGAAATGTAGAGAGTCCTGTTCAAGTCCATCTGCTGTTGGCCCTCCCCTAACGACAAGGAAAATCGATGCACCAGGAGTGCCTACGACAGGCCAGTTCATGCGTATTCAGAATGTAGGCCAAAAGAAAGCTGAAGAGAGCCCAGCAGAAATTATCATCCAGGTAAGAATTGGAAGGAACACCAGAAACCTTGAGCATATTGGGGGTTGTGGGTTTGGTGTGTTTTGGGATGTCACAGGAAAAGTCAAGCCAAAATGGGAAAGAGATTTATCTTTGAGATGGCATGTGACAAACTTGGTTTACTACCTGTTACAAATTTACAAATTTGTACTTATTTTCTGAAACAAAGTCCTAGAAAATTGATAGATATTGTCACAACAGCACACCTTAGAGGCAGTCAAGGGCCCTAAGCCCATGTGTCTGCTTGATTCATAGATGCAAGCCACACTTGCCAGTGTTGACTCAGCAAGTCAACCTACAAGATCAGCAACTTCCCAGGTCAAACTTTGGACTCCCCAGTCTTTGCCCAAAGAATATAAGTAGTTTGTACTTCTGGGATATAACTGCATTGTACTCCTATTTCAAGTTAGTTTCAGGGACCCTTTCCTTGCAGAAACACAGTTCTTGATCCAAATTTATGGTTTTCAGGACAATAAAACCTTAATTAACTGAAATGTCTAGAGAAACATGTTATAAGAGAATGTTTCGTAGTAATTTAATTTTATGTCTAACTTGGGATTAACCGTAAAGCTTTGCTTTTTATTTCAATCATTGTATTATTGAAAAATCTTATTATGGTTACTGTCCTGCCCTGGTAAGTACAGGCTAGTGAACATGATGGATTATTCATTGACAGTAGATCTAACTATGCCTCACATTCCCTTCATTTTAAAACTCATCTGTCATCTTGTATAACACATCTAGACTGAAAAGTTACACTGGGCCCAGAGTAGCTTTTAGAAGTTGTGTTTTATTTCCCTCTCTCCTTGCAAGGTATCAGGTTGTTCTCTTGACATTTATCGTTTTTGCTTGGAAGGTGTCAGAGCAGCACATTTTAGTTAATTGAGAATTTGGATTTATTGAAACATGGATAGTCTAGTATTTACCGTAGACTCACTATTGTGTGACTTAGGTGTTCCTATAGTAAATTTTGCCTTTCCTGCGATGCCAAGCCACGAGAGAATGCAAATTGACCGATGTTAATCCAAATATGATTTAACTTAATATGGGGGAAATGCTTAAATGCAAATAGACCTGGCCATTGAATTATTCAAATAATTTGTTCCTTCCTGTCAAAACAAATGTTAGTGAACTAAATAATCCTTGACCGAAGGATTTGTTACGTTTTTTTTCCACCTGAAGAGGTAGGGTTTGGTGGAAAAGGAAGTTTCCTGGCTTTGCCATTCACTGTGTGACTTTGGGCAAGACTACTTAACCTCACTGTGCCTTCGTTTCCTCATCAGTAAAATGGGAGTAAGGAATGCCTACTTTACACGATTGACATAAGGATTACACAAAATTGAGATGAAGCACCTAGCACAGTACCTGGCTTGTAGTGATTGCCCAATAAATGGTAGCTATTACTATTTTTACTAAAATTTACTGTGGCTCCTGGGGAGTTTAAATTGGTATACTCACTAAATTGAAAATAATTTTGAATAGCTTATTTAGAAACTATTTTCTGTACTTTGTGAAAAGGGGTGAAAATGTAATTTGCTTCAGGTATCAAGGATGATAGCTAATGAGTGGGTTCTCTACAAGAATACTCAACTAACTTTTAGCATGTACCATATGCTGGGTTGCTGTGCCAGAGGGAAGAGCAGCATAGTGATTAAGAACCAAGCTTTTGGAGTCAGAAATGCCTAGATTTGAATCTCACCTGTACTCCTTAACCACATTGTGGCATTGAGCAACAGAGTTAACCTCTGTCCCTGTGATGAAATGGAAACAGTAACACTTACCTCACAGGGTTGTTTTGAGGATTGAGAAGATGTATATAAAGCAGCTGGTTAAGTGTCTGATATAGAGTAATACTCAATAAGGATAGCTCCTGTTATTATAATCATCACTAATATACTATTAGAACATTTTCAGGTCTCACTAGTTATGCTTAGCTTTGACCCAAAGTATTGATTTTTACTGATTTAGTAAAGTACCTATTGACATGAGTGAAGGAAGTCTGCAGAAGTTCTTTGATTCCTTCAAAACTATTCTGTAAAAATTCAACATGTTTAATATTAAACGCTTTGTAGACAGATAATCTGTATTTCATTCATTCATTCATTCATTCATTCCACATGTATTATTTAACCTCTGTCTTCCGGGCACTGTGCTAGGTGTGAGGATAGAGGAGTAAACAAAATGAATGTATCTTCTGTTCTGAAGGAGTCTGTATATGTGCAATTGATAGAATTTTAGAACTGCAATGATCTTTAGAGCATATCTTCTCTAATTATCTTATTTTACACAAGATTAAACTAAAGCTCAAGGAAGTGAAGTGACTTTTTCAGAGGTCCACAGCAAGTCAGAGCCAGAGCTGAACTAAAATTCTGACCCTACCTGAGACTTTTTCACAATGATTAGCTATATGGAACAGGGGCAGGAGGGTGAGGGAAGACAAACAAAAATACTTCAGCACCCTAGAATCAATGCCTAGGCATCTTACACTATTTTCTTGATAGTATTAAAATTAAATTTGCATCTTTAAACAACCCTCAGTAGAAGGTTGTTTTGGTTAGGTATATTTTCAAAGTGCTGATATTCAGCTTTGCTCTGGGGTTTTTTATGTTAAAGATACATTATTCATTTGGAAAGTATTTATTGATCATCTAATGTGTGCCAGGCCCTGTTTAAAGTTATGGGCATCTAACACTGAAAAAGATAGTCGAGTTCTGTGCTCTGGTCCATACTGTCTTGGATCTTACATTCTAAGGGTGAGAAGAAAACAAAGAGATGATAAATGCAATGAAGAAAATGTAACAGAACATAATAGGGGTGGGGGGTGGGATCGAGCCACTACTCTGGTTTCCTTTCATAGAAGGAAGGCTTTTCAAAGCCTTTTACTTTAAGCATTTGAGCTAAGATGCAGATGACAAGGTGGAACCAGCCCTGTAAAGATTTGGAGGAGGAGTATTCCAGGAAGAAGGGAAGAACTAGTGCAAACACCCTATGGTACAAGTGAGTTTGGCATAAGGCTGGAGCCATCCATGGTAAGGCTTTTGATTTCATAGCAAGTACAATGGGAAACAATTGTAGAGTTTTAAGCAGGGGTATGATATGAACTGATATACCTTTTAAGAAGGTATATAATAAAGTTGAGAAAAAAGAATCTGACAAGGCAGTATGGCCTAATATGTGTTTATCTATTGGTATTTTTATTGTTCAAAAGACAGTTTTGTCCTCCCTAGTCTTATTTTCAATAAAGATTGTTATTATGTGACCCAAACAAATAACTTCCCCTTTGAACTACCAAAGGGCTTAAAATATATTGTGGTATCAGCAGATTAATCATTCATCTTACAGATAATAATAAGCAAAATCTGATTACATTTACATTTCAAATATGCTTAATGACCAAATAAAAATGTCCTTCAAAGTCTGTCTCTTGAATTAGGCCCAGACTTCAGCCTCCTTTGTTAGAAGAGGCACCATCAAGGAGTGGAAAGATCACTTTGAGTTGTAGAGGACTTGGATTTGAATCCTGGCATCCTGGCATTAACGCTGACCAACTGTGTGACCTTGATTAAGTCGCTTACTATCTTAGTTTCCTCATTTGTAAAATGGGAATAATATTAAGCATCTAGCACAGTGCCTGGCATCTAGTAGTTGTCCAATTAATGTCAGTTTCCTTTTTTCCTTCCTTATTGTTGTTGAGAAATCCTCCTGTCACCTTTTTTTTTTTTAAACCGTAAAGCTCTCCTGTGTCTTCTCTTTCAGGCCATTCCCCAGTATGCTATTCCTTGCCACTCCAGCTCCAATGTGGTAGTAGAGCCCAGCGGGCTCCTTGAGCTAAACAACTTCACCAGTCAGCAGTTGGATGACGATGAGACAGCAATGGAGCAGGACATAGACAGTAGCACAGAGGATGGAATCGAACCCAGCCCCTCTCAGAGTTCTGCTGAACGGTCCTAGTGTTTTGGACACAAGAGTGCACTTTAAAACCTACTTGGTTACCAAGTGTCCAGGGAAGCCCTTGTATTTTGATGTCTAAAGAGAGCACTTTGCCCATGCTTAGGCTGTGGACCCTGAAACAGCAGTGTTTGAACAAGAATTGCTGCAGGAGTAGCATTTTAAAACAAGATAAAACTCACAGGGGAATGTACTTTTTTTTGAAAAAAGAAAAAGATGCACATCTACAGTGACGTGAGACATGATATTCTTTCTCTGTTGGACCATGGCTAATGGAAAAGTTTGTCTTGCAGTGGAAAGAGACTTTTCCTGTGAATGTTTCTCAGCTGGTTTCTACTGAGCAAAACACCATCAAAAAAGGAGAATGTGAATAGTTTGTATTTTGAAACAGTGTGTCAGGAACAGTTTTTTAAAAAAATCTTGTATGTTTTTGCAAATCCCTGCAAGTGCTGAATTGGTTAACATTTTACATCTGCTCAGTTCATATTTTATAAAATAACTAGTTCTTTAATACTGGCATTAAAGAATCCTTGTTAGACGGTAGAAATCAGGTCCCTAACCCGTGGGAAATGCTTTTTGGGTGGCTTGTACATTCTCACCAATTGTATGCTAATTTATTGTCTTCTTGTTCCTTTGTGCTCTAGGCAGCACACTTGCCTTCTATTTATTTAAATGTAAACATTTCAGAGCAGGCCATATTCCTTCTGACAAATTTCCTGTAAGCCGGGATTGCCTACCTTTTCCATCTCCGAACCTCCCCCTTCTCCTTTAAGAAAGCTTAATGAGAAAATGTTTCATTGTGAAACAGAGGAAAAGAAACATTTTCTGATCCAAAGGAAATGTTCAGTTATGTTCAGGAAAACAAATTATTCATATGATGCTATCTTAACATTGAAATTGCACATTCATGTTGGACTGAGACTTTGAAAATAACTTTTACATACTTTTGTTTAACCCCCTTTGAAATGTATAAAAAGTTCATTTACAGTTCTAAATGTAATGGTTTTAAACATTCTACCTTTTTAGGACACGATTTGTTTAAGCAATATGTTTGGGTCTTGTGATCACTGTCTGTCACAAGTAGAGTGAGGGGTAAGAGGGTGGGAGGGTAAGAGTCAGTTTTGACAAGTTGTGGCAAAGGAAACTATACTTTTCATTTTTTAAAAATGTAAATAGAAAAATTTTTAACGGTTTTATATAGATTTCACTATAAATAAGCATTTTAAGACTGACAAATGTTGAACTGTACATACATATATCAGCATAACTGCCCAATTTTTTGGTGCTGAAGTACTGTAAGTAGAATTCATCAATGGTCTCCTAATTTTTACATCTATATCTGGAAAAAAAAACTGTGATCCTGTAGTTAATAAATTCCCACTGGAGTGACACTGAAGATTTAAACACAAGCATTCACAAGATGCACTGATGTCTGGTAGTTGTCATTATTTCTACTACGTGATAATGACTTATACCCATAGATGGAGCTGTTGGTTATTATTTTGTTGTACAAATTCACGTTGAAAAGACTTTGTGACTGCTTCTAGTTAAGTAATTTTTTTTAACCTCTTGGGTCATAGACTTCTTTGAAAATCTAATTATACTATGAACTCTCTCACCAAAAAGATACACATGCCAATATACATGTTAGGTTTTGCATACATTTTTAGGGGTTCATGGCCCCCCAAAGCCTATCCATGTATTCCAGGTTAAGCCCTCTGTTATGGTCAGTCCATTACTTACAGATGAAAGTTTTTATAAAATAAAATATCTTTTAAATATTCATGCATCAGGTAACAAGAGCAAACTTGAATAAAGTCATTATGTTCTACTTCTACATATTCTGGCACCATAACATACCTGTGTCCCTTTGAGAATTTAGCCTTAATATGTTTCAGCAACTGAAATGGCAAATGAAATTTCCATAGTCTTCATTTTTAAAAATTAGTATATATTTTAACAAACTATCAAGTGAGGGATATAATCTTTTTTCTTTTAAAGTTGTTAATTTCAAGGAGAGCATGAATTTCAGTTTATTCGACAAATATTTAAGCATCTTCTGTGTGCCAGGTGCTATTCTAAGCACCAGGAATATACCGTAGTGAATAAACAGAAAATCCTACCCTAATGGAGTTGATAAACAAGGTTACCTGCTGATGAAATGGATACGAAGGCTAAAGGAAAGAGGTAACAAGAGTGGCTCTTAGATTTCTTGATTAAGTAGGTGGATGGTGATGCCATACATGGATCTCCAGGCATACTTTTATTGAAAGTCTTAGCATTAGATCTATTAGTATTTCATAGGTTTAAGTCCATAAGTTAAATGTAAATTTAAGTCATCCACGTGAAGGATATGCAGAGATTACAATGCAAATGCTACAAAATTAATAAAACCCTAATTGTTAAAGACAGTGATCAGAAAAATCCATTTGGCTTCAAGTAAACGTTGATAAATGCTTCGTACTGCAGATGCAGTTTATGGTGAACTTAGAGAACTTAAAAAAAAGCAGCAGCTTTATTGAGGTTAATTCACATGTCATACAATTCACCCATTTAAAGTATACAGTTCAGTGGTTTTTTAGTATATTCACAGAGTTCAGCAGTCATCACAACAGTCAATTTTAGAGCATTTGCATAACCCCAAAAGAAACCCTGTACCCCTGAAACCACCACCACCCTAGCCCTAGGCATCCACTAAACTAATTTCTGTCTCTATGGATTTGCCTATTCTGGACATTTCATATAAATGGAATCATACAATATGTGGTCTTTTGTGACTGGCTTCTTTCACTTAGTATAGTGTTTTCAAGGTTCATGTTGTAGCGTGTATCAGTGCTCCCTTACTTTTTATGGCTCAGTAATAGTCCATTGTGTGGATATACCACATTTTATCCATTCATCAGTTGATGGGCATTTGGGTTGTTTCCACTTTTGCGCTCTTATGAATAATGGTGTTACGAACATTTGTGTACAAGTTTTACATAAATTTTCAATTCTCTTGGGTAAATATCTAGGAGTGCAATTGCTGGGTCATATGGTAAATATTTTTAACAATGTGAGGAACTGCCAAACTCTTTCCTACAGTGACTACACATTTTACATCCTTGCAAGCAGTGTAGGGGAGTTCCAATTTCTCTGCATCTTCACCAACACTTGCTATAATTTGCCTTTTTAATTATAGCCATGCTAGTGTATGAAGTGGTACCTCATTGTGGTTCTGATTTACATTTCCTTGATGGCTAATGATGAGCATTTTTTTCATGTGCTTATTGGCTGTTCATCTATGGAGAAATGTCCTTTGCCAATTTCTCAATTGAATTATTTTCTATTTTATTATTTAAATTGAGAACTTTTGAAGTACAGAAATATTACTATTCTTAAGAGAAAAGTAAGCTGTTTTCTGGAAATTAATTCATCACCCTTAAAATCTTAATCAGGTTCTCTTTCTTCCTCTCTAATGTAACAAATTGCTTAACATCCTTAAAACTGTACAGAGCTTTATAGTTGAAAATGCTTATAAATACATTTCTTTGTGAGGTTCTGTCAATAGCCTGCTGGGCTAGGATACCTCAGTAGCACCTGGGATAGTGCAAAGGAAATAGTGGTCAGGTGGTCTGGATTTGAGTCCCAGGCTACTCTGTTTATTGGTCATATGAACTTGAGGAAGTCACATTCCCCATAATACAAAGTGAATATTTCTGACCCCATAGGATTATTGTGAAGATGAAATGAAATAGTTTATGTAAAAATGTCAGGAATTTTTTAAAAAGCAGATTCATCTCAAAAAAAATGCCAGGCACAGAGTTACGTGCTGTATTTTTTTAAGTCTAGTATTTTACCACTCCTACTCTATAAATAGAAAACTGAGGGCTCGGAGAAAAATGATGTACCAAAACTCACAAATTAAGCACTAATAGGTATCACGCCAAGTCACACAAGTTGCTGCTTTCTATAGAGGGGTGTGTGTGCCACCAGACACAGGACTGGCCTTTGGAAGAACAGAGGAACTTGGTGCTGGTCTATACCACGATCTTTTTGCCAGCCTTACTTGCCTTCACACAGAAGGACAGAGGGAGGACAGAAGCCTTTGGAAGGACAGAGGAACTTGGCGTTTGTCTATAACACGATCTTTTCACCAGCCTTACATGCCTTCACACACAGGTGCTCAGTTCAGTTTGAGTTTAATTATGTGTCATAAGCTCCTGCTAAGAGGAAGTGGAGTAAAAAAGCACCATATAAGCAAGGCCTTTCCAAGAAAGGATAGTGAAAAAACAGTCTTCTGCCTCTGCTTGCAGGTTTGTAAGCCTTTAAGTAAGCGAGGTTTGACGACCTATATATGTATTGAAAAAAGAAACACTGTGGATTTTGTACTTGTGAGAAGGCTCACTCTGCCTTTTTCTCTCTTCCTTGCTTATGTATACACTGTAACTGAAAACATGTGCTTGCTTTGAAAACAAAACAAACCAACAAGCCTTGGTTTGAATCCTGACAAGCCATGTGAGTTTGGACAAGCTCTCAGAGGCTTAGAACAGCAGAAGATGGAATGAATTATAATACCTACTTTTAAAAAAGACATAGATGAGCAATATTCCTCCCAAGTGGTTCTTTCTGACTTTTCTTTCTCTTCCTTCAAATAAATAGTTACTGGGTACTTTCTTTGGGCTGACATCGGGGATACAATTGTCAGCCAGGGGGAGAAGCCCCTGTCCTCATGGAGCTTCAGCCTAGCAAAGGAGATATGTTCATCAAAGATCACACCTAAATGTATTCAGTTCTAAATGCCATGACAGAGAAATAGTGCCATGATAGCATATAAATGGGAAGGTTGGGGAGTTTCCCTCAGGAAGGATTGTTTAAACTGTAATCTGAAGGAAGAGGATTGAACTAGGCATAGAGGAGGGGGACAGCTGTCCAGTAGATGGACAGCAGATAAAAAACCTTATGGTGGAAGGGGAACTTAGGCCACTGTGACAGCAGCGTGGAGAGCAAGGGCAGTGAGCATGGTGGGAGCGGAAAGTGGAGACCAAACTATATGGATCTTGCAGCTTATTATAAAGGTTTGGGTCTTTTTTCTAAGAAGTCATTAAAAAGCTTTAAGCCATTAGAGCTGGTAAAATGAATTAATACATTTACAAAATATTTGGAGTTATGTTGGTCCATTGGAACAGAAAAATAACATTTATTTTTTGATGCTAGTCTCATCTCCTTATGTCCTTTTTCTCTAACATCTTCAGTGGTTCCCCAGTACTGTAGTATAAATCTGGCATTCAAGGGTCTTAGCCAAAGCTTCAACCTACATTTCTAGATTCATAACTCATTTCACTACCCTGGCCTACTGCCTATCTCCCCCACCGCACACACAGTTTATGCTCTGCATTAGAAAGTCTCACTCATTTCTCAAAGCCCAGCTTGAATTTCACCTCCTTCACTAGGACTGTCCAGATCTTTTCAAGGAGGATTCATTCCCCCCACCACCCCCCCTCCCCCACTGCTAGGTTCCTCTAGCATTTTGGGAGAAACACGTGTTTACTAAGCACTTAGTTAACCTACTGTGAACTATTTGTATTGCATAAGGATCTCCTTTATAGGCTTTTTTTTTTTTTTTTTGTCAGTACTTAACGCGTTGCCAGTTTTCTCTTCCAATAACTGACTTTTGGCTTCATTGATTCTATTGTTTTTCTATTCTCTGTTTAATTTATCTCCATTCTATTCTTTATTATTTCCTTTCTTTTGCTAGCTTTGGTCTTAGCTTTTCTTCTTTTTCTAGTTCCTCAAGATGTAAAGTTAGGTTATTGATTTGAGATCTTTCTTTTTAATGTAGGCATTTACAGCTATAAATTTCCCTGTGCATTGCTTTTGCTATATTCCATACACTTTGGTATGTTGGGGTTTTTTTTTTTTTCATTCATCTCAGATATTTTCTAGTTTCTCTTGTGATTTCTTCAACCATTGGTTATATAAGACTGTGTTGTTTAATTTCTACATATTTGTGAATTTTTCAGTTTTACTTCTTTTATTGATTTCTATCTTCATTCCCATAAATGTTCTATCCATGTTTGAAAGTGGTGTACTGAAGTCTCCACAGGTCTCTATTGTGAAACTATTTCTCCCTTCAGTTTTATTAATATTTGCCTCAGGTATTCTGGAACTCTGTTTGGTGCATATATCCTTATAATTGTTTTGTGTTTTTGATGAATCAACCCTTTTATCAGTGTACCTTGTGGTTCTTTGTCTCTTAACAGTTTTTACTTAAAGTCTATTTTGTCTGATATTTAGTTTAGTCACCTCAGCTCTCTTTCGGTTACCATTTGCATGGAGTATATTTTTCTATCCTTTCACTTACTATCTATTTGTGTCTTTGGATCTAAAATGAGTCTCTTGTGTATAGCAGATTTGATCTTTTTTTAATTCAATCTGCCAATATTTTTGAATGGAGAGTTTAATCCATTTACATTTAATTAATTATTAATAAGGAAGGATTTACTTCTGCCATATGGTGTTTGTTTTCCATATGTCTTATACCTTTTTTATCCTCCATTTCCTCCATTACAGCCTTCTTTTGTGTTTAGTTCATTATTTGTAGTGAAATGTTTTGATTCCCTTCTCAATTCCTTTGAGTATTTTTTTAGATATTTAGATATTTCCTTTGTGGTTACCATGGGGATTACATTGAATATCCTAAAATTATAGCAATCTAGTTTGAATTGATACTGACTTAACTTTGATAGCATACAAAACTCTGCCCCTATAAAGCTTCATCCCTTCTTTATGTTGTAATCACAAATTACATCTTTATACATTGTGTGATCAATAACATATTTATAATTTTTTAATGCATTTGTCTTTTATGTAAGAAGTAAAAAATAGAGTTGCAAACCAAAATTATAATAATAATAGCTTTTGTATTTGCCTATGTAGTTACTAGATATCTTTATTTCTTCATATGGCTTCAAGTTACTGTTGAGAGGCCTTTTGTTTTAACCCGAAGGACTCCCTTTAGCATTTCTTTTAGGGGAGAACTAGTGGTAATTAAGTCCCTCAGCTTTTGTTTGTCTGGAAATGTCTTAATTTCTCCCTTATTTTTGACAGTTTTGCCAGATATTGAATTCTTGATTGACAGTTTGGTTTTTTTTTTCTTTCAGCACTTTAAATATGTCATCCCACTGCCTTCTGGGCTCCATGGTTTCTGGTGAGAAATTGGCTGTTAATCTTATTGAAGAGTCTTTGTACATGACAAGTTGCTGCCCTCTCGCTTCTTTCAAGATTGTCTCTTTGTCTTTTGACAGTTTGATTATGATGTGTCTTAGTGTGGATCTGTAACTTTATCTACTTGGAGTTCATTGAACTTCTTGAATGTGTAGATTCATGTGTTTGTCATTAGACTTGGGGAGTTTTCAGTTATTATTTATTTAAATATTCTTTCTGCTCTTTCCTCTCTTTCTTCTCCTTCTGGGACTCCCATAATGCATATATTGGTCTATTAGCTAGTGTTCCACCGGCCTTTTAGGCTCTGTTCATTTTTCTTCATTCTTTTCTCTTTCTGCTCCTCAGACTGGATAATTTCAGTTCTCTCATCTTCAAGTTCACTGATTCCGCCTTCTGCATTCTCAAATTCGCTGTTGAGCCCCTCTAGTGAAGTTTTAAAAAAACGTATTTACCAACATCTCCCCCATTTTCCTAGCCCCTGGCAACCACCATTCTACTCTCTGCTTTTACGAGTTCTACTTTTTTAGATTCCACATATAAGTGAGATCATGCAATGTTTGTCTTTCTGTGTCTTGCTTATTTCACTTAGCATAACGTCCTCCAGATTCAACCATGTTGTTGAAAATGACAGAATTTCCTTATTTTTAAAAGCTGAATAATATTCCATTGTGTGTATATATATATATATATATATATATATATATATATATATATATATATATTACACAACACACATACACACACACACATTTTCTTTATCCATTCATTTGTTGATGGACAAATGTCTTAGCTATTGGGAATAATGCTGCAATGAACATGGAGTGCAAATATCTCTTAGAGATACTGATTTTATTCCCTTTGGATATATACCCAGAAGTGGGATTGCTGGACCATATGGTAGCTTTATTTTTAATTTTTTAGGAACCTTTATACTTTTTCCATGATGTTTTCATTTTAATAATTGTATATTTCATCTCCAGAATTTCTGTTTGGTTCTTTTTTATAATTTATCTTTATTGATATTCTCATTTTGTTTAGACATCGCTTTCCTTATTTCTTTGTCCACGTTATCCTTAGTTCTTTGTCCATGTTATCCTTTAGCTCTTTGAGCATATTTAAGACTGTTATTTTAAAGGCTTTGTGTAGTAAGTCCAATGTCTGAGTTTTCTGGGTGGCTTTCGGTTAATTAATTTTGTTCCTCTGAATGGGTCGTACTTTATTTTTTATTTGTATACTTTGTGATTTTTTTTTTGTTGAAAAGTGAAGATCTGAATATTATGATGTGGTAACTCTGGACATCAGATTTTCCCTTTCCCCCTGGGGTTTGCAGGGTTTTTTGTTTGTTTGTTTGTTTTGGTGTTTCTTTGTTTTTGTTTTTGATTTTGATTGTTAAAAGCTATCGTTCACTTGTCTAGTGACTTCTCCTATTTTTTTTTCAGAAACTGTTTTCCTTTTCATGTGTGGTCACTGAAGTTTCTATTCCTCAGCATGTATTCAACTAGTGTTTGACAGATATTTCCTTGAACCCCAGGAGCTAAGCAAACACACACACACACACACACCTCCTTGTATTTGCAGATTGGCTTTGTGCTGTGGCCCTTCAACACTTACCCAGACTTCCACTGAGCTTAGAGACCATCCTGAGGTGAAAGCTTGAGGTCTTCTCAGTTTTTTTTTCCTAAGTATATGCATGGCTTTCTAAATTTCTCCTTATATACAGGTGCTTTTGAATGCCCTAATTTCAAAAAAACAAAACAAGACAACAACAACAAAAAACCACACCCAAAAAAAAACACTTCCTCAGCTTTTCTTCCCAGTCCTTAGGTGGTTTATTGATGTCTCAACCATAATCTTTTGCTTCAGGTATCTGCAGGTTGTTTGTCAGCCTTACCATGTTTTCAACCAATGTATGCTGCTTTTTCAGCCTGAGTTCTGATTTAAGTGAAACAGCAATGAGTGCCTTGCATCAGTCCTTCAAGTAGCCCTGAGGCAGGTTAGAACAGATGTACACAATAATTTGCAAATAAGGTTTGCTGTGCTCCTTGCAGAACCAGGAACCAGGGTCCTACACTGATAACATGGACATCTTTAAGACTACTGCCAAGCCCGAGAGAGGATAGGGTGAAGGCTAGTAAAATGCCATAAAGCTTTCCTATGTTTTTTTTCTGTCTCATTTTTTTTATTGTGGTAAAATATACATAACATAAAATTTACCATTTTAACCATTTTAAGTACATAGTTCATTGGCATTATGTACACTCAGATTGTTGTGAAACCATTACCACTATCTGTCTCCAGAACTTTTTCCTCATCCCCAACTGAAACTCAGTACCCATTATATAATAACTCCTATTCCTGCCCCGCCCCCCCCCAGCCCCTAGTGACCATCCTACACTTTTCAAGTTGCCTTTTGCTTGATTCAGCATTTAGTTATTGCTGTAAACCTTTGACTATATTCCAGAGTCTGACAAAGTTGGTTCTGACAGTTTCTGCTTGTTTTTCACTGTTTCTGTGGGATGATGGGAGCTTGGAGCTGACTACGCCACCATTTTGCTGGCATCATCATCAACACAAGATTTTGTCATGAGCTATTTGGAAGAGTAGACTAGCCATTAACTGAAGTAGGAAAGACTGTGGGAAGATCTAATTTTTAAAAAATTAAGTTTTATTGGAGTATAGTTGCTTTACAATGTTGTGAAGATCTAATTTTGAAGGAGAATATCAAAGGCTCAGTTTAGGATAAATTAAATTCAAGATACCTGCTAGACGTCAAGTGGAAAAGTCAAGTAGATAGGTAGGGAAGAAAAGAGGTCCAAGGGCTGATCCCTGGGCAGTCCAGCACACAGGAGTCAGGAAGATGAGGCAGAACCAGAAAAGAGACTGAGAAGGAGTGGCCAGAAAGATGGGAAGTAAAGCTGGAGATTGAGGTGGTAGTATCTTGGAAACACCTAAAGAAAGCTGCTGAGTCAAATAAAATGAGAACTCACAGAGTTAGCCATGTGAAGTCATTGGTGACTTTGGGAAGAGCAGTTATGGTGGAGATAGGGACAAAAGCTGGAGGAGAATGTGAAGAGGAAACTGGTGACTGAGAATATAGATAATTCAATGAGTTGCTGTAAAGAGGAGCAATTTCTAGAAAGGCAAGTGGGGTCAAGAAGTCTGTTTTTTATTTTAGTTTTGTAACTTAAGGAAATGGGATTCCTGATGGGATCGATCCGATGGAGAGGAGAAAGTTTATAATGCAGGAGAGAGGAGAATTGCTCGTGCACTGTTCTTTATTGTTTTTTTATAATATAAATTTATTTGTTTTATTTATTTATTTTTGGCTGCGTTAGGTCTAAGTTGCTGCGCAGGCTTTCTTATTTGCCGAGAGCAGGGCTACTCTTCATTGCGGTGCGCGGGCTTCTCATTGTGGTGAGCGGGCTTCGAATTGTGGTGGCTTCTCTTGTTGCAGAGCATGGGCTCTAGGCGCGTGGGTTTCAGTAGTTGTGACTCGCAGGCTCTAGAGCGCAGGCTCAGTAGTTGTGGTGCACAGGCTTAGTTGCTCCGTGGCATGTGGGATCTTCCCAGATCAGGGCTCGAACCCATGTCCGCAGCATTGGCAGGCAGATTCTTAACCACTGCACCACGATGGAAGCCCTCGTGCACTGATCTTGAATAGTGGGAAGGGAAGGGATTTGCGGACATGCTGGGTTCATCCATTACAACAGAAAAGAAAGAAGATATTCAGGAACAGAAGCAGGTAGGTGGGTAGATAATATTTGCTTCAATTTTCTGTTGAGTCTCAAATCCATATCTACAATATTATCTCTTCCCTGAGCCAAAACCAACTGCCTTGAGACATCCCCAACTGGATTTCCTATAAGTACTTCAGCATCAAGTTGTCCCAAACCAAGAAAGATCAACTCCTTTTCTTCTAATTCATGGTTTCATTAGCGACACCAGAGCTGATGCTGGAAGGAGGGTAGACATCTTCCATGGGCAAGAGGGTAGGAGAATGGAATAGGCAGGTAACCCAAAGATGGGGTGGGAAATTGGGCTTGAGTGTGGAGTGACTAGGGAGCAGTGAGCTCAGAGCAGTCCCCTGGGGGCTGTTACACACCCAGAGGCCAGCAAAGCATTCTATCAGGGTCTCATGGAGTTATCCATGGTTTGTTACATGATCGAAAGGGCTATTTATCTTCAGTTTTTCTCCATAGCATTAGATTGTTATCCTGCTGGAAAAAGAACCCTGACAAGCTCTTTCACCTCCTGGGCCTTGTGTTCCTACTACACTGCACTTAGCCCTGATTACTGACCAAATCCCTTCTCACCCTGCATCTCCAAGGTCACTTCCAGAGATATTTTCCCGAACCTTTTCCCCCTGAGCCTCTCATCTATATCTCCATTATAGCTCTTCTATATTTTCATTATGGCTCCCAATTTTTGCTCCATGAAAGTTTTGCTCTGAGAGTTGGATTCCTCTTCGTGTCCCTAGAATAGGACCTGGCGTGGATGAGGCATCAACAAATTTGTTGATTGGCTGTATAAAAAAAACTCAGACCGTTCTGGTCCTGGGGCTCTGCCCACAGTTGCACAAATGCTTATTAACATTAAAATGCACAAGCAAATCCCAGAAATAACATCCTTATTGCAGGCTGTTTTGGGATGAGGATGTTATTGTTGTGAGATATTTGTGTATCAGCCACTCTGGACTCAGAGCACAGTGCCCATCTCTGCTGTCATTTGTTCTGTCACTTCAAAGTGCAGGAAAACCATGGGTGGTGATTTTAGAATCTTGTTCAGAACCCTCAGGGAATGAGTCATTTCATAGTGACGACTTTTCCGGATTGCCACAGTTCAAATAAATTAAGCAACAGGACATTGTTGTTGTTGTTGTTAATTTTAACCTCTTTAGAAGGTAAATTTCAGAAATACATTATCCTACCATCCTGAACATGATTCTGCCATCTCTTGTTTCTTCAGAATCATTATTATGAACATAGTTATAATTTTTCAGCTCCGCAATGAGAATACACAGCCTTGCTAAAGGAGTAAGAGGGGGCATAATTCAGGCTCAGTCTCTCCCTGGAGCAGATCCAGACCAGAGCCCAAAATCTAAGGTGGAGGCAGCTGAGCTGCCCCAGAAGTCAGAGGGGTAAGTGAGGGAACAGAGGCAGGCCCTGACCCGAGCACAGGACCAGTGAGTCTCCTGCTTCTTTGTGCATTTGAACCACGTGGGGATTTGTTAAAATGCAGATTCTGATTCAGTAGATTTGGGTTCAGTTCTGGGCTGGTATCTGAATTCTGCATTTTTAACAAGATCTCAGATGATGCCAGTGCTGCTGAACCGCAGACCACACTTTCAATATCAAGTCTTTTGTTGACCTACCAGAGGTTTGCTTGTGATTTTGTGTGGGTTTTCTTTAGCGAGTCTTTCTGTGGGACGTCTTACAAGTACCAGGTGGCCTCTGGCAGTATGCACACAGTGCTCTAAGTTTATGGAGTGCTCTCACGTGCCCTGTTTCCCTTCTTTCTCACATTAGTCCTGGGAGGTAAGTTAGCACCATTTTACTGACTGGGAAACCAGTTCCTGACATCTGACAGATCACTAAAGGGAAGAACCAGGGCTCATGGCTCCACGTTTAGCGCTCTTCCCACTGCTTCTTGCTCGCTCCGCCACACCTGTGCGGTGTGCCTTACACAGCCCTATGGACTCAGCGCCCTGGGGATGCTGTGAGGGAGACAGTTGCATGTGCACACACACGTGTGTGCCTGTATTAAAATCAAGGGCTGATCAACAGCTGTAGCACCCGGGCCTGTGCAGTCTCACTTAGGACACCCCAACTGAGAGTGACATTTCCTCACCCCTCAAATCTCCCCCTCAGACAATGACCTTGCCTCATATTGTATAGACTAAACCCTGGACTCACAAGCGGCAGTGACCGTCTGCAGCGTACGCTGAGATGCTTTTGGCGCCCCACTCATCGCCCCTTTAAGCGTTCCCATTTCAGGGCCGGCTGGCTGGACTCCATCTCCCAGCTTTGGTCTCTCCGTCCGCCCAAGGGCTTTCTCTGGCACAGGGACCTGTTGTGCCCCATGCAGGTGCTGAAATGCTGGGAAATTTATGGCCCTCCAGTCAACCAGGGACCAATGGGAGCTGATAACAAAATAACCCAGCTCTCTCGCCTCTTAATTTGGGATAACTCGGAGGCATTTCCCCCACACTAAGCTCCAGTTACCCACAGTGGTAACTTGCTTGGTTATGTTGCCTTTATTTGCTGCTTTCCCCTCCCTGCCTCACTTCCCCACTCCTGTAATAGTGTTTCCAGGGATCCCCTCCTAAAGAATGACTTACACGCAACTCTTTGTCTCATGGTCTGCTGGGGGAACCCAAATTAAGACCCTTCTCCCAACCACTATTCCTACTGGCCTACTTACAGCTGGACCCACATGCCTGCCTTCCCTCTAGTCATAATGGAGAAAGTATTCCAGTTCCTTAGTAAGATCACACCCTCTCCCAGGGATCTGGATGACATCCTCCTGCTTCTTAAGGATTTCCCTCCTTCAATTATCTCCTTTCTCTGCAGCACCATCTCTCTCTCTCCCTGTCTCCCTCTCTCCCTTTCCTAGATCATTCCAGCGTACAAACATGCCTCAATAGGACCCCTCAGGCCGCAGTCTTCTGATTCTGGCCAAAATGGAATAACAGGGACTAGATTTCTCTTCTGCCTGAAAAAACAACAACCAAACAAAATATATGAAACAATGGTTTTCAAGACGCTAGACATCAAACACCAAAGGACAGTGATTTTTGAGAGGTGGGAACCAAACACAGGAGAGAGTTTCCAGACCCTAGAACAGGAGAACCCAGGAAGAGCTGGTGCTTGAGGAGAGAGAACTAAGAGTCCAGAGAGACTAAGGGAGATCTACCGTGCAGGACAAAGTACAGGGAAGGAGCGCGTCACAGAGAAACTCCTGGGGTCTGCAGAGAGACACCTCATGTGTTCAGCAGAATGCTGATTGGCACATGTGTGTGAAGACACTATCAAAGGACTGGGGAAAGAACCACCTGGAAGGATTAGAGGAAATAGTAACTGGCACTCACACAAGGCCAGGAATAGTGTTGGTTCCCACCAGCCAGACTGAAAAGCTACGTATTTCACAAGGCTCTAGGTAGAGTGCTCAAAAGAGTTTTGCCTTAGTCGTGGGGAATAATAAGCCCTGGATGAATTGCCATTCTCGTCCTGCCTAACAAACCTTAAAAGAAATACCCCAAGAGGATCAAACTGTTTCAAACTAATTTAAGTGCACCTGAGAACAAAGTTCAAGAATATTTATAGAACTATAAAAATATCCAACACTCAACAAGGTAATATTCACAATTACTTGCATCGAATAAAAATGATCAGAAATGCAAATAAGCAGGAAAATACAACCTACAATAAGAAAAATCAAATAATCAAAACAGGCCCAGGATTACCTCAGATGTAAAAACTAACAGAGGAGAATGTTTTAAAACGTTTTTATAACTACATATGTGTATTGAAATTTTAAATGGAGACATAGAAGATATAAAGACCCAAGTGAAACTTTTAGAGATGAAAACTGTAATATCTGAGATATATGGTGAATGAGATTAGCAGCAGATTAGGCATTTCAGAAGAAAAATTAGGGTACTTAATGACAATAATAGAAATTATTCAAAGTGAAACACAGGGAGTAAGAAGAAAACTTTTAAAAATGAGCAAGAGCATCAGTTAACTGTGAGACAACTTCAAGCAGTCTAATATGTGTGTAATTTGGTACCCTGGGGAAACAAAACGGAGTGGGGGACAGAAAAATACCTGAAAATAATGGCCAACGTTTCCCCAAATTTGATGAAAGCTATAAACCCACATATCAAGGAAGCTCAATGAACTGCAAGTACAAGAAACATGAAAGACTGTACCTAGACACGTCACAGTCAACTGCTCAAAATGATGAAGAGAAAACCTTAGCACCAGCATGAGGAAAAAGACATACCGCAACATGAAGGAACAAAAATAAGGATAATAACAGATTTCTGTTCAGAAACAAGCAAGAAGAGAGTGGGACAATATTTTAAAGTACTGAAGGAACTATCAACCTAAAATTCTGTACCCACTGAAAATAAGTCTCAAAAATGAAGGTGATGATTTTTGACAACACACTATGGTTATGTGGGATGTTGTCCTTAAGGGAAGCTGGGTGAGCATACTTGGGAACAAAGAGATAGATCTAATGGCAAGATTTCACCCTAACCATATAAATAATCACATTAAATGTAAATTATATACCCTCAACTAAAAGGTATAAAGCATTAGATTAAATATAAAACCAAGACTCAACGACGTGCTGCCTCCAAGAAACTCACTTGAAAAATAAAGTCATAAATAGGTTAAAAGTAAATGGACTGAGGTGCAAATTGCTATGTATAAAATAATACAAGATTATAGGATGGATTCTACAGAACAGGGAATATAGCCAATATTTTATAATAACTTTAAATGGAGTATAATCTATAAAAAATATCAAATCACTATGTTGTACACCTGAAATTAATATAATATTGTAAATCAACTATACTTTAATTTTAAGGATTGAAAAATATATACCATACTATCAATAGTACAAAGAGAATTGGAGTGACTATATTAATGTCAGATAAAGTAGATTTCAGAGCAAAGAATATAATCAGGGATAAAGAATATCATTTCCTAATGAGAAAGGAGTGAATTCATCAAAAGGACATAATTCTAAAAGCATATGCACCTAATAATTTCAAAGTATATTATAGAAAAACTGCTAGTATTGCAAGGAAAAATAGACAAAATTGCTATTATGTTCAGAGACTTCAACATCTCTTTCTTATTAATTAATAGACAGAAAAGAAGTAAAGGGGAAAAAAAAAGTTTTTACACTAAGAAAGCCAAAAAGAAAAAAGGGCCCAAAACAAAAATATTATGCCAAGTGAAAGAAGCCAGTCACAAAACTCCACATATTGTATAATTCCATGTATATTAAATGTACAGAATAGGCAAATCCATACAGAAAGTAGATCATCGGTTGCCTAGAGCTTGGGGTTCGGGGTGAGAAGAAGTGACTGCTAATAGGTAAGTGGTTTTTGTCTTTTTTTTTCATATTGATATGATGCAAATGTTCTAAAGTTGTTTGGGGAGATGATTGTCCAACTCTGTGAATACAGTAAAAACAATTGCATTTTCACTTTAAAAAGGTGAATTCTGTGGCTTGTGAATTATACCTCAATTAAGCTGTTGTTTTAAATTTTGTAACTATCTCGGGTTAAATATCAAACAAACAAACACCCGATGGCTTCTCACTGCACTTAGGATGACATCCCTCCCCCTAACCCTGGTGTGACTGACCCTTGCCTACCTCTCCAGCCTCATCTCGTCCTTCTCCTCATTCATGTGCTCTAGCCACAGCAGCCTTCTCTCTGTTCCTAGACGTGGCAAACTGATTCCTGTCTCAGGACCTTTGCACTTGCTGTTACTTTTGTCTTGAAGTCTTTTCTACAGAACTGCTTCCTTCTTGTCAGTAATGTTTCCTCTCAAGTATTATCTTCTCCGAAAGGCCTTCCCACATTGTCCTGGCAAAAGCCTACTTCTGACTCCATGTTACCCTATTTTATCTATTCCATGGAACTTAGTACCTGAAACCACCTTCTTTGTTTATTGACATATGTGTCTGCCTGCACGAGAATATAATGTAAATTCGTTGAGGAAAAGTTTTCTTGTCTTGTTCCCTGCTATATCCACAGTTCATAGAACAGTGCCTGGCACATAGTTGTTAACTGCATAAGAGCTACCCAGGCCAAAGAGAATTGCCAGAAATGTGCACTGGTGGTAGAAATAGTAGCACTAGGGAGCAAGTCATGAAGTATAGCAGGAGTGGGTGAAGGTCACGCCTAAGTGATACCAACCTTGCCTCTACCAGTGGCAGGGCCTGAGGGGGTAGGTTGACTGCTCTCTGCAGGTTAGCAGGCTAAAGTGCTAGCACTAGAAAGAGGCTAATGCAGTAGGAATAGATGGTTCTATACTCTTCGTTAATAATTTTTAAAATTAGAAATATATAATCTATACAGAAGAGTATATAACGTTTTCATACAATTTAAAGGATAATTATAAATCAAACATTAGTGTAGAAGCCAACCAAGTTAAGAAATAGGACACTGCCAGCCACCCTCCAAGTCTGTAATTCTTCTTGTCACATTCCTCTTTTCTTCTCAAGACAAAACCACTCTCCTGATTTTTATTATAGTCATGATGTCCTTGTTTTTGTTTTTTTTTTAATAGTTTATCATCTACTTGTGCATGACTAAATAATACATTTTTTCAGTTTTTGAACTTTATATAAGTGAAGTTATACTGAATTTATCCTTCTACGATTTGCTTCTTTCACTCGACATTATGTTTATAAGTTATTTCTATGTTGATGGATGTGGCTGTTCATTGTTACTGTTGTATGGTATTCCATTGAATGGACATACCACTATTTATTTTCCGGTCTAACAAAGGTGGATGGTTTTTAGTTTTTTGCTATGCTAGAAATATTTTTGTATATGTACAAGTTTTTCCAAGCCTAGTATGTGTGTGTGTATATATATACATTTTTTTTTTCACTCCCACCAGCAGTGAATGAGAGTTCTCTTACTTCACATCCTCATCAGCATTTGGTATTGTCCAGTTTTGGGATTTTAGCCATTTTAATAATTGTGTAGTAGAATGGCATTGTTGTTTTAATTTGTGTTTCTCTAATGACAAATTATTTTGAGTGTAATCATATTTTTAATTTTCATTTTTCTGATTATTATTAAAGTTGAGTTTATTTTCATATATTTATTGACCATTTGAATTTTCTCTTTATGAAGTGCTTGTTCAAGTTTTTTTGCTCATTTTTCAATTTGATTCTTATCTTTTTCTCATTATTTCCTAGAACTTCTTTATATATTCTGGGTGTAATTTCTTTTCTGGTGTAATGCATTGCACATGTTTTTCCTTACTTTATGGCTTGCTTTTCACTCTTTGTCATGCCTTTTGATGAACAGAAAACCTCTGTATTTGAACTAAAGCATTTACTCTATTTATATTTAATTTAAATACAGATATATTGGATTTGTATCTATCATTTACTTGTGCTTCTGTTTATTCTATTTACTTTATTTCTTTTTCCCTCCTTTCTCACCTTCATTTGGATTGATTATTTGGTGCCATTCCATTTCCCCCTCTACTAGTCTGAAAGATATATGCTCTGAGCAACAGCCAGCTCTACCCACCACCAGTCCCTCCCATCAGGAAACTTGCACAAGCCTCTTAGATAGTCTCAACCACCAGAGGGCAGACAGCAGAAACAAGAAGAACTACAATTCTGCAGCCTGTGGAACAAAAACCACATTCACAGAAAGATAGACAAGATGAAAAGGCAGAGGGCTATGTACCAGATGAAGGAACAAGATAAAACCCCAGAAAAACAACTAAATGAAGTGGAGATAGGCAACCTTGCAGAAAAAGAATTCAGAATAATGATAGTGAAGATGATCCAGGACTGTGGAAAAAGAATGGAGGCAAAGATCAAGAAGATGCAAGAAATGTTTAACAAGGATCTAGAAGAATTAAAGAACAAACACAGAGATGAACAATACAATAACTGAAATGAAAACTACACTAGAAAGAATCAATAGCAGAATAACTGAGGCAGAAGAATGGATAAGTGACCTGGAAGACAGAATGGTGGAATTCACTGCTGCAGAACAGAATAAAGAAAAAAGAATGAAAAGAAATGAAGACAGCCTAAGAGACCTCTGGGACAACATTAAACACAACAACATTCACATTATAGGGGTCCCAGAAGGAGAAGAGAGAGAGAAAGTACCCAAGACAATATTTGAAGATGTTATAGTCGAAAACTTCCCTAACATGGGAAAGGAAATAGCCACCCAAGTCCAGGAAGTGCAGAGAGTCCCATACAGGATAAACCCAAGGAGAAACAAGCCGAGACACATAGTAATCAAAGTGGCAAAAATTAAAGACAAAGAAAAAGTATTGAAAGCAGCAAGGGAAAAACAACAAATAACATACAATGGAACTTCCATAAGGTTAACAGCTGATTTCTCAGCAGAAACTCTACAAGCCAGAAGGGAGTGGTATGATATACTTAAAGTGATGAAAGGGAAGAACCTACAACAAAGATTACTCTACCCAGCAAGGATCTCATTCAGATTCGATGGAGAAATCAAAAGCTTTACAGACAAGCAAAAGCTAAGAGAATTCAGCACCACCAAACCAGCTCTCCAACAAATGCTAAAGGAACTTCTCTAAGTGGGAAACACAAGAGAAGAAAAGGACCTACAAAAACCAATCCAAAACAATTAAGAAAATGGTCATAGGAACATACATATCGATAATTACCTTAAACGTGAATGGATTAAATGCTCCAACCAAAAGACACAGGCTCGTTGAATGGATGCAAAAACAAGACCCATATATATGCTGTCTACAAGAGACCCACTTCAGACCTAGGGACACATTCAGACTGAAAGTGAGGGGATGGAAAAAGATATTCCATGCAAATGGAAATCAAAAGAAAGCTGGAGTAGCTATACTCATATCAGATAAAATAGACTTTAAAATAAAGAATGTTACAAGAGACAAGGAAGGACACTACATAATGATCAAGGGATCAAACCAAGAAGAAGATATAACAATTATAAATATATATGCACCCAACATAGGAGCACCTCAATACATAAGGCAACTGCTAACAGCTATAAAAGAGGAAATCTACAGTAACACAATAATAGTGGGGGACTTTAACACCTCACTTACACCAATGGACAGATCATCCAAACAGAAAATTAATAAGGAAACACAAGCTTTAAATGACACAATTGACCAGATAGATTTAATTGATATTTATAGGACTTTCCATCCAAAAACAGCAGATTACACTTTCTTCTCACGTGCGCACAGAACATTCTCCAGGATAGATCACACCTTGGGTCACAAATCAAGCCTCAGTAAATTTAAGAAAATTGAAATCATATCAAGATATACGCTCTGTTTTTATCTTCTTAGTGGTTTCTTTAGACATTAAAAGAGCATCATGAATTTACCAAAATCTAATGTAGTTAACATCTTTACCCTCCTCTTGAACAATAAAAGGACCCTCTCTCTTGCTCTCACTCTCTCTCCCCTTTCTGGGGCTCCAATTACACTTACGTTAACTGTTTGATATTATCTCACAGCTCTTGAGTTCTCTGTTTTGCTTGTTTGTTTTTTGTCACTCTTGTTTTCTTTGTGTTTTAGTTTAGGTAATTTCTATTGGTCTATCTTCACTGAATCACCCCTCAGCCATTTTCAGCCTACTGATGAGCCACTGAAGGAATTCGTCATCTCTGATACTGTGATTTTTATTTCTAGGGTTTCCAGTAGACTCAATCTGAGTTTCCATCTCTTTGCTGAAATTCTTCCATCTGTTCTTGTGTGTTGTCCACCTTTTCCACTAGATTCTATAATATATTACTTTTAGGTATTTTAAAGTCCTCCTCTGATAGTCCCAACGTCTGGATCAGTGAGTGGGGAGATGTTCTCTTTGTCATGTTCCTGGCTGAGTCTTAGGCTGGACCTGTGTGCCTGGGTCTCAGAGGTGGGGCTGTCTCAGCATTCCTGCCCCTCCTCCCCATGGAAGCCAATCTCTGCCTTATATTTGTGGTGAGTCTTGCACTGGATAGGATTTCCTGCCCTTCTCCAGCAGGAGGGGACCTCTAGCAGTGGTATTAGTTCAGACTTCTGGGCCTGGGACAGTTTTCCGCCCTCTATCAGGGTAGAGGGAGTTTTCTTTTATCCTTCTCTCATCAGCAGTGGGATCTCGCCTGTGCCCCTGGGGACAAAAATGTTGGCTACCTTTGCACAAGTAGCTTAAGGGTTTTGTTCCAGATGAGAGAAGGGTCTTGGCAGGGGGACAGTACTGTGTACCTTTCCTCTAGTACCTCTCCTGCACATCCTCACTCCCAAAGCTGCGTCTTTATAATCTTATCTGTAGTTTATCTGGCTTTTTCTTGTGAGGATGGGGGCACCACTCCTTCCAGCTTTCTACATCTTGGGCAGTAGTGAAACCTCCCTCCTGTATTCTTAAGAAAGTAAATAGGTTTAACTTCTTTTGCCAAGTCCCTCCCCCTCCCTGCTGCCCTCTGATCTGGTTCCTCTCTGCTTTCCCTCCAGCTCTGTTCCCCATTCCCAAAGTAAAAGAGTCTACCTGGCATTGCAAGACCCTCCTTACAGGCAAGGATGGGCAGAAACTGAAGGGAAAATGTAGTCTTTTTAGTGGGCAGGGGTTAGGACAAGCTCTTGAATACTCATATGTTAATCATTTTTGTCCTGTCACAGCTTTAAATAATAGTAGTAATTGGAATGGGACAGGGGTCACTACACAGGATCCCATCCTGACAAAGGGAATCCTATGAGGGATCCTGCAGTTTTCCCCTTTATTTTCCCTATTGCTGGACAAGAGGCCAAGTTAATCCACATAATAAAGTACTGGGGGTGAGGTGAGGGAAATGAGAAAGAGCTGAATAGTTTGGGGTTGGAGAAGTTTTCAGGGCCTTTGAGGTGAGAGCAGCCAAACTAAGCAGAGGCTAGAAGTGGACAGGAGAAGAAAATGGATTCTGAGAGCATTGCATGGAGTGTTTTTAGATTTATTTTTCTTTTCAACAGAATCAAGTAAAGAATGGATTATTCTACCAAGATGGCGGCCATATGAAGAAGGTGGCTGCAGAAGATGTCAATGTTACTTCTGAAGACAAACAAAAGACACATTTGCACAGAATACAAGTAGAATCCCAGAACTGAAGGAAGAAATAGAAGTAAAAAAGAAACAACTTTGAAATCTGGAAGGTGCTTGTGGGGACATCATGCTTGCAGGTGATGACTGCTTAATGATATCAAAATGATTTAAAATTGGCGATGTTTTCATTAGCCATTCTCAACAATGAGCACAAGAAGTGTTAGAAGAAGCAAAGAAAAATTTACAAGAAGAAATTGATGCCTTAGAATCCAGACTGCAATCAGTTCAGTGAGTGTTGGATTCGAAAGTTCAGTTATATGCAAAATTTGGGAGCAACATAAACCTTGAAGCTGATGAAAGTTGAACGTCTTATAAGACCTTAAAAATTTGTTTAATAAACCTGAATAATTCTTTTGTTATCATAAAATGTTGACTATATTCCCTGAGTTGTACAATATATCCTTGTGGCTTATTTTACACATAATAGTTTAAATCTCTTAATCCCCTCCCCTCTTCCCTCTCCCCACTGGTAACCACTAGTTTGTTCTCTATATTAAACTTGAATAATGTTTAAAGTGACTTTTTTAAAAAAAGAAGGATAAATTATTCTATTGGCTTTATCTGTTTAGGTGCACTTCTTAAATGCAATTCCAGTCTGAGACTGAACCCTGAGTGTCTCTGGCTTCAGAAGGGCTCCACTGCAGGCTTCCTATGGATGTACCAGGCTGTGTTAAGGACTTTAAGGATGAAGAAACTGAGGGTCAGAGGTGGTGGGAGCCTCACCCCTAGTCACACAGCTAAGAAATGTCAGAGCTTGGACACAAATCCAGCTAGGTCTGGCTTTCTAGCCTGAGGTCTTTCAGTCTTGCGGCTCAGATGGCTCTCCTTTGATCAGCCACTGACCCCTAGCCTCATTCCTGCCCCCTCACACTTCCTGCCTCCGCACTCCCCCACCCCTGCCGCTCCGTCTGTCCTCCGTAGGGCCGGGTGTTGCCTCAGGGCCCGGCTGAGCCTGCACCCTATCCAGCTCCTGCCATATCAGCCTCTAGAGACATCTCCCCCTGCCCCCATCAGTGAGAAGGAGAGAAAGTTCTTTGCTTCCTGACACTCCCCAGACAGCAGGGCCCCAGGGCTTGCAGCCAAGTGGAACCCCTCCGGGTGCCCCCAGCCTGGGCTCCGGGTGCGCTCCCCGTCACAGCCCAGGAATGTGGGCATCCAAGCATCAGCAGCAGACACGCTGGCTGTCAGCCGAGCCAGGGCTCCTGATAACTGACAGGAGCTGAAAGAACCATTAGAGAGGAAGGCTGGCTCGAGGGGCACGTTTCAGGGTCGCCTGGGCTCGGCAGAACGGTGCAAGGCAGCCAGACTGGCAGCCTCGGAGAAGCCACTGCCTAATGGGCCTCGGTTTCCCCATCTGTAGAATAGGGATGGTATTTCTTGACCTGCCTGCCTCACCAGGCAGCTGTGAGAAAATGAATATGGTTGTTTGTACTACCCGGTTGAATTGCCTACTCCAGCCCATCTCAGAGGACCGACCACAGGGGAAACTGAGGCCCCAAGAGCACAGATTACACCTTGAGCTCTTAACAGAGCCAGGATCAGACTCCAGGCCCCTGTCTTCCCAACCAGGGCTCTTCTACCCCAGTTTCAGTCCTTTCTGTCCTGAACACACTCAGGTAGGAAGGACAGCTTCCTGCATGGGAGGCCAGGATGAGGCAGAACTAGTCCAAGGACCTGGGATGAAGCCAGGAGTGCTGGGCTCTAGGCTTAGGCTGTCACTGACTTGCTGTGGGAAACTGGGAGAGGATTTCTACTCTCAAGGCCATTCTTTTTTTTTTTTAAATAAATTTATTTATTTATTTATTTATTTAGTTTTTGACTGCATTGGGTCTTCGTTGCTGTGTGGGCTTTCTCTAGTTTTGGTGAGCAGGGTCTACTCTTTATTGCGGTCCGCAGGCTTCTCATTGCGGTGGCTTCTCTTGTTGTGGAGCACGGGCTCTAGGCGCGCGGGCTTCAGTAGTTGTGGCACGTGGGTTCAGTAGTTGTGGCTCGCGGGCTCTAGAGCACAGGCTCAGTAGTTGTGGCACGTGGGCTCAGTAGTTGTGGCACGCGGGCTCTAGAGTGCAGGCTCAGTAGTTGTGGCGCACGGGCTTAGTTGCTCCGCAGCATGTGGGATCTTACCGGAACAGGGCTCGAACCCGTGTCCCCTGCACTGGCAGGTGGATTATTAACCACTGCGCCACCAGGGAAGTCCCAAGGCCATTCTTTAGTGTAAAATGGCGTCATCACCAAGAACAGTGCTTCTTAGACTTTCATGTGCTTGTGAATCACTGGGCTCTTGCTCACAGGCAGATTCTGATTCAGCAGATCGGGGGCGGGGCCTGAGAGACTGCGTTTCTAACAAGCTTCCAGAATCTGCTGATGCTGCTGGCCCTTGGACCACCTTTTAAGAACAAGAGGCTGGAGGAGCCCTAAGGGCTTCCGGCTCTGGCCTTCGGTAAGTGGCTGGAGCTTCAAGATGCCTCCTTCCCTTCACCCCAGCACCCCGACCCCGGGCTGTCCAGAGGTTCCTGAAACTCCTCCTGGGGAGCGCTTCCTCCCTTCTCTGGGACTCTCCTCTCCACCCCCTCCTGCTTCACCTTCAGGATCAAGAAGTCTTAATTTGCTCCTCCCTCCCGCTGGGACTTGCCTCAGGAAGACCCTCCTCCAGCCTTTTGTAGGAGACAGAGCCCCGTCTCTGCTGAGGATGTGAGAGCTCGTTGCACAGCTTCCCAGCTCTACGGCGAAGGCCGGGAAGCATGAGCGAGCAGGGCTCCTGGGAGCCTCGTGTCCCGGGGCCTGGCTCCTGCCTCTCGTGTGGGCCCACCTGGGCCCACGCCCGCCCCCACGCCCGCCCCCACGCCCGCCCCCATGCCCGCCCAACAGCAGCAGCTGCTGGAGTGAGATTTATGTGATGCCATTGGGGTTTTGTTAAAAAAAAAAAAAAAAAAAAGAGGGTGTGTGTTCAGAAGGAAGGAAGAAACCCAACATTTATTAAGGTCCTATTGTGTGGCAGGCATATTTGCAAACATCTCTTCCTCCCAACCCTTGGCCCTGAAAGGCACACTTGCCTGCAGGTCATGGTGAGGATGAAATAAGGTGAAGCCTGTGAAACTCCTGGGTGACTTGTCAGCAGTTTGAAGAGTGGATAGAGGCCAGCCTGGCTTCAGAGCACAAAGAAAGAGGAGGCTGGGGCAGGCGGAGGAGGGGTGTCCAGCCTCGGTGGGGCCTGCAGACCTCAGATGCAGGGGGACTTTTTTCTATGAACAGTGGGAGCTGGTAAGAATTAGGCAAATTTGGGACCAGATCAGATTGGCTCTCCAGAAGTACAGTGTGGTCACTGAGTGGAGATGCGTGGAAGGGGCACGGCTAAGTGTGTGGAGGTCAGAGGAGGTCTGAGGAGCCTCTGGTGAGGTCCCTTCTACCTCTGGGATCTTGAGCTGGACAGGCTATGTGGCAGTCCTTTTGGTCTACTCCTTAAATATTTCTATGGCACGTTTATACCCACAGTCTGAGTTCCCCTGTCAAAATCCCCAGGAGGGGGCAGTACAGGTCTCAGTCTCCCCTTTGGGAGATTAGGTGAAAGGAGTACCAAAGGCTTCCCCAAGACCACCATGGGATGAGTCACTGGGCAGGAATTGGAACCCAGGCTCCCATAAGCTGTGTTGCTGCCAGGAGTCTGGGGCTTGGGAGGGAGAGAGGCCGGAAGGCCGGGGCCCAGCCCGGGTCAGCCAGCGTCCATCACCAGGAGCATCACCAGGCTGGCCCGGCTCAAAATAGCTCTCCAGACGCAAGGAAATATTTTATCCTACTCTGTTTTCCCACCAAACAAAATAAACATTCCCAGATCTCAATGGGGCCAGACTCCAAAGAGGGGGAAAGGGAACAAGAACAGGCCTGGCCGCCCACTGAGAAGTCGGGTTTCTCTCCTTTTAGCTCCTTTCTTAAGGGTCAAGACTTCGCTTCGTGACATGAGTGTAGAGACTCCCACAGCTTTCCCAGCGGTGACTGGCTTTCTCTTGGTGTCAGACTGCCCTTTCCCAGGGGTCACTCACCCCAGACATGGTGACACTACTGGATGACTGCAGAGACCATGCTAGGGGGGTTTAAGTATATGACATGACTCTGCCTTTGAAGGCTTACAAGCCACTGGGTGGCATGGCGGGGCTTCCTCTCTCCTTGAGGAGTTCTTGGAACCTGAGGGAGAGAGCACTGATATTTACTGAGAGTCAACCATGGGCCTGGTACACAGCAGGAAGTCCCACAAACGTCATCCCATTTGACCCTCACGACAAGCCTTTGAGGGGTATGTTGTCACTTCCCATTTTACAGATGAAGAAACTGAGGCTCAGAATGGGCATGACCGTTCAATGTTTCACGACCAGCAAATGGTAGACCTAGGACTGGATTGTACATTACGTGGCTCTAAGACCGTGCTTTGCATCATGCTGGCTCTGGTAGGGCCCACGGGGAGGCTGGTGGGTGGATTGCATGAGCCCCGGACTCACTCGTGCACAGAGCTCTCCCCTTCTTCCTCTGGCTGTGGGACCGCCAGGCCCTGGGACACCAAGACCTGATCAGGAAGACAGAAATGAGGCTGGTATGGTTATGGGTTGAATTGTGTCCCCACAAAAGATCTGTTGAAGTCGTAACCCTCATACCTGCCAGTGTGACCTTATTTGGTAATAAGGTCTTAACAAATGTAAACAAGTTAAGATGAGGTGGTTAGGGTAGGCCCTAGTCCAATATGACTAGTGTCCCTTTAAGAAGAGGGAAGACTGCCACATGAAGACAAAGGCAGAGATTGGAGTTATGCTGCCATAAGCCAAGGAATGCCTGGGGCTACCAGAAGCTGTGAGGGGCAAGGAAGGCTCCTCCTCTGGAGGCTTTGGAGGGACCATGACTGCCAGCACCTAGATTTTCGAGTTCTAGTCTCTGTAACTGTGAGACAATACATTTCTGTTGTTTTAAGCCATCCGGTTTGAGGTCCTTTGTTATGGCGGCCCTGGTAGACTCCCATTGCTGAGGTCTGCCTGGTGTCCCCCTTGGCCTCCTCAGGAAGCAGGCAGACTGGAACCTGTGGGAGAGCAGAGCTCAAGTCTCAGCTCCACGAGGGGAAGAACTCCCAGCCAGAGTGAGTCTTCAGGAGGGGCTGCTTCCAAGGAGTGAGGGCCACATCATAGGGTGTATATGTGAAGGAGTGGATGGACATTCTGTGCAGATATTTGTCTCTTTCTTATTGCTTTTTGGGAAGTCATAAATGTTTATATAGATATAAAAATAGAAAGATAGGTTGGGCTACTGATAAATTTGTTATGTATTTTGCAAATATGTTTCCTAGTTAGAGGCTTAGTCTTTTCATATTCTTTTTTTTTTTTTTTTTTAATAAATTTATTTATTTATTTATTTATTTTTGGCTGTGTTGGGTCTTCGTTTCTGTTCGAGGGCTTTCTCCATTTGCGGCGAGTGGGGGCCACTCTTCATCCCGGCGCGCGGGCCTCTCACTGTCGCGGCCTCTCCGTTGCCGAGCACAGGCTCCAGACGCGCAAGCTCAGCAGTTGTGGCTCACGGGTTTAGTTGCCCCGCGGCATGTGGGATCTTCCCAGACCAGGGCTCGAACCCGTGTCCCCTGCATTGGCAGGCAGATTCTCAACCACTGCGCCACCAGGGAAGCCCTTTTCATATTCTTTATGGTATCTTTTAAAAAACAGAAGGTCTTAGTTTTAATGTTGTCAAATTTATCCACATGCATCTTTAACTCATCTAAAATTGATTTCTGTGTAGGGTGTGAGGTAGGGCACAAAACAAAACAGTTTTGTTTTTAAAATATAGATAAGCAACCGCTCAGCATCCTTTATTGCTCTGCAGTACTGTCTCTGTCTCTTATCTGCCTCTGCAGCAATACCTTACAGTCTTAATTGCTGGAGATTTAGGGTAAGTCTTAATATCTGGTAGAGCAAAACTTCCCCATCCACATCTTCTTCTTCTTTTGAAATGTCTTTGTTATATTTTGGGGTACTTTTTAAAGGTCATTTAAAAAATTCTTAGCCCCACGCATTTGTAATAAAGCTCTCTTAAAATAATACTAGTATCACTATTAATCTGAATGATTCACTTTAAAATTTGTGTAACAGAGAAATTTATATAGCTGTTTGTATAGTGAGAGTTTGAGAGTTTGGGAGGCTCAGTAGTTGTGGCTCACGGGCCTAGTTGCTCCACGGCATGTGGGATCTTCCCAGACCAGGGCTCGAACCCGTGTCCCCTGCATTGGCAGGCAGATTCTCAACCACTGCGCCACCAGAGAAGCCCCCCATTTACATTCTTACTAGCCCTGGGGCACATCAACTGTGGGATCACAGTCACCAGCACACGGTGTTTTCAAGAAGAGAACTAGACAGATACAGTAAAAATAGAGCAAAGAACATAACAGACACTGTGGATCCACCACCCATCTTTGTCCCGTATTTACTACATGAGTTTTTTATTACCTTTTCTTTGGAAATTAAAAAGAAATTAAGGACATTTCACACATACGTAAAAGTGGAATGAATGGTATAATGAACCCTGACCACCTTC
Organism: Balaenoptera borealis; assembly: GCF_965194805.1. Lineage (NCBI taxonomy): Eukaryota > Metazoa > Chordata > Mammalia > Artiodactyla > Balaenopteridae > Balaenoptera > Balaenoptera borealis. The sequence goes on from NC_138868.1 coordinate 55,175,637, forward strand.
AACAATTATCAATTCATGGTTCACTGTGCTCCGTCTAGATTCCCAACCCCAAGTTAATCTGAAGCAGACGCCAAACCTCATATAATTTCACCTGTGGATACTTCAGCAAGTCTTTCCAAAACATAAACAGTTTCACACCTTAAAAATTAATGATTTTCTAATATAATCAAATATCTCATGTATCAAACTTTACTGGTTGTCTTTTTACATATGTATTATACTTATGTACATATATATAAAATATAGTATATAATACGTATATTCAATATGTATATTCATGTATATGTATATTCTCTCTAAATATATATATTTGCTTGAATAAGGATCCAAAATAAGATCCAGACATTGCCTTTGATTCTGTCTCTTATACTTTTCTTTTTAATTTTGAAACAATCAGGAACAGAAAAGTGACAAGTGCGTTACAAAGAACTTTCCTTCCCGTGAACGTTTGGAGAGTGAGTTGTGGACCTGGTTTCCCATCACCCCCCGAGTCTGTAATGTTTTCTACAAACAAGGACCATCACCTCTGTAGCTACAGTACAACCGTCAACACCAGGGGGCTAATGGAGTCATTGCTACCATTTACTCCTCAGACCTCATTCAAGTGACCAGTTGCCCGAATAGTGTCTTTTATAGCCGGAGGACCCAGCTTAGGCACACGCGTTGTAGTTAGCTGTCATGTCTCTTTACTCTCCTTCAGTCTGGAAAAGTTCCTCAACTTTTGACTTTTAAGACCTTGACATTTTGGGAGTGATTTTCTAGATCTCCCTCAGTAGGAATTTGTCTGACGTTTCCTTACGATTATTCATCGTTTGCAGGAATAGCACGGAAGTGACACTGTGGTTTTCTCATGGCGTCTTCAGATGGCGTGTGATTTTGACTGGCCCCTTTATTGATGAGGATTAAGGTGATGTCTGCCAGTCTTCTCCACGGTGAAGTTATTCCTTTCTCCTTTGTGATTTTATAGAGAGATACTTTGAAACTGTGCAAATGTCTCATTCCTCATCAAACTTTCAATTTATTCGTTTGTTTATATCAGTATGGACTTATGGTTTTCTGTTTTATTCAGTGGGCTATAATTTCTTACTATCAGTATTCAGTTTCGTGCTCAAATTATCCCTAACTTGACCAGTCCCTTCAAGCTGGGTTGTGTATCCTTTTGAAAAGTCCCCGTCATTCTTGAATACTTCCGTACTTTCTGGCACAACAAGATCTTCCAGGCACATCTTGTACTTTTCCTGTCCCTATCCTGTAATCAGGCATTTTCTAAGGAAATGCAAAACGGTGACATTCTAATTCTATTATTCTTTCTTTGTTTATTAGCTAGAATTCTTTTATTCTAAACAAAACTAAAAACTTCCTTTTCATCAGATAAAGGAGTTCATTTCTTTGAGGTACAGTTTAAATAGCAAGTCAGCATAAATGAGTCTTTCCCTTTACTTGTCAGCTTTCATAATAATGAGTTCGTTTTTCTAGCATCCTCCAAACGTGATCAGTAAGACTTTTTTTCTTCCAGTTTTATTGACATACAGTTCTTCTAAGGTTTAAGGTATATAGCATAATGTTTTGATTTACATATAGCATGAAGTGATTATCACCATAAGTTTAGTGAATAGTCGTCATCTCATATAGAAACCTAATTAAAGAAATAGAAAAAAAATTTTTTTCTTGTGATGAAAACTCTTAAGATTTACTCTAGGGAATTCCCTGGTGGTCCAATGGTTAGAACTCGGCACTTTCACTGCCAGGGCCTAGGTTTGATCCCTGGTTTGGAAACTAAGATACCACAAGCCTCGGGGTGAGGCCAGAAAAAAAAGATTTACTGTAACAACTTTCATATATAACATACAGCAGTGTTAATTTTATTTATTGTGTTGTACATTACATCCCTAGTATTATTTATCCTGTAACTGGAAGTTTGTATGTTTTGACTGCCTTCATCCAACTCCTTCTCCCCCTATCCCCCACTTCTGGTTACCACAAATCTGATCTCTTTTTCTATGCATTTGTTTGTTTGGTTTTGAAGTATAACTGACCTACAACACTACGTTAGTTCCTGTTACACCACCTAGTGATTCAATATTTCTATACATTTCAAACTGATCACCATGATAAGTCTAGTTATGATAAGTACAAGTATTATTATGAACTTATTGATCTTTATGTATTTCAATAGATGTGTCATTATTATGAGGTTCAGATGACCCCATATTTGGTCAGTGGGAGCCTGTCTTGGACCTTTATTTTTCTTTATGCATCTAATCATGAGGAAACAGGAGAAAATACAAGCAAGATGAGTTCTTTCCCAATGAAAAAGTTTACTGGGAATTTTGATTGGGATTGCATTGAATCTACAGGTCAATTTGGAGAGAACTGACATCTTCAAGATAGCGAGGCTTTTTATTTATGAATGTGGTGTACATCTCTGTTTATTTAAGTCTCCTCTAATGTCTTTCAATGAAGTTTTATTAAGTCTTGCACAAGTTTTGTTAGATTTATTCCAAGATATTGCATATTTTCATTGTGAGTACAAGTCATATCCTTTTTAAAGTGTATTTTCTAACTAAGAAAATGAAAAAATGGTAGTATATAAAAATGCAATTTAGAGCTTCCCTGGTGGCGCAGTGGTTGAGAATCTGCCTGCTAATGCAGGGGACACGGGTTCGAGCCCTGGTCTGGGAAGATCCCACATGCCGCGGAGCAACTAAACCCGTGCGCCACAACTGCTGAGCTTGCGCGTCTGGAGCCTGTGCTCGGCAACGGAGAGGCCGCGACAGTGAGAGGCCCACGCACCGCGATGAAGAGTGGCCCCCGCTCGCCACAACTAGAGGAAGCCCACGCACAGAGGCGAAGACCCAACACAGCCAAAAATAAATAAATAAATTAAAAAAAAATGCAATTTACTTTTGTATATTGATTTTACATCAGACAAATTGCTAAACTCTCTTACTAAGTCTAATAATTTGACTAGATTATTTTGCTTTTCTAGGTAGAAAATCATATTAAATCATAACACAGTTTTGTTTCTTCCTTTTTGATCCTTATAATTTTATTTCTCTTTTGTCTTATTGTGTTTTCTGGAACTTTTAGTGTAATGTTGAATAGAAACGGCAATAAGTACTCTTTTTTATCTTATTCCTGTTTTTAAAAGAAATACTTCTAATGTTTCAGAATTTAGTAAAATGTTTTCTGTAGGTTTTTTGGGTAGATATCAGGTTTAGAAAGTTTATGTTACTAATTGCTAAGAGTTTTATTTTAACTGTGAACGAATGTTGACTTTTATAAATGTTTTCTATATATTTAATTTATTGATATAATTCTAATTTTTCCTTTAATCTGTTAATAAAAGCAATTCACTTATAGATTTTTCTAATGTTGAACACTGTGGTCAGAGAACACGGCTTATGTGATTCTTTGGAATTTATTGATACTTGTTTTATAGCCCAGTCTATTATCAGTAGGCAAAGGTGGTCTATATGTGCTTTAAAATTGGGTTTATTGTCCAGTCATTGGATGCAGGATTCTAAGTGCAAGCATTAGGTCACTAAAGTCTTACTGATGATTTTTTTTTACATGATCTAACAAATCCTGATAGATCTCCCACTATATATGTCTTTTTTGAAGCCATGTTTTTATGTGTGTATGAATTAAAGAGTTTTATATCTTCCTGGTTAATTGAAACTTCAGTCATTTTGTGATGGCCCACTTTATCTCTCGTAATGTTTCTGTCTTGAAGTCTGTTTACTCAGATATTAATGTGGCTACACCAGATAGCTTTTAGTTAATATTTGTCTCTTCCATCCTTTGAATTTTCTGTGTTCTTACAGCTATTTTTTTTTAACTTACTTTAACAGTCTTCATCTTGCTATTGTGATGACTGATGTATTCAACTTATTTCTACCGTATAGCACATAGTAGGTGCTCAGGAAACCAGCCATTGTCAACCTCAGGTCTCTCGAGGCCTGCTGGGGGTAGGGGACTGGGAAGGGAAATGAGGTCTCTTCTCGCTATTACCCCTCAGTCTGGGGGGCCTACAGGACATGGTTTTTCCTGAGAAAAGCATGGCGTTTCCAGAAAGACTTGGCTGAGAAAACCCCACTAGTCTGAGGCCACATAACTGTTTCCTAGAAACTAGATGTGAGTGAAACTCGGCTGGTGCCCGAGTCACAGCATACGTTTCCTGTTTTTCATCCACGAGCTAATAAAGTTATTTCCTTCGCATGCTGCTGAGCAGGAAGGCCCCACTGCCTCAAGGCTGGAGGCCGGCCCTTATCCACCACGCTCCAGGCGGAGGGAGGAAGTGGCCTGGGCTCCCCTGGGGGAGGGGCTTCCTCCCAGGCAGGGTTGTCAACTCTTCTCCCTACGCTCCCTCGACCCCTCATCTGCAAGGGGGCATCGGAGCCCGCTCTACCCCAACAGTTCCCAAGGCTCTGCCTCTGGCCTGGAGTCCTCCGTGGGTCTCCTGACCACCTCTCTCATCCTCTTTGAAGGCCCCCTGATGCCTGAGCAGCACCTCAAATTCCATGTGCCCCACGCAGATCTCTTGCCTTGCCCACGCTCTTCCTCATGTTCCCCAGCTCTATGGTGCTGTCACCATCCACTGGCTGCTTAATCTTAATTAAGGGCATCCCTGGGCCCCCTGCCCAATCCCTGTAGCCTGTCAGCCAGACGATTTGGTCTAGGCTCCCCGGCCCCAGCCCAGGCTCCACGCACAGCAGTGTTGGGGGAGGGCTCCGGGAGTTCCCCGGGGCGGGGATGGGCTGGCTTCCTCTCTGTGCCCCAGAGTCCGGCACGGCGTGGCTGGGGAGACTGCTCAGGAAAGTTTGTGGAACAAACTAGTGAATGAATGAATGGATGAATGGGCCCTCGGGAGTCTTCTCCAGGATCACACCCTGCCACCCCACCTCTCCTAATTGTCCTCCCTAGTTGTGGTTTCACCTCAGCCTCCTGCCCTTCCTCCGAACCTGCTCCAGGCCTCCACTTTCTCCCCGACATGAGAACCCAGCTGCAGACACTGTCCTGGTCACTCCTCTAGGGCAGGGCCCTGGCTCTGGCTCTGGGGGTGGCGTGGTCCCGCACAGACAGTGTTGGCTGTAGGCGCCAGGGATATTGCACTGGGTCATTCATCCTTCATTCCCTCAAACGTTTATGGAGCCCAGAGTACATGCCATACACTCAGGAAATGGCATGGCAAGGACGGACCAAGTCCCTCCCCTTGAGATTCACTCACCAGAGCGGGCAGTTAAGGACCCAGCAGCACCCAGTCACCAGTGGTGTCCGTCCAGGTGAGCTGGGGCCTCTGTAGGTGCGCTCGGTTAGTGCAGCCGCACAGGAGGGCTGTGGGAAATTTGTGCAGGTAAAAGCCTGGACAGCAGGCCGAGCTGCACGGCTGAGTCCATCTCCCAGAATGAAGTGTGGCAGAAGGATGGAGGGCAGTGGCCCTCGGGGGCCAGGGTCCACTGCAGGTGACCCAAACAGATGGGGAGTGAGAAGGTCAGGGTTTGGGAGTCAGGCAGCCCTGACACACTGAGGAAGTTGCTCTCTGAGCCCCAGTTTCCTTTTCTGTAGAATAGATGTTAATAATCCCCACCTCACTAGAGGATGAAATAAATGCACATCAGGGAAGGCCCCCTGGCACATATGAGGAGCCAAGCTGGGGCCGGGTGGGGGGAGCCCATAACCAGTCCTGGAACAGGGGACCGGAGCCAGAGCTGCTCAAAGCCCCCTGCTGTCTTCTGCTCAGGGGGTCTCAAAGCTAAGACAGAGGATGCGGGTTAGGGTGAGGGGCAGAGGAGGGCGGAAAGATTCAGTTTAGAGTTGGGCAATGTACGTGCACAAGTACAATGCTCACAAGCCTCAGACGAAGCAGGCCTCACCCTGAGGAAATTGAGGCTCGGAGTGGAAATGACCTGCCACAGGTGAGGGGCAGAGCCGGGCTCAAATCTAGGTTTGCAGGCCTCTGTGCTCAGGCTCCTTGTCTTGCACTGAGGTTGGGGACCTCACCCCAGGCCTCATCTCCTTTCTCGGAATCCTGGCCCTGGAGCCAACTGAGTGGTCCTCCCTGGCCTGGCTGTGTACTGCTGCATTTTTGAACATCTTATTTACCCTGATGGGTTCATCTTTTGTTTCCAGCCCAGCCTGGAGGCCTGCAGATGCATGGTAGTCCCCATCCTGCCCCTGTCTGGGCTGCTCCATGTCTTGGATTGGCCTCTGTGCTGCGCTCTTGGAGGGCTGGGCCTCATCCCTGTGTCACCAGCACCCAACCAGGGCCCCGGCACAGAGCGGGAACCAGGACAAGATTTGCTGAAGAGGGAAGGGGTAGAGCGCAGCCTGGGTTACCAAAGTGTCCTGAGTGGGTGAAATTTCCCCACCCTGCAGAAGGGAAAGGACCCCAAGAGCGGTGCCCCATGGACCCAGGTACAAACCCCACCTTGGCCATTTTTTTTCAAATTGCAGTAAAATATACATAATATAGAATTTACCATTTTAACCCTTTTTAGCCACAACTCAGAGGCATTAAGTACATCCACACTGCTGTGCAACCATCACCACCCTCCCTCTCCAGGACTTTTCAGTCATCCCAAACTCTTGGCTGTTTTTTTCTTTTTCTTGGCCATGTGCCCCCAGGAGCATAAGTGCTCTGCCTCTGAGCTTCAGCTGCTCCTTCACACACCAGGAAGCACGCTGTGTCTCACTGCTTGCTGTGAGAGTAAAGGAGGTGGGTGTGGGCCACGCTTCCTGGGTCAGGTGGGGTGCACCCAGTAGTGGCTGGTATTGTTCCCACATTGGCACAGGCCAGCCCATCAAGGACACTTCCTAAAGGGCTACATTGCGTGTAATGATTACGATAATTATGGTACGACCATGGCAATGAGGCATGAAGGAGAGGACGCCAGCCAACAGGGAGCTGGGAAACTGGACCCTGAAAATTCTCTGCCGTTGACTAGCTGTGGCCTTGGCCACGTCCCTGCCCCTCCTGGACTCCGCTTCCTGCTTGTACAAAAGGAGTGCACAGCGGGGCACTTTCTCTCGTGGTACCGAAAGCCCCTTCTTGTCTGTTATCAACCTCTGGCCTCCCCTCACCTCACCTGGACCAAGAGGCTGGGTGAGCAGTTCCCTATGTGTGCGGAGGGGGAAGCCAGTGCTTCCCAAGGTCCTCTGCTCCCTGAGCATCTCGTGTGCTTGTCCACCAGGCCACAGGCCCCTCGAGGACAGAGGTCCTAGCTTTCTCTCATCCGTTCATCCATTCACTCCTGTGCTTAATGAACCTTTGTCTGTGCTGGGCCCTATGCTGGGCTGGCTGTGTGGGACCGGTCCTCCTTCTGCAGGCTCCCAGTCTGGTGGGAGGTCAGAGCCAGGCCCAGACAGGGTGGTACAGTGCTGGGCCTGCAGGGACAGGATGGTATTCCCGGGGCCCTGTGCCCGGCAGAGGGTAGGGCGGGAGTGGCCTGCGGTATAGACATGCTGGGACAAGTGCCCGCCTCCTACAAGCTCTGTCTCCTCATCTGCAAAGCAGCCGCCCCAGAAGGTTTTTGTGGCGAGCCAAGGAGGGGAGTGCACGTGGAAAGAAGAGCACAGCTGCTCAGCGAACAGGGTCTTGTGTAAACAGAGACCATGGTGGGGCGGCCCTGCCAGGAAATGCTGCTCCTACGTCCGTCTGTCCGTCCCTCAGCCAAACCCTCCCAGCACCTGTTGGAACAGTGTGTGGTAGACATCACACAAAATGGGCTGTCGCTTCTGTGTGGTACTTCTTGAGAACCTATAGAGATGCTTATCTCCACGGAGCTGGGGTTCTCAGAAGGGACCTGCTGTTGGTGAGCATAAGCCTTCGGTCCAGGACACAGAAGCACAAGCCCCAGGCCCCTCCCTCTAGGTCCTCGGTCTTGTGGGGAGAAGCCAGGTGTGAAACCACAAGCGACCTGCTCCGCGCAGGGTGGACGGTGGGACCCCGGGCCCATGTCCCCAGTGGGGGTGGGGAGGTGCTGAGCAGAGAGATGGACTCAACTCGTGGGCAGAAGATAGGATTGAAACTAAGGTAAAGGACTGTTTTGGCCAGTTCTGATGTTTCTTCTCACAATAGCACCACCACCACACACACACACACATACACACACACGATTTAGTTATTATAATAACTAAATAACTAATATAATATAATATAATATAATAACGATTTAGTTATTATATCTACAATCTCCATTTTACAGATGTGAAAGCTGAGGCTTAGAAAAGTTATCCACTCGTGAAAGATCACACTGCTGGTAGGTGGTGAGGCTGGGATTTGAATGCCACACCACGCCCTGTTGCCTCACACAGTCTTTCTCTCTCCCCTTCTGGGGGTCTGCCCTCCCCTCCTCCCCTTTCACCATCCCATGCTCTGACCTCCCCCAGGTTTCACCTTAAAATCACAAGGCCCGGAAGTCCTCATCTCCTTTCCTGTCACAGGTCTCCCGATAGGGACTTCCTGGGGGCAGTCGGCGGGAAAGCGGTAACTTTGTAATTCCCACTTCTCCCACAGCCAAGGCCTGGCTCACAGGCCCAGGTACACAGGCTTCACCCTGGGGTGTGGGCCGGAACAAAGCCTCTTTTTTCCATTGTCTGCCGCCACCGGCCCTGCCCGAGCAACCCTGGGTTTGGGGAGGGCTCTGGCAGCTATGCCAACCAAGCGTGGGTTTGTTGATGAGGCAGCGGGGCCCACCGATCCACAGATTTAGTACACATCCCACCTGCCTGTCAGCATCACCTGGGAGCTTATAAAAAAATCCCCAAGCCAGGACCCCACCCCAGACCAGTTACACCAGAATCTCCGGGTGTGGCCTAGGCATCGGCATTTTATGAAAACTCCTCATGGGAGTCCACGTGCAGCCAGGTCTGTCTCGGTAGGCTGTAACGTGGTCCTCATGGTCAGGCAGGGGTGCTTAGCCTGAACAGTAATTTGCACTGAGCTTCAAACCTCTCCTCCAACAAGTTTATATTATTATTATTATCTCATGTTACGGGTTGAATTTTGTCCCCCTCCACCGCCCCCCACCCGCAAATTCATATGAAGTCTTAACCTCCAGGCTCTCAGAATATAACCTTATTTGGAGATACAGCCTTTACAGAGGTAGACAAGGTAAAATGAGGTCATTAGGGTGGGCCCTAATCCAGTATGACTGGTGTCCTTATATAAAGGGGGAATTTGGACATAGACCTGCACAGGGAAAACGCCACGTGAGGATGAAGGCAGAGATCAGGGTGATGCTTCTCCAAGCCAAGGGATGCCAAGGATACCAGCAAACCACCAGAAGCTGGGGGAGAGGCAAGGAGCAGATTCTCCCTCACAGCCCTCAGAAGGATCCAATCCTGCCGACACCTTGATCTTGGACTTCTAGCCTCCAGAACTGTGAGAGAATACACATATGCTGTTAAAACCAATCAGTTTCTGGCACTTTGTTACAGCAGCCCCAGCAAACTAACCCATCCCTTTTTTACAGATGAGCAAAACCAAGATTACGAAGTGACTTTCCGGAGGTTACCTGGGTGCGGTGGACCTTGTTGACTGGTACTTATTTCTCTGCCACCTCTTAAATGCTGATCCCCAGCACACCCCAGTCCTGAGCCCTCAGCCCTTCAGGAGTTCATCCATTCATGCATCTTTGAGGCATGCAATGTTCTAAGTACAGGGTCCCAGCAGAGAAACAAACAAATATACAAACAAACACACAAACAAACAGACACAAACCCCTCTCTACCTCCACCCACCATGGGGAACAGACAGTAAACAAGGTAAGGGAAATGTAAGTTGATAGTAAGTTGCATGGTCTAAGGGCCATGGGGAAAAATGAGGCAGGGAAGGGGCGTAGGAGGTGTGGAGGGGGGTGGTTTGAACAGGTCCTTGGGGAAAGCTCACCGGGAAGGTGACACTCCTGGCACCGTTGCACCCACCCAGGCTGCAGCCCCCTCCAGAGAGATGCCTCCCAGATCCTGCCCAGTTCATGCTCCCTACTGGGCCTCTCCCCTGCGACTCATGCTGCCCGATCCAAACTCAGCTTCCCTACCTTGCGCACTGCCGCAAGCACATCCCAGCAAAGGGCACCACCATCCATGCTCAGCCGCTCAAATCAGAAACCTCGAAGCCAACTACGTCTCCCCACCCTCTTGCCCCCTCACCCCATCTGACCCTGGGAGCTGGAGGTGCTCCCTCCACAAGTGCTGAAGTCACTGGCTCAGCTCCCCTTCAGCCTGGGGAGGAGGGAAGTTGCTGCTAATGGTGGACCCAGCGCCAGTCTAATCACCCGTGCAGACACTGTCCACCACCATTGGTGGCTTCAACCTCAGAGCCCACGGTTGGGCCCTGAGCTCTGTAAATCTGCCTCCTCTTCTGTGCCTACCAAAATGCTGCATCCCTCTTGGCGGGGGGCGGGGGGCGGGGAGGGGGCTTCCATGACTTGTCCAGTGAGAGCTAGCGGGAGGCTGAGGACAGACTCCCAAGACCAACATCCTGTAGCGATCAGGGAACCAAGTCCCTTCCCTTTCTGGGCCTCGGTCTCCCCATTAGTATAACGGGCACAAATCCCTGCAGAGTTAACCTCTCCGGTAATCTTGGCTGAACCAATGGATGTGAATGGCATTGCTCTGAACAGTGTGTACCCATGGATAGGTCAGGGTGAGAAGAGGATGAGGTGGGAAGCTGTATGTACCAATGTGGACAAGCCAGAAGGTAGCATCTGGGGCCCTGGCAGGAGCAGAGTGATCTGGGCTAACCCAATCCTCACACGATGCTCTCCCACCCTCAGTTTCCTCTCCAGGCCTCTCTCCTCCTACTGCCATCTGCAGGAAAGTTGTGCCAAAGACATCCCCTGCCTCTGGGGGACACACTGTGCAGTGGGCAGGTCTCTTCCCACACGTGAATAATAAGGTGGGGTAGGATCAACTGATATCTTGGATCCTAGAATTTCCATGGACTTTGCAGGGATGCTGGAGGCTTGGTGGGACGTAAAAGGGACATGTTCCTCAAACTGCAACACTGGACCAAGCCTCCCTTTCTGAGGTCCAGGCCAGAGCAGCAGAGGTCCTGGGGGATGGGAGGGAAGGGCAGACTGGCCAGATTCCACGTTTGGGACCCATACAGGGCTTGAAGCGGGCTGGATGCCCAGGAGACAGAAGCTGTGTATCTGAGGTTGGGAGATGGTCAGTGCACTTTGGATCTTATGTGAGTCTCTCACCATGTGCCTCTGCTGAGTGGAGCTGCCCACCTAGTCCCCTATTCAGGTTGAATGGCACCCTTTGCTCTGCCGTGTTCGTGCCTATGTGTGTGCATGTGTGTAGGAGAGTGGGAGAAGAAGGAGAAAAGCCGCATCCTCGGTCGGTCCACCTGGCACCACCCATAGCAGCCTTTGACAGGGCAAGATGAAGGAGAAAAAGCTGTTGCTGCCCAGCTGTCTCTTGGTTCTCCCACTTCCATATGAAGGAAGGGTGACTGAAGGGCTCTCCCTGGGTGTGCCTGTCCCTCACTTGGTGAGCCAGCGAGAAGATCAGTGAGTTCATCAGTTCTGGCGTGGGGAGTCTTCCTTTGCTCTTCTGTGCCTCTGGGGTGGGGTGGGCTCCACCGCCTCTCAGTTCTGAGGGGTGACTAAATCCCTATCCTGCCGTGTGACCTTGTGCAAGTCACTTGACTTCTCTGAGCTGGCTTCCTCATCCAGCTCACGAGGCTGATAGTACAAACTCACAAGGTTGTTGAGAGGATCGAATGATATATAACCAGTACTTAGATTCTTATTGTTAGCTCTGGGTTTCCAGCCTGGCCGGCACCTGGCACCATCGTTGGCCCTCTTCACTCCTACGTGGAAAGCCAGCAACCTCAGATCATCCCTGGGCTCTATAACCATGCTCTCTACCTTCGTAGCCACTAGCCACCTGCAGCTATTCAACATTTGAAATGATATTTTGTCTGAATCAAGATGTGCTGTATTTTATTATTATTATTTTACACTAAATTTCAAAGAAAGACAATACGAAAATGTAAATATATCATTAATGATTTTTACTTTCAATTAATTAATATTAACTACATGCTGAAATGACTAATAGTTTGGATATATTAGGTTAAATAAAATATATTATTATTAAAATTAAGTTCACTTGTTTCTTTTTACTTTCTCAATGCGGCTACTAGAGAAATTTAATTACATATGTAGCTCGCATTACATTTTATCGGGTGACGCTGCTCTACAACTTGGAAAGGCCATTTCCAGGGCATCTTCTTGGAGGCTCCCAGGAAAAACAGCTTTTAGAATTCCCACTGAATTCCACTCAACCTCAGCCACTGAAGAATGTCTGCTTCCCAGGCAGCTCCTGAGTTCCAGAACCCACTCAGGGTGGCCTCACTCACTTCTCCCCAGTTCCCCACGCGTCATGCAGCCTCCCAGGCAGCTTCGACCCTGCCAACGATCCAAATGTGGCAACGAAGCCTGCAGCCCCTTCCTCCAAACCCCAGCTATCTAGCTGCTTAGAACCTCCACGCTGTGTGGGAATTTGCCCGGCATCACTTTCTCCCTCCCAGCAGCCCCCAGGGATGTGGCTTCCTTGCCCCAGGCCCTGAGTCAGCTCCAAGGAATCCCCTCTCCTTTCCAAAGGATGAGGGTGAGAGGCAGGCTGTGTGATGCTCAAGAATACGGACTCAGGAGTCAGAGAGGTCCGGATGTGAATCAGGGCTCTGCCTCATACCAACCACATGGCTGGGCAAGTCCCCTCTTCTCTACACCTCAGTTTTCTCATTGACGAAATGGGTACAATCATTGTACCTGCTTTATGGGGTTGTTGGGGATTAAATGACATTGTCAGTGTGTGGCCCTGGCACAGCGCCTGGGTTATCGTAAGTGGTAGTTGTTCAAGGACAGGAAAGGGTTAAGGATGTGGCTTTTGGCCACAGCTTCACTCAGCCAGCCACGAAGAGGAAGCAGGGCCGGGGGTAGGAGGGAGGCAGTGGGACTATAGTTCCTTTTAGACCTGGAGCTACAGGTAGCCTGACGTACAGCCCTGCTGCCCCATTTTCAGATGAGGAAATCGAGGCTCACGGAGGTGAAGTGACCTGCCCAGGGATGGCACTTGGGGTTGTCACTGGGGCTGCCTGGCTCCAAAGCCCATGCTCTCTCTCCTACGCTGCGTCCCAAAGTCGGAGAATGGTGTGCGGTGCAAGTGGATTCAAGGTAGTTTGAGAAGAAGCTTGAGCTGATATGGCCCCTTTCCCACTGGGTCTTTTAAAAGTGTCCAAGGGGCTTCCCTGGTGGCGCAGTGGTTGAGAATCTGCCTGCCAATGCAGGGGACACGGGTTCGAGCCCTGGTCTGGGAAGATCCCACATGCCGCGGAGCAACTGGGCCCGTGAGCCACAACTACTGAGCCTGCGCGTCTGGAGCCTGTGCTCCGCAACAAGAGAGGCCGCAACAGTGAGAGGCCCGCGCACCGCGATGAAGAGTGGCCCCCACTTGCCGCAACTAGAGAAAGCCCTCGCACAGAAACGAAGACCCAACACAGTCAAAAATAAATAAATAAATAAATAAAATTAAAAAAAAAAAAAAAAAAGTGTCCAAAACTCCCATCCTAAACCGGGTTCCCCTAAAGTAGACTAGGAGCCAAGAACTCGGGTACAGGTAGTTCCTTCAGGAGGTGACGCCAGGAAACACAGTGAGGGACAGAGAAACAAGACCGGGGAGGGAGAGAGCCCAGGAAAGTGCCTCTGATGAGCAGGACACCGCTGTGGGCACCTGAGCTCAATCCCACCCGGTGCCTTTTGAGCGGGTGTAGAGAACACACACCAGAATTTTCAAACGGGGAGCTGAAGACTGGGTGTTGATCCAGCTTCCACCCCTCACGATTGAGGGTGGGGGGGTATGAAGTCTCTGGCATTTCCCTGCACAGGCTTCCTTGGCACTGGAGGAAGCCCTGAAGTAGAGAGAGGGGAGGAGAGAGGCTGAAGCTGGGCTGATATGCGCGGGGAGTCCACACAGCCAGAGCCCCATGCCTGGAAATTCCTCTTGAGAAAAACTTTCAAACTATACAAAAATGTTCATGAAAGTTAAAAAAAGTAGAGAGATAGGTAGAGAGAGAGAGAGAGATGAATTTTAGAAATATATATTTAGATAAAGATAGATATAGATATTTAGAAGTAATCTAAATGTCCAGCAAGAGGCGATTGGCTTAGTAAATTATGGTGCATTCACAAGATAGAATATCCTGCAGCCAAAAATGAAAACATGGTTGCAACATGGAAAAGCATTTGGGAAGGAACGTTACTTAAAAATGGTGCATGCACATCGTCTCCACCACGGATGGTGCGTCGGTCAGGGCTCCATCAGGGAGGCAGAACCGGCAGGAGATACACATTATGAGACTTATTGCTAGGAACTGGCTTATAGAGTTCGGGGACTGGCTAGGCAACTTCGAAGGACTGCGTCCAGGCTTGCCTGAGGCCGTGGAGACTACATGCATCCAGCAACATCAGGCTGATACCACTCCAGTCTGAGGCTTGATCTTTCCAGAGCCCCTCCCCGTTCACCCCTTTCCCCTATCAGGAGATGTAAGGTGGCAGGGTGGGGACCACTTTCTCTCCTGTTTTTCGGCTTTGACCTCAGCATTCATCATCTCTGGGCTCAGTGCCTGACTGACATACTGCAGCCCTCTCCCCCTTACTGCCCAGGGCCTCCTGGAGCTGGGTGGGAAGGGCTGTGGTGGGACAGGGCCTGAACACATGGATCCTATCAGTGACCTCACTCTGACTGGCCATCGCCAGATTTTCCCTGGTCTGGCAGAGGGCTGGCTGAGGCTGCCCTCACCCCAGGTGTGGGATTTGTACAACCTCCAGCCCCCCAGGACGGACCAAGGCAAAGGAGGAAGTGAATCAGGCTATGATTGGCTGTGTTACCTTGGGCAAGTCCCTGTCCCCTCTCTGGGCTCTCTGGCCACCCCTAACTCTAACGTGGGACATGTTTGATTATGCCAGTGTTAGCCTCTGTGGATCTTGGGGTCAGTGTCCAGAGCTGAACTGCCTAAAGCAGGGCTATGTAGACATGGGGTTTGGGCCAAGTGGCATGAGCGACGGCCAGCGGGCCTGGAGTAGGGGCGTTTATGGCAGGAGTCTGATCTGCCCCTACTGTCCCCACCCCTTACGCCTCAGTCCTGGGCTGAGCCCACCAGACCCAGGGACCCTGTAAGATCCACCTCTGAAGCATCAGTGCCCAGTCCAAGGTTGGCACAAAGTGGGCACTCAGAGACAAGAAAGAGGAAGGAAGGGAGGGAGGGAGGGAGGGAAGACAAAGAGAGACAACGAGGAAGGGATGAAGGGAAGAAGGGAGAGAGGGAAGGAGGAAGGAAAAGACAGCGGGCTAAAGGAGAGGGACTGGCAGAGAGGATGAGTGAATGAAAGAACGAGTGAACGAGTGACCGAGTGCGTGTGAGGCGAGGCCGTGTCATGAGCCGTACACCGCCTGTGGAGCTCAGTTTTGCTGCGGGCTCAGAACACAGAACTGGATGGGCAAGCCCAGCCCTTTCTACAGATGAAAAAACTGAGGCACAGGGAGGGAGGGAGGGAGGACACAAGAGGTTGTGCGGTGAACAGTGGCAGGGACGGGACCAAGGCTCACGTTCCAGGGCTCTTCCCACCTCCCAAGACCGCCCTCAGAGGAGAAGGGGTTTCCTAGAGCTGAGTGGGAAAGTGACTTTGGTGGCAGGCCCTGGGCCCAGGAGGGAGGCGTTGGGGTCCTTGGATGGGTTGTACAGGGTAGGGACCGGGCTCTGAGAGGCCAGTGGGCAAGAGCCAACCTCTCCCGGCGTGACCATGGCTGCCCTGGGACCGGGGGGCATGGGCACCACCTGGGCTTAGGGGTACGGCTGCTCAGAAACGTTTCTCCTTTGAGCCGCCATCCTCACCAGCTCCCCTGTCCCGGCATTTTCTCAGCCTTGTTCTTTTGCCCCTTGTTGCCATCTTTCTCCTCCCCCTCTACCCTCCTTTCTCTCTTTCAGTCTCTCCTTCCTCTCTGTTGGTCTCTCCTTGGATGTTGGTCTCTCTGCTGTCTCTGCCCCTCTCTGAGGTCCATCTCTCGATGCCTTTCTCTCCCCTCTGGCTGTCTATCCCTGTCACACCACCTGACTCTGTCTCCTGCTGTCACTTCCACCTCCGTCGGTCCCCGTCTGCTTTAATGCATTCCCTGTCTTGCCCTGCTCTGTCTTGGTGTCTCCCTCTGTCTCTCTCTGTCACCTCCAGTCTCTGATTTTCTCTCTGTCTGTGTCTCACGCTCCCCCTTTTCAAGTCACCAAAGGCTCTGCTGGCTGCTCTGGGCAGTGCCACGCCCTGCAACCCAGTCTTACCCACCTCTGGTAACAGTTACCCTGGCTGGAATGGAATCCTCCAGTGCCCCAGAAAGACCTACAGGCATCACATGGGGACCAGATGGTGACAGATTCCTCAAGAAACTAACCACTTTGGGTAAGGGATCAGGAGCCCCTGGGGAGGTCACACCAGCCCAAGAGCAAAGACCCAGAGTCCTGCAGCTGCCAAACCGCTTCTTCGAGGCACAGTGGGTGGTGTCAGGCACCCAGGGCATAGACACCAGGAGCAGCCAAAGGCAGAGGAGCAGGAGCTAGCATGAGAAAGGGTGTATTTTACCATATGTAAATTATGTGTTAATTTGAGAAATGGAACAAAAAGGCAAATCAGGTCATGTCACTGCTCTGCACAAACTTGTCCAGTGGCTCCCAGCTTACTCTTTACAATGTTCCGTAAGACCCAATATCAGTGTCTTGCAAACTGTGGGCTATGACCTTTTCAGTAAGTTGGGAAATCAATTTAAGGATCGTGACCAGCATTATTTTCTTAGATGAAATAGAATAAAATAAAATATATAAGAGTACATGTATATAGTAAAGGTATATTTCATGAAATGTTTACTTCAGTGGTATTTTTGTATATGTATGTTTATACTGAATTGCAATATAAAATTTATTTCTTACTGTGGGTTATAATCAACAAAAAATGAAAGACTTCTCAGCGTGCTCTGCTCCCCAGCCCCTGTTATCCACTTACTTTCTCTCATCCCTTTCTCCCTTGCTCACTCTGCTGCAGCCTCGCTGACTTTCTCATTGTTCCTGCATCACTCCTGGCACAGTCCTGCCTCAGGGCCTTTGCACTGGCTGTTCTATCTGGAACATTCCTCCCCCAGAGTCCCCATGGCTCCCTCTCACTTCTTCCAGGTCTTAAGTGTCAACTTCCAGAGAGAGGCCTTCCAGACCAGCCTGTAGTCCCCTTGCCTCATTTTATTTTCCCTCATAGCACTTATTTCCACTTACCCAGAATATTATATATTTATTTGTCTACTTCCCTCCACTGGAATGTCAGTTGCATGAAGGCAGGGACTGTGTCAGTTTTACTCTCTGTTGTACCCCAGTGCCTCGAATAGTGCTTGGCACACAGTAGACATTTACTGAATAGATTCGATTGAATAATCACCCTCCTTGCCCTGGTGGGACATAGAGTCTGGTTTAGATGGCTTCTTACAGTTCTCTTTAAATGCTGAAGCTCTTGTAAGCTGCCTTCGTTCTCTACTGAAAGGAGAGTAGGCACACCTGAGAATTCATTGGGGTTCACCAACCTGGTGAGACCTAAACATCCTCTGGACTTCTCTTTGCCTCACTGGAATCCCAGCGAGAACTGGCTCCCTCGCTAAGTTCCGGAGCAGCTCTGCTGGGATTTCCTATTGTCCTGCCAGGATCCTGGTGGTCTGCACAGAACCCCTCGGCCTGTGCCCTGCTGAAGTAAACAACGTGGAAATGCTGTGTTTGGGATGTTTCATTCCAGTTGACAAGACTTGTGGGCTGAGTGCTCCAGCTGAGACAAAACAGAGAAAACTGAAACAGATGGATGGGGAGGGGGAGGTCTCCTGGCGTGGGAGGCTGCCTTGCCACCGGCCCCATCCCACTGGCGGCAGCCGGAGAAGCCCCCCTCAGGAGCCCACACCTGGCCTTGTGGCGGAGGGTGAGGAGTGGGGAGGAGAAGACCACACCTCCAGCAGCTCGAGGGTCAGAGCGAGTTCTCTCCACCAAATTGATCTGATTCCCCCGGGTGGTGAATCACAGGCTCAGAATGCTGGGAGGGCCCTAGAGACCACGTAATACAACTTCAACATTTCACAAGTGGGGAAACTGAGGGCCAGACAGAGGAGCCACACCCCTAAAATCACACAGCAAGCTGGGGCTAGAACCTGCATCTTCCAACCATCAGTCTGGGGGTTTTGAACCAGGCAGAAGTTACAGGCCAGGCAGGCTGGGGGGAGCAGGGACGGAGAGCACTGAAGCGTAACCACTGCCCCTGAGCCCATCCGAGGGCACCGGGGGAAGCTCGAGGACGCAGGCGGCACTCGAACTGACTCTTCACAGACTGGATTTCACCAGGTAACGAAGGCATTCCTGGGGGTGGGGTTGGACTGGGTTAAGCTGGGTTTCAGAGCTGGGGACCCATGAGGAACAGTGTGGCTAGTGTCCAGGTTGGGTGTGTAGGGGTGGGGGGCGAGTGGTGGGAAGCGAGCTCAAGGCCTGTCTTGGCTGTCAGCAGTTAGCTTTATGCCAAGGGGAAGAATTAGGGGCCGAGGACTTAGCACTTGGAAGAGATCAGGGAACACAGGACTGTGCGACCTGGGTGTCCCCCACCCCCAGTTCTCCGTTCTCTCTCACCCCACTTGGCCCTGCCCTTCCTCCCCTCCCCAAGGCAGCACTGTCCCTACAGGTGGCCATCTCTCCTTGCCAAGTGCTAATGCTATTTTGGGATACGGAACCTGCCAGTTGCTTGGGGACTGGACTTGAGGCCCCACCTCCTGCAGGGATGCTGAAGGCCTGGGAAGCAGGATCAGGGCCTGGGAAAACAGGCCATCAAAGCTGCCTTGGTAATTCCCTCCGGCCATGGAGAAGAGAGGGCTGCAGGGTCACAGCACAGAGCTAAATATAGGGACACTCGGAGGTGGAAGTGGTTCCTGCCGGCTGCAGGGGGCCATCCAGTTCCTTCTCCCAGAAGCTGGGAGGAGGCCCTCGGGAACAAGGTTTATGAGACAGTTCTGGGTGCCCGGCTCAGGCACTTGGAGGACCTCAGTCTGGATCTGGTGTCAGATCTCCGTCTATGGCAGGGGTCATGGCATTGATTACCCCCAGTCTTATTTGTTAATTCCAACCTTATCTATTGGGCCCCTACTCTGGGCTAGGACTTGTGCTCAAAGCTCAGGTTCAGAAGTCCCTGCTCTTAGGAATAGATGCTTTCCTGGGGAGACAAACTTGTAAATGGCCAACGACCTGTGGGTAAATGGCATGCGGACTGAACCTCGAACTTCATCGTCTACCCGACTAGAATGTGAGTTCCCAGAGGGAGGGATTTTTGTCTGTTTGGTTCACTGCTATATGCCCAGCAGCCCCTAGATCAGTGCCTGGCATATAGTACGTGCCCAATAAATATTTGTTGAATAACTGAATGAATGACTCTGCCCAGAGAATCAGAATTGGCTTTATGGAGGGGTGGCCTGTGGCTCTTGAACGAAGGATAGAATTTTGAGCCAGTCCACTTAGGATGGGCATATCAGGCAAAAAGCCTTGCAAAAAATATATGATGTACTCAGGAGCATTGGACCTAGTTCTATGTGGGAGTCAAGGTGGGAGGAAGATTGGAATAGATCCCGAGAGGCTATGAACATGGCCAAGGACCCTGTTGTGCAGCCCAGAGGTGTCCAAAATGGTGTCCACAAGGTGACCCATTCACGTAGACAGAACATTCTAGAACTTTTATTTATATTTATTTTTACCTTTAAAAAAGAAGGAAGAAAAATTTAAGCTCTACTAACATTAACCAAATAGACTGACATTGGTGCCCTCACGTTGTCCACACCCTGTTAGGTCACATGTCCAGTATCCCAAGTCTCCTGAGTAAAGTAGTGTGTGGTCCACCGTGCAGGCTTGGCTGACAATGGTGCCCCACCCCCCTGTGATGCCTTCAGTTAACCTGCCACAGGATTCATCCAGGCACTTAATTTTATAAAAACAAAGTCTTTAAATCATAGAATCCTTACAGAACATCTTATTGACAAAGGCAGGGGCCATAAAAATCTTTTGTACCATACAGAAATTTGCTGGTTGTCTCAGAGCAAAGTCATTAAAAGAGTTACCGCCTTAAAGATGAGTTTTTTTTCTTTTACAAAAAAAACAGACGATCCAAATGTGCCGGCTCTTTGACGACAAGGGTATGCTATCCAGCAGATGCTAAAACAAATAAATAGATAAGATGTTGTTTTAAGATTTAGAAAGTAACCACTTTTGGAAAGGAACTCACGCTACAGAGAGAGCACTTTGCAGACGGACATTTTGGAATGATTTTGTTGCTGAGCATCGTCTGTCTGTTGCAGCTACACATTTAAAATATAATAGAGTTTTATAACCTATTTTAAATCTTCTAAGTGAGGAGTTTCAGTAGGTTTTGAACTCGTATGTCAAAAAAAATTTTTTTAATAACACCTTCTATTTAGTTTCCAACAGCAACTGATTGACATTGTTTAAACAAAATTGCAAAAAAAAAAAAAAAACCCTCTGCACAGAATTTTAAAAATCACACCTTGTGATTTGGTAAGCACAGCCAGGAACGCTCTCCTTCCACGTGGAGCTTCTGCTCTTTGTGAGGTACGTATATTTTTCAACTACAACAGGCATTAAACCAAGTGACGATATAAATGGAGTTTAGTACCAGATTCTCAGTCAATGAGTGCACCACATCACTGAACCAAGATTTTATTTAAAATAAACCACACTTATTTATTTATGTTTTTAATTGAAGTATAGTTGATTTACAATGCTGGGTTAATTTCTGCCGTACAGCAAAGTGACACAATTATGCATATATATTCTTTTTTATATTCTTTTCCATTATGGTTTATCTCAGGACATTGAACATAGTTCCCTGTGCTATACAGTAGGACCTTGTTGTCCATCCATTCTATATGTAATAGTTTGCATCTACTAACCCCAAACTCCCAGTCCATCCCCCCCACCTCCTTTCCCCCTTGGCAACCACAAGTCTGTTCTCTATGAAAAATGAACCACACTTAAGCACAATTTTTAGTAATAATATATTTAATTAGAGAAAGAAGCTTTTTTTAGACCATTAAAGAAAAAAGAAAACAAAACATAAAATGACTGGTTTACTCTTTCATTCTTTTTTCAGTTTCTATTTTTTGGTATATATTTTATAACTTATCTAATATATTCGTATGGTGGCATATGTATATAATTTACAAATAAATGCATACATATATTGGTTAGATTGCATGAACTTTGCTTTTACTGATGGGAGGGTGAGGTTCATCTGTGGCTGTGATGGGGAAGCTAGGGAGGAATTCTGGAGGTAAAGGCTGGATCCACTGAGGCCACTTTGGGAACGTGAGGCCTGGTGTCTAGACAGGAGGTTGGACTGTGATCTAGACTGGATTCAGGAGGGAGCCTGAGCTGGGCCTGGGGCTGAAGGCAGGGCGGTTGGGGAGAGGAGAATGCCTGTGGTAATAGATGAGAAGAGGGGGTGACAGAGCTCCAGAGGCACCCATGCTGCTGCCTGGTCCATGTGATGAGGTGACCATGTGGGGTCCCTGCTGGAGAAATCAGAAGACCAAGGCCCTGGGAGAGAGAGAGACTCCACTTCCTTGCTGCTCTCCCCGCAGGCTGAGCCAGCCCCAAAGGCCCAGACAGGGCTTCCTCCTGCCTTGTCCTGTACAGCCCAGCTGACCCAGGGAGGCTGCACCAGAATTGCACATGCCAGCAGTGTGTGGGGTGGCCAGAGCCCCAGGTCCCAGGCTACCAGGTCTGGAGGTCGCTCTGGCAACAGACTCTGTTGTGATGCTACACAGAACCAGGGGCCTGTTAGTCAGAGCCATGCAGGAAGGTCCCCTCTGGCCCTGAAAGGCCTGGCAGGCCGAATCTGGACACGCCTGGGAGTGGTCCAACAACCAACCATTGTCTGGCTTGGCTCTGGCTGCCAGGCCAGGGGAAGAGCAGTCGGTCAAAGGGGAGAGCTGGGTCTAGCAGGGACTGGGGTTCAAAAGTCAGTCTGTCTATTCACAATCTGTGCTCAGATAGCAGGCAAATCAGGCCCTACCCTTGGTGTGGGGGGAAGGGTCCCTGTCTTTTGACTGAGATGGAATATCAGAGGTGTCACCAGCACAACTAGCATGCATCCTTCCAAATGCACCTCACTCCCTGGAACAGTCCCCTTGGGAGGTCACTGTGCTTATGCCAGTGGTGAGGTTGGGATGCTCACATTTCAGGACCCCTCGTGGGATGGTTTCAGAGCCACAGGGGAGAGGCAGCTCATTTCAGACCTGGGCTGGTATATTCTAATCTAGCCTGGGATACAGTCCCCTTTTTCCTGGACCTCAGTCTCCCCATGGAACACCCTCAGACTGCCCAGGAGACCTGTCCCCATCTCACCACTCAGAGCCCGCTTCCCTCATCTGGTCCCTGTGAGCCCCGACTGCATCCACACCAAGCTTGGCCCACCCCATCCGGGTCTCACTGCCATATTACTGGCTCGCCTGTGGCACGTTGTTCCAATTCGCTGCTCCTGCTGCGGGGAAAGCAGTGTGAGACCCTGGGCCCAGCAACACCCCTCTTCGCCCCTCCCAAGGCTGGGGGAACCCACTGTGTTACTGTCCCCAGGCAGGGGTCCTTTCCCTGCTGTGCCCAACCCCGCGTCCCCACGGTGCACACACAGATGCCCTTGGGGGTACGATTGGCCTCAGTGGAGCCACTTCCCTCCCCGAGTCTCAGTTTCCTCGTCTGTGTATGAAGGGTAATGAGAGTGACCTCACAGGGAGGAGACCTGGGCAGCCTGAGCTCCCACACTTCTGATCACATTTAAGGAATTGTTATTTTTATTATTAACGTGGGCGTCTCTTGTTGGCTTTTTGGGGCTGTTTGATGAATAATTCAGGCGTGGGTCAGACCCCGCTTCCCTTGACCCTCTTGTGGGTCGAGGGCCTGCGGGGGTGGAGGGTGGGAAGCCACGCCATCCAGGAACCTGCCCCTCAACGTGCGTGTCCAGAAGCTGTGTCAAGAGCAGAGCAGACCTGAATCACTCGGCCCTCCCTGTCCCTGGGGAGCTCTGAGAATAGACCCAAGAGCCCTTCCCAGAAGCAGCCCAGAGCCCCAGTTAGAATCCTGCCTGTGCGGGTGCCTCGGAGCCAGTCACCTGAGCTCCCCGCAGTATCCTCACCTCCACCTTCCCCTGGCTCTTCCCTCTGTGAATCTTACCTCCCAGGTGCAACCATCTCTGCGGACCCTGTGGTTTCCCGCTGCCCTACTCTTGGGCAAGCTGTTCCCTCTACCTGGACTACCTTCTTTCTTCTGAGCCACTGCCTCCAAGAAGTCTGCCCAGGTTCCCCCGCCTGGAAGGGATCTTTTCCTCAGCTCCTTGTAGGCGCCACTTTAAAGGCCCGGATAGGAGCTCTAACTCAGCACTGCAGCGGGAGCAGGGGCTGGGCCCTTCACACACAGCCTCTCATTTTCCTCTGCTTTACAGATGAAGAAACGGAGGCTCAGAGAGGTTGAATAACTTGCCCTGGATAACTTGCAGAGCTAGGCTCCAAAGCGGGGTGACACAGCAGCAGCTCCTGCACATGACCCTTTCCAGGCCCTGCTTGTCTTCACTAGACAAATGCACATAATGTCCTGAAGGAAACCTGAGTTTAAAAAATTAAAAATTAACTCAAATCAACTCTCCAGTTAACCAGTGACTCTCCCAGATTCATTCCTCCAAACTACTGGCATTATAAACCTCTTTTTCCGGTAGAGATATGGTTCCTAAAACTAAACATTCTCAGCGAATTCAAAGAAATGGGAGGGATCTGAGAGTCAGTTGTCTCCTCCTTATGAGCCTGGGTCCGCCTCCTCACAGGGACTCCAGGCACCTCCTTTGGGGCCCGGCTTCCCTAGCACCAAGGGCAGTAATATCAACATTCACGCTGGGCTAAGAGGTCTTTCCCTCATTTTACGCTCACAGCTACCCAGCTACGCGGGTGCTGTTATCCTCATGTCCTGGGGTCGGGGGAGACTGAGGCTCAGAGAGGTTGGAGGTAACCTGGACAGATCTGCCTGGCCCTTAAGTTCACGTTGGTACCCTACCAAGGTGGGACCTCCCCTCCTTATGTTTCCCAGGACAGCCCCTCCCACTGTGGCCAGGGGTCCTCTGCCTGGGGAAGCGTTCGGTCTCTTGCCAGAGGATCTGCCTTGGGGATCCACAGAGCCTGGCTAACCCCCAGCGCCTCCTGCTCTGGTCCTGCCCCTGTGGTCATGTGGACGGTGGTGCCCCCTTTGTGTATGGAAGGAAGAGTCCAGACTTGGAGTCAAGAGCCTGGGGTTCGAATCTTTGCTCTGCCACTTTTTTGCTGCGCCATGACCTTGGATGAGTCACTCGCTTCCCTAAGCCTCTGAGGGATTGTCTTCCAGGTGAAATGAGGGCATGGAGGTGACGTGGGGAGGAGCATAGTGGGCCTCCCTGGAAGTGAACTGGGTCTGAGGTC
This sequence comes from Balaenoptera borealis, assembly GCF_965194805.1. Lineage (NCBI taxonomy): Eukaryota > Metazoa > Chordata > Mammalia > Artiodactyla > Balaenopteridae > Balaenoptera > Balaenoptera borealis. Next base: position 55,200,207 of record NC_138868.1, read on the forward strand.
AGGGCGGAGGGGCAGGCAGGAGCAAGTTTGGTCCAGGAGACCAGGCCATCCCAGGTCTGGGTTGGGAAGCCAAGCAGGGAGGGAAGGAAGGTATGAGATCGAGGACGTGCTTGTCCACAACTTCAGGGTTCATTGCTCCCCTCCGTGGGTAGAAGGCAGGAAGAGCTTTCTCCCTTGGAATGTGCCCCTCCACCTCCTGCATGCCGCAAGACACAGACCTCCAGCATTTGGGCTGAATTAAGAGCGTCAGACGTCAGCTGCCTCTGAATCACAGGCTGCTTGAGCCTGGGGAGAACATGGGATCGCATCTTCACACTGTCCGGCAGGCTCTGGGGGTCCTTGGGGGTGCCCAGGAGGAGGGGGCCTCTGGGCCCTACTCTGGCTTCTCTCACAGCAGCTCCCTTAACCTGAGTTATATATTGGGTTCCTCTTATTTCAAGTGAAGAGAGAGTTCTGCGTCCTCATAGAGGAAGGGAGTAAACCACGAGAGTATCCAAGGGTCTGGCTTTTGAGTTCTGAAGTCACACAGCCAGACAGTGTGAGGGTGGGATTAGAACTGTGTCTGCCAGGTTCATTCACTCAAGCACGCATGCTTTCTTCCACTAATTAATTCAATAAGCTGGTATTGAAGCCCTTCCCTGTGTGCTCTCAGTGATGACCATGAGGATTTTGTGGAAGCCAGAATAGACAGGATTCCTGTCCTCAAGGAGTGTAAAGTCTAAGGAGATGACACTGATTAACAAGAGCTCATACATTCAACCTTATCACCACCTGCCATGTACTTTACACATATCAACTCTCATGACAACCCTATGAGGTAAGTAAATCCCCTATTTATAGATGAGGAAATTGAGGTACAGGAGGTGAAACAATATACCAAGCCACCAGGAAGTGACAGAGCTGGGAGTTAAACCTCAGCTATCTGGCTACAGAGTGTGTACTCATGACTACAACATTAAACAGATAAATACAATTTATAACCTATGGTGTTTTCTCTGTGTTTTACACACACACACACACACACACACACACACATATATATATATATACAGGGAACCTGGCTAAGCTGAGGTTGGGTGGGAAGGGGTGTCAGCAAAGGCTTCTCTGAGGAAATGATGCTTGAGTTAAGATGAAGGGTGATATTTACAGGCAATCAATTTTTACCAGTGGTGCCATGAGAGAAAGAATAGTCTTCTTAACAAATGGTGCTGGGACAACTGGATATCTACATGCAAAAGAATGAATCTGATCCCCTACTTCACACCACACACAAAAATGAACTCAAAATTGATCAAAATCTAAAACTAAAGCTATAAAACTCTTAGAAGAAAAAATAGTTATAAATCTTTGTGACCTTGAATTAAGTAGTGATTTCTTGGGTATGACACCCAAAGCATAAGCAACTAAAAGAAAATTAGAAACATTGGATATCATCAAAATAAAAAAACATGTATGCTTCAAAGAACACCATCAAGAATAGGAAAAAATTTTACAATGCCTATATCTGATAAGGGACTTGTATCTAGAATATATAAAGAACTCTTATAACTCAATCATAAAAAGACAAATAACCCAATTAAAAATGGGCAAAGGACCTGGATAGACATTCCTCCAAAGAAGATGTACAAATGGCCAATAAACTCATGAAAAGCTGCTCTGATATCATTAGCCATCAGAGAAATGCAACTCAAAGCCACAATGAGATACCACTTCATACTCACTACAATGGATATATATATATATATCTCTTCATATACATATATGACAATAAAAAGTGTTGATGAGGATATGGAGAAATTGGAAATTGATGGAGCCTCTGAGGAAAATAGTCTGGCAGTTCCTCAAAAGGTTAAACATAGAGTTACCACATGATCCAGCAATTCCACTCCTAGGAATATATGCAAGAGAAATGAAAACATGTCCACACAAAATTTGTACAAGAGTGGTCATAGTGGTATTACTCACAATAGCTAAAAAGTGGAAACAACCCAAATGTCCCTCAACTGATGAATGTTTATATAAAATGTGACATCATCCATATGATGAAATATTGTTTTGCAATAAAAAGGAAGGAAGTACTAATATATGCACCAACATGGAAGAGTCTTGAAAACATTATGCTAAGTGAAAGAAGCCAATCTCAAAAGACCACATATTAAATGATTCCACTTATATGAAATGTCCAGAATAGAAAAAGCCATAGATACAGAAATTAGATTAGTGGCTTTAAAATTTGGGGGAGGCAGGGCAGTAATGGCTAATGAGTACAGGGTTTTTTGGGGGAGTGATGCAAATGTTCTAAAATTGATTGTGATGATAGTTACCCAAATCTGTGGATATCCTGAAAACCATTGAATTTTATACATTAAATAGGTGAATTGTATGATATATGAATTATAGCTCAATAAAACTGTTATTTAAAAAGGAGAGAAGGATGAAGGGGCATTACATGGACATGGAAGGGGCTGGGGCTTGGAGTATGCCTTCTAAGCTAAGGGAAGTGCATGTGCAAAGGCCCTGTGGCTGGGAGCCTGGTATGTTTAAGAAAGCAAAGAAAACCACATGTCAGGAGCTTATAGGGCAAAGGAGGAAGAGGGGAGAGAAGAGGCTGGAGGGCCAGGCTGTCCAGGGCCTTGAGGGCTATGGCAAGGTCTCAAGTTCTCGTGGAGGCAGAGCTAGGAGGGTCAGGCTCTCACACAGTGCAGGTGATGGCACGCGGCTCACCACGCTCAGGCTGTCCTGCTCTTCCCTCTTCCTGACCTCTCTCATCTGCCTGGGGGAACCCTAGGATAGGATGTGAGTTATGGAGGATCTTCGGGAATCATTGGAGTCAGAAGTCTCTTCAGAAGCCAGGCTTTGTGGCAGAGCCAAGATTTAATTCCCAGCTCTGCAGCTTGCTGGGTGACTCTGGGCAAGTTACTTCATCTCTCTCAAAGCCTGAGTTTCTCCGTCTGTACAGTAATGGCTCTCCCTGTTCTACCTTCCTCAAAGGGCCAAGATGGGGCTGGGGGTGGGCGTGTGATGGAGTCCAGCACTTTTAAAGAAAGCTTAAAAACCCAGACGAAGGTCGTTATCTATCCACCGCCAGCTGCCTTCTTTCTGAATTCCAGGGTCTGCTGAGAGCCGGCAGGGCTGCCGCGCCCTGGCTCTGGAAACGGGGCTTTACTGAGGAGCTGGCCCTAATCCTGAGATTGGAGGGAAAGCCTCAGGCCTGCAGGCTGCTCCTCCCCAGCTCCAGGGCACTCGGGGGGTCAGGGAGTGGGAGAGCTGGGAGCAGACGGTCTGGGTCCGTAGCCTAAGAGCTGACTAATTGAGGGCAGTGGGGCAGGCCTACTGGCCGGGGAGGAAGGGCTGAGCGTGGACTCCTTAGAGAGGAGCAAAATCTGGGGTCTTGACAGCTGGAATCGGTTCGCTTGCTCTTTGAACAAACACCGAGGCCTTCTGTGCAAACTTAGAGATCATTTCAGCTTAATACAGGCTCTGGATTAGAGGAGGCAGCTGAGGCCCAGAGTGGCGGGAAGGGAAGCCTTACATAAAGCCGCACGGTCAACGGGCGCAGAGGAAAACAAAGAAGTCGGGAAAAGTCAGAAAGGGAAGGGGCGTGGAGGTCTTCTGGTCCAGTCCTCACACCGCACACGCAGAATAGCAGCCCATAAAGCTCAAATCATCCACAATCATAGGCACAGGCCAGCCTGCAGACAGAAGGATGGGCCAAGGGACCCATACTGCCCACGAGGATTCTGTTGTCCTGACCCCTGAAGCCTCCTCTCTGGACCCTCAAGAGGAAGACGCCATGGGCATCCTCCCGAAGTCCCATTCCTTGTCTTAGTCACCCCACCCTGCACTGCCCTGTAATGGCCTTCCCCCCACTCCCCTCCCCCCCTCCCCGGCCTCCCATTTTGATGCCTGACTTGGACCTAGCATCCCCAGGTCAGAGCTGAGCCCAGGGTCCGGCCACCATAAAACTGTGCTTTGTGAGTCCCAAGCAGAACCTGTCACTGGGCCCCGGTTCTACTGCCCACCCTCTAGTCTCTGTCAGTGATAGACACCATCGTCCACGCAAGTGCCCAAGCCACCCAGGCCCCTGGGGTCACCTGCCTCCCCTTCCTTCTGACTAGTACTCGTGTCCCAGGGCCATCCCTTCATTTCTGAAATAGAGCTTCCCTGCCCACTGCCTTTGTCTGCATCCCCAGACTTGCATTCCAGTGGCCTCCCAGCCTCCCACCCATCTCTCTGCTCCAGTTCAATCTCCTCACGGTAGCCAGAGACACATTTTGGACACACAGGTCAGATCACACCCCTCCTCTCCTCAAAGCCCTTCCATGGCTCCCCAGAACCCTCAGGGGAAAGCCCAAGCGCCTCAGCCTTTGGTCCAGGCCCTTCTTCGTGCTCCACTGGTTCCTGCTTCCCTCAAGAACCCCTGTGCTCTGGCCATCCCCGCACAAGACAGCCTCTGGGGCTCCCCGCTCCAGGCTTTGATCCCAACTCCGTGTGCCCATGGCTCTTTCCTTCTTTTCCTTCTGGTCTGCCTGGCAAACACCCACCCATTCTTCAAGGATCACACCTCCCAAAGATTTCCCCACAAGGTGGCCCTTACCCCGCCCTCATCCTATGCCCCCTCCCCCATTGTACCCTGTACAAACCTTGAAAGCCCCGGTGACACCAAGCATACAACCCCCTGCTCAGCCTGGGAGCCCCTCAGCCCAGGGAAAAGGGTGGAAAGTAGGCAGGGAGGGAGGAGAAAAGAAGGAATTTATTTCAGGTGCTTGCTCAATGCCTCCTCCCCCAGGAAGGCCCCCAGACGGCAGCATCTCCCTGTCGTGGCCACCCAGGTCCCTTGCTTGCATCTCTGCAGATGCAGTCACAGTTACTCTCCTTCACACAGCATCTGGAATGTCAGTGGAGCCCGAGGCCCTGGAAGGTCCTTTAGGCTACACCTCATTTTACAGGTGTTGAAAATGAGGCCCAGGGATGCAGAGCCAGGATGTAAACTCCGTCCCATCCTAAACCCAGTGCTCTCTCCTTGCTCCCACTGCCTGATGTTGGCACCTCTGGATCCCAGCAGCATGTGGTTGTGAAGGGGCCTCACCAGGACTGGAAGCCCCCAGCCACAGGCCTCAGTGCAACAGGGCAGGCGGGGGCGGGGCTGTGGGCAGGGTGAGGGGGGAAGGGGCGTGAGAGGAGGGCAGGGGGCTGAGCCTTGAGGGGCACCCACTCTGTGCTGACCCCATCCCTGTCTCTTCTCAGCTCATGGGATCAGCCAGGAGAAACTATGTTTGGAGCCCCCATACAGCCCTCAACACACTGTCCACGGGGCCAGGCTTCTGCGGCTTGAATCCCAGCTCTGGGAACTTGGACATGTGCTGGCACCTCCCTGTGCCTCGGCTTCCTCCTCTGTGAAATAGAAATATTCACAATCTTATACTATAGGGTTGTGTGGGAATTAAAAAGTTCATACACGGACATCACTCAGAACAGTGCCTGGTGCATAGTAAGTGCTCAAAAACAAGCTTGTTATTATTATTTATCCATCTTGCCCATGAGACAGTGAAGCAGAAGGGCTGTTTTCTGGGTCCCACTTCACCTCAGCACCCATTCCTGTGCCTGGCCCACATGTCTGTGTGTGCAGGAAAGCCCGGGTAGCGTGTGAAGGCACGTCAGCCTGTATACCCTGCGTCTCCCGTTATCCCGGCCGGGTGGCACCATGCTGTGCCATTGGCCAGCATGACCTTAACAGAGAGTCTTCCTTGAGGCCCCTCCAAATCTGAGTGTGACTTGAAGGGAAAAGAATACATTCCTGGTGTTGGGAGTAGAGGACCCCTCAAGCTCTGCGTGAGGCTGGGGCTCCCCTCCCCGCCTGCTCGCAGGGCTACAGGGAGGGAATGGGGGGGATGGGGAGGGGGGAGTCCCCCTGCTCTTCTGCTTTGGTCTGCTTTGTGTCTTCCCGGGCTGGCACATCAGGCGCGTTTACATTTCCAAGTATCCCAGACGACAGCGCTGATAAGGATGTCTCTGATCTGGGAGCCCCCGAAGGGACTTTATCTCTAGGTGGGGCCAGGCTGGCCCTGGCTGGGGGAGGGAGGGTGCCCCTGGGTTTCTGAGAAGCTTCAGAGTATGATGCTCAGGTGTGGCTGAGCCCACCTGGCTCCGGTGCAGGTTACCCGACCCTCACCCTTCCATCTTCCGTGGCTGCCTGCTGTGCCTCCCACTCTCCCACCCCATTCACCCACGACAGGATCCCGCCAGGGCCCGCACAGCACCGTCCCTCTTCCTCCCATATCTCGGTCAATCTGGGAGCAAGTTGAGGGCAGTGTCTCCTGGGACCCATCCTGCCTGCACAGAGCTGGGCTTCTCACACTGACTGTCTACCAGAACTCATCACTTTCCAGGCTCCCTGGACCCACTCCTCTTCTCTCCCTTGACTAAGTCAGAGGTTGGGGCTACATCTTTGACTGCTTCCTTTCTCCCCAGCCTCACATCCCTTCATCCACATAAGGAGCACTCACTATGTGCCCGGGCACTTTATTTCATAAATCCCCCAGACTCCGGAGAGGCGCTATCCTGATTCCCACTGGCACAGAAAATGGAGCGTCCTAGATGGTTGGTGACCTGCTCAAGGGCACACAACTGGAAGTGACAGAGCTGGGCTTTGAGCCAGGGCTGTCCAGCTCGGCTTGGAGGGGTCAGCAGTGGGCAGAGGACAGACTCCAAGTTATGCCTGCTTGAGTGGGAGTGGGACACAGGGAGGAGCTTACCTGTGTCTGGCTGGGGTGACTCAGAGGGCTGCAGGGGAAGGAGGAGGGCTGTTCCTGTTACCTAATGCTGTGTACTCAAAACTTGGTGCTTGAAACGGTGACATTTATTTTGTTCTAAAATCTGCATTTGGGCAGGGCTCAGAGGGGATAGTTCATCTCTGCTCCACTTGGCATTACCTGGGATTGCAGTCTGGAGCTGGAATCATTTGAAGAGTCATTCATGCCTAAGTCCAGTGGTTGAAGCTGGCCATTGGTCAAGACCTTAACTGGGGCTGTTAGCGAGAGCACCTATAGTGGTCTCCCCATGTGGCTTGGGCTTCCTCACAATATGGTTGCTGGATTCCAGAGAGAGAGAGAGAAACACAGAGACACAGAGATGTTCAGAGAGACAGGTGGAAGCTGAACTACCTTTACAGATTTTGGCCTGGGAACTTATGTAATGTCATGTCTGCCACATTCTCTGATACAGTCACAGAGTTCTGCTTAATTTCAAGGGGAGGGACAATGGACTCCATTTCTTGATGGAGAATGGCAAGTTTTCAGTATGTGGATGTGAAAATATTCCTGAGGCCATTTTTGGAAAATAAACCCTTCACAGGGACCTTCTCTCCCGACCTCTCATCAGTAGTCTCACTTCCCAACCTGGCAAGGCACTTCCAGAGGCTCAGTGGACACTGCCCCTCTCACCCCAACTTTGGAAACATGGTCCTCGGTGGTGGGAGGGGGGAGAGACAGTGAATGGCCATTTCCTGGGCACTTTCTGCATGCCAGGTCCTACCCCAGGCACTTCCATGCCTATTACATTCCATCTGAACCATGATCCTACATAACGGGCCATGCGGCCCCCCATTCTGTGGGTGAGGAGACTGAGGCCGAGAGAGGTGAAGACTTACCAAGGCCACAGGGAGGCATCAGCGAGGCTGGGATCTGAAGCCGGGTCTGTGTGGCTCAAAAGGTCCTGCTCTTGCCCTGCACCAGCTGTCCCCAGGTTCAAGATAAGGAAGTGGTGATAGGGTGAGGGATTAAGAACATGGGCCTTGGATCAGAGCAACTCGGGTTCTCATCGAAGCTCCCTGACCTTGGGTGGATTGCTTCATCCCTCTGAGCCTCAATTTTCATATCTGTCCAATGGGACATCTCAGACTTTAAAAAAACAAACCAACGAGATAAAATAATCTCTGTTACAAGCTTGGCACACCCTCTGGCACATCATGCGTGGTACCCAGACCACCCAGCTCTCCCTCGACTGGACCTGCTCATCTGCGGGCAGAGCTAAGCTGTCTGGGGAATAAGCCTTCTGCCATTCACCAAGGGGGAGCCCCGGGCTCCTGTTGGCTATTTTTAGGCCTGTGTGGGCAACCACAGAACCACATGTGGGGTTTACCACTGCCTGGGCAAGCTCAGAAGAACAAGAAAACACTTCTGATGACAGGGGTGGGGCATCTGAGGTCAGGATGGAGCTCAGTCCTTCCCAGCATCTCCAGGCTGACTTTGGACAAAGAGTCTCTCCAGGTCTCAGTTTCCTCATCTGTAAAAGGAGGATATCACAAGCACAATTTTGGTGCTGCTTACCGGGTGCCAAATGTGGATCTCACATGATTCTCGCTGTGAGGGGGCCGGGGGCACAGAAGTTGCTCAGATAGAAGAGGGACAGGAGGGGAACAAGGGCTTTTCATCGCTCTGCTCCCAGCCTCCCCAAACAGCTGGAAGAAGTTCACGAGGATTAGCTGAGATTATGGATGTGGGTGTGTTTTTTAAACTGTAAACTGGACTCTACACTGTAAACCAACAGGCCCAGAGACAGCCTAGGCTCAGTTCCATGGAGACCCCTCCCCAGCCTCAGCCTTCAGCCACAGCATTCCCATTTACTCATCTGTTTTCCACGGGTGGGGATCCTTGTAAGATTTTATTTTGCCTCTACTACCCAATAAAAGGCTTTGAAAGCCACTGAGGGGTGAACTGAAAACGGGAGGTGGCAGTGACACTCCCCAGGGCTCAGAGTGAGGGCTGAGGCCCCAGGTGTCCCAACCCCTATCGCCTGCCTGGCGCACAGCTGTGGCCCTGGGGGCCGCCACCCAGTTCTCAGAGGAGCCCAAGCCTCGGGCCCACGCCCCTTCTTCACTCACATGGGACCTCTGACGATGTCACTTTTCAGGTCCTGGAAGAGTCACCAGCCATGGTTAGGGCTCAGAAGCTCTGTATTTCCCAGGAGGAAAAGAAAGAGCAACAGGCTACGTTCGTGTGTGCACATACCTGCAATCGTATGTACTCATACGCACCACACAGATCACACAAGCCCGCTTCATGCACAAATTCACCTATGCACACACATTTGTAGATCTACACACACATGTTCACACAGGCACACACAAAACACTTATTCCCACAGGCACGCATATGCACACACGCACACCCATCCATATTCTTACGTTAAGATGCACCTACAGAGTATACACAAACCTTATCCAAAACACACACGCACATCTCATACGCTCATATGGATTAACAGAAACGCACAAACATGTGGTTATGCAAAAAGCACAAATATGCACAAACAGATGCATATTCACACACATCCAATCGTCATACACTTCCATGGATAGACAGGTACCTAGACTCAATATACTCATGCTGTGAAAGCTTGTATACAAATGGATGCTCACACAAACACCCGCAGTCCCATACAAACCTGGGTGTGCATATACATTTCATTGACACTTATTCGTACACAGTAACAATAAACTTAGGGATATGAGCATCTGTGTATACAGAGCAAAACCACACATCACAGCCATCCACACGTGCATGTGCAAACACAAACACCTACCCTTGCACGCACACACACAAGCTCAGCAGCACTACACACCAGTGTACACGCTGACTTTGCCTCCCTTGCTGCTGAGCGATTCTGCAAAGGTGCAGAGACACAAGCACCTAGTTCCACCTCACCTGAAAACCCCCAGGCCCTGGGTGTGTGGGAGGGTGAACCAGATGCCCTCTGTGCAGGGGGCACAGTGGAAAGTATGACCCAAGTTGACCTTTGCAGAGAGCAAAAGCGAGGGTTTTTCCCACCCTGTTACCTCACTGTGTCGGGGGTGACCAGGGCCACCATCACTAATTCTCCTCCCATGAGCCCCTCACCCTTGAGGACGTTCAGGTCCAACATCAGAACTCCATATCCTTAGTTAACTCAGCAATTAACTCACCGACACCTGCCCCCACTCTGTGCCAGGCGCTGGGCCGGGGGTTAAGGGCAGAGAAAGCAGCTGGACCTGGGCCCTGTCTACGGGGTTCACAGTCAGGAGGTGGGGTGATGGGTGTGATCAATGGGAGGCTCAAGATCAAGTCCCTTGAAGTGTATTCACTTGACGATCAATTTGCCAAGGGATCAATCTTTCAAAAGACTGATTTGCTGAACATACCAATTTATGTTTGTTAATTTCAGGGGTTTTTTTTTTTCCAGTTTAAAAGTATACAGCAATTTTATTGAATGGACTGGAATTTGTTTTCATCTTGTCTTCATAACAGCATTTTATTTTATTTTATTTATTTTTTTTAAACATACTTTCTAGTAAATGTTTTTATTATTTATTATTTTTTATTTTTGGCTGCGTTGGGTCTTCATTGCTGCATGGGGGCTTTTCTCTAGTTGCAGAGAGCAGGGGCTACTCTTCGTTGCGGTGCGTGGGCTTCTCATTGCAGCGGCTTCTTTTATTGTGGAGCACGGGCTCTAGGTGCGTGGACTTCAGTAGTTGTGGCGCGTGGGCTCGGTAGTTGTGGCACACGGGCTTAGTTGCTCTGCAGCATGTGGGATCTTCCCGGACCAAGGCTCGAACCCAATGTCCCCTGCATTGGCAGGCGGATTCTTAACCACTGCACCACCAGGGAAGCCCATATAACAACATTTTAAAGAATGTTCAGATGGTCAAAAGCTTAGGGTCAGGGGTGGTATAGCTTAATGAAAGCACTTAATATTTGTAACTGGAGAAGGACTTTCTGGGGACATCCAGTTCTGCAGCATGACAGGCTTTCTGGGACCACCTGCCAGGTGCCATGTGACCTATACCTGGATTCTCGTCTGATTTGCTCTGTGATCTTGGCCATGTCCCTACTCCTCTCTGGGCCTCTACCTCCTCATGTACAAAGAGCTCATTGTTAGGGCCCTGCTGACATTTAATGAGACCCTGGAGCTTCCTGTGACCTCCATCTCCCAGTGTGGCCGGGATTTTGGCTGCGGGCACCAGAGAGGATGCTGATTCTGCTGCGGGTGACCCCGCTCTGCTTGGAGGTCAAAGTTGTAATAGTCAACACTCACCCGTGTAGTATTGGTGCCTCTGTCTGAAGTGTGACATTTCTGGGTCCTGTCTCCAGCTTCAGGCAGAGGGGCCTAGCGTGCTCGGGGTGGGGAGGTGGGGAGCACGGGCTGCAGAAGGCGGGGCCCAACTAACTTTCCTTTCCTGGTAACACGCTTGCTAACCTCATTTCCTTTTTCTGAAGGGAAATGCCATTGACATCACACAACTGGATTTTCAGCGAGGCCAGATGAGAACTCGTGCTCTCTTTGCAGGCAAGGAGGATGCACACTTGGGCTGGGTGGATTTGGAGAACCCCCTGATCTGAGGCTTCAGAGATGGAGACCCCTGGGCCAGAAAGGGGCAGAGATATGCCCTGGGGTCCACAGCCGGACAGCAGAGCTAGGGCCTGGAACCAGCCCCTGCCTCCCAGCCAGGGCTCTAGAATGAGGCAAACTAACTTGCTCCCTCCACCACCCATTTTTTAAAAATTAATTAATTAATTTTTGGCTGCGTTGGGTCTTCGTTGCTGCGCGTGGGCTTTCTCTAGTTGCGGCGAGCGGGGGCTACTCTTCATTGCGGTGTGTGGGCTTCTCATTGCGGTGGCTTCTCTTGTTGTGGAGCACGGGCTCTAGGCACGCGGGCTTCACTAGTTGTGGCACGCGGGCTCACTAGTTGTGGCTCGTGGGCTCCAGAGCACAGGCTCAGTAGTTGTGGCACACGGGCTTAGTTGCTCCGCAGCATGTGCAATCTTCCCAGACCAGGGCTCGAACCCGTGTCTCCTGCATTGGCAGGCGGATTCTTAACCACTGTGCCACCAGGGAAGTCCCTCCACCACCCCATTTTAATAATGGCACGAACATCCACCAAGCTGCCCAAGCCTGCTCAAGCACCTCCTCACTGCGCTATGCAGCTCCTCCAATCTGTCCCCAGGCCACGCCCCAGCTCAGGCCTCCTGGCTCTGTGTAGGACCCCTGCCCAGCCTCTGCTCGGGTCTCCCCACACCTATTCAGGCCTCTTCCTCCAATCTGTCCAGTTGCTTGGGTGACATGGCTAAAACACAGCCCACGATGTTACTCCCCAGCTTAAACACTCCCGGGGCCTCCTGGCCCAGCATTCAAGGCTCTCCATGACTGTCCCCATCTTCCTCTTAGCCACTCTCCTGACATGCCCCTTTGCTCCCTCAGTGCAGAGATTACTTGCCCTCCCCAGATTATGGAAGCTTCTTGCACTTGCTCACGCTCTTGCCTCTATGGGAACTCCGCCATCTACATGCACATTCCTGCTTCTTCACTCCTGAGGGAGGTGCAGCACTCCAGGATCTGCTCCCATCATTGCCTCAGAGGAAACTGATCTCCTTGGTTGATGTGTCTGAGTCCTCCTCCCTACCTCCTTAAGGGAAGCAAAGACATTTTATTGTGGAAAATTTCAAGCATGCACAAAAATAGAATAGTGCAAAGAACCCTGCGTACAAGGCCACTCTTGTTTCATTTCTATCCCCCAACACCTCCCCCTCTGGATTATTTGGAGCAAATCCAAAATATCAAATCACTTTATCTATAGATATTGCAGTATGTATTTCTAAACCATAAAGGCATGACCAGAATACCATTATCATATGTCTATTTTCATAATATTTTAACATTATCATCAGATATCCAGTCATGTTTAAAATTTCCCAATTGTCTCATAAATGGTCTTTTAAAGTTGGTTTGTTCAAGATCAGGATCCAAAAAGGTCCACACATTTCACTTGTTTGTTGGGTCGCTTATGTCTCTTTCAATCTGTAGATTTCTCCCCCTTCTCTTATTTTTCTCCTGTTTATTTGTGGAATAAACCAGGTTGTTTGTCCCCTGTCGTTTTCCACATTCTGTACTTTTCCTACTACATCCCCCATAGTGTTGTTTAACATATTCTTCAGTCCCCTGACTTTTCTATAAATTGTCAGTTAGATCTAAAGACAATTAAATTCAGATTCAAAGTTTTGGCAAGAATACTTTATAGGAGGTGTGTGTACAGTAGTCCCCCTTTATCCACAGGGGTAAGTTCCAAGACCCCCGGTGGATGCCTGAAACCTTGGATAGTACCGAACCCTAGGTACACTATGTTTCTTCCAATGCATACGTACCTATGATAAAGTTTGATTTATAAATTAGGCACAGAAACTGAATATCCAAATTGCCAGCATCACTACTCTTGAGCTTTGGGGCCATTATTAAGTTAAGTAAGAATTAGTTGGACACAAGTACTGTGATACTCGTGACAGTCGGTCTGATAACACAGACGGCTGCTAAGTGACAAATGGGCTGGATGATTCACATCCCGGGCAAAACGGAGAGGGATGATGTGAGATTTCATCATGCTACTTAGAACGGTGCACAATTTAAAACTTATGAATTGTTTATTTCTGGAATTTTCCATTTAATATATTTGACAGCAGGTAACTGAAGCTGTGGAAAGTGAAACCATGCATAAGAGGAGAGACTACTGTCCTTTCCTCAAAAGGCACATAATATTTCATTGTCTGTCTTTCTGCGCTGCTAAAAGACTTTGATGGTCATTGCCTAGATCCACTATTTTGTTAGAGATTTGCAAAACAATGATATTTTAATTTTACTTTCTTCTTCAATTATTAGCTGGAATACTTCTATGAAAGAAACTTCTCTCATCAACTCTGGTTTCTCTGAGGTACAATATACTTAGGAAAGGCAGGATAAATGCTTGATGCTTTCTTCTTATTTATCAGTTTTCAGAGTTGATTCCCTAATATTCTCTAAAGGTGACCAACTGGGTTTTGCTTGTTTTGGCTTTGGTGTTTTTTTGTATCATTATTATATCATAGTTTTAATGTATTTGATATGTTTTAATCTGTTACAGTTATTATCCTTGTTATCACTCAAATCGTCCCAACTTTGGCCAGTGGGGATCTCTTTAATTGGCTTCTGAGTCCTTTTGAACAGATCCTAAGTAGTGTTTAGTAGCTTCCTGACTTTCTGGTATGACAAGATGTCCAGATTTGTCTTGTACATTTTCTGCCCAGATCTGGAGTCAGCTATTTATCCAAGAAGTTCTGGTTCTTTAAGTGAGAAGTAGTATTTAGAGACCACAAATCTGGATGTTAGGCGTGTAATGCTATTTGGCTGGTCATTATGTCTAGGTTATTCCAGGGTGCAGAGCTGGGAAATACTTTTTTTCTTAAGAAAATTCACACCAAGAGTTCATATTGATATTTTAAATAAAACCTAAGACTATAAGACTTTTACTTAAATTCTTTGATTTTACATTATTGTCTCTTTTCACTAATGCTGAAAATCTTGCTTCCTACGAACATTAACATGATTACTGATTCACTGTTTCCTACTTTATCTATATATTATAAAAATGTCAGAGTAGCAATGTCATTACTTTTACAAACAATCTGATGACTGAAAACACCTTATGATTTGTTTGCAGTTCTTTTGTCCTTAGAACATATATCCTACTAGTGATGTGCAGTCAAATCACCACATTTCTAAGTCACTTGAACTATTTCAACTGTGCATGGAGAAGCCATCAACTCAAAACACAGATTCATTAATTTCGTTTTGCTTTTGATTTGGGGGGGATTGATTTTGACTTTTGTTTTGATTTAATTTTGTTTTATTTTTGTGTAAAGCATTTATCTGGTTCCAAAGGTAATCGGCAAAATGAGGTATATTCAGAGAAGTCTAGCTTCTACCTCCACTTCCTTTACCCTATTTCCTTCCTCCTCCAATAGACAACAGTTTAAATTTTTTATTTTTTATATTTTAACTGATTTTCTTAAATTAAAGAAAATATGTGTGTTTTCCCTTCACTTTCTTTGATAAGTGATAATGCACTATATACAATTTATTCCACTTTGCTTTTTTACTTAAGATTGTACCCTGGAGATTATGTCATCACAGCATCTAGAGACCCTCTTCATTCCCTTTTCTAGCTGCAGAGCCATATACTGTGTGGCCAACTAATCTCTATTGGTGCACATCTTAGTAGTTTCTATTACAAATGGTGCTTCTTCCATCAATAGCTTTATGCATACATCTTGTCTTATTTTTGCCAGTTTATCTTTGGGATAGTTTCCTAGAAGTGGGGTTGCTAGGTCAAAGAATAAACACATATGTAATTTTTCTAGAAATTACCAAATTCCCTCCATATAGGGCTTGCACCATTTTGTATTGCTTCCACACCATGTATGAGAAAGCCTCTTTTCCCACAGTCTTGCCAACAGAGTATATTGTCAAACTTTTGAGGTTTGTCAATCTGATAAATGAGATATGGCATCTTGGCTTAGTTTTAATTGGTATTTCTCTGATTATGAACAAGGTTAAATATCTTTTCATATGTCTAGGTTCTGATTCACTTTTGGGTCCCTAGTGACATTTGTGTCCCTGGCACAGATGAGGTCCTTTGGAGAGATTCCTAGAATGAAAGAAGGAAGGAACAGGTGAACAAACACATGAAGAAAAGTCTTGAAGAGGGTGGTTGACTTGCACAAAGTCACATGTCCAATTACCACCAGAATCGGAACTGGAATTGATCTCTTTTTTTTCCCTTGTCTAATTTATTTTTTCTGTCTATAAAATGAATAGAAGTTTATAGTATAAGTTTTCTGACTATAAAATGAATATGAGTTTATAGTAGAAAGTTTGGAAAGCACAAGAAAGTATAACCCAAGGAAAAATTTTAATCTTTCTACCCAAAGTCAACCATTTTTAGCATTTCAGTCTACTTCCTCCCAGCCTTTATGCATTTTTTCCATTTATGATCACACTACATATATGGTTTTGTATTCTGTTCTTTTTCACTTAACACTTTTCCATGTTAGTAACAACTCTTTGCAAACATAATTTTAATGGCTGTACAATATTTCACTCTCCGAGTATATGTTAATATATTTAATCTTTCTATTATTGCTAGACTTCTAGATAGTTTCCAGATTTTTGCTATTATAAATAAATTCTTCCATGTTCATCATTTTTTTCACATTCTGAATTTTTCCCCCTTAGGATTTGATTCCTGGAAGTGGAGCTCCTAGAATCCCAACACTGAGTTCCAAGTCCCAGGCTTTTCTTGGCTGTGCTCAGAGGACAGTCTTTGCTAAGTTTTGCCCCTGTGACTTCCTATAGCCCCAGGCTAGGGTCTAGTGTCTGTGCTCTGAAGCAGGGACACACTCATACCCAAGTCAGATCAGAGGATGGGCCAGGCTGGGAGGGATGGAGCCCACTCAGGATGAGGAATCAGAATCTCCTGCCATTCGCCCTTGAGCTCCTTGCCTTCCCAGGGCTATTGACAGATAACTTTAACCAATAAGAGGAAACCGCACACTGGCAAGGTCAAGCCTGATGGGGAGTGCAGGGCAGGCAAGGTCAAGTCTGGTGGAGAGTGCAAGCAGGTAGGGACGCTGAGCAGACGTGGTCTCTGCTTTGGAAGGACTCACCATCCAGGGAGCAGACATCTGGGGTCATACCTTCCCACCCTGAGAAGGGCTCCATGATAGACTCTAATACAGCACTGTTCACTACAGAGGGATCTGGGAAAGCTGCCTGGAGGAGGCATCAATTGAGTTTAGTAGTAGGGACTATAGGTCTTACCCTGACAGATGAGGTTGGGCAGTGACCAATCCTGAGGGGCCCTGTAAGCCAGGTTACAGATCCTGGATCATGTCCTATGCAGTGAAGCAGGGGGATGAGGATCAGGTCTGTGTAAAGGACGATCCCTCTGGCTGCTGTGTGGAGGGCAGAACTGTAGACGGGAACTGGACAGACAGTTAAAGTGAGACCAATACCCAGGCAAGAGACCATGAAGCCCAAATCAGAGCAGTGGCCACAGGGACAGAAAAGGAGGGCCAAGATAAGAAACGCCAGGTATATAGTCAATACTCAAAAAAGAAAACGTTATGTCAATTTATGACCTTCCTGTAGCCTATGGGAAAGAGTGCTGGACTGGGAGTCGAGGTACCTAGGTTCCAGTGGCAGATCCCTGTGATCCAGAGCAAGTCTCTTGCCTATATCTGGGCCCCAGTTTCCATTTTTGTACACCAAGGAGGTTGTAACAGGTCATCTCCAGGGGCCCTGATGTTCTGAAAACTCTTTGATCCTAAGTCTGCAAAGTAGCCGAGGTCCCTGGAGGGGAGAGGAGGGATAAAATCAGAGGCTGACCAGAAAGAGCAGCCGGGGCTGGGGTCTTGGGGTCCAGGCTCTCTGTCTCTCCGCCCCATCAATCTCGTAGGCTTAATGTCAGTGGGGCGGCTGGGCCGAAGCCAGAGGCCAGCTGCAGGGAGGGAGGAATTGTCTCTGGCTCGAGGAAGAGAGAGGAAAGAATGCAGAGTTTCCAAAAAGCTGTGAACAAGTCATCCGCTCCGGCTGGGTGCCCAGAGGTTTCGCAACTGTCCTGGGGCCTGAATAACAGAGCGAGCCAACATGGGAGGGCGGATCATTCCCCTTCTGTGCACCAGAACCTGCACGATGACGAGGGGCACTGAAGACGCCTCTGGCTGCAGGTAAGAGAAAACCCTGCCTCCAGAGCTTCTAAATATAGCAAGGAAATGTATCAGCTCTCACGCTGCAAGCCCAGAGAGGGTGGCTCCGCTCCAGCAGCAGCTCCTGGTACCATCCGGAACACAGGGTTTTCTATTTCCCTCTTGTCCTTGGCTGGCTCCCTTTGTGGCCCCATGACAGCTGCCAGTGACAACAGAGGCTACACGTTTCTGTGTGAATGTCCCGCGGGAAAGTGCAACAGAGGACTTCTCTCCCAACCCTGAACTGAAGTCCTTTTCTTTGGTTTGAATAGGACAACTTGGGTCATGTTTCCAATCAATAACAGTTTCTCAGGGAATGGCGTGTGCTGATTGGCTTAGATTAATTGAGATCTAATGTTAAACCTGGGGCTTGAGAGAATGAGCAGAATTGCGGTCCTATAAGGAAGAAACTGGGGAGTAGTTGCTGGATAGGCAACTAACACTTCTACAGGATGATACACCTCTGTTCCCCATCAGCTCATACAATCCCCACCCAGACTGGGGGTCAGCAGGATGGGTGCCCTCTCTAGGTGACCACTGAGGTCCCTGAGACATGGAAGGTGGAGTGGCTTGCTTGGGTCACACAGTGGGTAAGTGGCAGAGCCTGAATTGAGAAAAATAAACACATAGCAAACACAGAGCAGACCTCCAGCTGCCAGCCTCGAGTCAAGCTCCTCTGGGCTTCTACAGTGCCTGCCCCCAGCGGCTCTGTCTCAGAACCCACCTTGCAGTGTGGAAACGCACCTCCCTCTCCAGCCTGAGCGTGCACACACTCGCTCACGGTGTGAGGCTTCCCAAGAGCTTAGGGATCCGAGGCCAGGGGTGTGGGTTCGAATCTTGACTTTGAGCTTCTGTGTCCTCCTCTGTGAGATGGGAGTGTGAACCCCACCTTCTCCTCTTGGCATAATTGTTGGGGGAGTGAAATGAAATGAGGAGATGATGCTTTACTAATTCTGAACCATCAGGTTTTCCATCTCCTGGTGGAAAATGGTCATTCCATGGGCCTCATCTTCACTAAAAGACATCAGGAAACAGGGAGCCAGAGGGACCACCAATGAGACACCCAGATATGGATCCATTTGGTGAAATGCATAGTTCGAATCCATCAGTTGATAGATAAGGAGATCTGTCCAGAGAGGGGCAGTAACCAGCCCAAGGTCACACAGGACTAGAACCCAGGCCCCTGGTTCCCAGCCCTGTCCTCCTGCACCAGGTCCCACAGGTCAAGTGAGGTCTGGTGCCTGGCCTGAGGTGGCGACGGCACAGCTGCAATATGGTCTGTGCCCGCCAGCACGTCCCCAGGTTTCTCGGGGGCCATTCTTCAGGGGTTCACTGAGGCGAGGCCACACTTCCCCTCTGGCGGCTTCCTGTTTTGGCCAAACAATGACTCTTGCCGGGACTTGGTGCCAGCTGGCTGCAGCTGTTGCCAAAGCGTTGACTTCTTGCATGCAGAAAGGGGAGATCCTGGTGCCCCCAGC
Organism: Balaenoptera borealis; assembly: GCF_965194805.1. Lineage (NCBI taxonomy): Eukaryota > Metazoa > Chordata > Mammalia > Artiodactyla > Balaenopteridae > Balaenoptera > Balaenoptera borealis. The sequence continues at coordinate 55,219,270 of NC_138868.1, forward strand.
CGGGAACCCCACATTCAGACGTGGTCTTTGGGCCCCACTGAATTCAGTAGTCCCTTCATGCACTGATCACACGCACATGTGCATGTGCGTTTGCCAGGTTCCATCTGGGTATCCAGAACACAGAGGTACATCAGACAAGAGTTTAGCAATTCTGCGAACATTTACCCTCTGCCCGTGAGGAGTAAGACATTGTACGAGGTACCAGTGATGCAGATATGAATAAGGTACACCCTATAAACTTGATGACTGATGCATCTATTTGTCCTCCCAGGGCCTTGCAAGAGCTCTGAGTTGGTTGTCAGTCATTTACACGCTTGTGTGAACTAGTGCAAACAGCTCTTTCCTGACGGAATGTCTCAGGGCACGTGGGGAAGGGTGTGAGTAAAAATAATAAAGATGAAATGTTTATGATGGCTTTTTTCAGTAGGTGAGAAAATCAAGATTCAGACATGCAAAGGGACTTACTTAAGGTAGGGAACGGAGCCAGGACCTTGAGCCAGGCTTTCAGAGTCCAAGCCTGGCACACCAAGGTACTTCAAAGAGCATCCAATCTATGTGGAGATTCACAGGATTGGAGATGCAGTGGGAGCGCCCAGGTGCACATGGGGTAGGGGTGCTTGTTGCTGAATAAAATCTGTGGGGGAGACTGGACAATGGGAGGGAAATATTGAGTGCTCTCTATGTGGCAGGCACCTAGCCAGTTGTCACTCTACAGATGAGGAAAATGAAGTGGTGAAAAACCTCCCTGAACATCTGGAAAGCGGTGCAGCTGGCACTTTCACCCAGGACCCACACTGTGCTGGTCGTTCTCCAAATGCCCCAGATCTGTCCTCTGTCCTGCTCTGTGTCCCGGGAGGCTGACTTCTGTGGATGCTTCACCTTTCTGTTGGGTTCGGCCAATGGGAGGCTATGGCAGGTGGCCAGGGAGGGAGGAGAGAGAGGTCAAAGCATCTGGTTCCCCTCCTCCTCCCTGCGTGCCCACAGTGCTGGCACCACCGGCTCTGGGAACATCACTGCCACCCAGGAGGGTAACCGCTTCCCACTGTCGCTGGTCTGGGTGCTCCCCACCCTCTGTGGGTTCCCTTAGTCTGCCCATCCTTTCAGTCATCTCTCTTCAGCGCCTCACCTTGAGTGGTGCAATTTCCTGCTGGAATCCTGGCTGGAACTGAGCTGGACCCTTCTCCCACCTTCCTGCCTTGTTCCCCATCTCCACTGCGATGCCCCCCATGGCCCCATCCACACCCACCTGAGACAGAACAGCGACAGGGCAGGGTCTGCCTCTCCCTGGGCCTCCTGCATTGTTTCTGGGCCGGTGCTGTTGTGGAAACAATGAGACAGGGGTTTCCAAGGGCTGGAACTCGGTCCCTCCATGACCCCTACCTCCTGGGACAGGCTGGAACTCCCGGGCTCTCACCTAGAAGAAGCAGAGCGTCCCGCGAGTTGGGGGTGGTGCCTGAACCCAGGCCTGCCTGCCGCTACCCTCCGGCTGGGGGTGGGGGGACGAGGGAGGAGAAGCAGCAGAGTCTCCTCCCGCTGAGCTGCAGGACCCTTAGGGGTCACCCAAGGCGACCCCTCTTGGTTGGGCAGCAGGAACAGACCCAGAGTAGGGGACACACCGAGACCACTAGGTGGATGACACCCACGTCTGCTTCAAGCCCAACCTCTCCCCTGAGTGCCACACACAGACCTCCACATGCTCCAGAGACCTTCCTAACCCACAATCACCAACACCCAACATGTCCCCCCCAACTCCTCTCCCCATGTCCCCTCCATCAGGGAAAGGCACCAGAAGCCTGGAGTCACCCCTGACCATCTCTCTCTACCCTCAGCCCCTGTCCTTATCCGGGTTTTCCAGCGGTTCGACTTGCTAAACTACTCTCGACCCTGTGATCTTCTCTCCAGGCCATCGCCCCTCCCCTAGTCTGGGCCTCATCATCTGTACTCAGTTATGACAATGGCCTCCCGACTTGTCTCCCTGACCCCAGTCTTGTTCCTTCCCATCCATCCTCCGCTCAGCAGCCAGAGTAGTCTTTCAGAAGTACGAATCTAAGTGTGTCTCTTCTGCATTTAAATGGAGCCCAGGGTTTTAACCTGTGTGGTACACCCAGGCCTCCCTCTCCAGCTTTGCCTCTAAAGCAAAACCCTATCAATGGGCCATGATCCATTAGCTGTTGCTGGCTTCTTCATGCATGGCCACGAGTCCATTTCAGAGGGGGCCCCTTGGAAAGAGCTCCTCCTCATTCCCACCAGCACCAGCACTGCTGTCTCAGTTTGAGTTCCTCCAAAATCAGAGTATGACTCAAGGCTCTGGTGTAAGTAGTTTATAGGGAGGTGATCCTGAGAAGCGAGAGTAAGGGAGTGGAGGGAGTGAGACAGGGAAGGAAGAAAAACCCACACTAGGTGTGTTCTATCCGTCTGCACAGTGGGCAACGGAACTGCATTCCACCAGGACCCTGCGAAGCCTATGGAACACCTCCCAGAATCGTCCACCTGCAGGATGGGGAGCTGGAAGTTGATCCTGACACTCACCCCATCGGGTGAGGGGCCTTTAGACCTCTTGACTGTGTCATCTGCCCAAGCAAGCTCGGGTGGTGCTGAAGAAACTGCGGCCAATGTGGAGACTCACAGCGCAAGCATGGGGTAGGACACTGGCCTTGGGAGGTGATCTTTGCCTGTAATCAGAAGTGAGCCAAGGGATGTAACAACGGCTTCTGAGGCGACTGCACAGAAACATTCTTTAATCGTTCAGTACAGGTGCCTTGTTGGCGCTCAGTGTGCAGGAGGTGCCCCGAGTTGCTGAAGAGGAGCCTGTGGTCAGAGTGCACCTGAGCAGCTCTGGAAGGAGCCTGGACTTTGCTGTCAGACTTCCTGGGTTCAAACCCCACTTAGGTTGGCACCTGCTGTGGGTCCTCTAGCAGGCCACACCACTCTTGAGCCACCGTGTTGTCAGCCATAAAATAGGGACAATAAATTCTACCATATAAGGTGTTTATGAGAATCAAACGTGTCATCAGAAATGAATGCATATGGCAGAGTCTGATGCCAAATACAACTGGTTACGTCTATTTCTTTCTTCCCTCAAGAAGATGCTGCCCTAAACTCTTACTTACTCGGCTCCCTCCACCATGAGCACCCCATCTCCTCCATGCTGTAGGTTTAGCCTATGTTACCAGGAGCCCTAGCCTCCTATGGGCAGTGCCAACGCATCTGCAGTCCCCTCCCCCACTCCAGGGTACAGAGCAGAAGTAGCTTTTGTGGAAGCACAGAAGAGTTGGCAGTGCATGCCACACAGAAATAAAATTTTTCTAAATCCCCATGAGCTGTTTCTGTCTTTCCCCCAAATCCCCCTTCTGACCCAGCTGCCTTTATCACATGGGCAAATTTAGCTTGAGCCGACACCTCTAGTTCTATTCCTCCATGCTTATCCCTCCACTTTGGGCTCTGGCCTCCACTCACCTGTTATGGGTAGGATTGTGTCCCCCCCACCAAGCCAGATTCATAAGTTGAAGCCCTAACCCTCAATATGTCAGAATGTGACCTTAATTGGAAATAGGGTCGATGCAGATGTTACTTTGTTAACATGAGATTATAATGGAGTAGGATGGGCCCCTAACCCAATATGACTGGTGTCCTAATAAAGAGGGAAAATTTGGACACAGAGACACATACATAGTGAGAATTCCATGTGAAGACTGCAATTGTGCCGCTCAAGCCAAGGAACTACCAGGAAGCCAGGAGAGGGCCCTGGAACAGATCTTTCCCTAGTGCCTTCAGAGGGCACGCAGACTTGCCAACACCTTGATCTTGAACTTCCAGCCTCCAGAACCGAGAGACAATATACTTCTGTTGTTTTAACCCACCCAGTTTGTGGTACTTTGTTCCAGCAGCCCTAGCAAACTAACACACCACCTAAAAGGGGAACTTATTTTTCTGCTACAAATACCATGTTCCTATCCTTACCTTCTTTTTAAAATTATTTAATATTTATTTATAAATAAACAATATTTTTGTCCCAACCCTTGTAATCCCTTTGTTCCTCTGTTTATGTGTCTTTCTTGACTCCCTGTTGGACTGTGAGCCCCTTGGAGGCGGGGCCTGTGTCATTCTCATTGTTGTATCTTCAGGACCCGGCAAAGAGCCTGGTCCACAGGATACATTAGCAAAGTTTTCCTGGAGATTTCTTGAAAGAGGTAACTCTGATGCTTGCCCTTGAAGTGTGGCCCCTTTGGACAGGCAGAGCTACCAAAGGAAGGCATTCCGGCGAGGAGAATGGCATGAGCAAAGGCACAGAGGCAGGAAAATGCAGGGCACGAATGAGTGAGCAGCTCACTGTTGGCTGGGGGCTAGGGTGTGGGACACGGGAAGGTGCAGAGGCAGGGTGGGACCAGAGGGTGGGGAGAGGTGGGCGTCAGGGTTTCAGGGTTTGGGAATGCATTTAATTGAGAATGCAGTGGGGGTGGTGGAGAACCATGGATAAGAGAGGGAACAACAGTGGGGCTCTGGGAACGGAGCTACAGAACAGACTGAAGACAGGGAGGCCACAGCCCAGGTGAGAGATGACAAAAGCCTGAACCCTCAGGGGCCTGAGGATGAAGAGAAGATGAAAGACATTTAGGAGGAAGAAATGTGGGCCTGATGACTGATTTAGAGATATTTTCCCCTTTGAGGTGCCTACGTCCAAGCTCCTCCTCCTTCTGAAGATGCCACACTGACAATTTCCATGATGTCGGCAGTGACATATAAATCACCCCACCCCCGGTGCCCTCTGTGACAGCTGTCAGTCTTGGGGAGGCAGCAAAGGGATGAGCAGTCCCCACCTCAGGCTGCTGAGCTTTCTGGTCCACAGTTCAAAATGTAATGGAAGCGAGTAATTTTTCACCATTTTTTTAATAGCATTTTTTTCTTATCACTCATGACTAATGTAAGTTAACTGTATAAAGAAAATCTGAACGTACAGTGGCATTAGATCTTATAAGGTGAAAATTGCATTCAATAAAAATGACCCTGGATAATCCCTTAAGTGGAAGGACCTGGGATATTAGAAATTCAAAAGACAAAGATTACTTTGTATAATGACCTTTTTACTGTGACCTCTGTTTCCCTGGAGCATCAAAGACCAAGGTCTAGTTTGAAATGGGTGAAAGGGCAGAGTTTGGAGGTGGTGGGTAGGTAGATTAAATGCTTGCTGGGTATGAGTCCATTATATGGATAAATCAAAGAAGAAAATAAAAATCACCGGAAATCCTCCTCTTACTCTTAGTTTGTGGTGAATATTCTCTTTCCAGTTTTTTTTTTTTCCCCCTAATGCACATTAAAAGCTATACTCAGTAGAGTATGAAGTGCCTCTTGATGTGGTGACCTGAGAAAGACACATCACCTCTGTGGTATTCCTGCCAAAAAGGCAGAACCTGACAGAGGAAACATCAGACAAACCCAAACTGAAAACCAGTCTATAAGATTATTGGCCCAGACTCATCAAAATGTCAATGTCATGAAACACAATGAAAGACTAACTGTTTCAGACTAATGGAGATGAAAGAGACAAGGCAACCAAATAGAATGCATGATCCTGGATTTCATCCTAGATCAGAGGGGAAATTGCTATAAAGGACATTATTGGGGCATTTTTAGTGAAATTTGAATCTGGCCTGAGGGTTAGATAGTGGTGTTATAGCAATGTTAAATTTCCTGAATTTGATAACTGTACTGTAGTTATGTAAAAGAATGTCTTTTTTCCTAGGAAAAAAATGTTGAAATAGTTGGGGTAATGATGTATGCAACTTATTCTCAAATAGTTTGGGGAAAATGTGTATATAGAGATAGAAAATGACAAAGCAAAATGTTAACAATTGCTAACAGCTGGTGAAACTGAGTGAAGGATATTTGGAAGTTCAATTCTTCTGCAAGTTTAAATATGTTTCAAAACTAAAAGGTAAAAAAAAGTCCAGTCCAATTAAAATTAAAACTTCAATCTCTGGGAAAAAATATTTGAAAAGACGTATCCGACAAAAGACTATTATCCAAAATATACAAAGAACACTTAAAACTCAATAATAAGAAAACAAACTGCACAATTTATTAAATGTGCAAAATACCTGAACAGACAACTCACCAAAGAAGATATACCAACTGCATGAAAATCATATGTTATCAAGGAATTACAAGTTAAAACAACGAGATATCACTACAGACCTATTTGAATATCCAAAATCCAAAACGCTGACAACACCAAATGCTGGTGAGGATGTGGAGCAACAGGAACTCTCATTCATTGCTGGTGGGAATGCAAAATGGTACAGCCACTGTGGAAGAGAGTTTGACAGTTTCTTACAAAACTAAACATACTTTTACTATATGATCCATCAATTGCACTCCTTGGTATTTACCCAAATGAGCTGAAAATTTATGTCCACACAAAAACCTGCACACAGATGTTTATAGCAGCTTTATTCATAATTGCTAAAACTTGGAAGCAAACAAGATGTCCTTCAGTAGGTGAATAAACAAATAAACTATGGTACATCCAGACAATGGAATATTATTCAGAGCTAAAGAGAAATGAGCTATCAAATCATGAAGACAGGGAGGAAATTTAAATGCATATCAGTGAGTGAAAGAAGCCAATCTGAAATGGCTACATACTGTATGATTCCAATTATATGACATTCTGGAAAAGGCAAAACCATGGGGACAGTCAAAAGATCAGTGGTTGCCAGAGGTTGCAGGAAGAAGGGGATGAATAGGCAGAGCATGGAGGAGTTTTGGGGAAGTGAAACTGTTCTGTATGATGTTACGATGGTGGATACATGTCTTTATACATTTGTCCAAACCCACAGAATGTCCAACACCAAGAGTGAACCCTAATGTAAACTATGGACTCTGGGTGATAATGATGTGTCAGTATAGGTTCATCAGTTATAACAAATGTACCGCTGTGGTGGCGACGTCAGTGGGGAGAGGTTGTGCCTTTTGGGGGACAGGGAATATGTGAGAACTCTCTGTACTCTCTGCTCAATTTTGCTGTGAACCTAAAACTGCTCGTTAAAAAGTCTGTTAAAACAAAACAAAATTTTAGTCTCCTACTACACTCCTATTAAATGGATTAAAAAGAACGACAACAATACCAAGTTGTTAGTGAAGACGAACAGCAACTGGAACTCTTATTCATGGCTGGCGGGAAGTGAAAACTGAACAGTCGCTTTGGAAAACAGTTTGTCAGCATCTTTGGAAGTTAAACACACACTTGCCATGGGACCCAACACTCCTACTCCTGGGCATTTACCCAAGAGAAAGGAAAACTTATGCTCACACAAAAACCTATAGGTGAATGTTTATACCAGCTTTATTTATAATTCCAGCCCCAAACTGGAAACAACTCAAATGTTCTTCAGTAGGTGAATGGTTGGACAAACTGTCATACATCCACTCAGCAGAATACTACTCAGTAATGGCAAGGAACCTTGATACTTTCAGCAATATGGATGACTCTCAAATGGGTTGTACTAAGTGAAAGAGCCCAGACTCAAAAGGCTACACACTGTGTGGTTTCATTTATATGGAAAAAGCAAAACTACAGCAGAAAACAGATCAGTGATTGCTAGAGACTGGGGATGCAGGAAGGAGTTGATGACAGAGGGGTGCCAGGGAACTTTTTGGGCTGATGGGAATGCTTTACATTGTGACTGTGCTGGTGGTTACATAACTGTTACGAGTTTGTCAAAACTCATAGAACTGTACATTAAGGGTGAATTTACCATATGTAAATTATATCTCAATGACACAAAAAGACAAACGAACAGAATTTCTCAAAACTTCTCTCCTCCCCTACAGCTCCCAGACAGATACACTTCAGAAACATGTGATGGGAAAAGGAAGGTTTGAGGCAAACAATTTTGGGATTGTGTGGAGCCCCCTTTGTGGTCTCTGCCAGCTGGTCCCTGGGCTTGGGGCACATACCCCTGGCTGACCACCTGTCCCTGCCCCCTCCATTCCTGCTGAGGGGTTCTTCTATAGCGTCCCCTTGTCCTGGAGGGCAGACTTCTTGGGTAGGGATATTTTGGGATGACTCAGGCCCAGCTACCGTGCACTGTGTCCAGTTGGTCCCCTAAGAAACATTCCTCTCTTTTGTTGCCAAACTCTGGAAGCACAGGCTGCTCCCACAGCAGTCCCCACTCCCGGTTTGGGCTACCACCAGGGGCAGCTCCCACCGTCTTCTTATCTTCAGACTTTTCCATGTGAGCGGTGGTCTCGGGTTCTGTGTCCTCTCAGCTCCAGGGAAGCCCCGGTGGCCAGGCTTGAGCCTTGTGTGGTGAAGCACAGCACTTGAACAACTCCTTCCATGGCAAGTCTCAGTCCCTTTCCTCCTCTCCCAGGTTGGAGGGAGTCTGGAGGCAGGTGATGGGATGAGGACATCTTAATCTCTGCCCGAGTCCTGCTGGTTGTGTCTGGTGCTGCTTTTGAGGTTCTGGGGGACAGCAGCAATTCTGAGACAGGAAGGTCCCATTTAGCACACAATTACACATAACTAGTATGTTATTTTAACAAAACTGGGATCTTACACATGTTTTATAATCTGCTTTTCCACTTCACACTATGTTTTGAGCATCTTTTCATGTCAATAAACCCACCTCTACATTCATACCCTTTTAAATGACTGATCAGTATTCCCTTGTATGGATGTATTGTAATTTACTATACTGAACCCTGATTTTTAGCTGTTTTAGGTTGTTTCTAATTTTAGGTTATTATTAACAATGCTATGATTGTCTATTTACATGTAGCTGATGGTGCTTTAGCTGCAGGGTCCTCACTTGCTCAGAACCTTTCCACATGCCCAGGAGAGGAGTCTGGCAATATTATATTCATGATTTTGTCTTCTTTTTGTAAGAAGGGCCCTCTAAATTGTATGAGCTTCAGGCTCCACAAAAGCTGGATGTGCCCTTGGCTGTGATAAACATCCTCACAGTCGTTTTCCTTTGGCTACGTCTAGAAATGTAACCAGAATTGCTGGGTTAAAGCAAATGCACATTTTTAAGATTCCTGGAACATATTGCCCAGTAGCTCTCCAGAAACACTGATCTAATTTACACCCCATCCCTGCCCTGGGCAAGAATACCCAAGACTGTGGTGATTTCTATGGGATTGTAGTTCCCTGTTACTGTGGCTTGGTTGTAGCTGCCATTAGCATTTTCTCCCCAAAGCAGGGGTCTTGACCTGAGATCCATGAGACACAAGGGTAGAATTCCTGGGGCTGTGAACCTGGATGAGAAAAATGTACATCTTTCTTTTCATCATTAGCCTCTAGTTGAAATGTAATAGCTCTTTCCATCATGAATGTGGGCCACAAATCCCTGAAGCATTACTAGGACCTGTGATGTTAGCAGTTCCACTACCAACAGAAATCAGAGATGTTTTCATGTCTTGTTACAGCTGTTGAAGATCTCTCAAAATATTGCTCATGCCCAACAGTGCTTCAAAATTACAGTAATTATTAGATCTGCAACTAGGTTTTGGTATTTAACGTGTTAATTAAAAAACATGTATTACCCAATTACAATTATTTTTTAATATTTTGAAAACTGCATTCAGTAGGATTGATTTCCTTTGTAATCATGCATTTTTTTTTGTTTTATGAATTAAAAAACGTTTTTCTGAAAAGGGGTCCACAGGCTCATCAGACTGCCAAAGGGTTCACGCACAGTCAAGGTCAGAACACTTCCTGTATGGGACTCTTGACTCACATGTTCTTGAAACTTGTGCATGACACAAAAGGAAAGGAATTAAACTTTCATGTCTGCTGCCTGGAGTCAGGCTCTGTGTCAGGTGCTGGGGTACAGAGCGGGCAGGATGGCCCCCTGCCCTTGAGGAGCTCATAGTCTAGGTGGGAGATGCAATTTCACAGCTCCTGCCACTCACTGCCCTGTGGGCTGGGGATTCAGGTTCTCAGATTTTCCAGGATTTTAAGAAAATCAGATGTCCATGTTTTTATATGGTCCCATATAAAACAACTCTTTCAATTTTTAAATGTTGGCACCCAATCCAGATTTTTATAAACCACTGTGTGGGCCAAATAAAGCATGTCTGAGGGCTAAATCTGGCCCACAGGTCACCAGTTTTCAACCTTTGCTCTAGGAGGAGAACAGAATTCCAGTTAGGGTGGAAAAAATTCATTCTGTGGAACAAAGCAACAAGGATTCTGAGCCCCCATACACACCTCAACACTGCTCCTGCAAACCAGAGAGACAGGGAATTGGAGCCCTGGTCTTGGGAAGAGAAAACATGTGAGAAGGAGCTCTGTGGTGGGCAATGCGGGGGGCGGGGGGGTGGAAATCCCTGCAACCTGGTTGCAGTCCAGGTGAGGAGAGGCCTGGCTGGAGGCAGATGCTACTGTGGTGAGGGCATCAAGGGAGCTATGGGAACAATGGGGTCAATTAAGTGATCGTATACCCAGAAAACCCAAGAGCCTCTGGCAGAGAAACAAAAACCAAAAACAAATGCAAAAACAAATGCAAAAACAAAACAAAACAAACAACAATAAAAACAAAAAAAAGGGCTTCCCTGGTGGCGCAGTGGTTGAGAATCTGCCTGCAAATGCAGTGGACACGGGTTCAAGCCCTGGTCTGGGAGGATCCCACATGCCGCAGAGCAACTAGGCCCGTGAGCCACAATCACTGAGCCTGCGCGTCTGGAGTCTGTGCTCCGCAACAAGAGAGGCCGCGATATTGAGAGGCCTGCACACCGCGATGAAGAGCAGCCCCCACTTGCCGCAACTGGAGAAGGCCCTCGCACAGAAACAAAGACCCAGCACAGCCAAAAATAAATAAATAAATAAATAAATAATTAAAAAGCTCTTTGCCTTTAAAAAAAAAAAAGGTTATCTCACAGGTTGTTTGTGGAAATATGAAACATTATTGTCCTTTTGAAAAGTAGCTTTAATAAAATTATGCTTCATCTATATCTATATCTATCTATCTATCCACTGATGTAGAATCTCACTTATAAGCAGTTATCTGACAGAAATACAACTCCCAGGGACTATGGGCATAAGAACAAGGATGATTTTGCAGCATGTTTACATTTGCAGGATAACAAAGTGAATATCCACCAATTGTGAATGGTTGAATAAATTATGGAATATTCACGTAATGGAATACTGCGTACTGTCAAAAATGAATCAGAGCTTTTTGTTTGTTTGGTAGGATTTCCTTGAAGTATTGTTGAATAAAAACAGCAAGATGCAGGAACCCATATATGATACGATCCCATTTTTACAAAACAGTGATACATGCATAAGTTTATTTGCATATAATTTAAATGTATCTGTCAACGGTGACTTTATTATGGAGAAGACATACAGAAGGTTAGATAGGAGAATGTTAGTAAGCTACCTAGGGTGAAAGAGTATGGTTGGTGCAAGCTGACATGGGTGGCTCAGGAATGGCGGAGGGAGCGAAGCCCATCCAACCGCCCCACCCCAAATAAAGCAGGGGCCTTTGGAACTTGACTTTCTTACCCTGTAGCCTAGCCAGTCCCTCACCCCCACAATACTTGACTCCTGGCACCCATCACTTGGCCATCCCTCCCACCACCCCTTATGGGTGACCTTCCATATTTTTCTCCATGATTCTAGAATGGGACAGCCAAGGTACTGAGGGGAGGGGAAGGCCAGGAGGGTCCCAGGGTAGGGGGACCTTTCAATGCATGAGAATGGACCTCAGGGTCTAGAGTGCAGCTCTTGAAAATTCATGGGAGTGAGGGGAAGAGGCTAGAAGGAATATTAATTCACTCACTCATCTTAAGTCTTCCTTCAGTCTCAGCTTACAGATTCCATCCTCAGAGAGGACTTCTCTGAGTCTGCCCATTTCATTCCGTCTCCCTATTATTTTGTCTCATAATACTCATCAAAGTTTGCCATCTTGCCTTTATTCTTGTGTGTGTGTGTGCGCACGCACGCGCACGAGCATCTATTTAGTGCCTATTCCCCTCCCCGCCAAATAAACAGCACCACCAGCACCGCCAGAGGAGGGAGCTTGTATGTACAGCACAGCATGTCAGTTGAATTCAATAATTTCCTACTCACTTATTCTCTTTTTCATTGACTCACTCTTTTATTCATTTATTCCCATATTCATTCCAGAAACGTGCTCTTGGCCAGTGACTTTTCCCCTGATCTGAGTCTTCCACTTTCTAGGGTGGCTTTTTGGGGGGAGGTGGGAGTGGGAACATGACTGCATAATTCTGGGAATGCATCCACAACCTGGGAGAGCTGGGTGAGTCTGAAGCTCTCCAGGGAAGGAGGGAAGATTCCAAAAAGCTAGAGGGTCAGAGCGGAAGGTGCTGGAGGATCAGAGAGGACACAGTTGGGAGTGATAGGGTGAAGGAGGCACAGAGGGAGACTCTTCTTTGCCCCCACCCTCACATCTTCCCACTGCCCAGCTTTTGCTCTGGCAGTCTGCTCTGCCTGGAAGAGGCTCTCCCCATCTCCACATGCTGAAATGCTACCCTTCCCTGCAGGGCCAGCCCAGATGTCCTCGAGGTCTCCTCTGAATCCTCCAGCTGGAAGGGCCGCTCCCTGCTGCAAACAAACTCCCAGAACACAAAGTCTGGACCTCCCTCGTGGCGCTGACCACTTCCTGCTTGGGCTGTGGTGTGGCCCCTCCCTCCGCCCAATAGGCAGAGGCTCTGCCTGCCTGTTCCCAGGGATCCCGCACGGCCCAGGGCCCAGCATCAAGCAGACGCTCAAGCCTAACATGTGAACAGCACTGCGTGTTTGGGGGGGGTGGGCAGTGATTATGACCCCATTTCACGGATGGGGAAATGGAGGCACAGACCAGGGGCGTGACCTGCTCCCAAAGCAAAGCGGCAGCACAGCCTAGACTCAGCCCTGCATTTCTGGTCCCAGAGGCAGGGCTCTTTCCAGGGCAGCTTGGTGGGAGGTGGGAGTAGGGTGGGGTGGGGTGGGAGCTGGGTCCTGAGAACCAGCAGGCCAGAGAAATTTGGAGTTCGAATGGCCAAGTTCAGGGAGAGCACAGCTGGGGAGGAGCCAAGGTATTTATTATGCTTGGTCTCCAGCTCCAAACAGAGCTGATGGATGGAGCTGCTCCAGTTCCTATAAACAGCTCGGGCCTCCCTCCCCTCCACCCCTCCATGTTCTCAGCACCACAGCTCCAGCTCATCCCAGTGAGAGGGGGGTGGGGGAGAGATGACCAAGGGAGGAGAAGGAGAAGAGAAGAGGGGTTGGGGGGAGAGAGGGGGATGAAGAAGAGAAGCCAGGGCCCTAGAGGCAAGAGGAACTGAGGGGAATGAGAGTGGTGAGAGAAGATTCCTGTTCCCCTGGGCAGCCCACACCCTGCGGTCCCTCTGTGTCCTCTACGTTCCTGGGGTCTGTCTGAGAAGTTTATCACCCATTCTTGGTCTGAGGGCTGATGTTAATCCCCACAAGTGTTTAGGTCCTGGAGGGCAGGGCCATCCATTCAGGAAACCTTTTCTGAACTTGCCTCTGTGTTGGCTCGGGCACAGGGGACACAGAAGGGACTCTGGGTAAGACCTCCTTCCAGGAGCTCCTGGTCTGGTGGTGGATCAGGCAGACATCCCGATGTTGTGAGCCCGGGCAGCCCAGGGCTGATGGCAGCTGGAGGAGGGAAATCAGGGAAGTCTCCCCAGAGGAGGTGATGCAGGTAAGCATTGAAAAAGGAGGAGTTTGGCAGGTGGGTCAGGGTAGGTGAGACATTTCAAGTAGAGGAGGTGGGAGAGAGCCGGAATTGGGAGGGTCAGGAAGCAGTGCTGCCTAATGGTTAAGATTGCTGGCTCCAGAGAGGAGTAGGGCAAACCTGGGTTCAAGTCTCAGCTCTGGCACTTGACAGCTGTGGGATCTTGAGTCTCAGTTTCTCTAAAGTGAGGATGATAATAATAGAAATCTCTTCAAAGAGTGTTAGAATTATATATGACCATGTACATCAAGTATTCAGCGCAGGGCCCACCTGGAAGTGCTCAATAGCTGTCAGCTCTGAATAGGAGGTGGGAGGTGGCCAGAGAGAGATGAGGATGGAGGGCCGCAGGGACCCGGACTTGCAGGGCCTGTGAGCTGCTAAACAACAGGGGCACAGAAAGCAGACTGTGGATCCTGGATCCTGGGGGATTGTGCCAGCACAGGGAACTGACAGGGTGAGGCAGCTGGTGGGCCAGGGATGCTGGCTTCCTCTCCTCCCACCTGGCCTGCGAGCCCGGCTCCTGCTGGGCCTGGTCCTCGTGGATTGAGTGAGCCAGGTGACCTGACACCGCAGTCTGTCTGTGACAGGGGCTGTGCAAGGGCATCCTCTCGCCCTGGAACCTGCCGGATGCTCCGATGACCTAGTTGGCAGCTGTGTCCATGTTCGGCTGAAAACAGGAATTTCTGCCTTGCTGGGGGTCTTGGTCAGGTGAGCAAACTCCCCTGTTTGCCAGGAAAAGGGGTTAGGGGCCTGGTGGGCTCCCGGCTGAGTCAGAGGTTCCCAGAGTCCTGGGTTGAGCTCAGCCCGCGCTACTGCCCTCCTGCAGGCCTTCACGGAGCGCCTACTGTGTGCCAGGGCGTTGAGTCACATACCCTGTCACCCCCTAGCCCCATCCATGAACTAGGCATTTCAATTTTTCCTTTGGAGAGTAGGAGCTGGGAGCAGGAACTGGGAGGTGAGAGGTCACAGCCCAGGGAGGAAGCTGGGCTGGAGAAATCTCCAGGATGCTTGCGGATGGGGGAGGTGGAGCTGGAGCCTGTGGGAGAGGAGGTGGAGAAGAGAAGGTTGGCACCTGCAAAGGGGGTGATGTCTGGGTGTCAGGCAGCTGAGAATGGGAGGCGGGGCCACATGAAGACAAGCACAAGGGGCTGCAAAGTGGGAGAGCCAGGGGGACCACTCCCTGCCCTCTAGACTCTGCCTCAGCCCGTCGCCTGACTCCCACCCCCACCCCAGGTGAGGTGGCTCTTGTCCCCTCCCCCAGAGCCCACAGCCCACACCCTCACCCTCCAACCCCCTTCTAGGAACCACGAATGCTCTTCTTCTGGCCCCTCTTGGTTCTTCCAAGTTCAACCTTGAACTGCAGCCTGGCCGCTCACTCTCAGTCCTCCAGCCCCTGGGAGACCTTTAACTCTCTAGCTGGGGAGGCCTCTGGGTGTCAGGGTGTCGGGGCTGGATGCTCAGGAGGGGCTGGGGCTGGAGACAGAGATGTGGGCATTGTCAGAGCGATGGGGTGGCTAGTCAGTGAGGGTGATGACATTCCTGAGAGAAGAGTCCTGCTGAGCACCATTCTGATGGCGGAGCCTGAAAAGGAGTGGCCTGAGAGGAAGGCACCTAGGGTCCTAGATGTCGGGAGAGTGTGCCGAGGGGAAGGTGTGGGTGATGGGGGGATAGAGGTGAGCGGCCCCGCAGCTGAAGGGTCAGAGGCGTGGTCTGAAAAGTACACGGCTGGAGGTGGCCTGGGATGGGTTAGGATGGAGGGGAGGGAGAGGAAGCTACTTTACCTAGAAGTTTACCCGTGAAGTAGGGAAAGGAAAGGGGAAAGTGGCTTAAGGGTCTCCTTACTGTTCGTAAGATGGGCAAGACTTGAGCACAGCTGAAGTCTGAGAGGAAGAAGCAAACAGAAAGGAAAGGCTGAAGGAAAGAGAAAATGGAGCTGCAGAGGAGGGAAAGGCGCGCTCAGCGGCTCCTGCTGGAAGTCACTGTTTTCTCAGGGGTGGGTGGGGAGTGGGGTCTGCTGAATGTGAGGGGACAGAGGTGTGGCAGGGACACGATGGGGGCTGAAGCACCCAGGTCCAGGATGGTGATGACCCAGAGCCTCAGTCTCCCACCCAGTGGTCCTCAGCCTGTCTCCCCAGGGGTTTGCCATGAGGCTTCAAAGGCTGGAAGGGAAGTAGAGGAGGGCAGGGTTCAAGTGGACGCAATGATTACCCGCAGCAAGGAGGAGGCCGGCAGGCTGCA
The DNA here is from genome assembly GCF_965194805.1 of Balaenoptera borealis. Classification (NCBI taxonomy): domain Eukaryota; kingdom Metazoa; phylum Chordata; class Mammalia; order Artiodactyla; family Balaenopteridae; genus Balaenoptera; species Balaenoptera borealis. Next base: position 55,235,217 of record NC_138868.1, read on the forward strand.
CTGTTTCTCCAAAATCATTTTTTAATACATTCACGTGGGTTACACAAAGAGCTGGCCCCGAGGCCTGGGTTGTAGCCTGGGTCCTGGGGGGTGAGAGCAGCATTGTGTAGTGTTCTCAAAGATCAGGCATGGAGGGGCCCACACCTTGCCCTCCAGGCCTGAGGAAGAGTGTTTGTGTGCAGTGAGCACCTGTGGTCATGATCCCAAACAGGACTGGACCCACCGGCTGCCCCACTCGCCACCAGGGCCCCGGGCTGGGGCCAAGCCACCAGGTTCTAGCCCCGGCTCTGCCGTTGACTCCCTGAGTCCTCGACCCGCTCTGGGCCTCAGTTTTCTCATCTGTAAAATGGGGTGGAGAGAGGGGCATTTTCATCATCTCACACTTTACCGAGCACCATCGTGAGCCTGAGTGCGGGCCAAGCACAGGTAAGAGGGTGAAGACAATGACACAGGGTCCCGGGCTGATCCCAGGGCTTCCTTTCTTCCCAGACAGCCCACGATTTCATGGGTATGAGAAACAGGAGGTTATATCTGGATGGGATTTTTCTATCCATTTTTCTAGGGGAAAAAAAAAGTCCCTGCATGATGAGGACTAGTAAGAGAGTTTGGAGCCAGCATCATCTTGTGATGTCACAGCTGAGAGAGAAGGAAACCATTCAGGTCCAACCACCAAGCCCCCCCGCACACCCGCTCAATGAGGTCTGAATCCACCTTGTTTCACAGGCTCTGCCACTGACTTGTGCAGCGCTGAGCAAGTCCCATTCTCTTCCTCAGTCTTAGCCTCCCTATCTGTGCAACAGGGAGGTCGGACTCGATGGTTTCAAAGTCCAGGCTATGCTCAAAGGAGGGAGAGGGAAGGAGGGCACACAAGAGCAAGAAGAGAACAAGGAGAGCCCGCCTAGTCTGCAAATGAGGGAATAAGGGAAAATGAGGCACAGGAGGAGGAGAGGGCCTGTGGCTGCGCATCTTCTCTCTGCCCGCCTGGGAGAGAGGAGGGAGAGAAGCGGGTGGGTGTGCACAGCACAGGATGCTCCCGGGCCTTGATCCGGCCACGTGGGGCCAGTTCCTGTCCACCTAACAGCCTGCAGCCCCTGCAGTGGCCAAGCTCAGGCTCTGGACTCAGGAGGATGTGAGTCTGGAGCTCAGTTCTGGCATTTCTTAGCTGGAGGTCCCTGGAGGGAGACTTTTGGAGACTCTTGTAAAATGGGATAAAATACCAACCTCAGAGGGTTGTCATAAAGAGGCAGATGCAGGCTTGGGTTTGTCACCACTGCCAAGTGTGGTGCAAAACAGAACCAGATACCTAAGGTTCTTACTCCTGGCTCACCAGGCAGGGTGGGACTGGGATGGAGCAGGGGGCCTGGGCAGGGAGTAGGGGGGCTAGGGCAGTATCTTGGCCGGTGTGTGCAACACAAGAGTGCCAGGTAGGGGAAAGAGCCTGCCCGGAGCAGGAAACGGAATGGTCCAGTGCTGGGCTGGAGCCCAGGGAGACCGCCTCTTAACCAGGCCCTGCTGGAGCTGCCGCAGCCCGCCTGATAGCACTGGATCCAAGCCTTACTCAAGTGCCTCCGGCTCTCTTCCGGTCACAAGCTTTTTATGTTCCAGAGAAGCTGAAAGTCACTATCAGAAGACGTGACAAAGAGTCTGCTTGGAAACATCTCAGACAAATCCTCTTGGTCTTAGGCCTCTCCTACGCTGGCCCAGCAGGGGCAGGACGATCCACACTCAGCCAGCTGGGGCTGCAGGGCCCTGGCGTCCGCGCTCCGTGTGGTCACTGCATGTTCTGCAGCCACCTCCCCACCCAGCCTGGGCGATGCCGAGGGTAGGGATGTGTCTCATTCCCTGGTGTCCCCAGTGCCCAGGGCAGGGTGTGGCACAAAACAGATGCCTGGTGAAGATGTGTTGATCCGATGGGTCAACCTGACACTCTGTCACTCCTGCAACTGCCCATCTTCCAGCTTCCACAGCTGGACCACATGTGTGCCCTGTGAAGTGGGTCAACCTACTGATGCAGCAGGATACAGGGAAAGGAGCCCAGGGCTGGGACTGAGAGACCAGGGTTCTTGGATCCTGGCTCACTGGGTAATCTTGGGTCAGTCCCCACCCTTCTTCGTGCCTCTGGCTCCCCCACTGACCTGGCAGGGTCCCCCGACAGAGGCGGTCTGTAGCCCCCAGCCTCTCTAGGCTTTGTACTGTTGGTTGAACTTCTGTCGGCGGACAAAGCAGCAGGTGGCCAGCGTGGTGAGAAGGACGGCACACACCAGTGCGAAGGTGAGGATGATGATGAGGTTGACGTTCTTGAGCCCCCCCTTCTCACAGTCCTCAGGACGCACGTGACTCAGGGACACCTCCTCCTGGGAGCCGAAGCGGCAGATCAGGTCCTGGGTGGCGTCCACGTCCACACGGCCCTGGTGCAGCTGGGCCGCCAGCCAGCCGTTGCCGCAGCAGCTGAGGGGGTTCCCCTGCAGGTAGAGGCGCCGCAGGCTGGTCTCCAGGCCGCCCATGGCACTGCCCGGCAGGAGGCTGAAGCTGTTGTTCCTTAGGTCCAGCACCTCCAAGGACACAGCCTGCGTCCAGGCAGGCAGGCGGCTCAGGCGGTTCTCTGCCAGATTGAGCCGCTTGAGGCAGCTGAAGCAGGGCAGGTCCACCTGCAGGATGGCCAGCCCGTTGCCCTGCAAGGCCAGGACCTCCAGGGAGCCCTCCAGGCCCGCCAAGGCCCCTGTGGCCACATCCAGCCCAGGGTTGGCAGAGAGGTCCAGCTCGGTCAGCGGAGTGTGGAGGAAGGCACCTGCCCGGAGCGTCTCCATCTCATTGTCCGCCAGGTTCAGGACGCGGAGGGAGGAGACGCCAGAGAAGGCCACACAGCCCGCGGGTCCAGGCTCACCTGGGCCCCCGCAGGGGCTGACCCGGTTCCCCTGCAGGTTGAGCCTCTGCAGGCTGGCCAGGCCGGCGAAGGTGTACGGGGGCAGGCCCCGCAGGGCGTTGTCCTGTAGGAGCAGCGTCTGCAGAGACCCCAGGGCCCTGGCACCCAGCTCCAGGGTCTCCAGAGCATTGTGGCTCATGTCCAGGAGTACGAGGCAAGGCAGGGAGCCCACACGCCGGGCCTCAAAGGCCCGCAAGCAGTTCCGGCTGAGGTTCAGGAAGCGCAGGGAAGTCAGGTGCTCAAGAAAGCCCTCCGGGACGAGCTCAATCTCATTGTAGCTCAAATCCAGATTCAAGAGCTGAGAGAGGGGCTGGGTGCTGGCGTTGCGGCCGGGGTTGGAGAAGGGCAAGGCGGACCAGCCCTCGGAAGGCGCGTGAAGGCCCTCGCCGCCCTGGGGCGGCCCCGCAGGGAGGCGGATGAGGTTGTTAGACACGTTCAGGTAAATGAGCCTCGGAAGTGCGGCCAGGTCGGGGAAGTGGAGCAGTTTGTTCTCCCGCAGGTCGAGCCAGGCGAGCTGATACTGGGCCCGGGGCTCCGGGGCCGTCTGAAAGGCCTCGATACTGTTGCAGCTCAGGTCTAGGACCCGCAGCTGCTGGAGGCTGAAGTCGGAGATGCAGGTGAGGGAGTTCCTGGAGAGGTTGAGGTGTGCCAGGTGGGGCAGGGCCTCGAAGGCTCCGTCCTCGATGTCCATCAGCACGTTGCTGTGAAGGTCCAGCCGCTCGAGCGCAGGCGTGCCCCAGAAGGTGTGGCGGCCCAGGCGCGTCAGGCTATTCTCCGCCAGCGAGAGGCTGCGCAGGGCGGGCGCCTCCGCCAGCAGCCGCTCCGCCAGGCCGCTGTACAGGCTGTTGCCAGACAGGTCCAGGGACGTCAGGTGTGGCAGGGGACCCAGACCCCCAGTGCTCAGCGCCGTGCCCACCGCCAGGCGGTTGTGGGCCAGGTTGAGGTGCTCCAGGTGGGGCAGGGCCTGGAAGACCCCTGGCTGGAGGAAGCTAATCTCGTTGGCGCTCAGGTCCAGGTGAAGAAGCGCTGTGTAGAAGCCCAGGGGTGAGGTCAGAATGCTCCGCAGCTGGTTCCCAGACAGGTCGAGGACCTCGATGTCCCGCGGGAGCACCGAGGGGACCTGGAGTAGGCCAAGGCCCCGGCACAAGACTTCCTTGTCCACCTGGGGAGGGGGAGGGCAGGGAGAGCAGCGGGCATTACTGGGTGCTGTAGGAGGGGGAACCAGACACGCGCCTCTAGGAAGTATGACTGGAGCCACCACCAGGCTTGGCCAGGCCTCTGCTCTGTCCTCCCAGCGTGCTCGACGTCCTCCCCCCGAGCCTAATCACCCCACGTCTGCGTGACCCCTACTCTGCTCCCTGCCCCTGTCTCTGGTACCCAGTATGGCAGTGCTGGCATCAGGGAGGGACTCAAGGAAGCTTTGATTGGTAGACAGAGAGAGAGAGATGATAGACAGATAGAAGGACAAATGCACTAACAAAATACTCTATACTGACTATTATCCGATTTTAGAAGACACTAAGCCATGTATCACCTAGAGTGCCCCAGAGCCAGTGAGGAGCAGGGCCAACTGGGACCCAGGCCTCCTGGTTCCACATCCCAGTTTCCTTCTGTGGACCCAGAGAGTTAAACTTACCCAGCTGATGTTCTACAAAAAACCACTTTGGGAGAAACGTTTCCAAAAGGGGAAAATGCTATTTGCACTCCTGTCTTCGGTGTTAATTTTGGTCTCTCACCCTCAGATCTCATTCAAGCCCTCACTCCACGGGGCAGAGCTCGGGTCCCAGAGCCTGCCTTCCTTGCTGACACTCACCAGATGACCTCGTTCTGCTGCTGCCCCCACCCCCATCAGTGGCTTCACTTTGCATGGTCCAGTCCCAATGGGCCCCTGGAGATGGGGTAGGGGCAGGAAAAGATGACCAGAGTCTCAACCCACATTCTTTGATGACAAGACTGATGTTGCTGTGTCACATTACCACTCTGGTTTCTTATCCAGAATGTAACTCATCCTTCCCCAGCACCCATTCAGCATTTTATATCTTATTTAGCATTTTCAGACCCCTTGTCTCACTGGATCTTCACAATAGCCTGCCCATCAAATCTGATCACCCCTCTTTAAGAAACCCAAGCTTAGAGAGGGGAAGGGAGGCCCCAGAATCATCCAGCTGGTGAGGAACAGAGCTGGCTTTTGAACCCCAGTCTCTTAACAACCAAAGACCCCACTTTTGTCCCTCTATCACATGTGCCTTCAGGGGCCAGAATTCTTTCCATGGAAATGCAATCTCCCTCTGTCTTTTCCCACACACCAGGAACCCCAGCCTTTCCCAGCGAAGGCTCTGGCTTGCATAACCACCAAGCACAGGCCCACTCCACCCTGGCCTCTCTGTCTCCACTGACCCCTTTCCGCCAGCCAAATGCATGGCAACTGCTCAAAAACTCCACTCTGACCGTGCTGCCCTCGGCTTAAACCCCTTCTGGGCAAAGTGCAGCACCCTCAGCAGAGTTCAAGGCTGCCTGTGGCCCTGCTGACCTGTCCCCTTTCCTCCCAACCCACTCCAGCCCAGCCCGCACCTGACCACTGCCCACTGTGCCCTCCCACACCCACCTCTGGGCCTCCTCCTTGCTGTTCCCTGTGCTGGTTATGCTCTTCCCAACCAGATCAGCATGGTGAACTCTGTGTGCTGAGCTCCAAGGTCTCCTCCACCTGGAAGCCTTCCCTGACTGCCGGGCAGGTCGGGGCCTCCTCTGAGCTCTCACAGACCCTATGCTTCCTCTCTCATAGCTTTGGCCCCCTGAATTGTGACTGTTTGTGTGCAGACCTGCTAGACAGTAAGCTCAGGGCAAACAGGGTTTGATTGAGTGACTATTGTGGACCTGGGCCATAGAAAGTGCTCAGTACATTTTTCAGTGAATGAAAGAGTCACAGACATCATCAGCTTAGTAAAAGTCTGAGGGATTGACTGAATCACTTTTCTGAAAGGAAAAGAAAAGAGATGATGCATATATTCAGACTAGAGTCAAAGACCGTTAGAGCAAAAGGGGTCCAGCCCACCCACTTCCCAGATGGGGAGACTGAGCCTAAAGATGGCAGTGACCTGCACGAGGTCACCGCGAGTCAGTGGCTGAGCCGACAGGGCAGGAACACCAGTCTGGGTGTTCCCTGCCTGGCCCAGCTCTCAGCTTCCTCCCAAGAGCTTCAAGGTGAAGTGGGGGGAGGAACGGACTGCCCTCCATCAGGCAATGCGACTCTTCCAGCTCCATGAAGCTTCCAACTCCACAATACTGCCCTACTCAGAGGCCCGAGGCCACCCCTGCAGTTGGGCACCCATGCAAACTGGAATCCTACCCCGGCCACCTTGCCAGACCTGCTTGGCTCCTTGCCCCTTCCTCCCTCACAACAGTCTCTGCCAGCTGGGGCCACTGGGCACAGCCTCCCTATCCATATCCTCAGCTCCCCAAACCATCCTGATTAAAGAAGAAACAGCAAAATGAACACGAACACAGCATGTGTTGGGGGATGGGGCTTATCCCACCTGCAAGCCCACACCCCGTTTCACCCCAGAGGCAATACTCAAAGGCTCCCTGGGGCACCAGCTCCTGAGAGTTGAGCCGGGACACAAAGCTGGCCAAGTCCAGCACCTAATCCTGCTTTCTGCCCAGTGCCTAGGACCCCTGTCACAGAGGCCCAGAGGGACTGTTACAAGGCAGGGCCTCCCAGCTCTCCAGTCCAGTCTAGGAAGGAGCTTAAAGGCGTGGGCAGCTCTCAGAACCCCATTTGTCGGGTACCCACCGCTCCCTGAGCTCCAAGCTGCGTGACTTATTTGGGGAGGGGTCTTGGGGGCATCAGCCTTTAATCAAGTTCAGAGCTTCCCCTCATGACCCCCTATCCACTCTCTGGTATGCCAGGACTCCACTGCCCAGCTTTTTTTTTTTTTTTTAGAGGGAAGAGGGTGCCACTCATCACCATTTTACCACCTGCACATAGAAGGGAAGCAGGGTAGGGAGAGTTACCCGGCGGTGGACAGCATGAGTTCGGGAGAGATGGGTTCGAATCTTGGCTCTGTTACCTCCTATCAGTATGACCTTGTGGGTCACATCTCTTCTCTCAGCCTTGGTTTCCTCAGCTGAAAAGAAGAGTTTTCTCTCATTAAATGAGAGAAAGCCCTTAGCGTGGAGCAGGCCCCTTGTTAGCCCTCGGCATGTGGCAATTTGTTTTTACTACTTTGAAAAGCATCATAACCGCTTTCATGGGAGTTCAGAAATTGCTTTCCTGCCTGTTACCTCATTTGCCCCAAATCCAAAGCCCACCCAGTTCCCCTCTGCCTGTTGGGTGGCCCAGACCCTTTAGCTCTCTGAGTCTATTGCCCCAGGTAGATGTGGGGCTGCATTTGGTGACGTCTGAGGCCTTCTCTGCCTGTTATTCTGGGTTCTGGGAATCCCAGAAGGGCTCCAAGGAGTAAGAAGTGAGGTGGCAACAGCAGGACACTGCAAACCCCGGGGAAGGGTTGCCGGGCCCTGGCTGCCAGCTCATCCAGCCTCCAAAAGCAGCTGCCCATCTTGTGTCATGAGCTTCCCATCCCAGGTCCAGGTGGGGCTACTGGAGGGCCTGTCCCTTCCCCAGCCCAAGCTCTGGTCTTGACTTCAATGATTGCCCAGCCTTACGAGTGGACCTAGAGGGTTCCTTTTCTCTGTACCCCACAGGGTCACAGTAACCTCAGGGCTAGTCTCCCTGACTCCTGGCAGAAAAATGGAACAAAGTGAATCAAACCTGGTCGCTGCCCTTGAGAAGCTCTTGGTCTGGTAGCTGAGACAGGTGTGGACCATTCACCAACTACCCCATGTACTCAATATTGAGATGGAAGGAAGCTTAGGGCTGTGGGAGCCCCAAAAGGTATCAAACAGAACCAGGTCGGCCTGGAAGGGGTCAGGGGAAGCTTCCTGGAGAAGGCAGCATTTGACCCCGGCACTAATAAGTGACAGGCATCACAGCAGAGATGTGGCAGATGGGCTCGAGTTAAGGAGCCCAGTTAGGAAAGGGGATTTGTCCCCCGAAGGGGCCTAGTACAGAAGAGCCTTTCCCAGATGCCCACTCCAAATTCCCCACACACATATACATATTCCTCATCAGCCAGCTAGACCCACTGCCCTTTGGGGGCAGCTGGAAGGGATAGAGTCCAATATTGGCCCTAGTTGAATGACCTTGGACAAGTTACCTACCTTCTCCAAGCCTCAGTTTCCAACTCTATAAAATTGGAATTATGGTACTTACCCAGCAGGATTAACAGTAAACAAGGCATTTAAACATTCTAGTAGGTGCTCATTAAATGCAAGGTTTAAAGGCATTAAATGCATTCTCCTTCCTTTTCTGACCCCTCTAGCCTCTGGCTTCTGGGGCTGGGGCAGTAGGACACCCCCGGGCAGGGGGTAGGGGGAGACAGAGAGTTCTCCCTGCCTAGGCAGAGCTTCTCACCTTCTTACAGGGCACCTTGTCTCGGTGTTGGGAGGTAGCCAGGCCCAGGGTCAGCACGGCCAGAAGCAGCAGGATCCGGTGGCTCATGGCTCTGCATAGGGCAGGAGGAAAGGGGAAGGCTGTAAGACCACAGGCTCCTTCCCACCGCCAGCCCCCACCGCTCCTTCCTGTCTGCACCTGCCCTCAGGGAACCCCAGACCGCAGCTGTAGCTGGACCAAAGGTGCTGTGAATGGGGCACCTTGTGAAGGGGATGGGAAAAAGGGCTGCAGCCCATCACAAAGGGCCTTCAGTGCCGGGCCAAGGAGCTAGGCCATTACCCTGGACAAGAGTTTTTAAGCAGTGGGTGACATGGTCAGATTTGGGTTTCAAAAGACCCTACCTGGAAGACAGCCTGGAGGAGGTGAGCAGGAGGTAGAGGAGCCCTAAGGGCTGCCCTGGCCAAGCTCAGGGCTGGGGTGGGGTGAGGTGGGGAGCTGGGGCTCTGACTCCAGTTCCACCCAGGCCACAAGCAGGTCCCCCCATCCTAGCTCTTCAAGCCCCAAACGGAATTCCTCAATCCCCCAACCCGCAGACCTTTATTTTGCCCTTTCTCTTTTGATTTTCTGGTTCTCGAGTCCCTGCCATTGTTTGAAGGCTGGGCCTGGAGCCTTGACAGGAAGCCCCGCCAGGAGGCCTGCCCTGCCCCCAGCACTGCGGGCCGTGGACTTCCCCAGGAACAGGCTGCCAGGCCCTTAACTTTCACTGAAGCCACCACCCACGCAGTGGGACACCCAGGCATGCTGGGCCAGCCCTTCTGGCTATGAGCAGCGGGGCTGAGGTTGAGGGGGACCACAAAGCCCTCAGGAGTGTCACATCCCAGTGCTGCTAGGGGCTCATTCACTGAGAACCTGGGCCAAGTGCTAGGAATACACAGCTCAATCCATCAATTTCATTCATTCATTCATTCATTCATTCACTCACACCTTTACTGAATGCCTCCTCTTGTCTGGCTCTGTCCTGGGAACTGGGGACACAAATAAAGGCACAGAAGAGACCATAATACATACAAAACATTAACAAGGAGAGACACATAATGCCCTCCAAGAGCACTGGACCCAGTCACCCACACCAGACTCCTCCCTCTGTCTCCTCCGCTTACCTGCTGTGTGACTTTGTACAAGTCACTTCACCTCTCTGAGCCTCAGTTTCCTCTTCTGAGGCTAATGCCAACCTCAAAGTTTTGTTAAAGATCAAATGAGACATATTCTATGAAAGTGCCACTTACAGAGCCCTCATTATGCACCAGGCACTCTTCTTGACACTTTACATGTATGAACTCATTTAATCCTTCCAATAATTCAACGACTTGGTTCCATGATCACCATTACCACTGTGCATACAGGAAAACTGAGGGTCAGAGAAATTAAGCAACATGCCCAAGGTCACACAGCTAACAAGTGGCAGGCAGGAAGTCGGGCTCCTGGGTCTGTGCCCTTAACCTCTACACTATAAGGTCTCCTGCAGGTGCTCAATAAATAAGTGCTGAATTGTGACTCTGAGGGATGTTTTGGAAGAGGCATTTATAGAAACTTTATGGCTGAGTCTTGACTATTAGAACCCATAAGCATCCTTGCTATGAATTTTAAATGAAGGTGGGTGCTCTGAGGTCCTTTCTTGTTCAAACATGCAAAGGCCCAAGCCGTGTCTTCTAAGCCCTGTTCCCTGGGTTCCCCCGGGGCCATGGACCCCCTGCCCCGCAGATGTCCTCCTCTCACCTGCATTACAGGTTGGGTTTTCACAGGAAATTTTGTTCTGCTGTTTAAAAAGCAGAACATCACCACCCTTTTGAATGCTAGTGTACTCAGAACTGAGTGGAAACCCCTCAGAGAGGCCTTCGAGGCCCTTGGGGAGTGCGCCCTGCCCAGCCAGCTCTTTTCTCCAGCTTCATTTCTCATTGTCCCTTCTCCCACTCTGTGTTCTGGAAGCCTCGTAGGCTTCCTTCCAGGAAGGAATTCAGTTCTCTGAGCATCTTTTCACTGCCCCAAACCTTCACTTCCTCCCCTCTCTTGTGCTGAATACCTCCTCATCCTTTGGGTCTCAGCCTAGATGTCACCTCCTCCAAGAAGCCTTCTCTGGTTCCCCAAGTCTGGGCTATATATTGGCACCGAGCACTTCATCACTCCGTGGTTCCCTCCCCTTTACCCACCAACCCCCACCACCACCATGGGAAGTGCCCCCAGGGCAGAGGGGCCTCACTCTCCTCTGGGAACCATCTTACACTGTGCAGGCTGGGGAAGGCGCTGAGAATTGACATGAGGCGCCTCGGTGACATGGTGACGCTGGTGAGAGCAGTTTTTCTCCTGGACTCTCCCTTCACCTCCCCGCCACACTCCTTCCCCCCATCAGCGGGTCCTGTCTGCTTTCCCTAAAACACAGACTCTGGATCTGCCTACCTCCATCACTGCCACAGACTGAGGCACCACCACGACCCTGGGCCTCAACCCCAGCAACACCCTGACCTCTTTTAGTCCGTCCTAAGCGTGGCAGCATGAGTGATGTCTTTAAATCATGTATCAGATCATGAATCTCACTGCTTGAAAACCTCCCATAAAATCCAAGTTTATACAATCTCCTCTCTGACTCCATCTACCATGTGCTCTTCCCTCACCAAATTCTAGCTTTCTCACCATCCCTCAAACACAGCAAGTGCATTCTTGCCTCAGGGCCTTTGCCCTTGCTGCTCCCTCCACCTGGAATGCTCTTGCCCAGATCTGCACGTATTTTATTGTTTTCCTCTCATTGATCATTTCCCGATCGTTTATTTCTTATTCTATGAGAACAGGGGTCTATTAAGTGGTGCTCACTAAAAGTCTACTGAACAAACAGCAAAGTGAGGGGTAGCAGTCCACGGCAAAGGGCTGAGCGGTGAGTGTGAGGTGAGGATAAGGAAGGACCTGGATTAGTTCTGAACCTGAGAGCACTGCTGCCCAAAGGGGCACTCGTTTCCCCCTCCCCTGCCTGCCAAATTCCACTCTATCCCTGAGGTGAGCATCTGAGCCTCCAGGAGGGGCCCTCCCTGCAGCATGTGGAACTCCACCCTGCCGTCTAACAGAAAGGGGACCCTCAGCAGTGGACACCCTTGAGCAGTGCCCCAGACACAGTGTGGAGAATTTGAGGGTTACTCAAGGGAGGGAGACCCAGGCTCCCAACCAGCCTCTACTGCTCACCAGCCCTGCTCCCTGGGGCAAGTCCCTTAAGCTTTCAGGGTCTCAGTGTCCCATCTGTAGGGCAAGCAGCCTGCTTCCTGTTTTGCCACTGTTTGACCCCAACGGTTGTGATGACCAAGCTGAGAATGGCTGTGAAGGCACCCTAGACACATATTGTCTTTCCCAGCTGGGACAAACCCACAGGGCTGAGCAGCCCAGGCGAGGTGAGGAGTGCTGAAGAGGGAGGCCCCAGGCCAGCAGACAAGTGGCCTAGGCAAGAGGAGGCAGGAGGCATCTTAGGACACTGACTGGAGGGAGAAGTGCCAAAGAATATCTGTGTGTGTGCGTGTGTGCGTGCACACAATGCAGGGAGAGAGAGAGAGAGAGAGAAATGGGGTGGAGGGCAACACCTACTACCATAATAAGCCCATCCCTAGTGTTTAAGGATGTTAGATACTCTTCTAAGCACTTGACCTATATCATTTCATTTAATTCTCACAACAAGCCAGTGAAGCAGTTACTATAATTTCCATTGTACAGATGAGAACACTGAGGCTCAGAAAGGTGAAGTGACTTACCCCATAGTTACCCAGCTCATAAGTGTTTTGGGATTTAGCCCCAGGTCTGTATGACCCAAATGCTGTGTTTTCTCCAGCAGGTGCTGAGCTGCCTGCCCCCTGTAGAGTTTGCCCATGAGGGAAACGAGGCTCAGAGAGGTGACTTACTCAAAGTCACACAGGCAGTAAATGGCAGAATCAGGATCAGAATCCAGCCTGTCTGCCTCCAAAGCAAATGTTTCCACAACACCAGGCCAAGATCTCCCTCTCTAACCCCCTCCAACCAACCCCCAACCCCAGCAGACAGGCTCACAGTGCTGGGCTCTAGGGTGCTCTTCTCCCTCCTCTCAGCCTGGATCACTGGCAGAGTGGGGTCCTGGGAGAGCTGCTGTGGACGTTCCCAGCGAGCAGTGAATCACTAAGGGCAAGCCCCATTCTGGAGACATGTGCATCCCACGGGGGAATTAGACCTTAACCCAAAGGAATGCGGCTGTGATGGCGGAATTTCAGGCAGCTGAGGGTGGGGGTGGGGGTCCCTCACGTCTTACCACCCATGAAGAAGCCTGGCTGCGGAGCTCCTTGGAGGGAGGTGGGTGCCACCACCACCCCCCATCCCCGCCCCTAGAGATGGGTAGGCTATCTGGTGCGGTGGGATGGGAAGACTCACGCCCAGCCAGGGTCAGAGGGCAGTAGCAGACCAGATTCAAATCTCGAACTGCCCTTGACTAGCTGTGTGTTCCCTGCTCAAGTGCTGGCCTTTTTGCGGTTGTTTTCCCATCTGTCAAATGGGAACGCCGGCCTCGCCCTTCGCGGGAAAGATCCGCTGAGCTAGGAGCCTTGGAGACTTCTGGAGTCAACCCTGGCTCCACGCGCAAAGCAGGGGGCGGTGGCGGGTGGGGACTGTTGAAGATCCGCGTCTCGATGGACTAGTCCCAGCCCAGCTCCGCGCCGGGTGCCCGAGAGGGGCGCGGGACCGCCGGTTCCCCGAGGGGGCCGGCCAGCCTCGCCCGCTGGGCGGCTCCTACCTGGCTCAGCGCGGCCGCCGCTCCTCTCCCGGGCAGCCCCGGCACATTTTGCTCAAACCTGCCCTTCCCGTCCCACCCCGCGCCAGACCCCGGGGTCACGGCCCGAGGAGGCGCACGGCCGCTCCACAGCCCCACGGGAGCCAGACCCGCGAGAGGGCGGCTCGGGCTCCAATTTAAATACCTCTCCCGCCGACCCGCCCCACCACGCCCACCCCCTAGGCCCAGCCGCGGGGTCCTAGCGCCGGGCCGGCACGCCCCCGTGTGACTCGGTTTATCCGGAACCCGCGAGGGGGTGAAGCTTTTTCTTGACACTGAAACCCGGACTGGGAAGGGGCGGGTCGAAGAGGGCGGGGATGGAGAGGGGTCGCTAAGGAAGCGCTGTGCCAGCCAGGCCGCCCCGGGCCGCCGCACGTGCAGTTCGTGGCCCCGCGGGGTCCAGGGGGGCGGGTGGCTGTAGCAGCCGCGGGTCCGCAGAGGAAATCCGGCCTGGCCCCGATTTCCCCCGCTGTCGGCGCCGCCGCAATTAGCCGGGGAAACAGGAGAGGTGACGGCGGGGCTGAACGCGGAAGGAAATGACCCTTTGCTGGCCCTGGGGTGGCCACAGAGGGGGTTCCCCCCACCGCAGCCATCCCATCTGGTGAGTCCAGGCAGGTCACTTCTCCTCTCTGGATTGTGGTCTAGTGTCCAGACTCTTCCTCCTTCATCATCTCCTGGACCCTTAAGCAGCCCTGTGAAAAGGTCCCATCAAAGCCCCCAGAATTCAGGTGGAGAAACAAGCTATGGATGGGGTCATCGGGTATAGATAAAAATCACTCGTCTGGGACTAGTAAGGTCTCCATTTATATTTAGGGAAACCGAGTCTCAGAGAGGTTAAATAGCATATCCAAAGTCACACAGAATATAAGAGACAGGGATTTCCCCCCAGTCTGTCCACAAAGCTAAGCCCTGCCCAAACTGGGTACACTTTTCCAGCACTATGTTAGTCAGGTTGTCTTTGAGTGCTGTGCAAAAAGTAGCACGGTGCTATTATTGTCTTTTACGTGGGAGGTTGAGGCGCATCTTCCCAAAACCACCTCCTCTTCTAGATGCCTTGGCCCTACCAGATCACAGCTGCCCCGCCCTGCCCTGCTGGGTGTGGACCTGAGGAAGGGGAGCCTAGGAGAGGAGGGTCACAGCTGTCCTTCAGGCCCTGGTTCCAAGGGTAGAAGAGAATTCCTCCTCCAAAATTTTTCTCTTCTGTGATGGTCACCAGCCCTGAGAGTAGTACAGCGTGTCCCATTTTATCGGTGGGAAAGTGACCACCCAAAGCTTTGTGGTAAATCAGGGTGAAGCTAGACTTTCTAGAAGCTGGGTTCCCTGAATTCTATATAGATGGCAGCTGCATTTCCTTCCTCCCATCTGGCTTACTGTGGGGACAGGCCTGGGGAGATGGGGACAGCTCAGAGAAGACAATCTGTGATAGCTAGGAGGGCAGGGTGGGGGTGGGGCAGGGCCTAACCTAAACTCAGAGGAGGAGATCTGGGAAAGCTTTCCTAAGGAGGGACCTGAGCTGCTATGAGGGCATAGGTAGGAAAGGTCACAGGACCTGGGAAGGGTGTCCACACCTTCCTCTCCCTCCCAGCCACTGGGAACCTCAGATCTATGCTGAGGGAGGGCCCAGCTGGTCAACCCCCTCTCCCCGCCTCGCCGGCTTTAGTCCTCATCTGGTCAAATGGAACCTCAGTTTCCCCACCTGTAAAATGGGAAAGATAGTAGCTTCTTCTCGGGTTGGTGCCAAAACAAAGAATAACGGACTTAGCCTGGGGCCTGCACCCAGTGGGTGTTAGGCAACTTCTGGCTGTCTTTCTTGTGGCAATTAATGATGCCTCTGCCACACCCTGTGGGCTTCCTTTTCCAGATCCTTGTCCAAGGGGCCAAATGTCCAGGAAGTGCTTCGCAGCAGCCCTGCAGCATGGGCAGAACATGGCTGAGTTGGACTCAGACAATTCCTGGGCTCTCCCACCTGACCTGCTCCCCCCACATCCAGTGCCACCTCACCCTTCTCTGAGCTGCTGCCAGCAGAAACCGCTGGGCTGGCGCAGAGCTTTGGCTGGGGCTGGGGTAGGGTGGGGCTGGGGCTATGGCGGGCTCGGGGGAGAGCGACCTGCCTCCCACACACCCCCAAACGCTGCGGTTGTGGTTAGTCAGTTCACAGGGGTCCACTTCACTCAGTGCCTGGATGGGGCTCCCCAAGAGTTGGAGACAGATGAGCAACCAAGCGTGCCTACCCGCTGCAGATGCCTCTTGGGACTAGGGGCTGAAATCGGGAACCCCACGTGCTCAACGCCCCTTCCTTCACCTTTTCACTTCTTCAGCATTCATGTTGCTGTGGGACTTTTGGCAGTTTGCTTGATCTTTCTGACCTCAGTTTGCTGATCTGCAAAGTGAGACTAATAATAACACCTGATGTTCTGGCTTGTTGTGAAGCCCAAATTGCAGCAACGTGTGTAAATACCTGGTCGGGGGCCTGGCCTGTGGTCTTTGCCCAGGAAACATGACCTCCCTTCCCTGGCAGGTCCCGGAATCAAAACATACAGGACCTACCCTTGTGGAGCTCCCAGACCAGATGGGAGGCAGATGAGAACATAGGATGATGGAGTCCAGAAAACTCAAAGGCCAAGTCCGGGAGTCAGAGCTGGATCTGAAGCGGGAGGAGAAGTGGGAACTGAGCAGGGTTGGATTTGCCTGGCAGCCATGTGGAGGGTGGCTTTCTTTTAAAGGCCACCAAGGCCAACTTTCCACCCAATGTTGCTTAGCGCCTGCTCGCACCCCTCCAGCAATGGGGCGTTCTTCTGGACAGCTCAGCAATGGGAAGCTCATCTTCACTGTGTTGGTGTTTTTGCGGAAACGCTTCTATACACTCATGCATCTGTCAGTGAAGCTAGGAGACACATCTTTTCCTGTGTCTTCAAGACTACCGTTCCGAGATGAGAAAACCCTCCCAGGCACGAAGACAGGCTCAAGGCTCCCTGGGGGAGTTTCTTAGGCCTGGCTGATAACCAAAGGTCCCAAGTAGGAGTGAGTGCCCAGGAAAGCAATGATGTGCACATCCCATCTGACCTCAGAGAAGTCGCTAAACCTCTCTGAGCCTTGCTGGCCTCATCTAACTGTAGAAATGGGGTGGGAAGGACCATGGCACCCTGGACCCCTAACTTAGTTTCTGCTGCTCTTTTTACTGAACGCCCACTGTGGGCCAATCCTTTATCTCATGTGGCAAATCAGAATAAAGATAGCCACAGACAGCCTCAGGTGTCTTTAGTCTCAATTACTGACTAGGAAACTGAGGCTCAGCGAGGTTAAGTAACTGGCCCAAGTCACACAGCTTGGGAGTCAGGAATTGAACCTGGGTCTCCAGACTCGCAGACTCCCAGACCAGATCGCAGTGCAAGGATGTGGCTCTCCTCACTCCCTGCCCCTGCCCAGCACCTCTGTGGGCCCCCAGGGAGTCAGGGAGTTTCCTCATTAGCCCCTTTTGGGGCCCTGCCTTCTGTGGCAAAACCCTGGGTTCCCCAGTTCTTCTCCTGCCCACCCTCCCATGCTCCCTAGGGCAGCTAGGTTTAGACCATACCAGCTATGGGCCACCTCCCATGAGGGACAGTAGGATAGGAGAGAAAATCCTTGGTGTCAGCTGTAGGGAGTTTGTGAGCCAAAAACCAACCTAGGGTGCTTGGGAAACAAACGCTGATAAAGAGACAGGTGGTGTTTCCTTTCTTCTGAGGACTAGCTTACGTGTTTAATGGGTATAATGAGGGCTGCAGGACCGGGCATGGTGCCAGGTACTTTACTTGCACTGTCTTCTCCTCACAGCCACCCGGCAATAGGAGGCTATTGTTCCCCCCCTTTTACAGAAGAGGGACCGAGGCTCAGGGGTCCTGTGACTTGCCCACAGTCACACAGCTGATAGGGCGGGGCACGGCAGCCCTTCCCATCGAGTCCTCAGACTCCAAGGCCCTCATGCATGTGGCCAGCGACTGGCTTGGCTGGTTTTCTGCTCTCAGTGGGGACACGAGACACCCCCTCCCTGGGCGCTCGAAGCCATCAATGCGGGGGGAGCGGGTGCTGTGTACCCCTTGGCCGCCACACGGGAGGCTCTTGGCTCTGAGTCTGGTTAGTGAGACCTGGGGCTGAGGAGTCTGGAGGCTCCCGGAGGCCCCAAGGGAGAGGGGGGGATGTTAGGTGAGAAACTTCGAGACTGGGTGAAGAAGGCAGGGCAGGATCAGAAGCGTCTCCGCAGCTTGACTGTGCTGCTCCGTGGACCGTGAAACCACAGCTCTCTGCAGGCCTCAGGCTGCTGGGAACCTGAGGGTTTGTCCCTTTGAGCCACACAACTTTTTCATCTGTTTTAACCATTTGAAGCTTAAACCCCATGAATCCTTTTCTTGATGATCCAGGGTTATCAGGATGGGGCTTGGTTAGGGTCTGTGATGTCATAAATGTCACGTCCAAATGAACACATGAGCAACAGAACCGAGCCCGGGGTGAGATAGCTGCACACACACGAGTGCCCCCGAAGGCAGCGTTAATTAGAGGCGAGGCTGCTGTGGGGCGGCTTCCCCCCAACGGGGAGCTGGGCGCCCTTGGGCAAGTCATTCTCCCTTGGCGGCCTTGATTTCTCATCTGTTAAATGGGGACAGTCATTCTGCCGACTTCAAGGGGGTGTTGAGAGGATGACATTGTAGAAAGCTGAATGGAATGGGGACTGGGTCAAAATGACTGACGTGGCCTTCCTCACCTGAAAGCCTGTGACTCGGCGGTAGACTGAAGGGACCTGTGGGCAGAGGGAGCACCCAGTGATGGGAGACAGTGACCGGGAGGGGCTGAGTCGGAGGGACCATGGCGCTGTGGGCTCAGGACCCAGGGCAGAGGTGGGTCCCAGGCCCTTCGGGGGAAGGGCTGTGACCCAGATAGGACAACCCATGGTGGGGTGCCCCTGCCTCTAGGTGTCCCCTGGAGGTCCCTTCCCACATTCCCAACCCTTCCAGACTTTGGGATCCCCACTGTGCTGAGCCCCCGCAGGCTATCGGCTCCTGTCTCCCTCCAGGTGGTCAAAGCCCCAAGGCCTGGCAGAACTTCCAGAAACCGGCTCGCCTGTACCCAGACGGTTCCCACAGATAACGGTCACCTGCTGAAGTTTCAGAGGCTCCTTCTTGCCTCCTCTACTTCCACTCCCGGAAGGACAGCAGATTCTAGGCCCAGAGAGCATGAGGTCACATGTGGGTGATTCCACCCCACCCCCCCGCCCCCGCCACCCTACTTTCCTTCACTTGCCTCACGTGCGGGACTCCCAGTTCACAGAGCAATCTTTTCGGAGGCCTCACCCAGTTCCTCTCAAACTTGAGAGAGTATCAGAATCCCTGAGGGCTTGGGAAGGCATATTGCCGGGCCCTACCCCCGAGAGTCTGGTTCAGTAGGTCTGAGGCGAGGCCCGGGACCTGCATCCTGAGCCACCTCCCAGCGGTACTGATGCTGCCTGCCCGTCCGCAGGCGCCCTTTGAAAAGCGCTGCGCCTGCGAGGGCGTGGGGCGGCCAGGCTCCGTGGTCCTTACGTGGCGAGATGGAGGTAACCCCAGTCCCTCCCCACTGAGCTGCCGGAATGAAGGGGTGAAACATGAAGGTTATGGTTAACGGGATTATGAATCTTTCTCACCATGAGTGAAATTCTGAGACCAGTGTGAGGCCCCTGTACTTTTAAGTTGAGAAGGGGATGGGCTGACACGGGCAGCTTTCTAATGCGACTTTCATGTTGTAACCCATTTGATCCTACAACACTCAGTGAGGTAGATATTATTATTATTATTATTACCTCCATTTTACAGATGACATATGAGGAAACCCAGAGAGGTTAGGTAATTAACTCAAGTTTGCACAGCCAGTATGGCTGAGTCCAGGCAGTGGGGCTCCAACGCCTACCCACTTAATACTCTACTGTATTGTCACATGATGGAGCATTAATTAGCCGAAAGAGCAAGTAATCTAGAATTTTTAAAATTTATCATGACATCCCCTGTGTGTAGAGTTGTATTTTCCCCCCTCTTGGGTGGGGTGAGGAGGGACCTGAGGAGGACAGAAGCGAGGAGGAGAAGCAGCCCGGGTTTCAGAGAGGGACTCACCTGGGTTCCCGTCCTCACTGCGCTGCCCGCTGCTGTGGGACTTTGGGCTGGTGGCCTCACCTCTCTGAACTCATTCCGTCTCTAAAGTGGAGCAAAGATGGACGGACAACTGGGGCTGTTAGGAGAGTGAGCTCCTTGGTGTCAAGTGCCTGCTGTGGTGCTTACCCGGTCCATGGCGCTCACCCAGTCTGTGGCAGTGCTTGTGATTCCTGGCCAGGCGTTGTTTGCATTTGGGGGGCAGCAGCTCTATTTTCTTCATGCTCGTTTAGTTCAGGGCAGGAGTGAAGTGGTTCAGGAAGCTTCCCTTGTTGGTGCTGAAGGGATGTGGGGAGAGGACCTGCCTAAAATGTAGCTGTGGCTGCCCTTCAGGAGAGGGGGCGGCATTCCCATCCTGCAAGGGGACAGGTGGAGCCCCCAGAGGTTGGGCGGAGGCCTGGCCACACCCAGCTCTCACTGGGACGGTCCTCTTCAGTACAGTTCACAGTGGTCCCTTCTTGTTCTACTCACATTGCCTTCCTCCTCATGACCACAGGGCCTTCCTAGAATTCATCAAGTACTGACCCTTGGGGGGAATTTGAGGCTTGAGGGGGGCACTAACTAGCTCAGGTCACACAGCTGGGAGATGGTGAAGTTGGGGCTGGAACTCTGCCCCGATGCTGTGTTGGGCTCTCACACCTCCCTCCATGACATCCCTCCTCACACACACGCTCCCCCCACAGACACAGTCACCTGCAAAAGCACACTCTCCCGCCAACACACACAGCACACACACATACACACAGCCTTCATGTACACCGTCAAAGACAACACAGGACACACAGGGCCGCAACTCAGGAAAACAGGAAGCATGCATCCACCTCACATGTCACACAGGCACACACATTGTCCACAAACATTTCAATCATTTCAGAGACACCCTCAAAAGTCATCTAGCCACCACACACAGACACACCGCCCCCCCCAATTCAACTCTCTAATATCCACTATGCATGCACACACCACAAGCGTGCACACTGAACACACATGTTGTGTACACAGTGCATATATCTCCCATGCAAACGCCAGTCACAAACGCTCCATACGCATTGCCCACAGACACACTTCATAACCCAAATACACAGCAAAGACTTAAAACACCCAGGCTCCCAAAAGCAGTGCACACCCACAGGACACAGTGCACAGAGAAACACACCATCTGTGTGTGTACCATCTGTGTGTGTGGACACACTCGTGGGAGCAAAGCTGTGATCTCGAATTGCTCGTGGAGCTGATTTTCTCAGAAGCAGACCACGCACGAGTCGAGTGGCTCCCACTAGAGCTAATTCCCTGGGGTGTGAAAGGGAAGAAGGGGAAAGGGCACAGTTAGACTGTCGTGGCTTCCCAGGGATTCCGTGATTCATCCCTATGGGTGCTGTGGGCTCAGAATCCCAGGAACTTGGAGGCTGGGCTGGGGCTCCAGAATGCAGAGGGCTGGATCCTGTCCCCTGGGGAGTGTACACCCTGCCCTGTCCCCAAAGCCAGCCCCTCTCTCTAGGTCTGGAAACTTAGAGATGGGTATTCAACCTTACAGACTCCTGCCCTCTGGCCTCTTCTGGGCTGTGTGACTTCTTCCTGCTTGCCTTCCCTACCCAGGGAATAGGAGACCTGGGTTTGAGGTCTGAACCAGACCCAAAAACCAACCTCACTTCTGCCTGCATCAGGGCCCACCTGGCCTCCCGGGGGACAGACTGTGCTTTCTGCTGGCGGTGGCCACCTCTTGGGAAGGCTTCTGGGCAGCTCCTCTCCCTGCAGGTTCTCCCATCAGCATAGACATGCCCCTATTTCACAACTCCCTTCCAGACCTCCCAGGTGCCCTGCCAGCCACTGCCCACCCACCCTCTTGTCTCCTCCTGGCCAGGCCTGTCAAGGCTGTTGCCTACTCTTGTGACCTCCATTTCCCAGCCCCATCATTCCACCCAGCTCGCCCCCGGCCTCCACGTCCGGAGCTGCTATGGACAGACACTCTTCCGTCTCCAGCTCGTTTGGTCACTTGGTCACTTGACGGCTTTCTTCACAGCTGCCTGCTCCCGTGGCTCCTTGTGACACCCTCTCCTGGTCCTCTTCCCACCTCTCTATCACCTCCTCCTGCATCCTTTTCTGGCCCCTCATCTTCCTCTTCCTCCTCCTGACCTTTAAATGGGTCTCCCTCCCCCTTGGCCTTGCTCATTTCTCTCTTCACCTTCCTCTCAGGAGAGCTTCCTGCCCCGGGATCTCCCTTTCCTGTTCATCCATCCAGCCATTCATCCTCCACGTGGCGGCCAGATGGAGTCTCTCTAAAACACAGATTTGACCAGGTCACTCCCCTGGTTAAAACTCTTTGATGGCCTTGGGGGTCCAAGCACATGTCACATTTCCCATTTTCCTGTCTCTTTCACTCTCACAGGGGCCAGAGTCCCTATCAAGCGGCCACATGTATCCTCCATCGTCTCCTCTCTCCTTTCCGGATCTGTCCCAACTGTGCACAGTCATCTGTCAACCTCCCTCTCCTCGCTTCTCTCTTCTTCCCTCTGCCTCTCCCTTCCCATCTCTCTGCTCTATCTCTGTCTCTGTCTCCGTTTAGAGTTGCCAGAGGGGAGGGCTGTAGGAACTAGCTTGTGGGGCTCGATACAAAAAGAAAAGACAAAAAAGCTAAGCCCTCTGACTGAAAAGGCTCTTCATGTCCATGCCACAGAAGTCCAGAGGCCAAGAGAGGGGAGACTGTGGCCACAGAAATGAGAAACCCACCCTCTTTTGGGCTGCCCACAAGGGGAGCCTTGAAGACATCCTGCCCAGTGCCTTAACCAGCCCTTTAAAAGGCTCCTGGATGGTCAGAGTTAATTCACTCTCCCAGTGTCTCACTCACACTGCAGGTTCCGACCTTGACCTCTGTCCACAGCACACTCGGACGTCTGCCCCATTCGGCTCTTCCATCCACCATCCGGACACCTGACTGTTGGCCTTGGCTTCACCCGGGGCCCCAGCCGCACCTGCCTGCCCCTCCGGACCTCACCCCAGAACTCACCGCATTTCCTTTGGCTGGTCTCACCCTGCGGCTGGTGACTGAGGCTGTCACTGTGCCTGCGTCACTTTTTTCCATGCGGTATGAGGCTGTGGCTGACAAGGCAGCCAGGATGGCATGCGTGGTGGGGTCTTTGGAGTTGAGGTCCAGTTCCACCACGGGTTTACTGGGTGACCTTGGACTGAGTCGCAGTAGCTTCATTGAAAATACAGGGAGAATGTGTCTCCCTTGCCTGATTGTAGTGAGGACTAAAATGCAGATACTCCATCCACCTCAGGTCCTTCTTTTCAGTGAAATAAAGACCCTCTCATGGGCTGCCTGCAGAGGGAGCCTTGAAGACCTCCTGCCCAGTGCCTGGAAGGCCTGAATCAGCTCTTTGAAAGGCTCCTGGGCCTTTGATCAATCCTGTAGTTGCTCTTTGGGTAACTACCAATGGAGCAGAAAGCTGAGGCTGGGTGCTGGTTGACTGGGGGCAACAGGGGGTGATGGGGAAGAGGGGGTAGCTGCCAGGGAGGGACCTGGGAAGGAGAACTGAGGTTCAGAGGGGTTCATGAAGCTTGGCCGCATGATGGGTGATGACGTACTCTCTTCTCTGGCTCCCAGGAAATCTCCAGCAAACTCCAAATTTCTTATTGCTGCACTGGGAGTTTGGACCTGGTTTTAGGGCTGTATCAGGTACTGAGTGTAGGCTCAAGGCAGACACACAGGGAGAACAAAGCCTGCACCCACGGCCTAGCTTCCCCCAGACCATGCGCCTAATGACAACTCTGGAAATGGGCCAACTGGATATTCTGGTGTTCCTCAGGCTGGAAGTGTTCTGCATCTGGACACAGTGGTGACAGGCCAAGGTTACATAGTCTCCAGACCACTGGTCCCAGGTCTTGGGGGGTTATTATAACTACTAATAGGAATGCTTTTACAATAAAAATCCTCTAGGTTGAAACTGGGGGTCTGAGCAATTTGAGAGGACAAGACAGGGCTGGGCATGGGGTTGGGAAAGGCTGGGTGTCAGGGGAGATGGTTGGCAGGAGCTCCATGATGGGCTCTGGCCATCAGCAGTGGGGGAGTGCTAAGGAGGAAAGCAACACGGCAAGGGCGGTGCTGCAGGCAGACTCGGGCCGGCTCGGGCCGGAGGGAATAGAGGCCGGAGAGCGGCACAGAGGCCGGGCTGTTGCTGAGGACGCAGATGATGGGGCCTAGACCAAGGCAGAGACCATCATGGTGGGTGGGACAGACTCGGGGATTAATTATGGGGGTGAGGGAAAGGGTCATGCGAAGGACAGGAAAAAGAGGGTGGTCACCCCTGGTTCTGGCCAGGGGACAGGGCAGAGTACAGTCAGGGTGACCTGTGGCTCATTGGGGAGATGCGTGGCAGGCAGCCGGGTGCTGAGCTGGAGCCCAGAAGGAAGGTCTAAGTCAGCAGTGGAAGAGACCTGCCAGCCTCACTCTCATCTGTGTGTGGGGACCATCGCCCCTGCCTCCCCGGAGAGGGGGTGGTAGGCTGCGTGAGCCAGCGTCCAGGAGAGCCGTGGACAAGGTTAGCATCACCTCTGTGTTATTTAATAGGAAATGCAAACGGCTGGAGACTGGACAGACCCCCGACAGATGCTGACTCGGGCCAGGCCTTTCCGATGGTGACAGACGCTGAGATCTGTCGTCCGCTCACTGCCCGTCGGTCGTCAGGGAGATTCCCCAGGCAAGGCTCCCCTGTGGGGTGGGGCCCCCGCCTATCGCTCTGCTCAGCACCATCCTCCCTCCCTGGCTGGACAGCTGAGCCCAGGGAGCCTGACAGCCTGGGGAGGGGCCCGGAATCTTGGGGTTCCTGGAGGGGCTCTGGTTCTTTCGGGAACAGCTTGCCTGCCCCCTGGTGGACTTCTGAAGAGTCTCAAGGACTCAGGGAAACCTCTTGGAAAGGAACCTCGGAGATTTATTTAATCACCACGCCCACCCCACCCTCCACCCACGGTCCATGTCCTGATGGGGAGGCTGGAGCCCCAAGCAGGAGCGGTTTCTACAAGCAAGTCCAGGGGCAGAGCCGGGACAAGAGACAGCATGGTTGGCCCTCTGGAAAGCACCGGGCTTTTCATCCCACAGCCCCAGGTGAACTCAGCGGCAGTAGTGGTGAAGGCACCATTTCCTAGGGCTGCGAGGACCACTCCCTGAGACAGTGCACACACAACATGCTGAGTACAGGCGGGGCCCTTCCCTCCTGCTCTAGTCACTTCACCTCCCCTTGTAAGAGTGTAGACTTAGCTCTAAAGTCTTTGATCAAATCTGGATTTTCACGCAGGTGCATTTCCTTAAAGCGAGATTCACCTGCCACCACGGTGGCCTTCCCCACCTCCCCTGCCCTGTTACATTTCTTCTCCCATCGAAGTCACAGAAAGAGGGCTTCGACTCAACCCTGCCCTCAGGAAACCCCCAGTCTGCAGGGATAGGGCTCAGTGCCCAGGGGTCTGAGAGGGCAGAGGAGGTGCCCCTCCTGCAATACGCAGGGGTGGAAGGGAGGGTTTCAGGGAAGGCTTCCTGGAGGAAGTGACAAAGGAGCAGAGGCATGGAGGGTGAGGAGGAGTTGGCCAGAAGGAGTGGGAAGCAGAGGGGCTGGGGAAGAGCACCCAGTCTTGTGCAGGGGTTGGAGATGAGAGCATCCATAGCAGCAGGATGGGTGGCAGGGAGGAAAGACTGGGCAGCCATGGGAGCCACGGACTGACACACTGCCCACACCTACCTGGCGTGCAGCATCCCAGCTAAGCATTAGACTAAGCAAGCCTAGATGCAGATACAGCAGAGGAGAAACTAGGCAGGAGACTCAGAAGCTGGCACTCATGCAGGAGCGGAGATGGTTCATCGAAACCTTTGGGTTAACTAGTTCATTAGCTTATTCATTCATCAATTCAACCTCCCAGTGCACGCCTCTTCCTGGGCATTGGATGAAAGGAATGAACTAGATAAGGTTCCTACTGACACGTGAGGGTCAGGCAAGGCAACTACTAATTACATACAGAGGGAGGTTGAGAAAGGGTTTTAGGAGGAGGTGGCTTTTTATTTATTTATTTTTACATTTAAAAAATTTCTATTTATTTATTTTTTTGGCTGTGTTGGGTCTTCATTGCTGCACACAGGCTTTCTCTAGTTGCAGCGAGTGGGGGCTACTCTTGGTTGCGGTGCGTGGGCTTCTCATTGCAGTGGCTTCTCTTTGTTGTGGAGCACAGGCTCTAGGCACGTGGGCTTCAGTAGTTGTGGCATGCAGGCTCAGTAGTTGTGGCACACGGGCTCAGTTGCTCTGTGGCATGTGGGATCTTCCTGGACCAGGGCTGGAACCCGTGTCCCCTGCACTGGCAGGCGGATTCTTAACCACTGCAAGGAGGTGGCTTTTTAGATGGACATTGAAGGATGTGTAGGAGTTCACCGAATGTTGAAAAAGTTGAAAAGGTCATGTAGGTAGAGAAAACGACAAGAATAAGTTGTGGCATCCTGAAGGGTATGGGGAAGAATAAGCAGTCTGACAAGGCCGGAGAGTTGGGCGTACAGAGAACAGATGAGGTGAAGACAGCGTGAGGAGAGCCTTGAATGCCAGGCTAAAATGTTCATTGTTTCCAAGGAGACCATCCCAAATTGTGCCTGCCTGAAGGACCCGAACCAAACAACTCCAGATCACCGGGGCCTGCGAGGACCTTCCAGGGCCCCATGGCCCCATCTGCCATATCGAGAACCCCAGCTCCCAGAGATGCCAGGAGTGTCCCATTGCTGGGAACCGACCCCAAGGGACAGGAGGATAGCCCCGGGTTGGTGGGGGGAGGGTAGGGGACTTCATGGGGACCAGCTGGCACTGATTCATCATGAAAGTCATGACTTGGGGCCCCGTCTCTGAGGTTCCACACGAGCATATGCACGGAAGCCCCATGCAAATGCTAGGCCGGCTCCTCACGAGGGAAGGGCCAGCCCCGAGAGCCTCCTCAGCCCCATGAGGAAGGTTCTGTCCTCACCTCGTTCACAGAAAAAAAAACAAATTGTGTGTCACTGAGGCCACCCCCTCTGGGGTGCCGCTGTTTCTCTGGGCTTCTATAGCACTGTGCAGCCACCTCGGATCAGGAGATAGACAGAGACCGGCGTGGACAGGTCACTTCACCCCTCTGAGCCTCTGTTTTCTCTTCTAGAAAGTGGGCAAAGCTCTCCTGTCCCAGCAGGTGACTGTGGTTGAGATAGTGTCGTGGGAGCTCCAGGCACAGGGCCTGGCCCATAGCAGGCAGCGGGCAAATGTAAAATAAACGAACCCCAAAGCCTCTGGGGGCAGAGGAAACCGGCCCAGCCCCAGGAGGGGACACAATGCAAGAGCCAGACAGGCACTGGCTGTCCTCCTGGGTCCTCAACTGATGGGGGAAGGTTGGAGAGAGGTGAAGACCCCAGTGTGTGGGGTCTGTTCACAAGCAGTGTGTTGGCTTTGGCGATAGAGTTTCTCCCTGGAGCCCCCAGCTTCTGCCCTGGGGGGTCTGAGCCGAGGCCTCTGAGAACAGAGCTGCCTCAGCCCTTCTCAGCATGGGCAGCTCAGTGCCAGGGGCTACTCTCCCCTCACTACCATTCTGGAGGGCTCAAGAGCAAGGAGACCCAGGTCAGATCCAGGCACAGCCTGACTTATACCCACACGCACACAAGGTATGCACTGCGACACACACCACACACACAGACCCACATTGTGAGCACAGTCACGAATATCAGAAGATCTGCCGCTGCTCCCAGACTTTGGTGCCGACAGACACACCTGGACACATAACATACACAGTTAAGGCAGCAGACATGCAGACACACCAATGCACACACACATCCATGCACATGTACACAGAGGCACGGCACACGCAGACATCCACAGACAAGCACACACATGCAGATGGAGTCACGTGCACGGGAACACGGTCACCTGTCTGCTCAGGGTCCTTTGAACGCTGACATCCACACAACGTACACGAAGCCACCCAGGTCTGTTTCCACACGTGCGCCCTCAGTCACGGCCGCTGCACACTCTCCTCGGGGACAGCGTGCTTTCAAAGCGTTGTCTCCTTTGACCTGACAGCATCCCCATAAGGCAGGTGGGGCAGGGCGCTGGTCCCCACTGTGCAGTGAGGAGCTGAGGGCTTAGAGGGGCCCACAGACCAGTTCCTGGGAGGGAAGCAGAATGGAATCCCGGTTTGAATTCTGGTCTTGTGTCTGCCTGCTGCTGGGTCTCCGTCTACCACCTGTGTGCCCGTGGATACGCACGGAGCCTCACGCCCAGGGGGACTTCATGGCCATTAGATCAAAAGCTCCTTTTACAGATGAAGAGACTGAGGCCCAGAGAGAAAATCCACAGGCCCCATGTGGGCCACACAGAGTTCATTGGAGGAACCAGGGCCACGCTTCTGGCCTCCAGGCCACAGGGGCACCGCACGTGCAGACACCATCACGCACAGAGCTGTGGGCACGTCCCACAGATGGGCATGTGTGCACCCTCCCTTCTTAGCCCTCCTGCAGGCCTGCTTGGGGCCAGTTGTGGTGTTTCCAGTCCTTTCCATTAATTTTCGCAACGACATGGGAGGTAAGGGTGACCGGTCCCATTTTGCATTTGAGGAAATTGAGGAATAAAAAGATTAAGCCCAAAGTTTTGCAGGTCGGGATGGCAGGGGCATCTCCCAAAGTGGAGTCTAACACTTTCCACCACACAGCAGCTCATGGCTCCACACACATCGCCCGCATCCCTCTCACATCTACACACACACACACACACACACACACACACACACACACACACACACGGCACAGCCCCCAGCAGAGCATTCTCCCCACGACACCCAGTTCAGTTTTAGCGCCAGCTCCCCCTCCCAAGGGGTCTTTTGAAGAAGGACGAGTTTGTTTAGGGCTTAACCTGCCCCCTGGCCCCCGCCCTCTCCCCTCAGTCAAGGAAATGAATTCCACGTGTGCCTGGTCTGTCTGCTGTGAAATCAGCCTCGGGGGCTTTGGAAAGTACACTTTGATGTTGGAAGCTAGTTTAATGAGTTGGATGTGGGTGTTTTTTTTTTTTTTTCTGTAAGACAGAAGTCTCATTTTCCTAAGAACCCAGGAATTATGACTCCCCTCCCGACCCCTCCCCTTAGATTCTGGGAGCCCAAGACCGGGATTCCCAACACAGTGCTCACAGATGCCCAAGAGGTTAGGCCAGCTCAGGGAGGAGAGGCGGGGAAGGAGGCAGCTTGTGCTGAACGTTCGCTGTGCGCTGAAGCCCTCTGTCAGGAACAAGCCTCAGGCGGGCCCGCTCCACACCCATTTTAGAGATGACAAAACAGAGGCTCTGAGAAGTGGTGTAATGTGAGCAGGTGGTCCAGTGGCGCCTGGAGCCCTCGGCTGCCTGGCTCCAGCTCCTGGTCCCCGTCTTGCCTCTGCCCGGGGCAGCTGTGCCACTCAGGACAAATGACCTCCTCCCTTGGGGCCTGGGCACCTCGGCTATACGATGGGGACGGTGTTCTCAATGGAAGGAATAGTGAGCTCTATAACAAGCTCTCAGAGTCAGAACCATTTGTCCAGAACAAAGCACTCTGGGAAAGGAGAGAATATTTCTATTTTTATTGTTTCTGTGTCACGAGGCAAGTTTACCTGTAGGATTCACACAGGAACGCATCAATTACTATCACTCTAGGGCACATATTAACGAGTGCCCTGTTGGCGGCCAGGGAGCTCCCAAGGGAGTTCTTTGTGGGGCGTGGAGCAGGGAGAGGGCTTGGGGGTGTCCAGGCACAGGAGTCTCTGAGCTGGACATTGCTCCGTCCCTCTCCTCAGGGCCTGGCCAAGGCCCTCCCCGAGCTCCAGGGCCCGTCTCTGCTCTGGCGGGCTTTGGCAAAGGCCACCTTGATTTCTTGGTTTATGAGGTCCTGCCAGGTGTCCCTCGGGGAAAAGGACAAACAAGAATAGTAAACCCCACCCAGAACAACAGTGGTGGGCGTTTAGAGCCCACAGCTGCTTACAAGGAGCCCCTCACGCTCCTTGGCTTCTCCTGATCCCTGCAGCAGCCCTGTGACGGGCATACCACTGCCCTCAGCACTTCGAACTTCAGGGCACCGAGGCCCAGGAAGGTGAAGTGCCACTCACTCATTTGCATTTGTGGCTTTGAATCCAGAGGCCTCCCAGGAGATGGGCAGCTAGCCCCAGCTCTGTCCCCTAACGCTCTGCAGTGAGGGGCTCTGTGATACAAATCAGGATAGGGACACTGGCCCCCGAGCCTGCTTACACTTTCATTTTCTCGTCTGCTTCCCACGTGTGCCCAGAGGAGCGTAGAATGGGGCTGTCACCTTTGCACGGAGAAGGGAACAAGGCTGTGAGTGACAGCCACGGCCTCACAGCAACCTGGCAGGGATACTTCTGAGCCTGGTTGTCAGGGGCAGAGCGGAGAAAAGGGGCCCCTATGTGGAGTGTCTCTGTGACACGTGATGGGAGGCCCATTTGCGGGCACTGCTGCCTGGGTCGTGGCCATACCAAAACACGAAGGGGGGCGCGGGGTTTGGTCCCCTTCCCCTGATCTCCATCAGCTTCCCCAAACATCTCCAAATATAAAGATAAATAACTTCTGCAGATATGGCAAATACAGAAAGTGAGGATAAAAGCAACTTTAGAAAACTTGACTTAAAAATCAAGCTATAGCACACAGTTCAAGTAAAAATTTGTTAACTGCCTCATAAACACAAGTCCAAGACAAGTTCCCATCCAGCTGGCCCTTCCTGCAGAGATTCTGTGTGTCTGCCTGCATGTCTGTCGGTGTTTCTGTGGGTCTATCTGTGACCTCATCTCCAAGCAAATGGAGGGGCACGTGGTAGTGTTTCCACGTTTGTATGTATCTGATGCCCATGCCAGGCGGAGTCTGTGTGTGCGAATGCAGGTGCCCTTGGGTGCTCGGGCCCCTGTGCGCCCACCTGCTGGATCTGAGCCTGTGGGCCTAGGTGGGTGTGGGATTCTACCCTGCTGCCTAGAGGCCTGGGAGGCTCACAGGTCAGGTGGAGCTCATTGGGGCTAATCTCCGCTCTCTTCCCTCCCTGAGTCAAGAAGATGAAAATGTTGCTGGCACTTTCTAAAGTTTCTGGCCTGGAGTGGAAACGTCATCAGCTGAGAGAGCTCAGGATGACGAATGGCTGCCAGACCTGCTGGTTCCCACTCCTAGGACGGGGTGGGTTGGAGCAGGGCTGGGAGCTCACCTCCCTGGGTGCCTGCCACTGGCAGACCCGCAGGCATATCGGCCAGCCAGACTCTCCTGGGGAAAGTTCCATAAATGCATCAGCAAGAAATATCAGGGAGAACCAAGTGCTGCAGTGACACAGTGTTGGGAGATGGGATGGCGGCTGCAGCGGGGCTCCGATTAGAGTGTGTGATGAGAGTCGCCTCGTGAAGGAAGCAGCAACAGAGTTGAGACCTGCAGGATAGGGAGGCACCAGGCCAGGGGACAGCGAGAACGAAGGTGCTGAGGTGGGAAGCTCGGTGTGTCTTGAGGAGCAGCAGGGAGGCCCCGAGGAGGTGACTCATAGCAGAAGGTACTGGAAAGCTGAGCCCGAGGGGCAGGCCCAGGCCGGACAGAGCGGGACCTCAGAGGCAGCATGAAAGAGTTCAGGTAGGAAGCCCCCGAAGGTGTTAAACATGGAACTCCCATGTGAATCGTGTTTGTGTTTTTTTTTGGTTTTTTTAAAAAATTATTTATTTATTTATTTATTATTTATGGCTGTGTTGGGTCTTCGTTTCTGTGCGAGGGCTTTCTCTAGTTGCGGCGAGCGGGGGCCACTCTTCATCGCGGTGCGCGGGCCTCTCACTATCGCGGCCTCTCTTGTTGCGGAGCACAGGCTCCAGACGCGCAGGCTCAGTAGTTGTGGCTCACGGGCCTAGTTGCTCCGCGGCATGTGGGATCTTCCCAGACCAGGGCTCGAACCCGTGTCCCCTGCACTGGCAGGCAGACTCTCAACCACTGCGCCACCAGGGAAGCCCTCGTGTTTGTGTCTTATTGAAAGATTGCTCTGGCTGCCGGGCAGAGATGGATGAGGGGAAATGACGAGAGCCCCCGCAGTGACCAGGAGAGCGGAGGTGATGGAGAAGGCGTCAGCTTCGGGCTGTGATGGAAGCAGAGCTCCAGGACTTGCTGAGGACTCCAGGACAGTGTCCAGCTTTCTGACTGAGTAGAGAAGAAGAGAACTCTGGTGGAGGCCAGGCTGCCAGATGGACCTGGTGGGTCTGAGGTCCCGTGAGAGCTCCAAAAGAACTACCGAAGGGGTCTGGGGCCGAGGCCCAGAAGGGGTGTCATCAGCATCAGGATAGGAAGGGATGCCCCGGGGAGGAGCCCTGTGCAGCCCCAGCAAGGAAGAGTTGGGGAGAGGAGAAGAGCTGCCGGGGAGCCCAGGGGGGAGGAGTTGGAGACGGGGAAGCAGAGCCAGGGCACCGAGGAGGCCTTGGAGAAACTTTCTAGGAAGAGGGAGGCCGGGGAAATGTTACCATGCAAGCAGGCTGGTAACTAAAACTGCCCACGGAGCTGGTGACATGGGTGGAGGGCACCGGTGACCTCACAGAGCCTTCTGGGTGAGTGGTGGTGGAAGTCAGGCTGCGAGGGCCGGCAGGAGAGGAAGATGAGGAAGTGAAGTCAGCATCAGCAAACAGGCCTTCTGAGAAGCCTGGCTGCCCGTGGAGGCAGAAGTGGGGTGGAGGCCCGACGGCTGTGAGGTCAGAGGACGGCAGCTGGAGAAGAGGACCCAGAGGGACTGAACAGGGTGAGGGGTCCACAGATGCTCCCCTGGGGGTGGGTAAGCTGGGGCTGCTGTGGCCCATGGGAAGGCCAGGGAGGTCAGGGACCTGCCCCACGTCACACAGTCAGTCCCGAGCCCGGTCCTCTCCCGGCAGATCGTCTGCAAAGTTGAAGGACCCAGGGCTGCCTGGGGGCCTTTCTGTGAACACAAGCTGGTTTTGCACCCAGGAATCTGGAGTGTCCTCATAAAAAGGGTGCATCTGTGTGTGTGCTGCACCCTGAGGGCTTCTCCATATGCCCATCCATCCCCCTCCTCCTCCCTACCTCTCTGGACCCCAGTGTGTGTCAGGGAGGGCACTCAGGGATGAAGATGAACAGGGCACTGCCTGTCCCCAGGCACTGCTCTGCCCAGGTTCCCTGGGGTCCTGAGGCCTGGGGGCAGCCTGATAGCTGGGGGGCAGGGATGCTCTAACGGCCCTCAGCTCCTGTCCATATCGATCCTTCCACCTGGAGGACGTGCAGCCTAGGCTGCTTTAGTGC
This sequence comes from Balaenoptera borealis, assembly GCF_965194805.1. Classification (NCBI taxonomy): domain Eukaryota; kingdom Metazoa; phylum Chordata; class Mammalia; order Artiodactyla; family Balaenopteridae; genus Balaenoptera; species Balaenoptera borealis. The sequence goes on from NC_138868.1 coordinate 55,267,840, forward strand.
TGGTCTTTTCCCAGGAAGCCCATGTGTGCCCCACACGTTTCTGGTCTTTGAGAGATGGGAGGGGACGATCCTGGAACTGCTGCGAGGAGTCAGTTGGAAGTTCTAATGAAGGAAAGACCCTGGGCAGGAAGCTCTGATGTGGTCGTGCTGTGGGCCCCTGATGGGGCTCTGTCCATCCCCAGGCTAGCCGCCCACTGGTGGAATGAGCCCGTGGGCCCCTGTGGGCCCCTGGGCCGCCTCATTTCTAGGAAACTAATTCTCAGCTATGGGCAGCACCTGTGCCCTGTGGCCCTCTGTGAACCGCCCGGTGCTCAAGTGGAAGAGAGTGAGGAACAGCACGTTGCAGTAAAATGTTCTTGCTTCCCCCGCTCCCCCATCTCACCTGTGTTGCCCTCAGCAAGGGACATGGGGTCGCAAAGGACAGAGGACAAAGGAAAGAGCCCAACTGCAGGGCAGGCACCAGCTCTGAGAATCTGCTTCTTTTTGCCCCTAAAATATGAGGGCCTTTGATCTGTAAATTCCTCATCTGCAGAAATAGTCTGCAGTCAAATGCTCTACCACTGAGCTATACCCCCTGCAGAAATAGTCTGAATGGTGATAAACGCCCAGTGATATTTATCAACGTATCACCTGTAATGGGCTCAGAATGGGAAGACTCCACATGCTGAGTGACAAGAGGGAGGTTGAGCTAATGACGGCCGCCACATGTTGCAATCCTGATGCTGTAACTACAAGTGTGAGTGAAGTGCTCTGAATGATACCCAGGGCGCTCAGGACATTGAGCTGAGAGCACAGACCAGAATGAGAAGTTATGGAGGCAGCATGATCTCATCCACGACATAGACATCAGCAACAGGCTGGCAGGAACCATGCTAAAGTGCTAACAGTGGCTGTCTCTCAGGAGTGGAAAGATGGTGATTATTTAATCATTAAAGAATTCTGTATTTTCCAAGTTTTCCCCGCTAGGCAGGTAATACCTTTATAATCAGAAAAATAACAAGTATCAAATTTCAAACAACAGAGGCCAAGCTTTGGGGGAAATTCCACTTACTCACCCGGGGTTTGATGTCCAGAGGTGTAGGGAGGGGTCTGGGGAAGCCTGCCTTCCCCACCAGCCAGTAGGTCTCCTTGAAGCCCTTCCCCTGGAAGAGAGAAGAAAAGAGTTGAACAAACCTTCTCAAGCAGAGAGCCAGGGCAGAGGCAGGATTCCCACAGCTGGGAGGAAAGCAGCCTAGAGCCTGGAGGCAGATTGTCTGGGTCCAAATCCTGGCTCTGTCACTTCTGGCTGTGTGACTTTGGCCAACTTACTTCACTTCTCTGTGCCTCAGTTTCCTGAATACCTCATAGAGTTGTGAGGATTCAATGAATTAATATTTATTCGTTAGAGAAATAAATAAATAATGAATCATGAGTTCTATAACCAGCAGACATGGAATGCTAAGATCCCAGGATTCTGTGATTTGTGATTCTCCCAAACTGTTGAAGGATACAGTGGTCTCCCCTGGGATGGGGGTGCAGCTACCTGGGGGATCAGGATGGGCTGTCCTAGAAGTTTCACACGCCACCTGGACCAGGGATGGGTATTGCCCCTTGGATCCCTCAGGTCAGCCCAAAGAACCTGAGGTTGGCATACTGCCCTCCCCACTCCCACTCTGCATCCCCTTCTGTCATCAGAATCCTCTGTTCCTTGGGACATCTAGTGCCTACTCCCCCAAACAAGACACGCCTGCCCTTACTCCACTCACCCATAACCTCAGCCTCCAAAGCAAAGGATTCCGCTTATGCTGGCCCTCACCGGCTGTGAGATTTTGGACAAGTTACTGCTCCTCTCTGAGCTGCTGCTCTGACATTTCACCGTTTAATGAAGTGAGTCCTGTGGAGCCCCCCACTGGAGTCCCCCAATTTCTGGGGCCCAGTCGCAACCCTGGGCCTTTAAATGCCCCAGCTGCTCCATTCACTCCAGGAGGCCTGGCTCTAGCTGAGGAATTGGGGAAATGAAAGGGGGTAGGGTAGGAAGAAAAGTCATTCATAGGATGGTACCATTACCTTACTGAACGTTAACATTTAAAAAAGAATGCAGAGGTGACAGACCAATTTCTGCCTTTGAGGGCTGATGGGCGGGTACAACCCAACATCACACTGACAACATCAGAGGGCCAGCTGTGGGACTGGTGGGTGCACAGAGAAGGCATGACAGTTATTTCTGGGAGAAAGGAAGAAGAGGGATATTTCTGGGTCAGGGCAGGCTTCGGTGAGAGCTAAGGTCTGTGCTAGGGTTCTGAAGGATGAGTAGGAGCCCAACAGTGCTGTGGAGAAGGCACAGGCTTTGGAGCCACCAGACCTAGGATTCAGCTTGTGACTTTGGATAAATCTCTTTGCCTCTCTAATTTAATTTCCTCAAATGTAAAATGGGGACGTGGATCCTCCTTTCATTATTTCTGTGGTAATAAATATGTTACTATCTGTGGTGCACCAGTGTGCTGCTCAGGTAGGTCATCAAGAGAAGTAACTTCTCTGCCCCGGCCCTTCTCCTTATGAGGAGCCAAATGAAGGAGGGGCTCCCCGGAAGAAATGTTTCCTGAGAATCTGGGGAGTGAGGAGGACATTAAAGGTGATCAGCTCCCAGGCCGGCATTTCCTTTAGCTATTTCAGTCAGATGAGACTCTCTCCTGCTGCCCGCAGAAACTGGACCTCTGGAGACTGATTTCCCATCAATCCCAGGAAAGAAAGTCTCTCACCTTTAGCTCAGTCCGGTCTCTGATATCAATTTTGTAGCCTTCATCCAGGCTGAGCAGTGTCTGGGCGGTGCTTATGCAGACATGAATTCTGTATGCTGAGAAGAAAGGTAGTAGTCAAGTTACCACCTGGTGACAGCATACCTAGTGTTCGGTAAAATCATTAAGAGCCTGTAACAGCCCCAGTTCCAGCCAGTCAGGCACACAATTCTGATTCATGCAATACCTTTTGCCTGGCCCTCTTGTCCCCCTAGTAGATTGCTGGGCACTAAAGTGGAGGTCTCAAGGGAAAGGAAACTACATGGATTGATTGTGAAGGAGAACTCAAGATGAAGTCAGAACCTTAGGAACATAATCTCTACTTGTAGGAAAGTCTTTGAAGGCTGAGTCAGTGCAGATAAACGGTTATTTTTCTTTTAAGGGCAGGGCTCCCCTCTAGGGCCATACATCTGATTAAGCAGGATACGTACTGAGCGACATTAGGGAGCACACAACATGTGCAGCCAGGAGCAGAGGCTCAATTTTTTCAGCTGCTCTAGCCAGGCCATCAGAGAGGCTCCTGCTGCCAGCAAGGGTCGAAAAAGGCGTATTTTTTTTTAATTGAAAGGTGTCTCCTCATTGGAAAGATGGAGAAACCAAGACCTAGAGGAAGAGCATTTTGCTCAAGGACACTAAGCACACCGGACCCAGTCAGGGTGAGGACCCAGGTTTCCTGGTTTCTGGAGTCATTGTTTTCCCTGCTAATTCTCTCATGAGATCATCACAAAAGCCCTGTGCAAAGTTAAAAGAACCAGTGACATACATCATCTCCTTCTAGTTGTTTTCCTGATAACTAGGGTACGCTGCCACCAGGCGGTGATTTGGTTACTAAGCACTGTTTCAAACAGCCAGGCTGCAGGGGTCATTGAGGGAGTCCTTCCCTGGGCTTCCCTAGGATAGAAATATGAGACACTCATGTAGCCCTGTAGACTCCATCCGGGATGCGGTGTTAACTGTGTCCCCAAAGAGGTAGTACTGAGGCATGGTGAGACCCACAACCCCCGCCATGCAGGGCCCTGAAACTCAGATGTGCCCAGTGAGCTCCAGCAGGTCCTGGACCCAAGAGAAGTCTCTACAACACTCTTGTCCCCCCCAGTTCCCCCCAAACTGCTGTCCCCACCCCACATCTTGGGCTCCAGCGGGGGGGTTAGGATGAAGCTGTATGGAATCTCCAAGAACACCCAGAGAGGAGATGACATCTATGCCAGGCTCTGGACTGGGGGTAGGGTGGCACAGATAAATTGGAGCCAGGCTCTGCTCTTAGGGTGCTCCCAGCCTGGTGAGGAGAGATGTATAAATGCTAATCAATGTTGTGAAGAGGAAAGCACCAGGGCTGTGCCAGCCCAGAAAGAAGACTCTGACCCAGCCCAGAGGACTTCCTGGAGGAGGCAGTACCTAAACTGTGTCTTGAAGGATGAGAGAATGAGTCGGCAGGGAACAGCAGGTGCAAAGGCACAGAGGCAGAGAGCCCACATGCCTGTGGGAAACTGCAAGTGGCTGGGTATAGACAGAGTACCAAGTGGAAAGTGGTGGGAGATGTGGCTGGAGAGATTAGCAAGGGCCCAGGAGGCTATGAGGGGGGTGGGGAGTTTGGACTTTATCTTGCAGGTGAAGTTATGGAGGGAGGAAGGGGTGAGGGCACAAGAAGGATATTCTATAGTAGAGACCCTGAGGTCTCTCCTAGTCCCCTCCCAGCAAATATTTAGTTGTTTGCATGACCACAGAAGGTCTCTGTTCTGCCTCTTCCATCAGACTATCAGCTCCTCAGCATAGACTTAGATGACCTTGACAGATGCTGAGATAAAAAAATATATATGTGTGAATCTGAGCATCACAGATTCTTTGATTTATGACATCTTAGAACCTTAAAATAATAGAAGAAAAAAAGAATTGTAAAAATTTTCTATTATGGATTTTTAGAATCTCAGGATTCCAGAAGCACGCCATTGGGGTTGCCCCAGCCAGTGCCCCAGGCAGGGTTGGGAGACTCCTGCAGCCCCAAGTCCACATCTGAGTGCAGGCCAGCCCTGATGCGAATGGGCACAGTGGGCGCATGCCTCATCCGGAAGTCGCCCACAGCCATGTTGGTGATCTCAGCTGCATGCTGGCTCCTGTTGAGCCGGGGCAGCCCCTCTGCCACCATTTAGGAATCCCCGATGGTCTCCACCTAGAAGTCACATCCTTCATGCTCCAGGACAAGAACCCCCCTCCTTGGACTGACCCACATCCCACACAAGGCCACCTCTCTGGAGTCCCTGACCCAGCCCTCAAGTCTCTGGCGAACAGTGCCATCTTTCCCAGGCCTTCCATCCCAACCACTCTGGCAATGATTAGACCTGCACATTTCAGATCACCTTTGTCTGAATTGCAGGTCTCACCTCTGACCCCAGACCATGAGTTCCTTGGCAGCAGCCCTGGGTGCCCCATCTACACAGTGCCGCAGCAGCAGATCAGGGCTTCATCTGGAGAGGAGTGCCTGTATGTTGGATATATAGCCTATTTCCCAAACCCTTGGCCTTCCAAGGTGTACTAAAAAGAATGTAGTGTTTGAAATCCAAGAGATGTGGAGACAAACCCCGGCTCTGCCATTTACCTTGGTCAGGCCACTTCACCTGTGCAAGCCTCAGTTCCTCTTATATGAAATGCTATTAAAGATAAAGATTTAAGAGCCAGTTTTGTCATAGATGCTCAATAAACAGCGACTTCTCTCGTTACCATCATCATCATCATCATCATCATCACCATCATCATCCATCACCATCACCATCACCATCACGATCATCATCATCATCTTCTCCTGGGCTAATGCTTTTGGAGACGATAGAATCCCAGAGTCTCAGAATTAGGAGGGACTTTAAAGGCCATTCACTTGCCTCCCCGTGGCTGTCCGGTCCTGCTCACGTCTCCTTCCTGAGGTGGCTGCTTCTCCCTTGGGGCAACTCTGATTTACAAAAGTTGAGTTGAATGGTAACCTGCCTTTCACCTGCTGGTTCCAGCTCTACCTCCTGAACTCAAGCCACAGTTCTTTCCTATTCTGAAGCTCATTCTCTATTCTGAAGGCCCTGTTCCAGGTGCTGGGGACACAGATGTATACCGTGGCCATCTCCCCTGCCACAGGCCAGGCCAGCCAAGGTTGAAGTCGGCAACTCTACACCCCAAGTCTTCCCATCTGCAGGTTAAAGAGCCCAGCTCCTGCACTGCCACTCCTACAGCAGGCACATGCAGGCAGCCCTCGGACCTGTGGATCAGAGCTTTCCCTCTGGCCAGGCATAGCCACTCTCCCTCAGCACCTGGTAGACAGTAATAATAATGATGATGCTTCTCGTGCCCACAGGGGGTGCTATAATTCAATAAATTTCTTTCGCACACCATTATCTGTGGACTGTGCCCTACTACCTATGTCCCCCAGCTCTTTCCCTCACCCAGAATATCCCTGCCCCAATACCGGGAAGTGATCTGCCCTAATCATACCACATTCTGCTCATATACTTAAATTTGTTCCCTACAGCAAAAGGCTTAAAATTCACTCCCCATGGAGCTAGCAATCAGGGACTCCCATGATTTGCAGAATTTCCTGACTTACTCCTAACACTTGCTCCTGGTTCCCCACGTTTCAGCCAAATGGGAAACTTCCTGCTTTCCGCAGAGACACTCAGCGCTTGCTCACCTCCAGGCCCTGATGGTCTAGTCCCTCTGCCTAAAATGGTCTCCCCGAGTCCCTATCTGTTGAGATCCAAGCCCTCCATCAGCCCAGTTTTCACTGCATCAAGTCCATTAAATCTCCCCGGTCACCAGCTGGGGAAAAGATGTTTCCTTCCTCAGGGCTGTGACCTCCATCTCCCTCCCTCCCCATCATCTGCACTTACTATGGGCTGGCCTGAATGTGGCTGGGTCAGGGGCAGGGCTGCCCCCCACTGTGTACATTTCCACACAGGAGAGAGACCTCCCACCCCATGCCCCCGGGAAAAATATGAGCAAGCTCTGGCTTTCGCTCTGCCCACACCCTTCTTCCCCACAGGAGGACAAACACATTATCTGATTGGCAAGATTGGAAAAAGGACTAAGTAAGTGCTCCCTTATTACTCATATAACCAGACACTATTCCAAACCCTTTACAAGAATTAGATCTTCACAAGAATTCTGTGAGGTAGGTACTATTACTATTGTCATTTTGCAGACAGAAACTGGGCCAGAGAGGTTAAGTCACTCGCCGACGTCACACAGCACAGATTTGAACTTGTTCAGTCTAGCTCCAGAGCCCATATGCTTTGCTGCCTCTTGGTGTACATGGCTTGGGCTCTTTCTTTCTCTCTGCTGGGGAGAATCTGCCTGCTATGTGGGGTTTCCCTCTGTTCCTGCCCTGCACATGGTCAGCACATGGGTCTGGGCCAGGTCCTGCCTCCGAGACATAGCCTGGGAGATCTACTGCTTGCTAGCCTCTCTTCCAGCCCACCAGGTGTGCAGCTGCAATTCAGGAAGAGACACCAGCTCTGGGGACCCAGCACTGCCTCAGATGGGTGACCCAAGGTCCAAACTGGGGAGGAGGAGCAGTAGAAAGCCCCAAGGTGGCCACACATCCAGACCACATTCTCCAAGCGGCTAAGCTGACCTCTAACCCTCCACCTGCCTGCCACCTAAGCTGGAAGGGAGAGTTTGGTGTAATTAATAACCACCCTTACAACCCCAGCAGCAGAAAGATGACCAGGCACAGGCCCTGCCCTTTAGGAGCCCAGACTCACAAAGATGATCACTCAGAGACTCCTGTCGTAAGGGGCACTCAGCTACAAACGAGGGCTGCGCAGCTCCTTGTGCACAGGTGTGGTCCTTTTGCTGCTGGGAGAACACAGCCAGAGGAGAGGTGGGTGCAAAGGTTTCCATACTAACAAACACAGAGGTGAATTCTAACGCCACCACTGGCTTGCTGTGTGACCTTGGGCGAGTCACCCACCTCTCTGAGCCTGTATCCTCATCTGTACAGTAGGGATAATAATGCATCCCTCTGAGGGGCATTTCGAGGGTTAAATGAGATATCCTGTGACAATCCGTAGGCCAGGCCAGTCCTCTATAGACATTTAACTGGTACATCTATATCCCCCCGCAATTCTGTGCTTTCGGGGGGAGGCCTCAGCGCCTGCACGAGCTGGCGCTCATCATCGAGTTGGTATGAACGACAGCACTTCCTCTCACACTGCTTAATCTGCAGAACCGCCCTAAGCCGTAGGCACTTTCACCTCTGTTTTACAAATAGGAACTCGAGGCTCAGAGAGGTGAAGTGATGTGCCCAGGGTGGCTCAGCAGTATGGCCGGGGCCAGGCCCACCCGCCGGGCGGAGCGGCTGAGGTAAACCCTCTCCTCCCCCGCAGCCCACTCGAGCCCTGCTCCAGAGTTATGTCCATGAAAGTGCTCACTCAGCGCGTGCTGGGAGGGAATCACAGACCCCTGTGGAACCAGGAAATGATCGCCTGGCTGCCTCCCAGCCCAGACCGGATTAAAGAGCAGTAACCAGATCCTGCTGGGACGGAGGGGAAACCAAGGCGGCTGCGTGAGCGATGAGAGATGCGCTTGCACATGGGGGGGACCCGGCCTCCTGTTTCCCCACATCTGGATGGGTGTGCAGGCCTTGTTTTATTTCATTTCACTCTGCCAGAAAGATGCAGACCTCTTGGCCAGAGTTCAGAGCAGATCAGAAAGCGTGATTCAGAGCTGGGAGGGACACATGTGTGAGAAAAGATTAGCAGGGGAGGAAGAGACAAGGTCAGGGGTGATTCAGGGCACATCAAAGCTGCAGGGCTCAGCAAGACGAGATGAGGAATCTTTTCCTGGGGCCCATGGTAGCTCTGGAGGCAAGAGGGAAACTCAGCCAGCATGACAGAGAATGCCTCAGACCACGGGCTGGGGCAGGAATGTGGGGTCCTGAACAGGGAATGGGAAGGAAGATGTGTGCTAGGAATGCCAGTGGCTCAGGTTTCCGCGGGTCAGTGTGGGGCAGTGGACAGAGCTGGGCGGTGGTGGTGGACATGGCACTTTCCTGTCCTGGCTCTGTCACCTACCAGCTGTGTGACCTCAGGCAAGGCACTTCCCTCTCTGGACCTCAGTGAGCTCCTCGTTTAGTCAGCACCTGTTTCCTGAGGACCTACCATGTACTGGACATTGCCAAGCACTGGGGACAGAGTCGTTTAGGTTGGAACCAACAGGTCCAGGGGTAGTTATGAGAGCATCACACAGGAGCTCCTAACCATGTCTGGGAGGGCAGGAAAGCTAACCTGAGACCAGGAGGGAGCAGAAGGGGAGAGAGAGCAGGGTTCCGGGAGGAGGGAACAGCATGTGCAAAGGCCTTGTGGTTAGAGAGAGAGCAAAGCTTGTGTGAGGAATACAGAGGACTGCAGGGGCAGAGTGCGGAGATGCAGTGGGGAGGGAGGTGGTGACAGCTCCTGGAGGGCCTTAGGGGCCGCTACGAACCTGTGGCTTTATCCTGAGGCTGTCCGTGTCCTGGGATGGTGAGCCCTGATGAAGTGGGGCTACAGGACCAGAATGCCCAAGTTCAAGTCTCAGCTTCATATCCTGCTGGGACTATGTAATTAGACAAGCTGCTTAACCACCTGTTTCTTCATCTGTAAATTAGAGGTGCTATTATCTACCTCATACATTGTTATGATGATCAAATGGGTTAATACATATAAGGCATCTAGACTGTGTACCAGTGTCTGGTATACAGTAAGCACTCAATAAGTACTGGCGATTACTGTTGTCGGGACACTGTGTGTAATGCTACCAGCAGACTTCCTGGCACCTCAAAGCGTTAGTTCTCTCCTCTGAAACTTCCTGCCCATGTAACCTTTCCATCCTGGCTTCAGCCCAGGGTCTGGCCCTCCCCAGTCCCGGCTTTCCTGGAGGGCGGTGGCAAGAAGGGGGCTGGCATGTCACAAACGAAGGCTAAGGCCAGGGGAGCCAGAGTATGGCTGTTTCCTGGAGCTTCCTCCCCACCTCATCCACTGTGTCTGAGGCTGACCTAGGACCCCCCAGCAATTGGATCAGAATAGGGGAAGGGGTGGGGTGGGAAGGTCCCCAAAGCAGGCGTAGAGGGCAGAAAGCTATTCACTTTCACAGGCTCACAGTTTACACAGCACTTCTACCAGGGGGAGAGGATCTGCCCATCATATGTGAACCCCTGGAACTGAAGTCATTATTCCTGTTTTATAGATAAGGAAACAGAGGTCCAGACTGGGGAAGCCAAAGTGACACAGAAGCCGGTGGTCAGGGTGGGACTCAAACCCAGAATCGAGAAGTGCACAGGGACTAGATTGTGAAGGATCTTGACGGCTCTGCCAAGCCCCTGCTGCCCACTCCAGCATCTCCCACCCACCACTCACTCCCACTGCTGGCCCACTTCATGTCTAGCCATCACAACCCATTCAGCATCCCTCCCAATTACTAGGTCCACCCTCTCAAGCCTCAAGCTTTAGCACTTTATTCCCCCATTGCTTGCCTGGAGCAACCACACCCAGGCTGGACAATGCTAGGAAGACAACACCTCCTCCAGGAAGCCTTCCTTGCTCTTTACACATCTACTCCTAGCTGGATTGGGGGCCCTCTCAGCCTCCAGCACTGAGAGTTCCCCGAGGGCAGGCACAGAAGCTGACTCACCTGTCGGCCCTTGCCTGGCACAGGTTGAATATCTTTCCCCACCTCTTAAATCTGGGCTGGCCGTTTGACTTGCTTTGACCAACAGAATATGTCAGAAACGGCAATGTGCCTGATCCCAGCTTAGATCTCAAGAGGCTTCTGGGCTTCTGCCTTCTCTCTCAGAACTTTGCCACACCATGTAAACCATACCAACTCACCTGCTACAGGATGAGATACCATGTGGACCAGAACTGAGTTATCTCAACAAAGGCTCCAGAGTCCAGCCAAGATCAGCAGAGTTTCCTCTCACCCACAACTGACCACAGATGTATGAGTGAGACCAGCTGAGTCCAGGGACATTTCCAGCTGGACCTATAGGCTTGTGAGCAATAATAAATGCTTATCATTTTACACCACTGGGTTTGGGGGGATATTTGTTACACAACAATAGCTTACTGATTAAAAAAATGCATAAATAAATGACTGGAAGTAAATGTATGATGCAAACACAACATAGAGGAGGGAGAGATGGAATGCCTGCCTCTTGGTCCTCTCACCTTATACACGTCATGGTTGCCCAGAACAGCATCAAACAGTGTGTGGAGGTCATTGAGCAAGCCCACCACCTCAATGGGCTCACTCAGGGCTGAGATGGTGGTAAAGCCTACAGTGTCACTGAAGTATATGGTAACCTGGTCAAAGTACTCTGGCTCCACAGTCGCCCCCATTTTCAGAGCTTCAGCCACAGACCTGAAGGGATGGGAAGGGCCAGAGTCACAAGGTGGGAGGACCCTCTTTCCACAGTTGGAATTGAGAGAGGGATATTTGGGGGAAAATCCTGGGTTGGGTGTCAGGGGATCTGGGATAGCTCTGTTGGTGTGCTGGCTCCCCTCCAGCAAATACCTGCCCCTCTCTGGACATCATTTCCTCTGAGGTCAGATGGGGGACCCTGTGCCTTGTCCTTGTTCCCTAGGGAAAGACGCAGCAGAAATTCAACACTCATGTGCCCCCAGCAGTGCCTAATACATGTAAGCGTTTTATTAAAATATGTTGGATAAATAAACAATGAATGAATTGAATGAATTCATGGAACCCAGATTTACTGAGCACCTACTATGTCCCAGGTCCCATGCTCAGAGCCACTGAGGCTAGAGGCACAATCAAGTCCACTCACGGCAGGAGCATCTGAGAGAGCAACCTTTCCATCTTCTGTCTCTCCAACCCCAGCTCCTCAGTCCACTCCTGGATCAGGTCCTCCAGGTTCTGGGAATACTTCTCCAGCATCCGCAGCATAGAGTCAGCAACACTGGTCTTCTTGCCTTGGTTGATGCTTTTGAACTGAAAATGGAATGAAAATCCCAATTTGTCCATGAAGGTCAGCACACTCGGCCCTCAGGTTGAGAATCTGGGCCACAGGAATGAACCAGACATAGTCCCTGCCTGGAAGATCCAGATGGTGGGGAGCAGATATGTAATAGACCAGGGGTGGCAACTCTGACAAGCGAAAGCACAGATGGCTGGGAGGAAAAATGGGTTGGTTCTCTATGAGGTGAACAGGCAGGGAGAGGACTTTGCACAGGAAAGTTTGCCCAGCATTGCATCACCATTAGCAAACACATTGGTTCTCACAAAAACACTGTGGAATAGGCATTCTTTGTTCTCAAAGATAAGTGGATGGATGGATGAAGAGATGGGTAAATAGATAAAAGCAATGTATGTAGATTATTTACGTATATAATCTATTTCTACCTCTTTTTTTCTCTCCTTTTTCAAAAAATTGTTTACAAAATAAAAAAATATGTACGGGCGCTGGGACCAAAGAAGAGTAAAGGTTAAAAAAAAAAAGTTAATCCAGGAGTGAGGTCTATATGCAAAATGCATGCTAGAATTTGGTCACAATTTTGGATATGAGCTTCCTAGCAACAAAGCAAAGAGGGAAATAGAGATTACATAATCTATGGAGTCCATGAGACAATGGAATATTAAACTAGTTGCTCAAAAGGAACACAACTACTGCTGGTGCTGAGCAGAGAGAAGTACCTCTCTTAGGTCTTCATAAGAGGACATTCACATGTTGTTATAAATTGTACCTTCAACAACAACCTTATAGGAAATATGGCACCCCGTTTCCTAGGGAGACTTCCTAGAACCTTCCCCAGTGTGGTTTGCACCTTCCCAAAGTGAAGTCAGTAGGAGAAGCAAATTAATGATGATCAAAGTGGAGGGGTTCATTCCTGTCTAAATCCAGCATCTCGACCTTTGTGTGTGTATAGGTGTGCATATCCAACCTTCATTAATACTGCTTCTCTCAGGCAAATGTCTGTAAAGTAGGGATTAGCAGCAGCCCCTGAAGAGCACCTATTTTGTATTGCTCATCAAAAGCAGAGGCATAAGCTTTAGGGGTCAGTTGCCATGAGTGTGACAGCTGCTGACCTTGAGACAGCAATATGGACAAGAAGCTGACTGTAAGGTCATCTCTGCAAGGAAGGCCCCCATTTTATAAAGTAAGAAATAAAGGATCTGAGAAATATAACTTATTATAGGACAACGTAATGGTGGAACAGAGTTTCAAACTGAGGTCTATTATATATTAATGTTATCATCAGCCACCCCTCTGAATTATTTTATCATTTGGAATGTGTTTTCCATTGTTCCCCTTGCATTGCCCAGGAACAAAATCATAGGATCTACAAATAACAATCATTTTCTTCTTCCTTTACAACGTTCATTTTCTTGCTTAATTGCATTGGCTGGTACTCCCAGAACAATGTTATATGAACAGAGCCCAAGTCTTTTGACTTCAAGGTCAGTGCCCTTTCTCCTCATTCTCTCCTCAGAAAATTGATTTTTTTTTTGGCTTGGTTATTTCACTTGATGGTCACACCAACATGTCAAGTTAGACCAGAGTTAGTCTTTCTAGGCATCACCTAAGGAGATCTGAGGCTCAACAGTGCAATCAGTTTGGCCAAGATCAAGTAGTAGGTAAGTGGGAGCATAGATCTGAATGCAGGCCTTCTGACCCTTAGCCTCCCCACAATGTGACGTAATTCTCACCTTCTGCATGTGACGCATATCATGTGCCTGTCTCTGCCTTCTCTGCCACTGAGCCTTAGGCAGGCTCACCCCTCACTCAGGGCAAGAGCTTTCTCCCCCACCTCGCTAGCTATGGCAATCTCTGACCCCTGGAAAGATTCTAGGCTGGTGTTATAAGAACTGGTTGCTCGTCCTAGCTCTGCAACCCACCCTCACAGTGGCCACTGAGAGCTCATTCACTATGAGTCCAGATTTCCCATAGGACACCTGTGTGCTTCTCCTGTCTTCCTGTCTCTCTCTCCCTCATCACCTGTCTGGAAGCCCCTCTCGCTCACTGAACCTCTCCTTGGCAACGTTCCACTGCGGCTTGGGAGTGGAGGGCAGGAACGGGAGGCACAAAGATGTCACCTCAGGCTTGATGGGTTGCTCTGTGGGAGCCATTAGCCAGCTCAGTCAGGCCCACACACGCCACCACCGCCCTGCAAACTCGTACAGGCTTGCCTCCCCCCTCCCAGTGCAGTCCCCGAGGCAGGCCTGGGGGGCCCCAGTCCCCCTCACATCTCCCATCCCCTGATGCGGGGAACCAGCGCTGCCTACACAGCCACAAATGGCCCCTCTGCTCTGGTGCCAGGAGGCCCGGCACAGGGTTGGGTCCCCAGCATCAGCACTGCACAGACAAACCTGGGTTTGGGTTCCAGCCCCACCTTTCACTCCCTCGCTTACCTTTGGCAAGTCCCCTCACCTCACTGTGCCTGGGTTTCTCTCTTGTAGAGCCCAGATAACAGCAATGCTTCCTCGGAGAGCTATCATTAGGGTTAAATGAAGTAAGCACAGCACTTAGCACGGATCTTGGTGCTCAGGAAAGCAAATGTCCCTGAACCCAGAGTTCTGAGAAAGCTTTCCTCAGATGGTGGACCTCGGGCCCCACCCTCAGCGATGACGATGCTGGCCCATTGCCCCCTTTCTGCCCAGTGGTTCCAGGCCCCGGGGAGAGTGTGGGGCCCCCACTGGGGAAAGTGAGGTGCACTGATCAGCCGTTTCTTGTGAGCAGCCAGTTCCTCTGGGGACACTGACCTGGGTACAGATCTGGTCCAGGTTGGGTCTGTCCTCCGGAGCCTCCTCCCAGCACTGCTCCATCAGCTGGATGCACTCAGGTGGCCCGTGGTCAGGAGACACCAGTGGCCGGCACAGGGGAGGGGGAGACACCACCTTCCTGATGATTTCTGCAACAAGCACGGGCCGGGCAGTGGGGCTGAGGTCCCCAGGAGGGCTGGTGGGAAGGGGTGGGCCTGGGATCCTGAGAGGGAGGGCAGGGTGGGCCCGTGGGGTGCAGACATCAGGCCCCGAGGGTATTCCTCAGCCCCTTGATCTGTGCCCCGGGACGTGCTGCCCAGTGGACCAGGATCGCTGTTTTCCTGGGTCCGCCCCAGAGTGTGGCCCGGGAAGGGGTCTCAGCCTGGGAGACGGGTGAACAGGGTTTGAATTCTGGATCCGCCACCACCTCTCTATGAGATGGTGAACAAGACAGCAATCTCTCTTGAGCCCCGGTCTCCCCGTCTGTGAAATGAGCTTAATAAACTGCCTTCTTAAGAAGGGTGCTGAGGGAGGAGATGACAGATGCTAGATCTCGGGGTACTAGGTTCACCCCAAGCCCTGAACCCTGCACAACTTGTTACTGCTCTGTTACCAGCAATGACCACGAATGTGCTTGAGACCTGCGCAGTGCAGCTCTTTCTACCAGCCCTGCCACCTGGAGGCTGTCTGGTACCAACTCTCCGCAAGTGTGAAGCAAGACTCTCTGCTTATCATTATCACCATCATGATGACTATTTTCCCAGGACCGCCCCTACTGTGGATCTTCCTGTCCCCGCTCCACATGATGAAGACCACAGACTAAGTCGAGATCAGATAGATCAACAATCCAGCTCCGTCTCTGCCACTTGCCATCACTCTGTGCCTCGGTTTCCCCACCTAACAACCAATGGAAATAACCCCACCTCGGGAAGCTGTAGTGGGGCCTGGGGGAGCTGAGAGATTCACGGGAGCACCGGGAGGAGGTGAGGCTGGGTACCAAGCTCAGGCTCTCAGCGGCACAGGAGAGGACTTTGAGATTATCCACTTACATTCTGTACAAGTTATGCCATCTCTCTGAGCCTCAGTTCCTCACCTATCAAAACGGCATAATAATAGTACAGACCGCACAGGGCTGTTAGAGGTATAGCAGGTTAATCTCTGAGGAGGGCTGTGATCCTCCTCAGAGACGGTGAGGAGGTGGGTCCCTTGGAACCAGTGAGGAGAAGCTTCTTTCTGGATTCCCCTTGGCTGGCCTCCGTGTTGGGGGCAGCCCATGATTCACTGTCCCATTTTACAGACAGGGAAACTGAGGTTCCGGGGTGGTGAACTAGGTCACCCACAGCCACAGGGTCAGTAACAAGCAGACGCCGGAACTGAGCCTGATCGCCTCCCAGCCTGGCACGATTTTCTCTGCTCAGAGGTTCCCAGTCTGCAGGCGTCAGACCCTGAGGGTCTCTGAGTAAAGGGTCTGGGAAGCTGTATGTGCTTGCAAAGGAGTGTGTGCAGATGGAACCAATAATATCACACACACACACACACACACACACACACACATGTCCAGCTCTTTTTCAAAAGTATTTGGATGGTGTTGTGATGCGTAAAATACAGATCCATTTCAAAGTGTTGCTGATTTCAGAGCAGATTTTTGCCTTTGGGCATTTCCTCAGTCAGCGGATATTAAAAGTCAAATAGTAGCATGTGAGGCTCCAAACTTTTTTGTCATT
Organism: Balaenoptera borealis; assembly: GCF_965194805.1. Lineage (NCBI taxonomy): Eukaryota > Metazoa > Chordata > Mammalia > Artiodactyla > Balaenopteridae > Balaenoptera > Balaenoptera borealis. Next base: position 55,284,068 of record NC_138868.1, read on the forward strand.
AAAGTGGAGTCCTCACAGGCAAGCATGTTGGGAACCCCTGGCCCAGGCCAGGCCGGGTCTCGTGTTCCCTCCCCATGCCGGGCCCGCCGTCCACACCCCATGCATCACTGTGACGGATCAGCCCTGCTGGCCGCTGACCGGGTAGGCTGCACAACCAGCTCCGTGGAGAAGTTGCTCCGTGGACGACTCCAGGAGAGTTTAGGGCAAGAGCACTGAGCTCACCCAAATCCTAGACCCATGGCTTCCCGCTAGGGAGTCCCTTCCCCTCTCTGAGCCTCACTTCATTCATCTCTGAAAAGAGTGCACTAGCCCACCTCACAGGGTTGTCCAATGGAATAACGCATATGAAAGTGCTTTGGAAACCACAAGTATCCCCCCCAACCACGACAGGATCTTAAAAAGATGCTATTTCTAAGAGCAAGGAGGTCTGCTTCCAACTGGGAGAGTCAGAAGAGAACATGAGATTCCCCACTAGCACACCCCTAAAACCACCCAGGGCCCACCGTATGCCAGGCACTTTGTCTAAGGCATTTCACTGAATCCTCACAAATACTCTGGGAGGCAGGCATCATGGTCCCCATTTTACAGATGAGAAAACTGAGGCTCAGAGCCTGAAAGAGATTTACTCAGAGTCACAAGGTGAACTGGTGTGGAGCTGGTCTCAAGTTCGTGTCCCCCAAAGACTATGCTCTCGACATTTTACCGCCTGACACCAGGAAAACTGCAGCCAGGGAGTAGCAGGTCCAGGACTGACAGCCCAATCCAGGGGTGACCCTGGGGTTCCAGACCTCATCCCTAAAGCATGAGAAGCCCCGATCTGAAGGGCCCTGCACGGTGGCATGGCTGACAGACCCATCTGGCTGGTCCCCCCTCTCTCAGCAGGCAGATGTTGCCGGGGGTGGCGGAGCAGTTGAGGAGAGTTGAACAAACGGCATGACCAAGCCCCTTCCCTTCCCACTCTTCCACCCCATAAATCTGGGGCCTGGAATGCTCATTATTCATGGAGCAATGCTTTGTGGAGAAAAGAAGCGAGGCCAGGCCTCCCCGTGAGTTAAAGATTATCCATCTGGGGTGGGAGGGGTGGTGGGTTCTGCTCCATCCCTGCCTGTACTGCGGGCCGAGATGCAGGATATCTGTGAGACAGGTCCCTGGAACAGGACAGAGGCAGCAGGGGGACAATTAGAAGAGCAGCCTAGAGTTCAGGGAGCCCTGACAGTGAATACAGAAGGGGAGGAAATATTTCTGAAGTTGGGCCCTGGCACTGGGGTCAGAAGAGAAAATGCCTAAGACCAGGTGATGATGAGGAAGGTGTGAGTGATTACACCCAGAAGCAGGGGGACAAAGATGCTCTTCAAGGAGCCCCACTCAGGCAGAGGACCAAGCCCCCAAATACTGAGCCGACTGGTGACATCAGGCATGGACCAGATGTCTGACACATTTTTAAATCTGATCCCCACTATAAAGATGGGAAAACTGAGGCTCAGAGAGGGTAAGTGATTTGTGTAAGGTCATGTAGTAAGTAAGTGATCCAGGGGGAGAACTAAGGTCTACATAGACTCAAAGCCTGTGCTGGGCAGCCCGGTGGTTAGGGCATGAGCACCTCTGGACACGGCAATGACATTGGGAGAGGAAGGAAGGGGTTGGGCTTATACCCAGAAACCAACGTCTTTAGCCCTGGAGCTGGTCAGCTGCCATTTTGGCAGAGTTGCCGAAGGCTGCCTGGCTTAAGTCAAAGAAACCCAGTTCTTGCTGTCAAACCAGGCATGTGTGTCTGTGTGGTTATTTTCAGGCCCCAATTTCCTGATGCTCACAGAGCTCCTCAACTACGTGGGGTCTCCGCCCGAGACAGGCCAAGGAAGGAGGCGGAGGATTCTGTGCCTTCCGCTGAGAGCCCTGGGGAGCCATAGGGGGGCCCCAAGTCAGCACCTCCTGCAGGATGATGCCGATGCTGAAGGTGTCTCCTTTGAGGGTGCCCCGCCCGGGTTCCCCAGGCCCCCGCAGCAGCTCTGGAGCCGTCCACAGCAGCTCTGCAATCACAGGATGAGGCCACAGAGCCGTCACCCGCTGACCACCCAAGCTGGGCGGCACTTCACACATGTGGTGTCGTCGTCCTGTCCCTACAGCCCCGGAGGAGGGAGGTGCTTCTGTTCTCCCCCATTCACAGGTAAGGGTCCCGAGGCTCAGAGAGGAAAAGTCATCACCTCAAGGTCACACCACAGGAAGTACCGGAGCACCAGACATCTCCCCCTCTCCCCTTGCCTCACAAGCACCCAGTGTAAACAGAGGCCTCAGAACCTACTGGCAGCCTCCTGCCCACCCCTGAGCTGACCTTCCGGGGCTGGCCGGGGCGGGGAGCCCGCTGAGCGTCCAGGAGCTCTGCATAACCATGGTCAGTGACCTGCAGCACAAAGCGTCCAGCCACAACACAGTTTCGGGACTTGAGGCGGCCATGAGGGAAATGCCGATGGTGCAGATACCACACCCCCTGCGGTGGAATAATGGGGGTCCCTGAGGCCTGTGGTGAATGAGAAGGACCCCTGCTTCTCTCAGAATTCCCACGGACCCCAGGAAACCTTCCTGCCTCCCTCACCCTTTGTCACACTGTCAGATTTTTCTCAGTTAGACAAAGTAGAAAGAGCCCAGGCCTAGGAAATCTGAGCATCTCTTGTCTCCCTTCCCTCCCCATTGCCTCCACAGCTCCAGGTTTGAGAAGTGTTCTCACACGGATCATATCCAGCACCAGGAAGGCCTTGAAAGTCCAGTCCAGCCGCAGATCCTCATTCCGCAGCAGGTCCTCCAGGCTGCCCCGGGCACAGTGCTCCAACACAAGAGCACTGACCCCAGGGGCCACAAAGAAGCCCAGGAAGGTGGCAATGTTCTCATGCCGCAGCTCCCGCATCTGCCAGGGCAATGGTCACCTTAGCAGCCCCCAGGGGACTCTCAAAGTGTGGACATCTGACCCCCAGTACTTAGCACCCAGCACACAGCTGAACACAGAGAGGTATCAGAAATGTTGGATGGATGTGATGGGTGGATGGATGGATGGATGGATAAAGGATGAGTGGATGGATGAATAATGAATGGGTGGATGGATGGATGGATGGATGGATAAAGGATGAGTGGATGGATGAATGTGTGGATGGATGATGAATGGGTGGATGGGTAAATAGATGGGTGGATGGGTGAATGAATGAGCCAGCGAAATGAGTGTGTGGAAGCATCATGGATGAATAAGTGAATAGGCTGTAGCCAACTCCACAGAATAGGGATCTAGGACTATTCTCAACCTAAGTGACATCATGGACCTAGAAACTTTGTAAGTTCTCTCCCCAAGACTCAGAGACTGATGAGCAGAAGAGCAGAAGAGGTCAGGCACAAGCAGTCCAGCAGGTCAGAGAGCTCGAATCCAGCCAGCAAGGCTAGCATTTGCCCGAGCAGGAGAGATGAAACCATTGTCTGGCATGGCCTCCCTCGCTAAAACAGTTCAGGGTTCAACTAAGTGGAGGAAACCTGAATACTCTTCCCACTCCTTAGAGATTTGCATGCTTATTAGCATACAAGGTGAGGTAAGAATGGCCTCAAATCCTTTGACACTCCTGCTGTCAAGAACTTGGGCCTCTGACCCCTCCCCTTGAATCTGAGCAGGCTCTGTGACACTGTGACCAATAGAACACGGTGGAAGTGATCTTGCGTGTTTTGGGTCCAGGTCTTAGGAGACTGACGCCTTCCATTTCCTGTTTGTTGGCGCCCTCTCAGTTGGAGGCCTGAATGCTCATAAGAAGTCACTCTACCCTGAGTCACCACACTGGCGAGACCACGGGGAGAGGCCCTGAGATTACCCACAATGGGAAGGCATGTCATGATGAGTCCTCTCTTCCAACCGCCCAGCCAAGGCCCCAAGCATGCAAGTGAAGCCATCTGAGGCCTTCTAGACAGGGTGTCAGCAAACTTTCCTGTTAAAGTCCAGATGGTAAATATTTTCGGCTTTGTAGGCCTTGCAATCTCTGTCACAAATACTTCTGCCATTGCAGTGTGAAAGCAGCCATAGAGAGTTACATAAACGAACCCATTGGCCCGTTGCTGAGAGAAGCCCCGGGGTAGACCCACGCAGGCGGTGCCCAGGCCCAAGCATGGCTGTGTTCCAATCAAATTTTTTTCTACAAAAACAGGCAGTAGACTTGGTTTGACCTGAGAGCCAAGCACTGACAGCCCATTTACAAGCCGAAAAACCACTGAGTAATCCCCAATACAGGTCAAGTGGAACTGAAGAACTGCTTGGCTGAGCGCTGCTCAAATTTCCTACCCACAAAATTGTAAGACATTATAAAATGGTTGATGTTTAAAGCCACTACATTTTGGGATAAGTTGTTACACAGTCATAGATAACCAGAACAGCATGGTAAAGGTTCTGAGAAGTCCTGTGTCTAAGCCAAGAAACTTCCAAACTCATTTGCCCACAGATAGAACCTTTTCTTTTAAGAAACATCTACACATATTGATTGCAAGATTCCCACTGGGAAATGCCTAACCTAAACCTCCAGACACTGAATCTCTCCGAAGCTGATTTCAGATGGTGGTGGTGTTGGAAATAATAATAAAATCCACAATTTTCCAAAGGCACTCTACCTGCCAGAGACAGTTCTAGGTTATTTCATCTATTCTCTCCAATCCTCATAATTCCCCTGGGGTGGATTTCATCAGCTCCATTTTACAGGAAAGCCAAGTGTCCTATGGAGGCAGGATTCCATCTCAGATCTTCCTGACTCAAATCTTATGCTCTGTCCTCCATCCCACAGTGCTTCTCAGGATGGTGACCATCTCGGGGGTGAAGGGGCTTATGTGAGTAGTGACGATAGGTGACTGGAAGCTCCCCGAAGAAAGGAATTCTGTCTCTTTTCTCCACTGCTGTGTCCCCAGAGCCCAGAGCATAGGCGGTGCTCAAAAAATAGTGGACAAATGAATGGATGTGTAGAGGGATGGAGGATACAGTTGAGGTCCTTCAGTGGTGCTGATTGTACCATGTGATGATAGTGATGAAGAGGATTGTGCCCCTGGTAGTCATGGTGATGATCATACTGGGGTGGTGATGTGAAGCTGGGGATGCTGGTGTGTGATGCTGACAGTGATGGGGTATATCTGTGATGACAATGGGGCAGTGATCATGATGATAGGAAGCACTTCCTTTTTTGAGGCTAGAAGCTTCTGCATTGAGTAGAGACCAATCCAGACCGGTAAGGGTCTCCTGACAGCACCCCGTCCGCAGCCCACCCTCCACGCCCTCTGCAGCTCTACCTTTCTCAGGAGGCTGAGGCAGCTCGGCCACAGCTCAGGGGCTGTGCCAGCTTCAAACTTCAAGCTTCAAACCTGGGACTCAGGTCCTGCTACACTCTCCTTTTCTTCACTCTACCAGGCAAGAACCAAGAAAGCCCTTGGCTCCCACTTCACAATTAACACATGCATCAGAGCTCAAAATCCAGCTGTATTGCTTGCCAGCTGTGTGACTTGGGCATGCTACTTACCTTCTCTGAGCTGCAAAATGCAGACCTCAGCAGAACTAGCTCACAGGGCTGCTGTGGGGTTAAATGTGGGCCTGTTGTCAAGTGCTCAGCCCAGTGTCTGATATAAGAAAACTCCCCATCAGCAGCCATATGAAGTCCCGGCTGCCCAAAGGAGGAAAACACCCACATACACTTACCCTTCAGACCATCCACGCTGCAGAGCTGCTTCAGGACCTCTGTGGCCCCCTGCTCCCCGGGTCCCAGAGAGGTCACCAGCCCCACAGGCAGCCCGTATGCCCTGAGAGTCATGGCCACCTGCCGGGCAGTAGCCAACCAGATGTCCTGGTGGGAGGACACAATGGCCACGTGAGCCCAGCCAAAATGTCTCATGACGGACAGCAGCACGTGGGCAGCCGAAGGCAAGGTGGGCACCAGCACACCTCCTCCCTCTGGAACCCCACACACCCAGGGGAAGAGGGTCTTTCCCCAGCCTTGGGCCAGCAGGGCTGCTGCTGGGCAGTAACCAGGATTGACAGGGCCCACAAAAACAGCTACGGTGTTCTTGTGGGCCAGGAATGTGGCCAGGGCACTAGCGGTGTCACAGCCCGTGGGAAGAACCACGGAAGTCAGCTGTGAGCCCAGCGCCAGTGAGGAATCCTGGTTGGCTTGGTTCACAGCCAGCTGGGCAGCCACACTGGGGAAGGCCTGAGCAAAGATGGGGTCACAGTCCCAGGGACCCAGCACCCCCAGGGTGAAGGTCCAGCCAGCCACAGGAGAGTGCCCCAAAGCAGCACAGAGAGAAGTGGCAGGAAAGGGACTATCCTTGGATGGCTGAGAGTAGACCCTCACGGGCCCTGGCAACGTTGGCAGGCCTTCCTATGCAGCAGCTTCCAGGACCAACCTTCAGGGTACAAGCCCTCCTGCAGTCCTTGGAAAGAGGGATAAAGATGAGGTTGGCTTTCTAGCATTTTCTGCCTGTGCTTCCTGCATGATTTTGAGGCAGACACCCCTCCTGCCCCCAGAACCTCAGTCTCCTCATTGGTAAAATGAGGGATTTGGACCCATGATATCGGAAGACCCCCAGCTCTGGGGGCCTAACCTCCTCCGCAGGACTGGCTCACAGCCCCGAGATACCCACGCACGGTCCTGGGCTGGAGCTCAGTGGCTCAGCGTGGGCTCCAGAGTCAGAACTGGCCAGACCCGGCTCACTGCTTCCCATCCTTGTGGCTGTAGACCAATCTCTGAAGTTTCTGAGCTTCATTTTTCTCTTCTGTAAAATGTGGATAATGAAACCTGGGGGCACCCCAGGAAGGCAGAAGATCCAAACTCACCCTTAAGAAACTGCCAAGCTGGTAGAGAGGCAAGTCCCAGCCAAGAGGAGAGCGGATGCCGAGTGCGGGCAGTAGCAGGACCAGTGGTGAGGCTCTGAGGGCCCCGGGAGGAGGGCTCACGGACGGTTTCCCAGAGTCTGAACCACCTACACTTGGAGTGTAGATCAGGAGAGTAAGAGGATGCCCTCCCAATGCCAACTGCAGTGGTCTGTGCAGAGTAGCTCCTAGAAATTATGTTCAGTGCAAAGGAATGAGAAGGGCCTTGGCATCACACAGAGGAATAAATCCTGATTTTATCACTTACTAGCCCCTGACCTTGGGCAAGACATTTAACTTCTCTGAACCTCAGTTTCCTCATCTGTAAAATGGAGATGACAATAGCTACCTGGCAGAGCTGTGGTGGAGACTAAAATGTGTAGCGTGTTTACAGTGGGGATAGTCGTTGCGGTGAGTAGGGAACTAACTAGGCACTTATTAACCAGAATAGTTGTCAACATCACCGTCACCATCATCACCATCTTTGCATCTTTGAGGAGAGGCAGGTGTACTGTGGTGTAAAGAAAGCTGGACAGAGAGGTGGAGGCCTGAGCTTCAGCCCCAGTCCTGCCCCTGCCCCATTCAAGGCCTCAGCCTCCCCATCTGTAGAAGAAGCCGGTTTGCAGGGCTGGCCAGACCTGAGCCCTTCCAACCTGTGATGCTATGTTTCTCCCAGCTCAGAGGCCAGGGTCTTGGGGAGGGCTGCTCTTCGACCAGTCTCTGAGGGACCCTCTGTACACTCCCTCCTCTTCTGCTGTGATACTCTAAGTGGTCTCCTAACATCCCACCCCAAGGGATGAACCCCTCAGAGCAGCTGGGTTTGTTCTGGGCTCACAAAGAGCTAATCATTTCTGGTTGGGAACATAGGCATATACGGCTGATATTAATGACAGACACCTCTCCCCTCAATCTGTACTTCCCAAAGCACCTGTGATCCACACCTGTGCCTGGTGCTCCTAGAGACCCTGAGGAGAGACCTCTTATCCTCTTTTCCAGAGGAAGAAACTGACTCTGGGCAGGGCAGTGACTTGTCCCGGGTCTCACCAAAAGTTAGGGCTGAGCTGGTCCTGAGCCTGGCTTCCCACCTCCCAGCCAAAGACAAAAATCACCTCTTTTATTGAACACCTAGAACATCAGAGCTGAAGGATCCTGGAGATCTAAGCATCTGAGCCAACTCCTCTGTGTACAGATGGGGAAACGGGTACAGAAAGGGGTGCGGACTTCCCTCCATCCCACAAAGCAGCAAGAGGCTCCCCTGGTCCCTCAGTCCTGCTGGCCATGCTCAGTGTCCCAGGAATTCTGCGGCCAATGGCCTGCAAGGGGTCACAGAAGGCTCAGGCCCTTAGCGAGGGCAGCCTCTGGCCAGGGCAGGAGCCACCTTTAGCCCCGCCTCCACCTCTGACTTGTGAGACAGTGTTCACTCCCTTTTCGGTGCCATCTGTACAGGGAGGGCTTAGTTTATATGTTTAGGGTCTCCAAAGATCCTTCATCTCCAATATTCTACCTGTCAACAAAAATTAGGAAACAGGTGATCTTTGTCTCTGCAGCTGGCCACGTCCCCTCTCCTAACCCTTCCCCCAGGAGTGTGTGAGCTGCAAGTGCTCCCACCTCTGGCACAAGGGGTTCAGGTGCCACCCTCCTAGGGAGGGACCGTTTGTAGCTTTAGACTCAAGTGGATGGACACTGAGGACCAGCTACAGATAGCTTGGCTCATGGAGCCAAGTTCATGAAGCTAGTCAACTCCATACTACCATAACGCAAAAAGATGAAGATGCCTTTAGTTACATTAACAAACAAATGACCCAAATATTCCAGGGAAGGAGGATGGGGGACTCCTGTCAGAGCCAGGGCCCCTTCAAGCCCTGTATCCAAGGGTCACTCTTCTGTGCCCCAACCTGGTCCTTCTTGCCTCCTTCAGGGCAAGCTCCCCAAAGACCCACCTGCCACGCTGTGCTATTGGAGCTGATTGACCGCCTCTCGGCAGATCCTGAGGTTCCTGCATGAGCGTCCTCGGATGTCAGACTCTCCAAGGGAGCTCTGTCCTGGGGAGCCCCCGTTCCCACCACAGCCCGCACAGTCCCACAGTCACCACTCCGACTGCCTGCCAGCTTCCCAAGACTCCTGCTGAGGGAGGGCCTCGTATATGGCCCGTTCCCCCCTGTCCTCCATGGGGGCCTGAAGAAACCGTTTGGAAAATTCCATCTGTTCAGACCCTAGGGCTCTGGGGAGCCAAGCACAGACGAGAAGGAGGGAATGAAGGAGAGAGGAACTGAGGGAAGGAGGCAGGGAGGGAAGGAGGATGTCTTCAGCACTACGGACAGCTCCACACCTGGCTGGGACTCCCAGGAGGAAAAAAGAATGGGCGAGCACTGAAGAAACCAGCATTACTGAGCGTCCACTACGTGCCAAGCCCTGTGCTGGGCACTATTTATACAACCCACTGAGAAAGGTACTGTCATTATTATTCTCACTTTATACATGAGGAAAGTACAGCTCAAAGAGGTTAGGTAATTTGACAAAGGGCACAGAGCTAGTAAGTGGCGGGGCTTCTGCTCATCACACCACATTGATTCTTTGGGAATTATAACAGCGGTTTTTCTATCTTCTCTTTTGATGTGGACCCTTATGTGGAGATAGACGCCAGAACCCAGTGGATTTTCAGCCCTTCCTCTGCCACCTGCTCTCTCCTACTAAGGTGAAATTAACCTTTACTAAGTACACGAAGTTTGTACTATGTGCTAGGGATTGTACATACCCTATACAACCTCTCTGGGCTGTACATAGTGAATGCTCAATAATGCTGGTTTCTTTAGTGCTCGCCCATTCTTTTTTCCTCCTGGAGTCCCAGAAACCATTGTTTCTGATGGTTAAGTGCTGCCATCTACCTGGCTTCCCATTATTCACACTGAGATCAAGGAGCTTCCATTACAACACCCCCCATGGCCATCTCTGGCCTACAAAGGACAACTACCATAGAGTTCCTCAAGGATGGGGAGGTCTCCCACCCCCATGAATGCATTCCTTAATGCTTGGGTGAAAGGAGTGTCCTCCAGCTTCTCCTAGGGTTGCGAGCAGGTTGCATATAATAGATCCACCCCAACGTGCCCACTCTCCTGAGCCTTCAGACTTTCCTACACAGTGTTCCAAGGAAGTTCTGGAATTTCAACATTGTTCAGTAAGGCCATCACTGTGTCCAAGCTTCAATTAATCAGATTATTATATCCAAGACATGTGAACAACCTAAATGTCCAATGACAGATGAATGGATAAAGAAGATGTGGTACCTATATACAATGGAATATTACTCAGCCATAAAAAGGAATGAAATTGGGTCATTTGTAGAGATGTGGATGGACCTAGAGTCTGTCATACAGAGTGAAGTAAGCCAGAAAGAGAAAAACAAATATCGTATATTAACACATATATGTGGAATCTAGAAAAATGGTACAGATGAACCTATTTCCAGGGCAGGAATAGAGATGCAGACGTAGAGAATGGACATGTGGACACAGAAGGGGAAGGGGAGGGTGGGACGATTTGGAAGATTAAGATTGACATATATACACTACCATGCGTAAAATAGCTAGCAGGAACATGCTATAAAGCACAGGATGCTCAGCTCCGTGCTCTGTGACGATCTAGATGAGGGGATGGGGGGGAGTGGGAGGGAGGTCCAAGAGGCAGTGGATATAGGTATACATATAGCTGATTCACTTCATTGTACAGCAGAAACTAACACAACATTGTAAAGCAATTATACTCCAGTAAAAAATAAATTAAAAAAAAAAACCACTCCTGGGTGATCAAGTCAAAATATTAAATTCCACATCCTAGGCTAGGGCACCCATGTCAGTGAATTTGGCACAATCAATTCTTATAATTCTTCCCCTTGGTCTAACACCCTCGGAATCCACTCCCACAGGCTCCTGCTTATACAGATTGACAGAGTCTTATAAGTATTTCACTGTCTAGACTATCTTCTCACAGTGCAGGGTTTTTTTTGTTTTTGTTTTTGTCTTTGTTTTTGTTTTCGTCAAATTTAAGATTTATTAGATGTAGCAAGACCACGTGGGAGTAATAAACTTACTATCTGCCAAGTTTACCTTTTTGATTACATATTAGTTCCTTGGTCAACTTCTGAGTATCTGAGGTTACTAATTTGCACTTCTCCTCCAGGCTATGCTGGGGCTGAGTGCTGGTCCTGGGCTTGGAGGCAATGAGGACGATGAGGGCATTCTGAGGAGCACAGGTATCAGCTTATAGAATTACTGCTCCCCGTCGACCACTGAAAGGTTTTTATGCAGATAAGGAAGTGCACTTAGGTAGGGAGGGGCTGCTTCCGCTGATGAAGGGGATTTAGGGGAATTTGCAGATCAGAATTCTCAGCCCCATCCATTTCTCCCCAGATGTCTCCACCCCAAGTCCTGGGGTCCCAGTCCTTTCCTATTAGCACTCCTCCTTCAATATAAGAGACCTGGGGTGGAGGTGTTGCAACTCTGCAACCTTTACCATCAGACCCTGGGTTTGGTCCTCGGTTATACCCTCCTTGCACCCACAGACATGAGGGACTCCTTCAAGCTCTCATGGAAACCTTCTGTTGTTCACACACGTTCTCAATTTTATGGTCATAATTTTCTATTTATTTTCTATATATATATATATATATGATCTCTTGGGCTGTAGGAAGAAGCCATGTTCCTCTACTGTCTGGTTTTTTTTTTTAACTTCATAAATGCCCATGATCTTGGAAGATGGGTTTTTTTTTTTTTTTTTAAAGAAATTCACGTTCTTTATTTATTTATTTATTTATTTATGACTGTGTTGAGTCTTCGTTTCTGTGTGAGGGCTTTCTCTAGTTGCGGCAAGTGGGGACCACTCTTCATCGCGGTGCGCGGGCCTCTCACCATCGCGGCCTCTCTTGTTGCGGAGCACAGGCTCCAGACGCGCAGGCTCAGTAATTGTGGCTCACGGGCCCAGTTGCTCCGTGGCATGTGGGATCTTCCCAGACCAGGGCTCGAACCCGTGTCCCCTGCATTGGCAGGCAGATTCTCAACCACTGCGCCACCAGGGAAGCCCTGGGTTTTTTTTAATAAATTTATTTTTGGCTGTGTTGGATCTTCATTGCTGCACACAGGCTTTCTCTAGTTGCGGAGAAGAGCAGGGGCGACTCTTCCTTGCAGCGCGCGGGCTTCTCATTGCAGTGGCTTCTCTTGTTGCGGAGCACAGGCTCTAGGTGCACGGGCTTCGGTAGCTTTGGCACGCGGGCTCAGTAGTTGTGGCTCTCGGGCTCTAGAGCGTGGGCTCAGTAGTTGCGGCGCGTGGGCTTAGTTGATTCGCAGCATGTGGGAATCTTCCTGGACCAGGGCTCGAACCCGTGTCCCCTGCATTGGCAGGTGGATTCTTAACCACTGCACCACCAGGGAAGTCCCTCCACTGTCTTTATAACCAGTATTGTTGCCACAGGGCAAAGTGCCACAGCCACTTGATATGCCAAAGTCTGGCCTTCCAACCTGCGCTGCATCCCATGCTACTACCCATGATCATTTGAGTAACTGTGTTACTACCAGACGTCATGAATTACTTGCATCCTATTTCCCCCAGCAGGAGATTATCCCCATGTTGCTCAAATACAGGACCAATCCAATTCCAGAATCCTATTTGGAGAATCTAGTTCCTAAGGCCACTCTTGGCACTAGACAGAGTCCTAGCAGGAAACTGAGGGCAGACTCAAATTAGGGTAATTCTAGAAGGGCTTGTTTACAAAGGCCTATTATAAAGGTGGGAGCAGGGGTTTCTAAAGAATATTGCAGTAACTTGAGACTAATGGTAGCAGAACTATTGCCTCTCCGGGTCCAAAGGGATGAGGGGAAGGAGTTTTCTGGAGCCCGGAAGACAGTTGGCTGCCTCGAAAGGTGAAAGGACACATCCAGACTATGATGTCCCCACAGGGAAGAATCAAGGGAAGTAGAAACCCAATCCCATGTCTCTTACCCTTGCTGCTAGGGCTTCTCATTGGCCCAAACTAACCAGAATCCAGGATCTCTCCAGGGGTTCTAGAGTCCACTCCATCTGTCCCCCAGAAAAATGGAAGTCCTTAGCTGATGAAGGAGCCTTAAGTGGCCTCAGGGACACCTCTCAGACAGGACAAGAACTCTGTGTATCTCCACCCACACCTGCTCATATCCACTGGTTACTGGCCACTCACTATTCCCTGGGCCACTGCCCTGCTGTGAGCCAGTCAGCTGTTAATGCTTCTGCCCTGTTGCGTTGAGAAACCTGTGTCCTCTGACCTCTACATCCTGGTCCTTGTTCTATACTCTCTGCCAGCAGGGCAAGCCTGTACCCTCTGGCTGTCATCAGCCCCAGACGGTCAAGAGGCATCATCAAACACAAAGTACCAGTAAATACCATCCATAGAGCCTTTGCAACAGCCAAGATAGTCAAGATAGTCATAATAGCAAACACATTATGTTTAGGACCATTATAGGTGTTTCCCATGTAATGATTCATTTCATCATCACACTCCTATGAGATAGGACAGGCCTTCCCTGTCTTGTTCATTTCTGGGGCCTTAAGACCCTGCCTGGCACTTATTAGATATACAATAAGTCTGTGTTGAATTTACTGTCTCCATTTTGCTGCTGCAGATCACAAAGCTCTTGAGGGGAAGAGCTGGGATTTAGAACCAGGAAGTCGAGCTCCAGAGCCCATGACCTCAACCCCAGTATGTGCTGCTTTTATTTTTTTAACATAATGCCAAGCTTTCCCTCATTTTTTCTTTTCCCAGGAAAGCATCTCCAAATCCTTTCACGTTCCTCACATAGGTAATAACATGACATGACATAAATGGCACTAAGGTGGTGCTGTGGTATATTCTCACCTCATTTAAGCCTCATTATAACCTTCACAGCGCAAGGCTTGAAGGGGCAAGCACCTGTTCAGTCCTATTCATTGCTGTAGCCCCAAAGCCGAGCCTGGCACAGAGCATATGCACATTAAATATCAATTGGACGAGTTAACTTTACAGATGAGGGATTGAGGTTCCTAAAGCTTAATAAACTTTCCCGAGGTGGCAGAATTAGTAAGTGACAGAGCCCTGATTTGTAACCTGTCTTTGTCCCCAAAACTGTTTCTACCGCACTGTGCTGCCTGGCCTCTCTGGGTCTCGCTTTCCTCGCCAGTTAAATGGAGATTTTAACGGCCCTTAGGGTTGCTGTGGGGACAAAGGGTACAATGAGGTGGAGGCACTCTGCAAACAGGAAAGGGGGACACAGATGCAGGGCTACCTTCTTTCCCTCTCTGTGTCGCTGAGCCCTGGTGCAGAACAGGAGCCCCAGAGAATGAGGGTGGTGCCTCCAGACAACAGTGAAACTGAGATGGATGGAAGATGGGTGGATGGATGGATGGATGGATGAAAAAAAATGCTCTTTTGAAAAAGATGTTGTTGTACCAGGGTGGACGCTGGCTGGTCTTTTAGCCTTTATCCAGCAGAGGGCACCAAGGCTCCAATAATTAGCCTAGACTAGAGTTTCCTGGTGGGAAAAAGCCTCCTCCAGGAGGGCACTGTAGCCAGCCCTGGTCCTGGTCTGTGTAGCTTTCTGGCAACTCTGGCAGGTGAAAGGATAGATACACAGAAAACCAGGTCAGAGACCACGCGGCACGGGGTGAGACGTAAAGAGCACAGGCTTAGAGACAGACCCTCACGCCTGCCTCCAGTAACAGCGGCCTCAGGGAGAACACTTCACACACCAGAGCCCTGTTTCCCTTTGTAAAATGGGGAAATAAGTGTACCTTTTAGGTTTGTCGTGAGGATTAAATGAGATACACTAGAGAGCACTCAGTATGCGGACGCCCTCAACAATTACAAGTGAGGTATTCATGGTTCAGAGTGGTGGTTTGACTTACCCGAGGCCACCAAGCAAGGACAAGATGGGAAGTAAAGATGGTCTCCAAGGATCCTGACGAGATTTCTAAGTGAATAGAGAAAATTCTGTTAGGATCAAAGTGGTTTGGGGCAATGGAGACAGTTCCAGGTGAGTGTGGAAATTTTAGGGGTGGAAACTGCTCTGAGGCTGAGGAAGGATCTTGGAGACAAAGGCTGAGTTAAGTGAACTCATCCTGCCACCTGGGGTGGATACCAAATAACCACTTAACAGCCGGCACAGGAGCTCCAGGTACACTTCTGTAAAGTGGGAAATTAACATTTTAATGTGGAACTCGACTTGCATCTCCTCAGGAGGCTGGGTGTAAATTTGCCATCTGTTTCAGAAGGCTGAGTTTTTCCCTAGGCATTTATTTTATGTGTTGTTGTCACTCGTGATCCCTGCCAGGGATTTATCGCAAGGACCAGGCCTGGCTTGAATTGCCTTGGAATGAGCTTGTCGACTAGCAGCAACCTGCAGAAAGCCAAGACCTTCAATAAATGAACAGAAAACCAACGTCGTGTTTCACTGGAGCAAGTGGAGAGTCCTGCCCTGAACACAAAAGAGCGAGCAGGCTTTGGATCATAAGCTGGTCCCCTGGCCCTGATCCTGAGGAGGAATATGGTCCACACTGCAGCGCTCCTGTTTTAGCAAGTGGCTTGTAGAGAGCAGGGCTTCCCTGAGACTGGGAGAGGACCCAAAGGAAAAGTGGCGGTGCTCTATTTGCCCTTTTCCTCCTCATAAGCCAGCGCCTAAAACCTGCCAAGGTGCTGCAGGCCAGTGTAGACTTGAGTGGGACCGTACCCACCCCGGTCTAAACCTGCTTCTGCAGCCCCCAAAGCTGCTCACCACGGTGAGTGACAGGCTCTGCCACTTGAGGGTCTGCCCCTTCCACCAGCAGCATGTGACCCCACTCCCTGTCCTGGCTTGAGCAGGATCTTTGCCTTCATTCTTCATAAAGCTCCTCCCATCTGTGAGTCCAGCTTGTTGAGATTCACCCCTTCATCCGTCTGTGACTTCAACCTTTTCTGAGCCCTTATTCTATGCCAGCTCTGTCTTTGGTACCAAGGAGACTGGGTTACTAAGCCAAGGCCCCTGCTGTAACCTAGTGGGAGAGGCAGAGGATTGCCACCTAGTGGAGGGTGTGTTATAGGGAAGAACAAATCTGACTCCATATTAGATCTGTTTCTTTTACTTTAACCTTTGTATTCTACTGCTTTTGCTTCAAGTTAAGAGTGTTGCCAATAGCCTGAAATGTACAGGATAACCCATTCTCAAGGCTCTGACCTTTAAAGGTATAACACTTTCCCATTCATACAGAGATAAAAAATAATATTTGTCTTCTTGGAGGTTTACAGGAACAACAGGTGACCTGACCTGTATGGACAGCTGCAAGAACAAAGGATTCTGACATCAAGAAGTTTTTAAGAACCAACCACGCCCCTCCCTCACCTTGCCTTTAAAAATGCTTTGCTGAAACCCTTCAGGGAGTTCAGGGTTTGGGGGGCATGGCCGGCCCCTTTCTCCTTGCATGGCCCTGCAATAAACATTTCCCTGCTCCAAACTCTGACGTTTAGGTCTGTTTGTCCTCACTGTGCTTCGGGTACATAAACTTGCGTTTGTTCAGTAACAAGTGGAGGTACAAAAGGAGGTGGAAGCAACCCTCTTTGGCATGGATCCTGTGGTCTGGTGAATCTCAGCCCCTCCCCTCCTCATGCATGTGCTGGACCCCAATCTCCAGCAAAATGATTGAGCAGGACAGAGGCAACAGAGGGCAAGCTGGCAGAGACGTGTCAACTGACAAGGAGCCAGCAGCAAATAGTAAGAAGTAGATGGGAGAATCCAGAAAACCGTGAGCAGCAGCCTGATGAGAAAGTGAACCACACTTGTCAGGGGGGCCCGTGGCAGCGCCCTGGAGGGCATGAGGCTAAGAGTTTGCAGCCTCAAGTCCTGTCCAATTCTTCTCTGTGGCCCCAGGACCCCAGAAAGCTCTGGCCCAGCACGGTTCTGCAGAGCTAGCCACGTTCTGAGAGCAGGGCTGAATGCGTGAGGTGACACCAGGGCGTGGAGACCTGGGACACCCATGCTGGCTCCATGTCGAGGGCCCTGGCAGTGAGTCGGGGCGGGAGGCAGCTCCTCCCTGTCCTGCCAGACCACCAGCTGGCACCTCCAAACAGGCAGCCTGCCACTTCCCACTCTGACATCTGAGGCCACCCTTTGGGGCCATCTTGTTTCCTTTAAGATTGCACTACTTGTGGGACTTCCCTGGAGGTCCAGTGGTTAAGATCCCGAGCTTCCACTGCAGGGGGTGTGGGTTTGATCCCTGGTTGGGGAACTAAGATCCCACATGCTGCGTGGTAGCATGCCCCCCCCCGCAAAAAAAAGATTGTGCTACTTGTGATGTGCCTCCCAACCTCACTGCCATGTTCCCTCACCTCCAAAATGCAGACCCTAAGCCTCTGTCAGATATCTGGCTATAACATGACACCTACTGGGATATCAGATCTGACAGCTTTTTTTGCCTTTTCTAAGACTAGAACCAGCTGCCAATGGTCTCCTTGGGCAGGATCTCTCAGCTTCTCCTCCCACTGTCAAATTTTCATCGTTGGATTGTCACAGTGGGTACAGGACACTATAGGCAGGTCAGACTTGTGCTGGGCTGAAAATGCCTCTGAACTGGCTTGTGACCTTGGGAGCCTGTCTCCTCACCTGCCTAATGGGGGACAATTGTGCCTGCCTCCTGGGGTTGCTGTGAGGTTTGTGTGGGTGGCAAGTGCGCCTGGCACGGGTTGGGAGGTGCGCAGCAAATGTCTGTTAGGGGTTCTGGAAAGCATGGGGCCAGGCAGCAAAGTGCAGAACCTGTGGGTTTTATAGGATGGAAACCAGATCCTAACCCATGGATGGGTCAGAATTCTCTCTCCTTACTGAGCCTTGATCTGTGTCTACATGGGGAACGTTCCAAGGGCTGAAAGCTTGCAATTAAGGCCATAGTAGACTCCAAAGAGAGGAACACTCTTTAGGCAAAACTGAATGCCAGCTCAATGAGAGATGACTGCCAATGCTCATGCCCCAGCTGTGTGTGCGTGTGTGTGTGTGTGTGTGTGTGTGTGCGCGTGCATACACGCATGCAAACATGGGATGCGATTGCTTGTACAGCTGACGCCTGCTCTCCAGGTTTGGGCTGTGGCAGGACGTGACACTCCATGTGAGTGCTGCGTCTGACTTTTGGAGCCTTCTTTCAGACAGAGGCAGCCAACTGGGCCCAACATGCTTTCTGGAGCCAGCCTCACAGCTGCTGTTTCCATTACAGGGAGGAGCCTAGCTCTGGTAGGGGCCGCGTGGCATCAGCTCCCAGATCCCAGCCCCAGGTCAGGGCATGACTGGGAAAGGGGACTCTGGGCAGGGATAGAGAGGGGATGTGGACCCAGAAACACTGGTCCAGGAATAGGTTGAGAAAGCAATGTTGGTCAGGGAGTTAAATGGAGCAGTGATCAAGTAGTGATGGGGTAAGAAGGAGAAACAGTTCAGAACACAGGTGTCATAGATGGGGAAGAGGTAGAAAGCCAGGGAGAAGGGCAGAGAGGGAAAAGAGTCCATAGAATCAGAAGCAATAGAAACAGAGGAAGGGAGAGAGGGAGAAAGAGATTCAAGAAAGAAAAATTAAGATAGGAAGTAGATGTTCAGAGAGGGAAATAAAATCATAGAAAGAGGAAAGAGAGAAACTCCAAGAGAATCAGAGGCAGACAGGGAAATAGTGTATGATAAATAGACAAGGAGCAAAAAGAGAGGTGGCAAATAAAAGGGAGTATGCCAGAGACGGGAGGAGGAAGGGCAGAGCCTGGAGGGGCCTTAAGACCTACCACATTCAAACCTCACTCCTATTTTCCAGATGAGAAAACTGAGGCCCAGCAAATCAGTGGCAGAATCAGGCTTAGACTACAGGTGACAAAGCTAGTGAAAAGGGAAAGAAACGTGGAGAAGAGATGAGAGTCCAGCAGAAAGCCCCAAATGGTTGAGGATCAAGAACAGAAGGGGTGGAGGACTTCCCTGGTGGTCCAGTAGTAAAGAATCCGCCTTCCAATGCAGGGGACGCGGGTTTGATCCCTGGTCAGGGAACTCAGATCCCACATGCCATGGGGCAACTAAGCCCCACGCGCCACAACAACTGAGCTCACACGCCTCAATGAGAGAGCCTGCGTCCGCAAACTACAGAGCCCATGCAACCTGGAGCCCACGCGCCACAGCTAGAGAGAGAAAACTGCACACCGTAACTAGAGAAGAGAAAGCCTGCGTGCCACAGCTAGAGAGAAGCCTGTGTGCCGCAACAAAGATCCCACATGCCGCAACTAAGACCCGACGCAACCAAAAATAAATAAATTAATTAATTTAAAAAAAAAACAAAGAAGAGGTGGGGTGGGGAGAGGGCCTGGGGTCTGGCCCACAGGCTGGGCTGCTGTGATGGGGAGACCCTGGGCACCCAGAGCAGGGAACACCTGGCCTCTCCCTAAGTTGGGGGGCTGGCACTGGCCCACAGACCTGAGGACCTCCTGCCTGTCCAGGTCCCAGCTGCAGACAGAGAAACTGGGGGTGTGGTATGGGCTGAACCAATACTAACGCAGTGATTTCCACTTCCACACATTCTTATCTAGTCCAGTGATTTAGCTCCTCAGACCTCTTCAAATTAAACCAATAAATCAGAAGGAAGCACCCTGGAGGTGGGCACACTGGCAGGCCTAAGAAATGTCAGCTGACAACCAAGAAGGAGATGGAATAATCGTGAACAACAGATACCAGAAGTCAGTGTTTCTCAATCTGGGACCAAGCAGAGCAGGGGCACCAGAATCGTTAACAGTGAGCCTGCTTAACAATGATTCATAGTTATCAAGATTGTGTAACCACCCTAGTGAACGCTGCTTACTAAGGTACAGAAGCATAATACGCATTTTAGAGAAAGGGTCTCAAATCAGGAGTCCAGCAATGTATTCTGAGGGTACAAGAATTCTTTGAGAATTTTTAACCCTGTGTTTTCCTTATTTGACATTATTTTTAAAATTCTCTTCCCAGTT
The DNA here is from genome assembly GCF_965194805.1 of Balaenoptera borealis. NCBI lineage: Eukaryota > Metazoa > Chordata > Mammalia > Artiodactyla > Balaenopteridae > Balaenoptera > Balaenoptera borealis. Next base: position 55,303,921 of record NC_138868.1, read on the forward strand.
ATGGGAGCAAATGATTTCCTTTGCAGTGACAATTCAAAGTTAAAAGAGATTTTCATAGAATAAGATTTGAATTTCTTGGTCAGTGTTAAGGACTGACCATTGAGCGGTCAGTTCAACAAATGTTGACCTTTACTTCCCCTTTGCCAAGTCCTGGGCCCATATGGGAGTTGGCCTGGCACAGGGTATCAGAGCACAGAAAGGGTTAGGAAGTTACCCACATGAAGGAGGGGGGCAGTGCCTATGATGGCAGACTGGTTATATATGATCAAATAAGTAAATATATTCAGCATAATGGAAGCCAGTTTTCTCACTGTTAGAGGAGGGAGTTACAAATATGGAAAGAGAGAAAAATAGAATTTTCTGTGTGATGTTGGAGTGGAATTGGAGGTAGTGGGATGAACACGTGGTTTTTCCAGATAGATATGCTTCCTAGCTCTTTCCACTGAGAGGAGCTGGAGTAGTAACATTCCAATAGCAATGAGCACCCTTAACACTTAGATCTTAGCTTCTAAAAGGAACTGGGGATCCTTGTTTCTGGGCTTATTCCAAGCTTGGAACAGGGAAGGAAAAAGATGAGCCTGGAAAAGCTCATGGAAAGTAAGGAAGTGCTCAAAGAATGACTGGGATATATCAAAAAGACACAGAAGTTGCTGGTCAAATCTGGACTACTCTGTGTGTCAAAATAAATAATAAGAATAACAGATTATAACTCATTGAATAAGAAACCAGAAGTCCAAACTGTCAGGGAGGGAGGGAAAGAAGGAGGAGGGAGGGAGACTTTGATGTAGAATGGGTTACTGATACAGTTTCAGAATACTTCCCCACAGAATACTTATTCATCACAAATGGAAAAGAAATAATTTTCTGCAGTAATTTTCCTGTGGAGAAGCTTGGCAAGAACCATCAGAGTGATCAAAGTGAACATCACCAGTAATGGAGCAAATGAAATCATGTGCCACCTGATGGGAGGCACTGAGCAGAACACAACATCACTTCTGTGATGTTCCTGCTCAAGGTTCTAATCATGAGGTAGCATCAGACAAACCAAAGTTGAAGGGCATCCTACAGAATAACTGGCCTGTAATCTCCAAAAGCATCAAGATCATGAAAGTCAAGGAAGGGCTGAGGAGCCATTCAAGTCTGAAGGAGACTAAGAGGCACAGCACAACACAAGATTTTGAACTGGATCCTTTGGCTCTAAAGGACATTATTGGGACAATTAGAGAAACATGAATCGGGTGTAAGGAGTAGATTATAGTAATGCATACATGTTCATTTCCTGATTTTGATGTTCCTATTGTGGTTATGTAGGAAAATGTCCTCGCTTGGAGGAAACACTAAAATATTCTTTCAGGGAAAATATAAATTACTGGCACTCGCAACTTTTCTGTAAATGTGAAATTGTTAAAAAGCTTTTTTGATCTTCCCACAATAGAACTCCCAAATAAAGTTTTTCATCTGAACAATGCCAAACCTTCAAGGAATGAATAACCCCGAATTCATAAACACTTCCATACGAAAATCAAAGTAGGTGTGATAAAGAAAAATGGTAAGCTTATAGAATATATGAACATGTATGTAAAAAATCCCAAATAAAACTGCAAGCTAAGTCTAGGGCACCAGAGTCCAAGGGCCTTTCTTGAGAGTCAGCTGGCGGGCCCTCCACTCCTTGTGTTGCAGGAGCGCCATCTTGGATCCTGAGGGCCGCCCCCTTGAGAGGTGACCCAGCCTGGGCCGCTGAGGGACTTCCTGCAGCAGGTTGCCAAACTACCCCTGAATTGCCTACTTTGGATTGGCATATGAGAAAGACATGAACTCCTCTTATGTTTAAGATGCTATTATTTGGGGATTTCTGTCATTCACAGTCAAATCTTTTTTTTTTAATTTTTATTTATTATTTATTTATTATTTCTATTTTTGGCTGTGTTGGGTCTTCGTTTCTGTGCGAGGGCTTTCTCTAGTTGCGGCAAGCGGAGGCCACTCTTCATCGTGATGCGCGGGCCTCTCACTATCACGGCCTCTCTTGTTGCGGAGCACAGGCTCCAGACGCGCAGGCTCAGTAGTTGTGGCTCACGGGCCCAGTTGCTCCGCGGCATGTGGGATCTTCCCAGACCAGGGCTCGAACCCGTGTCCCCTGCATTGGCAGGCATAGTCTCAACCACTGCGCCACCAGGGAAGCCCCAAATCTTATCTTAACTAATATTGATCAATAGCAGATTCAAGGAGAAAAGCCATATTTTCATCTAGTAGGTTTTTTAGAAAAGGATTCAGTGAAATTCGATGTTCATAATTTTAAAAAGAACTCTTGGCAAACTTGGAAGAGACAAAAACCTCCTAAACCTCGTAAAGAATACCTACACAACTCCCGCAAACAAACATTATGGTCAACGGTGAGTTGTTTTTTAAAAAATCCTCTTTAAAATTAGGAACAGGACAAGGATACTTGCTGTCACCAATTCTATCCAATTCGGTTCTGGAGCCCCTAGTCAAGGCAATACAGTAAAGAGAAGAAATGAGAAGTACAAAGATATGAAAGGAAAAACAGAACTCTCATTGTTTACAGATGATATTGTCTACGTGGAATCTACAAACAATCCTGAAACAAATCATTAAAATAATAGCATTTAGGAAGTGGGTGAATATAAGATAAATACATTAATAGCAGCTGCATTTTTATATACTGGCAACATAAAATTCAAAAATGTAATTTTTTTTTTTTTTTGGCCCCGCGGCATGGTTGCAGCATTCCCCACCAAGGATCGAACCCGTGCCCCTGGCAGTGGAAGCACAAAGCCCTAACCACTGGACCTCCAGGGAACTCCCAAAACTGTAAGTTTTTTAAAAGATGCATTTACAATAGAAACAAAAATTTAAGTGTACCTTGAAATAAATTTAACAGAAAACATGCAAGCTCTTTTGCGAAGAAATATTTTATTGAAAACATTTTATTGAAAAACATTAAAGACCTTTAAAAAGTAGGGGATATTTAAGATTCATGGATAAAAAATCATCAATTATTGGTGTCAATTATCTCCAAATTGATGTATAGATTCCATATCATTCCAATAAAAATTCCAGCAGATCTTTTGGAGAATTTTGCAAGTCAATTTTAACATGTTTTTTTAAAATAGACAAGCAAAAAAGCCAAGATACTCTCCCAAAAGAAAAATCAGGTGAGTGGCCTGCCCTAGCAGCTATTGAGACTTATCATAAAACCATAGAAATTAAGAAAGTGTGGGTGTTGACATAGGTGATAAACAACTGGAGCAATGAAACAGAATAGATACCCTAGAAATAGGTCCTTGCATATGTGGAAACTTGATCTATGACAGCTGTATTGCAGATGAAGAAAGGACTGTTCACTGAATGGCGCTAATACTTCTCGTTAACTTTTGGCAAAAAATGAAGTGTGATCTGCACCTCACACCAGACACAAAAATCAATTCCAGATGCATTAAGAGCCTAAATTTGAGAGCCAACTTTTCTGTTAATTTTTGGAGAACATATAGAACATATACATTGCTTTATGAACTTAAGATTGAGGACTTTTTTAAACAAGACATTAAAAATGCAAACATAAATGCAAAAGTGCAATAAATTTTATTGCTATAGAGTTTAGAACTTATGGTCATCAAAAGATACCGTAGGGCTTCCCTGGTGGCACAGTGGTTGAGAATCTGCCTGCCAATGCAGGCGACACGGGTTCGAGCCCTGGTCTGGGAAGATCCCACATGCCGCGGAACAACTAGGCCCGTGAGCCACAATTACTGAGCCTGCGCGTCTGGAGCCTGTGCTCCGCAACAAGAGAGGCCGCGATAATGAGAGGCCCACGCACCACGATGAAGAGTGGCCCCCCGCCACTTGCCGCAACTAGAGAAAGCCCTCGCACAGAAACGAAGACCCAACACAGCCATAAGTAAATAAATAAATAAATAAAGGAGTTCCTTTAAAAAAAATAAAATAAAATAAAAAAGATACCATAAAGAAAGTGAAAACATGATCTGCAAAATGGGTGTGGCAAATTTTATTTTCCGAAGATGGCTGCAACAATATCTCCCATCCCACATGCTCTTTTAGAACCTTGCCACTCCCCATCAAGAAGCAGAATCTACGTCCTCTGCCCTTGGACCTGGCAGGCGCTTGTTGGCGCTTGCCTTGACCAATAGGGTACAATCAAAGTGATGATATGTGACTTCCAGGTCTAGGTCATAAAAATGCCATACATGTTAACCTCCATCCCCTGCTTCTGGCCTCCTCCCCCCCTCCCCACCTGCACTTTGCAGGTGACACATTGCTGCTTTCTGGTTCAGACCCTCGCCTTCACCACATCTGATATGCTAATATTTGCCTGGGCTTGGTTTCTCCAGCTGTCTCAGCAAGACCCTCCCCCAACACCACCTGGCCTAGGCCTTACTTGGGGCATATACTTTCACAGGCTGCAACTTGAGAGGTGGAGAGAAGCACAGAAAACAGAAAACGGAAGTCAAAGGCATATCCAACTTCCATTTGTGCTGAGGAATGGGGTAGAGAGGGATGGTCTGGAGTAAGTGCACATGAGAACACTCAGAGTGGGGGGCCCTGTCCCCACCACTGCCTGGTACTGTCCTCCAGAGTCATGCCCAGTAAGGGTGGAAAAGGTTGGGACTTAGAGAGTTCAGTTCTTGCTCTGCCCCTGATGTGCTGTGTGAATCTGGACATGTCAGTTTGCCTCTCTGGGCCTCAGCTTCCTTAACACCAAGGTTCCTCTGTTTGTTGTTTTCATACATATAATAACTAGCAAGGGGCCTGATATATGGAGTAGATGCTCCATAAATGCAGTTGAAGGCATGGTCTCTTGCCCTGCCCCCCGCATATTTCCTACCTAGCAAACTTCTGCTCATTCATCAAGACCCATCTCGTGTATCACGCCTGCAGGACGTCTCCCCTGTGACTCATAAAGCTACCTGGGGCTCTCCATGCTTCTCTCCCTCACAATATGGAACTCTGCCTCCTATCTCAGCTACCCCTGACTGTGAGCCCTCTGAGAGCAGAAATCATGTCGGAACCACCCCTGCATCCAGAAGCCAGCCCCAGGCCTGGCACAAAGCAGGCACCAGGAAATGGCTGCCAAACTGATTATTTAATCAGCACATAATGAAATTTGTTCCTTTAAGATGACCCAGGGCTTCCCTGGTGGCGCCGTGGTTAAGAATCCGCCTGCCAATGCAGGGGACACGGGTTCGAGCCCTGGTCCAAGAGGATCCCACATGCCGTGGAGCAACTAAACCCCGTGCGCCACAACTACTGAGCCTGCGCTCTAGATCCCACGAGCCACAGCTACTGGGCCTGCGTTGCGCAACTACTGAAGCCCACGTGCCTAGAACCCGTGCTCTGCAACAAGAGAAAACACCACAATGAGAAGCCCGCGCACCGCAACGAAGAGTAGCCCCGACTCGCCGCAACTAGAGAAAGCCCGCGCGCAGCAACGAAGACCCAACACAGCCAAAAATAAATATATATATATATATATATATATATATATATATATTTTTTTTTTTTTTTTTTTTAAAAGATGACCCAGAGGGGTCCATTCTGGCTGACGGCCACTCAGCATGCATTACCGGCCAGACTGGGAAGTGAGCCCCCAGGCTTCTTTGAGATTCCTGTGAGTGAGGCCAGTCACCAGACTGTTGGGGAAAGTCCTCGGCTTCCAGACAGCTGTTTTCTCAGCTGATCTCATGATACACATGAGCAGCGGTCCCCAACCTTTTTGGCACCAGGGATCGGTTTCATGGAAGACAATTTGTCCATGGACGGGGGAGGGGTGGTGATGGTTCAGGTGGTAATGCGAGCGATGGGGAGTGATGGGGAGCGACAGATGAAGCTTCGCTCTCTTGCCTGCTGCTCACCTCCTGCTGTGCAGCCCGGTTCCTAACAGGCCACGGACTGGTCCAGGCCCAGGAGTTGGGGACCCCTGCACGCGAGTGTCTCATGTATTCTTTTATTTTCCAATATTGGCAATATTCCAATAGTGCTATACTTTTTTCTAGTAAGATCTATAGACATATATGAGGATATTAATTTTCATCAATGCCGATTTAAATGCATATTCATACCTTTCATGCCTTAGTCAAACGGCACAGGGTAAACTCTCAGTTATCTGCATGTGGATTGTCCATGACTCCCAGGTGGCTTTCCTGGTCCTCCTGGGCCACCTTCCCCTTATTGTCTGATGCTAAGGACTCAACCTTTCCAATTTAACCTGAACCAAAAGAAATCTGATGTCCTGAGGCTTGCTCACACACCTCTGGCCTGTTCCAGTCCAGTCTGGCCCAGTTCAGCTGAACTTGAACTGAACTCAGACAAGAGGCAGCCCATGAACCAAGCTGTAGCCCCTCAACAATCCCCACTGTGGGAGCCAGTCTGTCCCTGCACCCCTCTACTTGCTTCCTCATTTTCAAACAGTTCAGCCTAGGACTCTGTGTTCCAGAAAGACCCTTGGGGCTGCAGAGTGGAGATAGGCAGGAGAAGGACAGACTGAGGCAGGAGACCAGTGTCTCAGTTGCTATGATGCCTGGCCCTGGATCCCTTGGTCCACCCCCAAATTCTAGGGTGGCCACAGGAAACAGTTCCCATACCTGCTGACAGCTTCCCACCCCAAGCAACATCCTCTATTTTCTGCCCAGGGAAGAGAAGTCTTTCCCAGGAAACTGCTCTGCCCTACGGACACCTCCAGGGCCCCAGGGAGACTGAGCTTTATTGTTTTTTCTCCTCACTTTTGCCACTGCCTGATTTACTCTTAGGATCACCCTCCAAAACCTGTGTGCATCCAAGTTCTTGTATCAGGATCTGCTTTTGAGGGAACCCAAAAGAATATGCCCCGGGAGGAGGCTGGTGCAACCGTGCGGGGAAGAGGTGATAAGGGCCTAACTAAGGAGAGGGGTTGTGAGGATGCAGAGAACTCGTTGATCCCAGAGAAGTTTTAAAGATAGAATGGATGGGACCTGGCAACTAATTAGATATAGGGGACAGGGTGGGAAAAAGGGAAGAGGCAGGAGTGACTCCCAAGTTTCTAATTCAGGCATCACCTTTACTGTGATAAGAAACGATGAAGAAGTAAATTTGGCAAAGAAAGATTTGAATGGATTACAATTTCAAATTTTATATATATTATAGTTAATCCTCATACCAACCTTGTAAGATGTTCATAAATATATTGATTTCCCATAATGTCAAAAAGAAAAAAGGGATTTAAAGTGGCTTATAAGATTTTATAAAAATACAAGATGGTGGATCTATAGCATTGAATATCAATCAATGGAATGTTAAAGGCAGTTGTTAAAATGATGATGTAGAATATTTAATGCCTTGGAAAGATGTTTACAGCATTTTATTAAGTTAAAAAATCAGCCCACAAGAATATTTATAGATGAATGCTAACTGTGGGAGTATGTAAGTGCTTGGGTACATATAGTGGATTTCAACTGCAGACCACTCAGATGTACCAAAAAGGTGGTAACATTATTTTTTGGCTAAATTTACTTCTGTTATGAACCCCCATTCTGTGAGGTGGAAACTTAATCTCAGACATTTCTGGGTCCTCCACCCAAACAAAACACCCCCTCTTTTCCCCTGTTCCTACAGGTAGGTCTTCAAGTGTCATCTGTCCACAGTGGTGTCCCCCTGAGACATCCCAACAGCCTGCCCAAGCCCTGGCTGTCAGTCCTCACTGAGCACTTCCTGGTCAAGCCTTATTCCCGACTATGTGACCCTTCAGTTCCAGGCAGCTTTCTTAGTTACTGCAGGGCCCCTGTGGTGGGCAGAAAAATGTCCCTCCCCGCCCCCCAAGACATATTCACTTTCTAATCCAGAACCTGTGACTATTACCCAATATGGCAAAAGATGCATATTGCTTATAGAGCAAAATATGTGATTAAGATAAAAATCTTTTAAAAAAAAAAATCTGGTCCCATAATTTCAAAGAGGAGGAAACTGAGGTCCAAAGAAATGAGTTCCCTTACCCCAGATCACCCCTAAGGGCTCCTGATTTTTCCTCTTCCCTTCTTCTCATCAGAATAAAATATAATGGGGCAGGATAATATAGAAAAGTGCTACCAGTGGATACAATGAATTCATTTATAATGTCATCATTAACTGAGCACCTATATACCCAATGCCCTGCTAAGCCCTAGGGGTGGAGGACCTCTGCCTTCACTGATCTTAGATGCTAGTGGAAAGAAGTATCTTCCATCACCTTTTAAAAATTGGTCTCCTGTATCCAGAAACTCTAAATATGCATCTCCAACCCATCAGAGGCCAATAAAATGTTCTATTTCTTTTATTCTGCACATATTTTACGTATTAATTGGGTGCCTCAACCCAGGCAGAGATAAACTGAAAGAAAGGCCGTGAGTGACTCTTGAACCCTGCCTTGTTCAGCTCCTCTTTGGTTCCTTACCTAGGCAGACATGGAGAGATGAGGTACACGGATACACACATGGATGGAGAGGATAGAGAGCAGAAGACTGAGATGTTTATTTTAGTCTCACCTAAGAAATTTTTAAAAATTATTTATGGGTTTATATTATAATTTATTGATGATTTGCTTAGTTTAAATTGTTATATGTATTTGTTTATAATTTTCATCTTACGTATTTTTGAAATTGTGTTTATTTTTATCTTATTTATAAGGTAAGTTTTTTATTGAGATAATTGACATATATGTTTCAGGTATAAAACGTAATGATTTGATATTTGTATTGATATGTATTGCGAAATGATTATCACAATAAGTCTAGTTCGCATCCATCACCACATGTAGTTACAAAATTTTTTTTCTTGTAATGAGAACTTTTAAGATCTACTCTCTTAGCAACTTTAAAATATGCACTACAGTATTATTAACTATAGTCACCATGCTGTACATTACAACCCCAGGACTTATTTCGTAACTGGAAGGTTTTTTTTTTTGTTTTGGCTGCGTGGGGTCTTCATTGCTGTGTGTGGGCTTTCTCTGGTTGCGGCGAGGGGGGGCTACTCTTTGTTGCGGTGCGCAGGCTTCTCATTGCAGTGGCTTCTCTTGTTGTGGAGCACGGGCTCTAGGAGCACGGGCTTCAGTAGTTGTGGCACGCAGGCTCAGTAGTTGTGGCACACGGACTTAGTTGCTCCGCGGCATGTGGGATCTTCCCGGGCCAGGGCTCGAACCCATGTCCCCTGCATTGGCAGGTGGATTCTTAACCACTGCGCCACCAGGGAAGCCCATAACTGGAAGTTTTTACCTTTTGATCTCCTTCACCCATTTCTCCAATGCCCCCCACTACCCTCGCCCCTGGCAATCATTAAACTGTTCTCTGTATCTATGAGATCTATTTGGGGGATTTTTTATTTGTTTTAGTTTCCACATATAAGTGAGAACATACAGTATTTGTCTTTCTCTGTTTGACTTATCTCACTTAGCATAATGCCCTCAAGGCCATCCATGTTGTTGGTTTGACAAGATTTCATTCTTTTTTATGTTTGAATAATATTCCATTATATATATATCACATTTTTTTTTAATCCATTCATCCACTGATGGACACTTAGTTGTTTCCATGTGTTGGTTATTGTGAACAATGCTGCAATGAACATGGAGGTACAGATATCCTTTCAAGTTAGTGGTTTCATTTTCTTTAGATAATACCCAGAAGTAGAATTGCTGGATCATATGGTAGTTCTATTTTTAATTTTTTGAGGAAGTTTCATACTGTTTTCCATAGTGGCTGCACCAGCTTACATTCCCACCAGCAATGCACAAATGTTCCCTTTTCTCCACATCCTCGCCAACACTTGTTATTTCTTGTCCTTTTGATAATAGCCATTCTAACAGATGTGAGGTGATATCTCATTGTGGTTTTGATTTACATTTACATTAGTGATATTGAGCACATTTTCATATACCTGTTGGCCATCTGTATGTCTTCCCTGGAAAAATGTTTATTCAGATCCTCTGCCCATTTTTAAATACGATTGTTTGGGGTTTTTTTCTGAGTTGTGTGAGTCATTTAATATGTTTTGAATATTAACCCCTTATCAGATATACGATTTGTAAATATTTGCTCCCATTCGATAGGTTGCCTTTTTCATTTTGCTGGTAGTTTCCTTTGCCGTGCAGAAGCTTTTAGTTTGATTTAGTTTCACTTGTTTATTTTTGCTTTTGTTTAAGAGAAGGATCTTGAGAGAAGGAGTTTATCCTGGATTATCCAGATGGGTCTTAAGAGCAATCACGTGTATCCTTATGAGAGAGAAGCAGAGGGAGATTAGACAGCCATGACAGAAAGGTGCAGCCACAAGCTAACAAAGGTTAAAAGCCACTAGCAGCTGAAAGAGGCAAAGAGCAGATTCTCCCCTAGAGCCTCCAGAGGGAATGAGACCCTGCCAGCACCTTGATTTCAGCCCAGTGAGACTTATTTTGGACTTCTGGCCCCCAGAACTGTAAGAGAATCAATTTCTGTTGCTTTAAGCCAGCAAGTGTGTTGGCAATTTGTTACAGGAGCCACAGGAAGCTGATGCAGCTACACACCAGGTGCACTGTGATTGTACTTCTTGTGTGTGAGCCACAGGAACCCAGGTGCTAGCTCTCCAGCATGCACCGTGACCTCCAGGGGCCCAGGACCTCCCTCCACCCCCGCCCAGCCTCTCCAGGGCCGTGGAACATTCCACGAGGCTCTATGGGCCCAGCTGCTTGTACTTCTTCAGTCATCTCTGCTCTGCTATCCAGAATCTCAGAAGGCTGCAAGATAGTCAAGTGCCCGGACCTCTCAGGTTGTGCTGAGAGAGGGGACACAAAGTGGTGGGGTTGTGGAGGGAGACGACGTAGGACCCCTTCTTAACACCTGCAGTTCCTCGCCTTCCCTCCAACTCTCCCGCTCTGCTCTCCTTTAGAATACTCCCTGTCTGGCCTGGAATCTGGGTTGCTTGACTCCATCAATTCTTCCAAATGTGGCGCTTATACTCAAACCTCAAAAGCCAAATACTTGCTTCCTTTATTATCTGCATTCCACTGTGGCATGAAGGTTTGATCCCCTCGCAGCCTGGGCAAGGGCATGGAATTAAAGGAACTATGGAGGAGGGAAAAATAAACATTTACTAGCTCAATTACGTATATATATATATAATTTATATTAAAATATATTTATATATTTTATATGAAATATGTATTTAAAATATATTTTAAAATATATGTGTGTTATATTATATATGAAATATATAAAATATATATATATTAAAATATATTTTTTTAATATGTAATCCAAAAGAAATACTACCAAAAAAGATTAAAAGTGGTTATCTTTGGGTCACATATATTTTCTTCCTGGTGCTTTACATGTCCATTTCCCAAAATATCTAACATTAACATGTATTATTTTTGTAATTGAGGAAAAACTATTATTCTAAAGAACTTATTTAAAGGGCATAACATTTAAAAAACTTTTAAAGTAGGCATGGGAAGAACCAAGCACAGGAATAAAGCTTCAAGCACCTAAAGATGGATGAGTTTGCTCTGGGAAGGACACAGGTTTTGCTTTCGGCTTCCCAGCAGCCAGTGAGCATGAGAAGCTCGGCCACGGTGCTCATGAGATTGAAACAGACCAACTGCTCAGAAGGACTGCTATTCTTAGGCCTAAAAGCAGACAGGCATTTCTGCCAAGATCTGTTAGACACATACTCTTCATCTGCTTTTATACAGAGAGGAAACTGAAACTGAGTGGTAAAATAAATGTCTGGCCCAGTGATGCAACTACAAAGAGGCGGAGCTGGTATTTGAACCCATAAAATAACTCTGCAGAGTGAGCCTTCTAAAACATGAGTCATAGGAGAAGGTGGTCAAAAAGTACAAATTTCCATATAGAGGATAAACAAGTCCTGGTGATGTAATGTTACAGCATGGTGACTATAGTTAATAATACTGTATTGGGGCTTCCCTGGTGGCGCAGTGGTTAAGAATACGCCTGCCAATGCAGGGGACACGGGTTCGAGCCCTGGTCCAGGAAGATCCCACATGCTGCGGAGCAACTAAGCCCGTGCGCCACAACTACTGAGCCTGCGCTCTAGAGGCCGCGAGCCACAACTACTGAGCCCACACACCACAACGACTGAAGCCTGCGCACCTAGAGCCCGTGCTCCACAACAAGAGAAGCCATCGTGATGAGAAGCCCACACACAGCATCGAAGAGTAGCCCCTGCTGGCCACAACTAGAGAAAGCCCGCGTGCAACAACAAAGACCCAAAGCAGCCAAAAATAAATAAATAAATTTTAAAATAATAATAATAATACTGTATTGCATATTTGAAAGTTGCTGAGAGAGTAAATCTTAAAAGATCTCATCACAAGAAAAAAAATTTTTGAGACTATGTATGGTGATGAATGTTAACTAAACTTACTGTGATACTTTGCAATGTATACATATATCAAATCATTATGTTGTACACTTAAAACTAATACAATGTTATATGTCAATTATATCTCAGTAAAATAAATCAAATCAAGTCAATTACATCATTCCTAGGCTCAAAACCTCTAAGGGTTCCTTAACTCATTCAGGGCAAAAAATCAAAGTCCTTACAATGATCTCTTAAGGCCTGGTAAACAGGTCCAGTAACTGCCCTGCCCTCATGCTCCTGTTCCCCTTCTTCACCCCAACTAGCCAGGTAGGCCCCACCTTAGGGCCTTTGCCCAGGCTGTTCCCCTGGCCAGGAACACACCCCCCATAGATTCATCTGTACGGCCAACTCCCTCACCTCCTTCAATCCTTGGTTCAAAGGTCCTCTTCTAAGGTGCCCTATACCAACCACCCTGTTTAAAATTGTAACCCACTCCCCTCCTCGCACCCCACACGCCCCCTTGCACTGCTCTGCTTTTATCCATAGTGCTTGTCACCTCCTAACGCTCGCTGTGCTTGCTGTTTGTCATCCGCTCCCTCTGCTAGAAGGCAAGCTCCACAAGGACAGGATTTGCGGCTTTTGTTCACTGATGTTACTTAGTGCTGTTTGCAGAACCTGCCACACTCTAGATGCTCACTACTTGTTGATGCTCAGAGAATGCTCCCCACGTTGCCCGGCACATAGTAAGTGCTCAGAGAGTGCAGCTCTATCTTGGAATGGTCAGGGGCAGGGCCACTTCCTAGGCATGTATTGCATTGGGTCAGGTCCTGCACTGAGCACTGGGGATGGGGATAAGCCTGTCCTCAAGCACTTCCCATTCTGATGGGGAACACATGCCAATAACATAAGGGGGATAGCAAGACAAATGTTTTAAGGTGTCAAGATAAGGTGGAATTCATGTGTCAAAAATCACCCCGGACACTTTCATATGGGTTTTCTCACTAAATGCTCATAAGACCTACAGCTAGGTATGAACAGCCCTACTTTACACCCAAGTAAACTGAGGCTCTGTGTGTCAGGTAATCTGCCCAAAGTCAGGTTAGTGAGTGAGTCATTTGGACTCAGGGAGATCTTGGGGGGTTGCAGCAGAGCTGGCAATTGAAGGGTGAGCAGGATAGTAACAGAAAGAGAAGGCTGGACTGCACATCCCAAGTGGCAAGGACAGCAAGATGTGGTGGCCTGGGGTGTGTTCAAGGGCAGCCAGAATCCGGTAGGGGCTGCTCTGTCTGGCTTGCCACTCTGGCCCATGCTCAGGTGGGGAAGGGGCCCAGGGACCCACCGGGGGATAGGATGTGCCAGGCTTCCTACCAAGATGGGGTGAAGCCTGTAGTCATGGAAACAGCCTTACCCTTGGCCTCAGCCCTCATGAGCAGGACTGGCTCCCTGACCCTGGCCTCCTTGGGTCTGCTTTACGCTTGCAGCTTCCCTGGGTTTGGAGCTCTTGCTCCTCAGCAGCCACCCTGGCCACTTGGTCAAGAGCCTGTAGAAACAACTTCCAGGCCCCTCCACTCAATCTGCTGTGAGCCTGAGGACCACTGAAAAGCAAGCCAGACCCTTTGCCCGTGCTCCTCAGCAGTTTAGGCTTAAATAGAGCAACTGGCCGCGTATATAAGGATAAAGATGGATCCTTCTATATTGAATTTTTTTTCTTTTAATTCTTGTGCTAAGATTATTATAATTTATATAAGAGCTAAGATTTATTGACCACTAACTATGCACTTTTACATTCTTTATTTAATTTCATTCTTGTAAAAACCTTACAAGATAGGAATTACCTCTCCCTTTTATTGAGGACCCTCGATTTATGCAAAGCCACTACTGATCAGTGACTGAGACTCAATCATTCATCCCCTCATCTTTTCATTTATTTACTCTTCATCCCTTTTTGAGCAGCCGCCCCACCCTGCTCCCACCCCATGCCAGTCTGAGAAAGTACCGGTGGCCTGTGACTCAGGTCTGACTCTTCATCAGGCATTCAGATTCTATCTCAAGTAACATTTATTGTGAGCCTTCAGTGTTGAGTGTACTGTCCATGGCTTAACATTTAATTCTCATAGCAGTGCACCAGAAGGGAATCTGCTGTCCCATTTTACAAGAAAGAAAACAGAGGCTCAGAAAAGGGAAGTGATTTGTGTCAGTCTAGCCCGCTGGTGAGGGGCAGAGCCCAGGATCCAACAGGGGAGAATCTTACATATTCAATTCCCACCTCAGGTTTCACATTCCAGCCTCACATTTATTCTCGGGTTCTTACATCCCTCTAGCTGGGTCCTGCGGTCTAATTCCTCTCAATTGAAACAGCCCTGAGATCTAATAGCCCAGCTCCCGGCAGGCTCTGCAGGAGAAAACTAGCAGAGGAAAGCAGTCTCTGCAGGCTCACACAGGGTTGGGGTGAGGTACCTCCAGGCTGGAAAAGGCCCAGGCAGCCCTGGCCATGGGTCACGGTCTCTCCCCTCTCCCCCTCAGGAAGGCCGTGCTAGGACGCTGTGAGTCCAACATGCTCCCCTGACTGTGCTGGGGTGCCTGCCTGACAGAGGGACAGCGTGGGAATTCAGGCTGGCCAGGGCTTTGGGAAAAACCGAGACCACCCCTCAGCCGGGTTAAGGAGGCTAAGGCCTGTGGAAGGGAAGGGGGCCTCTAGGATGGGAAAGGGGTCCTGAGAGAGGAAACGGGAGAGAAGAACACAGAAAAAACAAGGAGAGAGGGACAGAGAGGGAAACACAGATGCAAAGAGCAAGTAGAGGGAGAAAGGCAGAGGGAGGAAAAAGACAAAGCCAGAGGCAGAGAAACCGAAAAACAGCCACACAGAGAGAAAGGAGAGAGGGACATGGCGATAGAGGCGAGAATGGCATACAGAGAAAGAGAGAAGGGAAGAAGGATTCCTCCCACCCCCTGGCTGTGGAGGCAGGGAGAGGCCTTGGGCAGCTCCTCAGCTGGGGCTCAGCCTGCTGGACTCCAGGAAAGAGGCAGGGACAGCCCCCATCCGGAAGCAGTCAGGGTCCCTCCAGGAGGAGGGCGTGGGGAGGGAGTCAGACATGAGCCACGTCTGGAAAGAGGAAGCAGCAGAATTTTGCAAAGGCTGAGCTGGCAGTGGGCAGGGAGGTTGCACAGACCGGGTTCTCTGGTCTGGGATTTCTCAGCGGGCAGAGAGGACAGAGGTCCCGCCCCATCCGTCCCATCCCATCTGTCTTGGGCTCTGCAGGAGGACTGGGTGGGAATCTCAGAGAGAAGCCCACCCCCCGCCTCTTTGCAGGTGGAAAAGAGAGGCACCAGGTGGGAAAATGTGTAGCCCAAGGTCACAGGGTTTCCAGGTCTTCTATGAAGGCAGCACCTCTCCCTCATTCATTCATTTAGTCCCTCATTTATTCAACAAGCATTAACCTAGCACCTGCCACGCGCTAAGAAGCACCGTGCTAGGTCCTAGGGGTACGTTGATGGTTAGCACAGGCCTCTGCTCCCCAGAGCTCACAGTCTGACAACACGGTGCGCTAAGTGCTGTGGTAAAGGGAGACTCTGGGGTGTGGAAGCCGGTGGGGGCGTCCAAGGGCAGCTCCCTAAGGAGGGCTATCAGGGCAAATTGAGAGGTGAGTAGGAGCCATCCAGGAGGAGAGGGGAGGGAGAGCGTGCCAGGCAGAAGAAACTGAGCAAAAAAAAGTACAGATGCATCAAGGTCACAAAATTCAGCTCACTCTGCACTTTCACAAGGAAGCTATAATTATTTTGTTTGTTACTAATCTGACTTTCCTCCCTAACCACTCCTGCCTCGGTCAGCAGGAAAAAATTGCATAATGTCGTCTAACGTGGTTTCAATCTCGGTCTGATCTGATCATTTAAACAGTCTCTTTTGGTAATATTCGGTCTGCCTTGTATGAAAACGTTCCATTCCTCAGGTAGCTTCCACCCCCACCTGCCTCTCAGCTATGTGTGTGTAAAGGGGACCTTAATGTGAGCAACCAGGCAAGTACAGGATTACCTGGGAGAGGCAGATGCTGTCAGTACCGCCCGCTTCTCCAGGGCGACGCTGGGTTCCTCAAGGGAGGTCTCTAGCCAGGGCCACGCCCCCACTGGTGTAGCTGGCTCATCTGGCTCCACCTTGGCTTGTGGTGCCCATAGAATCACAGCCTCTGCCTTGTTCCCCATCTACCCCCTGCCCAGTCCTCTACCCTCCCGGGCCTCTTAGCTCACTGGCTCTTAATTTAGTCTCCTGGTCACTTGGAATTCAGGACAGCCCAGGGAAGCACATGCTCAGGCCTCCTTCTCTTGGACCACACTGTAAGTCCAAGTTTACAGGGTGGCATGCCCCTGTTGCTGCATGGTATTGCATAGAATGAATGTAGCATCTCCTTCTCTTGTACATTTTCCTCCAATTTTTCGCTGTTATTAACAATCCTGTAATAAATAGCTTTGTGCCGTCCTCTTTGGGCACATGTGCTGCTGTTTCTCTGGGGTAGATTCCAAGAGGTGAGTCGCTGGGTCAACTACACCAAGATAGTGCATTTTATAGTCTGATAGAGTCTGTCAGTCTGTCAGTTGGGCTCCAGAAAGGCTACACCAGCTTACATTGCCAGCAACTCTCATCAACATTGGATATCATCAATATTTTTCAAAATTCGTCCACCTTATAGGTGAAAACTAATTTCCATATCAACGTTCATTTTGAACTGGGGGAGATTGCCAGTGCAGGTGGAGAGGGAGATGTGGGAGGAGTCAGAGAAGGGAAGGTGGATAGCATGTAGAGTGGGAAGGGCTTGGACCTGTCTCTGGACACAGTCACGGCAGGGGAGCCTCGAGAAGGAGGAGCCCTCAGAAGCGACTGAGAAGGCAGAGCCTAGAGAAGAGGGAAGAAGCAGCTAGGGGAGGGGAGCCAATCATTGGCATTAAGTGGGTGTCTGAAGAAGGAGGGCATGTCTAGAGTACCCAAGACACTAAGAGGGCCAGCCGGTCAAGACCAAGTGAGAGGTGTCCACTGAATTTGACAAGGAGTTTGCGGGGGGACTTGGTGGAGAGCATGGTCAGTGGCGTGGTGTGTGCGCTAGACTGCACCAGGACGAAGCAGGAAAAAGATAAGGGACAGCGAAGCATGCAGCACTGCATCTGTAAGCACGAGATTGGTCCTATTGAAGTTCACCCGCCTGGAGGCTGGGCCCCACCTCCTGCGAGAAGCAGATGCAATCCTGCTTCTCCCTCCGTCCTCCCCTCTCCCCAGCACCCTCCCAATCCCCAGGTTCAGTAGGAGCCGTCCTACTGCTCCAACTAATAAGGTCTCTCATGGCCAGCGTTGTGGAGGAAGGGTATGGAGTACAACGTGATGATTTGAGATGAAAAATCTGAAGGGCCAGGCAATTCTCCCAACAAGTCCACTGTTTATCTGAAGCTTAAAGGTTATTAGAGGGTGTAGAAGAGGGAATAGTTTCATGGGGAAAGAACGAGAACAAAGAATTCCCCATGTGTTGTTCCTGACATAGAGTAACTTTGGTCACTGCCCTCTCTTCCCTGGGGACATCCTCCTCTTCACTCTCCCCAGATGTGGCACCCTCATGCCAACCCTAGGGGACCTCCATCCCAACACCAGTGATGACAGTCACAGATGAGTATTGGTCAGGCCTAAATTCTTCCCTCACAGTATCTCTTTTAACCCTCACAACAACCTGATGAAGAAAGTACAGGGTATCATTACCCCCATTTTACAGGTGAGAAAACTGAGACTCAGGGAAGTGAAATGACCAGCCCAAGATTACCCAGCCAGGAGGTTGCAGACACTGACTCCAAAGCCTCTGTGTGCTTCTAACTCCCACCTAGTCAGGCTCCCCTAAACCAGGCCC
This sequence comes from Balaenoptera borealis, assembly GCF_965194805.1. NCBI lineage: Eukaryota > Metazoa > Chordata > Mammalia > Artiodactyla > Balaenopteridae > Balaenoptera > Balaenoptera borealis. The sequence goes on from NC_138868.1 coordinate 55,322,142, forward strand.
TTCAAATCTTGAGGTCATGTTGACCACCTGCTCTATCCTTGGGGAAAGCCCAGGCCTGCCCCTTTCCTCTCCACTTCCCCAGGTAGAAGTTCTGTTGTGCTTTAGGGAACAACGGGGCCAACATGATTGGGCGGAGATTTTTACTGGCTGTGTGACCTTGGGCAAGTCATTCCCCCTCTCAGGGCAATTGTTTTCTCCTCCATAAAGTGGGGATAATAATCTAACCTGCTAGCATGATGGCGAAGAGGAACTGAGTTGTACATGAAGGACCAAGTGACTTGTCTCATCCCAGAGAGTTCTGTTCGTTCTTTCCTCCAGTTTCCATTACCTGGACCTCCCCTAACCGTTTCCTGCCAGAGGCCTGGTCCTCTGCATGGAACTACCCAGTGATGGTCTTTCTGTGAGGTCTGAGCAAGGGCTCATGTTTGCTTTGGGTGACCTAGAATATCTCCCTGGTCCCTGATATTAGCCTCCCCCTAACCTCTCAGCCTAAGGGGCCCCTTGCCCCAAGATGCTGATGGACCCTGGAAAAAAATAAGGCTGGAGTCTCTTGGCTAATTCCAGGGTAACCACTGGGTCCTCATCTGAAACACGCACCTTGACTCGGAGGCTGACAGGCCAGCAGTACTTGATGGGTCTTCGTTCAATGTTCTCTGACTTGTTCGCTTGGAGGAGATTTCTCATGTGGGCACACGTTCTCACACACAAGCCTCGCTCACACTCTTATGCTCACAGTCAAGCCCACAGTCTCACGTACTCGTTGCCAAGAATATATACTCCAAGGAGTCGCCTACTACCAATTTAGCGGCTGTGGGAGGGGGCGGGGGGGGGGGGAGGTGGAGGTTGCCGTCGGCAGCCAGTGGGCAGGATACAGAATTCTGGGGTGTGGGAGGTGTCATGGTCCTGCACAAATGGGGTTCTGTTTCAGCCCCCACTCCAAAAAGGGCATGATGCTTTTAGCTGGAAAGGGCGTTGAGCTCCTCCCATTACAGAGGAGAAAACCTGTGCGATACAGGCTCGGGCTGGAGAGAGGGACGGGCTACATCAGCCATGCTCACGGGTGCAGAAATGGAGCCTTCATGGGTAACTTCTGCTGCAGGTGGACACGACTTGGGTCAGTTCTGGGTTCCCTCAGACAATTGAGGGCTTTCCCCCTCCCCTCCTACCTGGGGCGATGGAGTTCTGGAGGTGGGTAGGGTGCATAGTGACAAGGCGATGGCAAGGGCCACCTGTCCTTGGTCACTTTCGTTCCACAATGGCAACCCCCACTGCTCCCTCATTTCCACTGGTGGCTCTGGTCACCAACATCTCTCCCCACTGGCATCCACTGAAGGGCCCACATTCCCATCTGATCTAAGACCCATCTTAGATCTGGGCAAAAGGGGCACCTGCCTGGGCCTTGCACTCTAAAGGTTCGTGCATATCACAGAGGCTGAAATGCAGATACATAGATATAGTCTGGTAAGAAATTATTTTGGAAATCCACTAACTGATTGAGCAAACAAAAAGACCAGAAATGGAAGTAAGAGACAAATTGCCCCCATCCCCGCCAGGCCAGAGGCCCCAGGGCTGAGAATACATCACTGTGTGAGCATCAAGCATTCCTGTGTCAGACAAGCTGAGGTGTCAGGAGGCAACCAGGCGTTGGAGAGGTGGGCCCCTCCTCACCCTCTCACATACCCAAGTGGGCTCTCAGCTTGCCCCCAGCATGCCTGGACCCCTTGGCTCAGCACTACCGGCACCATTAACTTCACAGCAAATCTGAGCACCCCTTGGAGGGGCTTTGATGCAGTAATTAAGTCAGGGCCAACAGGAGGGATGGTAATTGAGTGCAGGGAAGTGAGGTAGCAGCTTCAAGGTCCTGAAGAAAAACAAAAGCACAGAGGCATTCATGCGGGGCCTGGCCAAAGCTCTGGGGTTGGCAAGGGGAAGGCGAAAGGAGTCCCAGCTGTGGCCTCTTCCCAGACTCACCGAGCCTCAGAGCTGGAGGTCCCAGCAGCCTCTGTATAGCTGAGCAGGCAGGCCCAGAGGGAAGCAGGGACTCCTTCAAGAGCACACAGCTGAGCTGGAGTAGCAGCCAGGTCTTTGGTAAGTGGGCTCTGCCTACCTGTCCAAGTACTGCAAGAGCCCTAGAAGCTCTAGGGCTGTGTCTTGCTGCCATGTGGCTGCACTTGGTTTCTTCATCATAACATAGTGGTGTTAATGAGACCAAGGCACTGAGCCTCCCCTTGGCCCTAAGCTGGGCCCGTCATTTCCTGACTACAGCTCCCATCCCCAAAGACAAGTATAATCTTAAGAATACTTGGTCGAACTAGTAGATTCAGCAAATAGATTTCCTGCTGGCTAAACTACTTCCATCTCACCTGACCCATCCCCCCCCAAACCCCCAGACCCACACAAGGGAGCAGGCAGCCCAGGTCACATCTCAGGATGATCTATCAGCAGCTTGGGAGCAATTCAAGGACAGGACCTGGGTTGCACTCCTCCCTGGGTCCCAGCACCCAGCATGGAGCTTCTCACAGAGGCCTCAAGGGCACCTGGTGAATGAATGAATGAATGAGTGAATGAATGAATCACATCTCTCTTGCCCGGAATAATATCCTCATACCTGACATGGCACAGTGCCAGGAGAGACGTGTAGGATGGATGGATACATGATGTGCAGAGTGTCCTCCCTTTGTCCCTCCAGCTCTGTTCTCCACCTTTCCACACCCTGCTCTGGGCCCCAGAGGCTGACCTGAAGGGACTGCATCACTGGCTCAAGTGTCCTATGGCCTCTGGCTGGGTCAGCTGATGGGGAGCCCAGGAGGAGGGGGAGGGAGAGGAAGGGAGGAAGCCGCTGGGGACCTTACTGCTCAGGCTCCTCTCTGTGTGGTGCCTCAGATGGGCGGACACATCTCTTGACAAAGGGCAGAGCTCTTGTCAGGTCCTCTCTCCCCAGGTTCCATTAACATCTCCTCCCTCACCCCTCAGGCTCCAGGTACTATCCACCTGGCTGCTCCTAATGCTCAGGCACTGCGGGGTCCTGTGTGGTTTCCCTTCACACACACACCCCCATCTTTATAAACTGTCTCTTTATTAAGCCCACCTTGAATTAGCCTGAATGAAGTGTGAACCTCTTTTCTGCTGGGACTCTGTCTGATACACATGGGTAACTGGTTAGATGATTGGATGGATGGATGGATGGATGGATGGATGGAAGAATGGAACTAGTATAATGTAGTCGTTAAGAGCCCAAGTCTTGTAGCCTGGATGTGTATCCTAGCTCTACCACTTACTAGATATCTGAACTTGGACAAGTTATATAATATCTCTAAGATTTTTGTTTTCTCAGCTGTAAAATGGGAATAAAAATAGTAACTTACAGGGCTGTTGTGAGGATCGAATGTGATAATAAAGCAAAGAGTTGAGCATCTTGCTTGGCACACAGTTGGTGCTCAGTAAATGGTCACCTTGCCACCATGGCTGGCGGGTCAGATGGTAAGACGAGGGCTCGCATGCTGTCCTTGGCTTGAGCCACCTGAAGTTCATGAACAAGGAGGTCAAGCCAGGTCTGGGTGTAAAACATCTGTGAGTTCTTTCCCTGGGGGCCACCAGATTCCCTCTCTTCCCTGAGCCTGGCTATGGACAGCGCTAGCGCCGTTCTCCCTCCTGCCCTCAGAGCTGGGTGGGCAGACAGCTCTCTCTGCTGGGCATGCCCGTGGCTTGGTCCTCTTCCTCTGGAGTTGGGGGAGGGGAGCATGGCTGAGTCCTCGGTGACATAAGTGACTATGGCAGTTCAGGGGAAGCCTCTAGACACTGCAGCCCCCTAGCAAGCTTCCCACTCCCACCTTTAGGAGGCCCCATAAAGGTCAAGAGCTGCAGGGCTTTCTCTTAAGGGGCATCCCAGAATATGAGCCCCCTGGTGAGGCTGAGAGGGGTCCCCAGAATCTCCCCCTTTAGAGGCCTGCCTGAGGCTGGGCAGCGAGTACTCTCCCCGGTCACCAGGAGGCCATCCTCCCACCCGAGAAGAGCAGCCCTGGACCCTCTGCCCCCTCACTTGGAGCCTGCAATGCCCACGCACGGTGCAGCTACACACGCTCCCTCCCACCCCTACAGTCAGTGAAAGTTCACTGAGGCCCCCTCTGAGCCAAGGACCACCCCAGGCACGGGGAACGCAGATGAGGCAGATGTGGTACCAGCCTTCTGTGCACACAGCACACATCCAGAGGCGGTCACAGCAGGAAACAGGTGCATTCAAGCCCCCCCTTTATGGATGTGAACAGTGAGTCCCAGAGAGTGGAGGGACATGCCCAAGGCCACCCAGCACTTGGGAGCAGAGCCTATTCCAGCCCGGGATTCCCAAGCACCAGACCACTGTCCTTCCACCTCCTGAGTCACTATGAGTTGCAGGGAAGGAGACAAAATGGATTGTGGCTTGAGGTCAGGAAACTGAAGGGCTTTGGAAACTGACCTGAGTTCAAGGCCTGGCCCTACTGCCGACTTGCTGGGAGGAGTTGGCGGATCACCTGATCTCACTCGGCCTCAATTTCCTCAGCTTTGAAATGAGAATAATTCCTTCATTGCAGAGGATTCCCGCGAGACTATAGCAAGAACATCCTAAGATGTGCCTGAATAACATGTATTCGGTTGAACTGTAAGAAATTGTCATTTTTTTGAATAATAATTTCACCTAATAATTATCATATTATCAAATGATAATAAATTATAATTTATTATTTATTAACTAGCATAATCATCATCAACCACGTGCCTCTCGTACATATTATTTTATCTCTCAGCCTCCTCACCCCCATCCCCACAAAATAAAACAGAGATAATATGCAGAGCGCTCTGTGTGAGACCTGGCATATAGTAGGTGCTCACTAAAGTTTCCTCCTGCTCCTTCCCCTCCTCATGCAGGCACTTCTTCCGTGGAAGGCTACAAGAGAGCCTGTCCTCTTTTCTGAGTATCACAGCCCCATGGAGATGAAAATGAAATTGTGATTGAGACATGGGAGAAGAGTAAATAAAGATCTAAAATCATCTTCTCAGAAAAGTTTAAAAAGTTAAAAGAAAAAGAAACACACACACACACACACACACACACACACACACACACACACACACACACGGTCATGTTTTTAAAAACATGCACAGTGCAAAACCTGCACAGTGAAACCCTATCAAGTCATGATGGGCTCAGGGACAGGAGACCAGAACACTGTGGATGGAGCCTCTCCCCACTCCACTCCGTCAACCCTCTCCCAGACTCCCCGAGGAGGATTTAGCAAGAAAGTCAGTTCATTGTGTTCTAGGTCACAGCTGAGCAAACAACCAAAATGTCCTTTTGGCAGCTGGATGCCACGTGGAGCCACAGCAGAACTGAATATTCCAGATCTGGGAGGACCCCAGCGTCTCTAAGTCCAGCCTCCTGCCTCTAGATGGGTAGCTCTCACACTCTGAGGGCAGAGGCTGGTGCTCTCCCAGGATGCAGATGCCACCCCACCTCTAATGCTGCCTGCAGGGCTTTCTCTCAGGCCAGTCAGGAAGTCCTTCCTTTTGTCCCACCACAGCCCTTCCTTCCTTTATCCATTAATCAATAGCCCCTGACAACATCTCTATGGCGGCCTCATGTGTGCTGGTAAAGGGGACCCGAGGACCAACAGAATGGCCCGTACACTCCCCATCTGTCTCACTGGATTGTCGTTGCCTGTTTAGCATCAATCTCCCCACCAACTTGATCCCAGGTGAGGCTAGACCCAGGTGAGGCAGGACCCAGGTGACACAGGGCGCATGGAAAATACTCCCTAAATAGCTGTTCAATGTTAAATGAATGGGTAAATGAATGAATGAATAGCCATGCTCCAGAGGAACAAGATGCTCACTGCTTCACAGGGAGCCCATGTCTCTGGAGGGAACAGGTTGGAGGTGGTGAACAGCTGACCCCCTAGGTCTCCTTCTGCCACTGGGGAGGCGCTATCCATTGGAGAGGCCACAAGCCTTCCCACACACGCCTGGGCTCCAAACCAGGTGCTGGGGGATCCCCAGGTCTGGAAATTCCCCTGTGCATGGCACTGGGCTTTCCGGTTCCACCCCACCACTCCCACGGGTCTGGACATTCTCAGCACCATTTCTTAGAAGGAGATATTGGCTTGTGAACGGGAAGTGGCCGTGTAAACAAGGGGGAAAGGCCCTGACTGAAGAGCCAAGTTCTCCAGGTTCCGATCCCCACTGCAGCAATTACAGGCACGGGCTGCAGGGTCGGACAGACCTGTTTTCAACTCCAGCTCTACCGTTTAGGAGCTGTCAGATTTTTGGCAAGTCAGTCACCTCACTGAGCCCTGGTTTCCTCTTTTTAAGAAGGGATTATAGTATCTGCCTCAGCAGATTCCTATGAGGATTATACGAGGAGCCAGTAGGGCTGATATTCAGCTGACCTACAAAGATTCTAACTTACTGCTTGGTAAATAGCTGCTGCTCAGAGCCCCCTGAGTGCCCCTCCCACCCAGCACATCACCCGCTGTCCCCATGATTCAGCAACTAAAGGGTTAACATCTGGCCCAGTAGAGGGTCTCCAGGGCCCTGGTGACCCTTCTGACTGGTTGGTGCCCATATTAAACTAATGGGTGTGAGTAAATGCTTTGTAAACTGCCAGGTGCTGGTTAATCCCCAGATGTCTTATGGGCAAGGCATGCTCTCCACTACCAAACTGAACTGAGTTCCGTTAAATCCATCCCAGGAATTGGCTCCCAGATGATCTGACCAGATGATCTGACCTCTGCCCAGATGATCCAGGCAGTTTCCATACCCAGTCTGTCCCCTGTCTGGCAATTCTCTAACTCCCCCAATCCATCCCTCTCACTCCTCTGCTAAGCTGGCACAAGCTCCCCACTGGCTTCTGGACTCCAGTGGCTTCCTCCATTTCATTCTCACACTGGACAGAGCCACTTCCAAAAGTAGGGGTCTCTCTTTGACCCCTCGATGAAATGTCCACCGTGACTGACATCCCTCAGTGACGGCTGTCACAGCTGGGGTTCCTGGGGAAGGAGATTTTGAGACGCATATTTGCTAGCAGGAGGTTTATTGGGGATTGATCTCAAGATGAATACCTGTGTTGGGGGGTAAATGAAGCAGGACTAGGCAGAGGGACAAGTTAGGCTGTTATGCGGACCCCATGAAGGTCTCAGCCCATCTCTAGGGAGCTCTGGAGCTGGAATGACTTTTCACAATTGTGCCGAGTTGAGGCGAGGAGCCCTTTATCCCCCATACGGAGCAGTCATCGGATGCAGGCTGGGCCAGGGAGGGGGAGTGACATTAGATGAGGAGGGTCTCCTAAGGCAATGGCAGGAAGGGGAGTCTCAGTGGCCAGCTCTCAGCCATCGGAGGGGTGAGTGAATGCTCCAGGCTGAGGGGGGAGGCGCCAGCATCTGGGGAGTGCGCCGTAGCACCCTCTACAACGGTGCTTTGGGTCAAGTAGATTCTCAGGAAGGTTTTTGTACAGGATGAAAAGAATCAGCCTCCACTGCCTCAGGACAAATTTTGAATGTCTATTTAGCACATGAGGCTCTTCATGGTCTGCTCCTAACATCCTCTACACTCCACTCTCTTCTCTCGCCCCTCCCCACTTGCTCCCAACTTTCTAACCATATTGTGCTTCTTGCAGTTTCCCAAGCTCAACATGCTATTTCACACCTCTCTGCTTTTGCACATGTTATTTCATCTGCCTGGAATGCCTTGAAATGGAAAAAAGAAATCCTTTTCTCTTCTTCCAGCCCCTTCCTACTCCTCCATCAAGACTCTGGCTGAATTCTGCCTCCCCTAGGGAAACCTTCTACCACCGACAGGCTGGTACTTTTCTTTTCCCTCTTCCAGGCTTTGCACTTACTGGCTGCCATTCCCTGAGACTCTCCTACTCAGGTGCCACAAATGCATCCTGAGTAATCTAGGGCCCTCGTGGCACCTGGCCCTGTGGCTCTGAGCCTGGATGAAGATATCATGCAGATCAGCACCCAACACCTGTACCCTGGGCATGGCGGGGGCACAAGGTTTGGGGGAAGTAGTAGAAGGCACCGAGGCGAGCCCTGAAGTCCAACCCCCTCAGCATAGAGATGGGGAGACTGAGGCCCCAAAAGGGGACAGACTTGCCCAAGGTGAGCCAATGCCAAATCCAGGACGAGGAGCAGGTAGGTCTCCAGGCTCTGCAGAAGGAGGGCAGGCACTGTTATATCTGTCTCACAAAAGAAGAGACCAAGGTCCAAAAAGAGGCAGAAACTTGCTAGGATCACCAAGAGAGTCTGCGACAGGCCACCTCTCTGGCTTGGGCTCCCTCATGGCTGCCTGGGCCCAGAGGCCTCTCTGGAGGAGTAGGAGCCAGGAACCTGATCCCCACCCCTAGCGAAACCGGAATGAGTCACACTTCCTGAGGCCACTGGGCAGCGTCTCCTGAGTGGAAAAGCCACCACATTCTCCCTGACCCTGTTTCATCTGTCAAAACCCAGAACTTCCAGGAAGGGAGGCCTGCAAGGCACTTATTATCCACCCGCTGTGAGTCTGAGGAAGAAACTGGGCTCAGAAAGGGGGAGTGGCTGCTCCAAGACCCCACCACGACCCCGGCCTGGCCTGGCTAGGCGGGCCTTGACCCCCAGCCCGTTCTTTCCCAGGAGAGACAAAGAGAGGCAGAAACAGACACCAGCTCAGAGGGGAGACCGCACTCACCTGGGAAAGTCGGGTGGTAGGGAGGAGACAGACACAACCACCTGGCAAACAGTGGCAGCCCTACCTCTCAACAGGTCGGAAGGAAGCCTTTGAGAAGTGGGAGAAGAAAGAGCTTGGATGGACTTCCCTGGTGGCACAGTGGTTAAGAATCCGCCTGCCAATGCAGGAGACACGGGTTCGAGCCCTGGTCCGGGAAGATCCCACATGCCACAGAGCAACTAAGTCCGTGTGCCACAAGTACTGAGCCTGCACTCTACAGCCCGCAAGCCACAACTACTGAGCCCGTGTGCTGCAACTACTGAAGCCCGTGAGCCTAGGGCCCGTGCTCCGCAACAAGAGAAGCCACCGCGATAAGAAGCCCATGCACCGCAACCAAGAGTAACCCCCGCTCACCGCAACTAGAGAAAGTCCGCACACAGCAACGAAGACCCACCGCAGCCAAAAAGTTAATAAATTAATAAATAAATTTATTAAAAAAAAAAGAAAGAGCTTGGATTTGCACACCCGCCAGCCGTGCTCCCATCGGACCCCGCTGTTCCCTCGGGCACCCCCTCCCAGACCCCAACATCCATCATCCCAGTTGCTGCACCCATTGGCCCTGCCCTGTGGCTCAGGGCACAGCATCAGACGCCTCTAACTTGATGCCATCTCTCCTGCCTTTGTGCCTTTGCACCTGCTGTTGTCTGCCCGGAATGCTGTCCCCTCCTTGTCTCTCTAACTCTAACTCACCTTTTATTTCTTCAGCTGAGGCTTCTCTGAGAGGCTTCCCAGGTCCTCCCCTGTGGCCTTTCCTGCTCCTTGGAGCAGATCAGATGCCACCTGCTCCAGCTTCTACCAGCCCAGGTGCCTCCTTCCCTCTGTCTCAGTGCAGGTCATGCTCTGGTCACTGCCTGTGTCTGCTTCCCCCAAAAGGCCAGAAGCCTCTAGAAAACAGGGTTGGGCTCTGACTTAAGCAACATCCACAAATGCAGCAAAGAGCTGACCACAAATGATCGACTCATTCATTCATTCCACAAATAATGGCCGAACACTACGTGCCAGGCACTGTTCTAGGTTCAGGAGATAGAGCAGGGAACAACATAGACAAAATTCCTGCTGCATGACTATCATTCTATGGGAATGGGGAGAGGGAAGGGGGGCAGGTGAGGGTGAAAATATAATAGTCCAAATAAGTTTGGATGGTGACGGGTGTTATGAAGAAAGTAAAAGTGTTTATTGAATGGGAACTGCAGACAGGGAGACAGGGGTTCCAGACAGGTACGGTGAGCTGGGGGAGGTAAATTTCAGACCCACCCAGCTGTAGGTCCCTCCCTTACATTCCCTCTCCAGTGCTGCCAGGCGCTGGGGGGAGGAGGCGTGTAGGAAGGAAGGCTTGGGCCCCCCCTGGAAGTGCCAGACGTCTCTCCCACCCACAGACACGCTTCCTGGCTCTCCAGGAATTCAATTCAGCAACAGTTACTGAGCAGTTAGTTATGAAAAAGTCACAGTAGCTGCCATTTATGGTGGGCCTAGAGAGTCCCAGGGGCAGAGCTGGCTGCCCTCTCTCAAGGAGCCTCTCAACAGCCTGGTGAGGTGGGCACTTGTCCAGGGTCACACAGCTGGTCCCAGACCCGGCCGGGATCTGAGCCCAGGGCTGGTGACCCCTGGGTCCATGTGCTTCCCACACACCCTACAGACCCCCAGAGACTTGGAGGGTAAGCGAGTGGTCCCAGTGGTGAAAGGAGCCAGGGACTGAGTCTGGATTCTGAGGTCCTAATCCCAGCATGGGTTTTTTGAGTTGGGAGGGGCCCCTTAACTCCTCTGGGCCTCAGTTGCTCTTTGTGTCAAGAGGAGCCATTAGCCCAGCCCACCTGCAGGGGGTGCTGTGAACATCAGGTGAAATATAGCCTGCAAGCATTTGGGGAAATACCACACAACACACCAGCCAGCCCCTCCGCCCCGAGAACCCCCAGGCTACCCTCCCTACCCCTCCAACCCTGCCCTGGGGTTGGCTGGGGCCTAAGCCAAGCAGGCTGACCACACACGGCAGGGTTGCTGCTGAACCTGGCCAGGGACGAAAACCTCTGTGAACTCTGACCACCTCATAGCCTGGCAGGTAGAAAGCCAGTGTCAAGGCCAGGGGTGGGGCTGAGAGCCGGATTGCTAGTCTGGGGAAAGGTGAAGGCCAAGTCGAGGGTCAGGTGTCCTGCAGGTTCATGCTGAAGCAGGATGACTCAGGGACATCCCCCCCCCCTCCCCTGAGAGAGCCAGCTGCAGTTTCCATGCATGGAGGGGAGGCAAAACTAGCATTTGCTAAGGGCCTACTATGTGCTGGGGCTTTCTCAGGCATTACTTAATTTAATCTACTATTAAAGTGCAGAAATGTTAAGTAACTAGCTCGATGTTGCGTAATGAGCGTATTCATTTCCTGTGGCTGCTGTAATCAACTACACAGACTGGCTGGCTTAAACAACAGAATTTACTTTCTCATGGTTCTGCAGGCTAGAAGTCTGAGGTCAAGGTGTTGGCAGGGTTGGTTCTTCTGGGACTCCTCCTCTTGGTTTGCAGGTGACCATCTTCATGTTCACATGGCACTCTCCCTCTATATGTGTCTGTGTCCAAATTTCCTCTTCTAAGAAGGGCACCAGTCATGTTGGAATTGAATCCACCCTAGTGACCTTATTTTAATTTAATTACCTCTCTAAAGACTGTATTTCCAAATACAGGCATTCTGAAGTACTGGGGGTTAGAACTTGAACATATGGACTCAGTTCAGCCTATAACAATGGATAAGTGGCAGAACCAGACTGAATTTGGGTCTTTCTGGCTCAAAATTCTACCCTCTTTCTATCATACCACATTATACTTCTTCCTCTCCCCTGAATCCAAGGCTGATTTCTCATCAGCCTGCCACAAGGGGAGCTAGCATGTTCTGAGCGTCTACTGAATACTAGGTGCTTTGCCCCCATGATTGCATTTAATACAACAACTTGTGAGGTGGGCACCTTGAAGAAACTGAAGCTAAGAGAAGGGACGTGGGGCTTCCCTTGTGGCGCACTGGTTAAGAATCCGCCTGCCAATGCAGGGGACACGGGTTCGAGCCCTGGTCCGGGAAGATCCCACATGCCGCAGAGCAACTAAGTCCGTGCGCCACAACTACTGAGCCTGTGCTCTAGAGCCCACGAGCCACAACTACTGAGCTCACGTGCCACAACTACTGAAGCCCATGCGCCTAGAGCCCATGCTCCACAACAAAGAGAAGCCACCACAATGAGAAGCCCGTGCACCGCAACGAAGAGTAGCCCCCGCTCGCCACAACTAGAGAAAGCCCGCATGCAGCAACGAAGACCCAACACAGCCAAAAATAAATAATAAATTAACTAAATAAATAAAAATTAAAAGTAAATAAAATAAAAGTAAAAATACCATACACTCAAATAAAATAAATTAAAAAAAAAAAAAAAAGAGAGAGAAGGGAAGTGGCCCAAGGGCACACAGGGGAGTCAGTAGCTGAGGCAGGGCATGAACTCTTGTGTCTGACCTGCTCCACTCTGCCACACTGCTGCCCCACCTGGGGCAATAATCACACTGTTTCACCACGGCCACACAGCAGTATGGTGGCGTGGCCAAATGGAGGTTGGCACTCCTGGCTAGGGCACTCACTGTTGAATTGCTGGAGTGCCCGATAGAATAGGGAGCACTGGAGGAAATTAAGGGAAATGGCTATTTACAAACCAAAACAGAAGTATATCCATCTTTTTACACTCAGTGAAGCAGTCCCGATGCATACAGTCTGCACACCAGCCCTATTCTCTACCATCAGTCATTCTTTTGGGAGTTAGGACCATCACTAAAAGTCAGAGTGGAAAACTGCCAGGAACTCCTCCTGACCTAGAAGGTGCTTGACAAGAAGGAGTTTCCTTCCTTTGAAAATAAAAGCCGTGTCTAAGGAGTTACAGCTATGAGAAGAGGGTACAGGGCTGGAAGGGCCTGAGAAATCACTCTGTCCAAGCCCCTTACTGTACAGATGGGAGACTGATGCCAGGGACAAGGATCTGCCTGGCTTGTGCATTGAGCTGGGCCAGAGCCAGGGCTGGCACTCCAGACTGCCTGACCACTTCTGCCCAAGTGCCCTGACCCCACTAGAACCAGCTTTCCAGGCCCACCCATTGCCTCACCCCATGGGGACTGCATGTGAATTCAACAGCCTCTTGGTCTGCTGATTTCCCCTGGAGATAAGAAGCCCAGAACAGGGCACAGCCGCAACCTGCCCTGACCCAGGCTGGGCTGAATAAGCCTGGCAGCCATCCCTGGAGGAGATGCTTCATCCACCTGCCTGCCCAGGACCAGGCCAGCTGACCATGCTGTTGACCACAGTGTCTGGATGGGCCCCTATCCATGAGTGAGAAGGCAGAGGCCTCGTGGCATAATTGGAACTCCCTCCACCCTGAACCCCTGTGTCAATGAAGAGGTTAAGAGCATGGACTCTGAAACCAGAGGACCTGAATTCAAGTCTTGGCTCCACCACTTACTAAGTCCATGAACCAAACAAGTTATTTAACTTTTCTATGCCTCAGTTTCCCTTTCTGTAAACTAGGGATGATAACAGTAATGCCTTCCTCATAGAGTTGCGAGGATTAAATGAGTTAAGAACTGTATCTTGCCCATTGTAAGTTTTAGTAAGTTGTTAACTTTAAGTTTTATTTACTGGAGCCACCGTTACAGGTGCCAACAGCACAAAAACTAACTTTAAGTCCCAGCTCTGCCTCTTTCTCACTGCGAGGCCCTGGACAGCCTCTCTAAGCCCCAGTCTGTAAAATGAGGGCTTGAGCCACACCTCCCAGGGTCCCCAGGATCATCAAAGGTAACCGTGGCATGAACCCTGGGAAACAGTCTACAAATGTTTAATTCCTGTGACTACCACCAGAAATTAAAATGAAAGCACATTGATAGACAAGTATCCTTTTTTCTTTTTGGTGTGAGGCCTGCCCTGCAGCTCCAAACAGTAGGACTTGGAGCTGGCTGGGGTGGGAGGGAGGCCCCCAGCTCTGCCATGGACAAGTCACTGACCCTGGCCGCTCATCAAGGGCTGAAGCATCCCTCTCTTGCGCAGTCATTCCCCGGATATTTGCTCTGGAAGCACAGAGCCCATGGCTGATGAACTTTCTTCACCTGCCCTGGGCATGCACCGTTATATAAAAGTGTGGTGGCCCCCAAGCTGTAAGCTTATTCAGCTTTCTGCTTTCCGGAGAACTGCTTGTCTCTTTCTTGGTATGCACTCCTGACGCTGCGGTATTGAGCGTAAAAAAGGAAAATGGCTTGCGGCCAGTTTCGTTCCAGGTGCCTGCTCTGGATCTAAGAGCCCCTGGTTGTTCCCCAGAAGAAGGACGTGCTGCCCTGAGGGGGAAGTCTGTATCTCCAGAGAATGGCCCATAAGGCATGCTGACGCATAGATAGTGGCGCATAGATAGTGGCGACAGAATTATGTGGAAATACAAGGTTTACTGATTTATTGTCTAATATTCGTTCCATACTAAACCTATATATACATTCATGCTGTTTGAATAAACTTGCCTTGCAACCATCAGTTGTCTTGGCCCTTCTGACCCCATACTGGTGCTTTTCAGTTCCTTACCCCTCACCGCCAGGAACTTCTAGCTTTCTGCAGCCGGTCTGCGGCATAAAAGCACACTGGGTCCTGCCCTGTTCTTTCACCCTCTCCTCTCCCTACCCGCCTCCTCCACCTCTTCTCTGCTTCCTGCCTCCCCACACTCAGACCATCTTACTTCCCCTGCTCAGGTTCTGGTTTTGAGGACAGACCTTGACCTCACAGCTCCTAGACCTTTGACTAGAGACACTCAGGATTTCAGTCTTTGGGGTTAAAGGGAGAGGTTACTAAGACTAGTGGAAACAGAGCAGAGGTTTGGAGGCTTTCCGCACTGAAGTGTCTGGGGGCCTGTCGCCTGGTGCGGGTGACCATCATTTGTGTATGCAGGTGGGCAGACGAGTTGTGAGAAAGGAGGCTGGATGGGCAGGCGGAGCCCGCCTCATGATCCCTCAAGAATACTGAGAAGCTAAGACAGGCAGAGGCTATGGGACAAAGCCCTAATGTGCTGGTCCTTGGGACCAGAGCCCCCTCAGAAGGTCCACTGTGGCCCAGCACGGGGCGTGCACAGGGCACCTCTTAGCAGGTGAGCTAGAGCTGCCTCACCGGCTCTGAGGGACGTTCTGGCAGCTGTGAGCCTGGAGGGGCATGGCGAGCGCTCCATGTCTCTCAGGTCCTCAGCCCGTGGTTTAAATCTCCCTCTAGCCACTCGCAAGCCATCCAACCGCTCCCTCTTTCTGAGCCTCAGTTTCTCCAAGTCTAAAATCGGACTAACAATAGCACCTACTTTGTTGTGAGCACTCACAGGGGCGATGCTGGCAATCGTGACCTTTAGCACAGTGCCTGGCACACAGCGGGAGCTCCATAAATATTACTCCTCTTCCTTGCCCTCTACTCCATTATCCTCTGCTCTCAGGACAGGTGTGTGAACTGAGCACCCCAATTATTCAACAAGGCTTTACTGACCATCTCCTTCTAAATTGTTTATTTAAGAGATGATTATTATTATTATTATTGATCATAATAAACACTGAACAATTACTACATGTCCAGAATCATGTGAACCACTTTACATAAGTGAATCCATTGAATCCCCTCCACTGCCTTGCAAGGTAATAATTTCTTTTATTTTACAGAAAAGGAAATGGAGTCTTTAAGGATATCAAAGGAAGCGCAGAGACAAAATTCCATCGCCTTCTTCTGGCTGTTCCCACCGTATTTTGGGGTCAGTCGTTTTCCTGGCAGCATCCCTGCTCGGTCCACCTCCCAGGGCACGAGGCAGTGATTACCTAAGGGAGACAGCCGAAAGAGCACGGGCCTCAGAATCAGAGAGTAGGGTTGGAGTCCTGGATCCCCCGTCCGTGAGCTGAGTGACTTTGGGCAAGTTGTTTTACCTCTCTGAGCCCGTTTCCTCATCTAAACAACAGAGACAAGATGCTGTAATTGATGTGTGCACTCAGCCCAGAGCCTGACCTAACTGCCTCTTTCCTTCTCTTCATCTCACACAGGGGTACGAGAAAGCTTTGTGCACATGATCTTGCTTTGGTCATGTAAGGAATAATTAACCTGAACTCTCTGCTCAGCTGATGGACCCAGAATGTAATGGTCTGGCACCATCTGAAGAATGAACCCTGAACGTCACCATCTTCAGAAACCCCAAGCATGGTTCCTGTTGTTCTAGACCAAAGCAAATGCCTCCTGATAGTCTAGAACTAGGGAGATTGGGAATTTAAGAAGGAGACTCCCTGATGACTCAGAGCCCAAAGGAGCAGATTCTAGCTGTGGCTCTGCCCCAACATGCTGTGTGACCCTGGACAAGGCCCTACCCTCTTTGAGCCTCAGTTTCCCCATCTGTAAAATCCAGGCTTCGAAAGCAGTTCAGCGCACCCTGATTATAGAGAGTTGCTCCTGAAGGGTGTTTGTTCTCTCCCCCAGGGCCTAACCCTGAGTACTGATGCATGCCAGGCCAGGGCAGAGGCTCTGTCCTCTGGGCCCCCAGGAAAATAAGCCCCAAAGCCCAGATAATTTAAGTAAAATAACCCAGCCAGGTCTCCCCATGAGAACCCCAGGACAGCTGTTTGGTTGCAAAGAGAATTACTCAGGTCAGAGGGAGCAAGACGTGCATGTTCACAGTCACGTTCACGGTCTCATTGCTTACAACCTGCAGACTGGTCAGGCAGGGTCTCTTATCAACACTTTATAAAAAAATCAAACCAAAATTCAGAGAAAGGGCTTCATCAGCTTGCTTGAGGTCACAGCTGGGAAGTGGTGGAACTGAATATTCTCTTGTCCCACGAATCTACATCCTGTAAATCAAATCACTATATTTTCATGATTCCAACATCCTATGACTCTGATTGTAACAGTCTGTTCCAAACATCCGTTACTGTCCCTAACACCACGGTGGTTCTGTTATGCTTCCAACATTCGTTGAGTCTAAAAGCGCATCCTTCTACAAATACTCATCGTGTGCCTATGATGTGCTAGGTCCTGAGCTGGATGCCAGGACACAACAACCAGCACAGCAGAGTCCCTAGACTCACAGGGCCTACAGTCCAGAGTCAGAGAGGACAAGCATGAGCCCATTATGACACTGCGAGGTGAGGACCATGATGGAAGAGGCAGAGGATACTGCAGACCCACGTGTAGCGGGTCAGAGAAGGCCTCCCAAAGAGCTGCCAGCTCAGAGGCACCTGGAGGCAGAGGTGGACGTTAGTCAGAGTTCTAGTTCAAGAGAACAGCGGGTGCGAAGTCTGGGACAGGTGTGGGAGCACCGTGTCCAAGGAAGCGGAGGGGGTTGCTGTGTCTGCAAAGTGGAGACACGGGACACAGGAGAGGTAGCATGGGGTCAGATTACACAGGGTTCTTTATGTCATGCTAAACGATTACAACTTCATCTTAGAAGCAAATAGTCATGGGAAGATTTTAAACCAGGTAGAGACAAGATCAGTATTGCATTTTAAAAGAAACCCTCTTACTGCTCCAAAGAGCTTGGTCTGGAGGTGATGATATGCAGGCGGGGAGACCTCAAGGTATTTCCATGGTCAAGGCAAGAATTGCCATCACCTGGACCAGGATCAGGTGATGCAAACAGAGAGAAGAGGATAGATTTGAGAAGCTTGGGGATGCACCGACGGTGGGGATGAGGAAGAGAGAGGAGGAGTCTTGGACGAGTCCCAGCTTCCTGGTTTATACAGCTGGGTGGGTGGTGGCACCTTTCCCTAAGATGAGGACTCAGGAGGGGCAGGTTAGAGTGAAAGCTAAATCTTTGGTTCAGGCAAATGGAGTGCAAGGCCTGTGGGACCCCCAAGTGGAGCCGATAAGCAGGCAGGTGGCCAGAGAGGTCTGACAAAGGCTGATGTGAGAGGTGCCGGCAAGAGGTACAGGTGCACATTCCTCAGCATCGGGGAGCAACTGAAGGCATGGGGCAGGGGTGGGGTGAGCAGCCCCAGGAACCGAGTGCAGAGTGAGAGGAGTAGGGGCTGTAGAGCAGAGCCTGGGAAACAGTCGCATACGGACTGGGGACCAAGGAAGAGTCAGCAAAGGGGACCAAGAGGGAAGCCAAGGAGAAAGAGTCAGCTGTGACAAATGTCATTCGGTGAGGGTTGGTGAGCCATTGTCAGCAGCTTAGCAGTAGCAAAAGACAGTTTATGGTTTTCTAGAAGGGATGAACGGGAGGTGGGAAAGTGAAAACAGTCGATCCAGACTATCATTTAAGAAGCTTAACTGATGCAAAGGAAGGAACTCAGTAAATATTTCTAAGTGAATGTATCAGAGAAAGAGTTGTGGGGAGAAAGAGCAGTGACTATGGAACAGCTAGGCTGCAGGAGGTATTCTTTTGTTCTTTTGGCTTGTTTTGTTTGAACATGGGAGATACGAAAACAGAGGTTTTCCAATTTCCCATTGTAACCCGTTAGTGGGATGTGAAATCAGTTTACAGGGTTGTGACTACCATCATTATTCCTAATGGAACAGAATAGGAGGGAAAAGAAAATATCATAGTGTACCACCCTGGTAAGGGTAAGTACTGTTCTGTCAAACTTTGGTTTTAAATATATAGAGAGGAAGGAAGGAAGGGAGGGTGGGAGGGAGGGATGGAGAAAGGGAGAAAGAAAGGAGAGAGAAGGAAGGAAAGGAAAAGAAAAGAAAGAAAGAGGGAGGGAGGGAAGGAACGAAGGAAGGGAGAAAGAAAGAAAGAAAGAGAGGAAGAAAAAGAAAGAAAGAAAAAAAGAAAGAAAGAAAGAGAAAGAAAGAAAGAGAGAAAAGAAATCTGGAAATCTCTTGATAGAATTTGTTTCCTTATGGATCAGAAAGAGTCTAATGTTTTGTTGGGGTTTTCTTGCATATTTGAATTTTATTTTATTTATTTTTTTATACAGCAGGTTCTTATTAGTTATCTATTTTATACATATTAGTGTATATATGTCAATCCCAATCTCCCAATTCATCACACCACCACCACCACCCCCACCCCACTTTCCCCCCTTGGTGTCCATACGTTTGTTCGCTACATCTGTGTCTCAATTTCTGCCCTGCAAACCGGTTCACCTATACGATTTTTCTAGGTTCCACATATATGCATTAATATATGATATTTGTTTTTCTGTTTCTGACTTACTTCACTCTGTATGACACTCTCTAGATTCATCCACGTCTCTACAAATGACCCAATTTCGTTCTTTTTATGGCTGAGTAATATTCCATTGTATATATGTACCACAACTTCTTTATCCATTCGTCTGTTGATGGGCATTTAGGTTGCTTCCATGACCTGGCTATTGTAAATAGTGCTGCAATGAACATTAGGGTGCATGTGTCTTTTTGAATTATGGTTTCCTCTGGGTATATGCTCAGTAGTGGGATTGCTGGATCATATGGTAATTCTATTTTTAGTTTTTTAAGGAACCTCCACACTGTTCCTCATAGTGGCTGTATCAATTTACATTCCCACCAACAGTGTAAGAGGGTTCCCTTTTCTCAACACCCTCTCCAGCATTTGTGGTTTGTAGATTTTCTGATGATGCCCATTCTAACTGGTATGAGGTGATACCTCATTGTAGTTTTGATTTGTATTTCTCTAATAATTAATGATGTTGAGCAGCTTTTCATGTGCTTCTTGGCCATCTGTATGTCTTCTTTGGAGAAATGCCTATTTAGGTCTTCTGCCCATTTTTGGATTGGGTTGTTTGTTTTTTTTTAATATTGAGCTGCATAAACTGTTTATATATTTTGGAGATTAAACCTTTGTCCGTTGATTCATTTGCAAATATTTTCTCCCGTTCTGAGGGTTGTCTTTTCATCTTGTTTGTAGTTTCCTTTGCTTTGCAAAAGCTTTTAAGTTTCATTAGGTTCCATTTGTTTATTTTTGTTTTTATTTCCATTACTCTAGGAGGTGGATCAAAAAAGATCTTGCTGTGATTTCTGTCAAAGAGTGTTCTTCCTGTATTTTCCTCTAAGAGTTTTATAATGTCTGGTCTTACATTTAGGTCTCTAATCCATTTTGAGTTTATTTTTGTGTATGGTGTTAGGGAGTGTTCTAATTTCATTCTTTTACATGTAGTTGTCCAGTTTTCCCGGCACCACTTATTGAAGAGACTGTCTTTTCTCCATTGTATATCCTTGCCTCCTTTGTCATAGATTAGTTGAACATAGGTGCGTGGGTTTATCTCTGGGCTTTCTATCCTGTTCCATTGATCTATATTTCTGTTTTTGTGCCAGTACCATATTGTCTTGATGACTGTAGCTTTGTAGTATAGTCTGAAGTCAGGGAGTCTGATTCCTCCAGCTCTGTTTTTTTCCCTCAAGTCTGCTTTGGCTATTCGGGGTCTTTTGTGTCTCCATACAAATTTTAAAAATTTTTTGTTCTAGTTCTGTAAAAAGTGCCATTGGTAATTTGATAGGGATTGCACTGAACCTATAGATTGCTTTGGGTAGTATAGTCACTTTCGCGATATTGATTCTTCCAATCCAAGAATATGGTATATCTCTCCATCTGTTTGTATCATCTTTAATTTCTTTCATCAGTGTCTTATAGTTTTCTGCATACAGGTCTTTTGTCTCCCTAGGTAGGTTTATTCCTAGGTATTTTATTCTTTTTGTTGCAATGGTAAATGGGAGTGTTTCCTTAATTTCTCTTTCAGATTTTTCATCATTAGTGTGTAGGAATGCAAGAGATTTCTGTGCATTAATTTTGTATCCTGCAACTTTACCAAATGCATTGATTAGCTCTAGTAGTTTTCTGGTGGCATCTTTAGGATTCTCCCTGTATAGTATCATGTCATCTGCAAACAGTGACAGTTTTACTTCTTCTTTTCCAATTTGTATGCCTTTTATTTCTTTTCCTTCTCTGATTGCCGTGGCTAGGACTTCCAAAACTATGTTGAATAATAGTGGCGAGAGTGGACATCTTTGTCTTGTTCCTGATCTTAGAGGAAATGCTTTCAGTTTTTCACCATTGAGAATGACGTTTGAGGTGGGTTTGTGATATATGGCCTTTATTATGTTGAGGTAGGTTCCCTTTATGCCCACTTTCTGGAGATTTTTTATCATAAGTAGGTGTTGGATTTTGTCAAAAGCTTTTTCTGCATCTATTGAGATGATCATATGGTTTTTATTCTTCAATTTGTTAGTATGGTGTATCACATTGATTGATTTGCATATATTGAAGAATCCTTGCATCCCTGGGATAAATCCCACTTGATCGTGGTGTATGATCCTTTTAATGTGTTGTTGGATTCTGTTTGCTAGTATTTTGTTGAGGATTTTTGCATCTATATTCATCAGTGATATTGGTCTGTAATTTTCTTTTTTTGTAGTCTCTTTGTCTGGTTTTGGTATCAGGGTGATGGTGGCCTCATAGAATGAGTTTGGGAGTGTTCCTTCCTCTGCAATTTTTTGGAAGAGTTTGAGAGGATGGGTGTTAGTTCTTCTCTAAATGTTTGATAGAATTCACCTGTGAAGCCATCTGGTCCTGGACTTTTGTTTGTTGGAAGGTTTTTAATCACAGTTTCAATTTCATTACTTGTGATTGGTCTGTTCATATTTTCTGCTTCTTCCTGATTCAGTCTTGGAAGGTTATAGCTTTCTAAGAATTTGTCCATTTTATTGGCACAGAGTTGCTTGTAGTAGTCTCTTATGATGCTTTGTATTTCTGCGGTGTCCATTGTAACTTTTCCTTTTTCATTTCTAATCTTATTCATTTGAGTCCTCTCCCTCTTTTTCTTGATGAGTCTGGCTAAAGTTTTATCAATTTTGTTTATCTTCTCAAAGAACCAGCTTTTAGTTTTATTGATCTTTGTTATTGTTGTCTTTGTTTCTATTTCATTTATTTCTGCTCTGATTTTTATGATTTCTTTCCTTCTACTAACTTTGGGTTTTGTTTGTTCTTCTTTTTCTAGTTCCTTCAGGTGTAAGGTTAGATTGTATATTTATGAAAACAAGATTTTTCTTGTTTCTTGAGGTAAGCTTGTATAGCTATAAACTTCCCTCTTAGAACTGCTTTTGCTGCATCCCATAGGTTTTGGATCATCATGTTTTCGTTGTAATTTGTCTCTAGGTATTTTTTTATTTCCTCTTTGATTTCATCAGTGATCTCTTGGTTACTTAGTAACATATTGTTTAGTCTCCATGTGTTTGTAGTTCTTATGTTTTTTTCCCTGTAATTGGTTTCTAATCTCATAGTGTTTTGGTCAGAAAAGATGCTTGATATGATTCCAATTTTCTTAAATTTACTGAGGCTTGATTTGTGACCCAAGATGTGATCTGTCCTGGAGAATGTTCTGTGTGCACAGAAAGATTCTAATGTTTTCTGAGAGTCAACTTCTGTGGGGGTAGCGTTCTGCAGTTCTGTTTGCCCTGGGACAGATGGTAATAAATTGAGCACACAGCCCTTTGCACGCAATAAGATAATCATGCAACCCAAGCCTGATAACAAAGTCCCCGAGTTCATTGGCCCTCAAGGACTAGACTAGCCAGGAAGGCTTCTGCACTGGGGTGTAGAAGAGCCCTCTTCCCCTACAGAGGGCGCTGTAGCCAGGGGTCAAGGAGACAATAGTCCCGAGGACTTTATCAGCGGGGAAACAGCCCCGCAAATATGTTGTTATTAATAAGCTGTTCTCACCCAGGTCAGTTGGCGACAAAGCCAGGCCTGGAATCCCATGCCCTGACCTCCAGTCAGGGGCTCTTTGCCTGCAGAGTGTGGTGGTAGGATACAATCTGTTTCTTGTCAGGAAGACAGAACAAAGAGGAAAAGGGGGAGGGTCCAGGTAATTGATAAGGACTGACAGCCTAAAATGAGAGAGAGATAAGAAAGAGGAGGGAACAGGGAAGGAGGGAATGAGTACTGGGGGAGGGGGAGGGGTGTAAGGTCTCTGGAAGGAGACTGACAGAGACTGACTGCGGAGCCTTCCCTCCTCTCTGGGCACCTTCACTGGGGCTCTCTCAGATGAGCACCTGACCACGTAAGAGATCACCTGAGGTTCCCATGCATTTGGCACCACGGACTGTCACCTCAGCCAGCCCATAGGGCCCCATGCCCTGCAACTTGCTCTCCTTCTCTAGGAACTGTCCCTGGCTGGGTCCCCTCATGTCCTGTAACCCAGCCGTACTGAGCCACTTATTGCTCTGTACTCTTCCCTCTGGGCTTTGCTCCTTCTGGGTGGAATGCCCTTAGCTTCCTCCCTGATCCCATATTTCCGATCCCTCTATGTCCAGCAGGGCTTTTTCAGGCATCACCTCCCTGATGACACTTTTCCTCATTGCTCCAGCTAGAACCTGACCCCTCTCTGTTCTGAATGCTCTGCACAGATTTCTATCAGAGCATCCAAAACTCTTTAGGACCTAAGACATGTCTTTAGGACCCACCCCAACTATGAGCTCTCAAAGCCCAGCACCAGACATGTGTCAGAGGTTTGATAGGCAAACATTTGTTGAATGGATGTTGGATGGATGAATGGATGGAGAGTAAAGACAGTAGGGGACTTCCCTGGTGGCACAGCGGTTAAGAATCTGCCAGCCAATGCAGGGGACACGAGTTCAAGCCCTGGTCCGGGAAGATCCCACATACCATGGAGCAACTAAGCCCATATGTCACAACTGCTGAGCCTGTGCTCTAGAGCCCGCGAGCCACAACTAATGAGCCCATGCACTGCAACTACTGAAGCCTGCGTGCCTAGAGCCCGTGCTCCGCAACAAGAGAAGCCACCACAATAAGAAGCCCACACACAGCAACAAAGAGTAGCCCCCTCTTGCTGCAACTAGAGAAAGCCCGCGTGCAGCAAGGAAGACCCAACGCAGCCAAAAAAAAAAAAAAGACAGTAGGACAGATGGATGGAAGAATGGCCTGGGAGAAGGGGAAACATGTAGTTGTAGTGGTAACACAGAGAGGTTAAAAGAGCTCTTGACTGCGAGTCTAGAAGCTTTCCTGTTCATTAGCTCTGTGACCGGGGACAAGTCACTCCCCCTCATTGGACCACAGTCTCCCAACTGTACAGTGAGGGACATGATAAGGTAAGATGCCTGATGTCTGATCCCCAAAGGCCCTTCAGCTGCCATGCTGGCTCCATGATGCCAGATGCATCACATTCGGTCTGAACCCCCAGGCCGACTTAGCACCTGGATGCAGGGATGAGGGCAGAGGTTCTGGAGTCAGAGGAAGCCTGGAAGCCAAGGTAGGGAAGGGCAAAGCCTGAGGTGTGGACCTGGCCTCTTGGCAGGAGACAAGCTCTGGCAGCAGCTCAGGAAACAATTTGTTCCTGACCTGCTACCATAACCACCAAACTGAGAAATTTGGAGGCTGAGGCCTTGGCAGATTTGACCAACAGCTTTCCGCCTCTTTGCAAAAGTCTCCTTTCCCAGAGGGTCAAGCAGAGACCCATGGCTCCAGCTGAGGGAGCCTCCTTCTCTACTGTGTCCCCTCTCCCCACTCAAGGTCAAAGCCACCTTCCATTTTTTTCTCTGCAGTGGGAGAAAAAAAACCTTTGTGCCTGCCGAGCTTCGCACACCTCACACTGTGTTCTCCTAGGCCATACAATCAGGCTCCTGCCTCAGTTTCCTTGTCCAGTTTTACAAATGTTTTTCCTATGCTGTAGAATGAATTAATAAATCATAATAGTAGCGACCAGCAGTCATCCAATGCCCATTATATTCAGGCACTACTCTACACATTCTGCACGAATTAATTCACTTAATCTTTGCAACAACCTTTGAGCTAGGGACTATTTTATAGATAAGAAAAGTAAGGCAGCGACTTCCCTGGTGGAGCAGTGGTTGGGCATCTGCCTGCCAGTGCAGCGGACACGGGTTTGGGCCCTAGTCCGGGAAGATCCCACATGCCACGGAGCAACTAAGCCCGTGCGCCACAACTACTGAAGCCCGCGCGCCTAGAGCCCGTGCTCCACAAGGAAAGCCACCGCGATGAGAAGCCCGCGCACCGCAACGAAGAGTAGCCCCGACTCGCCGCAACTAGAGAAAGCCCATGCGCAGCAACGAAGACCCAACACAGCCAAAAATAAATAAAATAATAATAATTTAAAAAAAGAAAAGTAAGGCAGAGAACTAGGCAAGTTTAAGAACTTGCCTACTCTGAAGCTGGGATTCATACCTGAGCAGTATGGCTCCAAAATCTGTGCCTTGCCAGAATGAATGAACAATCTTGTTCATGACAGAGATATCCTCACTGTACCATGGAAGCACAGAGGAAGGGCCTCCAATGGTAGAGTTAAGGATTGGGAAGATCAGGGAAGGCTTCCTGGAGGAAGCGATAACCTGAACTGAATTTTGAATGACAAGTAAGAGATGGGGTAGGGCAAGGGGCACTTGGGGGTGCACAGCAAGAGCAAAAATGTGGAGGCAGCTAGGAACTGCCAGAATGCAGGGAACCCCAATAGCTGAAGATGTTGGGGCATCGAGTCTCAGCAGGAGGCAGGGCTGGAGAGGGGGCTGCACCGAAGCACAAACCAAGTGCTTCCAGGCTTGGGGAACTGTGGGAACTGGAAAAGTCTTTGTGGAGGAGGCATCAGGACTTGGAAGACAGCAAGGACTGCAGCTGGTATATTGGGCTGAGAAAGTCATTCCAGGCAGGGGAAAAAGCATGGAGGTGGGAGAGTGGGAGAGAAATATTTAGGGAAGCATTTGATTTGGCAGGAGGGGAGGAATGTTCATTGTACAGTGACTGCTGAGACACCAGCAAGGCCTATGCACGGAATCTGGCCCTGCAGAGGAATGGCTGGAGTTGTCTCAAAGAGCAAGTTTTACATTCTATCTGTGTGACCCTGGATGAGTCACTTCTGAGTCTCGGTTTCCACATTTGTAAAATGGAGGTCATAAGAAACTACCTAAAAAGTTTGCTTAGAGATTTAAAAATGGGAATACGTGTGGAAAGACTTTGCAAACCCTAAGGCGTTCTGCCATGTCCACCAATCCCTGTACTGACATCGGAACCACCATAGGTGCTTTTAAAAAATACAACATATCACAGGCCAACCCAGATCTATAGAATCAGAAGGAGGTTGATCTGGCATTATTTTTCTTCCGGTCTTTTTTTCCATTATTTCCTCACATGGTCCTGATGCTCTATTAACTTTCAATCTGCCAGCTTCTGACAACTGGAAAGAAGAAAATGCAGCAAGAAGAATAGTTAGAGATCCTGCAGCTTCATGGAAATACTTGGATTTGGAGGGTTTTCTGGTCAAGGCTTGACAGCTATGATAAGAGAGAGAAAAGAAGGACCTTTTAGCTTTCTCAAAATGTGGGAAAAGAGCAAGGTAGCCAAAGGGACTAATGGTGACTTTGACCTCCAATCTGGAGAGTTCTGAGAGAAAAGAGATCCTCAACCAACACCCCCAATTGAAGTATGGCTGATCAAGTAAAAGTACACAACACCCTATAACTTACAACATATTTATATATGTATTAATTCATTTGATCCTCTCTATATTCCTGTGAGGTAGCGTTTCTTATTTATTCTCATTTTACAGGTAAGGAAACTGAGGCTCAGGGGGAGGGACTGACTAGCCCAAAGTCCATAGGTAGCCAGGGACGAGAGCAATGATTTGCACCTGGGACTCTTAGGCTCCAAGGCCTCTCTACTACACCACATTCTGCTTCTTGTGTTGATTGTAAGGTAGCAGAAAGAGCACTAGAGTCCAAACTATTGTGGCAGCTCTGCAGAGGACATGCTGTGTAACCCCAGATATATCTCTTGCCCTCTCTGGGCCTCACCACTATCAATCTAGGGTGGTTGTTATAGGGATTAAATGATGTGATGACCTTAAAGGTATCCAACACAGTCCCTGGCATGAGATAACAGCCAAGATGACCACAAGAAGGGTGAAGAGAATGGAAAGTGATAGTGCACATGTACAAAAGGTGTGGCAACATAATAGAAGGAGGGATCAACTTCACCAGGCATTGGGCTTCCTGGGGGAGGGGAATTTGGACAGAGATTTCAAGAATGCAGAGGCCCTTCCCTCCCTCACCTCCCTCCTTCTGGTTTCATGTGACTAGAGGACTAGAGCTTGGGATGTATAAGAGGGGAGTGTCCAGAAATGAGGCAGAAGAGGTAGGGGTGAGGGGAGCATATCACATGGGCCTTGAATGCCAAGCTAAGGATTTGGCTTTTGCCATTGAAAGGTTTTAAGCAGGTGTCATGATACATTTTGCAGCTTTGCAGTTTAGAAAGGTCATTTTTGCTGCAGTTTGGACAGCAGACAGGAGAGGGAGACTGGAGGCCAAGGGACCCTTGTGGGGGAGGGGAAGAGGGCTGATGGAGATTCCCAATCCAAAGTCCCTGGAGGCCACCTCCCACTTAGGGAAGATCAAGGGAAATGATGAATGTGGAAGTACTCTGAAACTATTGCCAGCCACCAGCCAAGGTGTTGAAGGGTTGTTTGTCACGCTTCTGTTACACGACAGGCCCTTTGGAGGGGCCTGGGGCCTCCAGCCCTGCTGGCTAGCGCCTACAGACAAAAGGCAGTGGGAGTAAGCATCCCTGAGTTCCCTGGGAGTTGAGTATTTATCTCCATTGCTCAGATGCTGAGCCTGAGCGTCACTCCACAACTCCACAACGAGGGAGGTGAGGACCACATTCTCCAGGCCAGGGCAAAGGAGGGGGGCAGGGGTTCCTTTGAAAGACAGCCCCCTCCGCCGCAGTAGGGCAGGAGATAGCTGGCAGGTGGACTAGCCCAGCAGAGGGTCAGGTGACCATTCCTCTGTCTCCTCCCCTCCCAAGCCTGCTCAGCTTTCCAGACTCTACCCCATCCCTGACCGGAGACAGCTTGGTATAATAATAATGGCAATAACAACCCACAATGGTGCTTCCTGTGAGCCAGACTAATGCTTTACTAAGTTACTGTTTACTCCTCCCTCACAACAGCTCTTTTGCAGTTGCAGAAACTCAGAGAGGTTAAGTAACCTCCCTAAGATTACCCAGAGCTGGTAAGTGGCAGGACTGGAACCTGAACCTTGTCCAAGCTTGGGGCCCTCACCAAGCACTGATTTTCGGATCTTTCTCCCCTCTGGGCTGGTAGGTAAGAGCAGGAAGGGCTCTAACCCCTCCTGAGGGCCCCAGGATGCACAGAGAACCACTAGGGGATGCAGAGTTGAATCTCAACAGCCCCTTTATTAAGCATGACTGTGAGGAGGTGACAGGGTGCAAAGGGGCCTATGGTGCAATTTCAAAGATGGTTTGATGAGACATCTGAGCTGGTGGCCTCCCAGTTCTAGAAGCTGGGATTCTAATTAGGGGAGGACAATGGTAGGCAGAAAGGAGAGAGGAGAGCTTTCCCTGTCCTAAACTGATAAGACGGGGCTCCCAGCCTTCTTCCTGCACCTCCCTAACTGGCAGGGCTCCCAGGTTTCGGCCCAGGTGAGCAGAGTCACCACGATCACACAACCACACAACCACACAGACTAGTGCCAGCGAGGACCTGCAAGAGCACTTTGTTCTCTGGGAGGCAGATTTGTTTTTGCTGCCCTGAGGCCTAAGGTGGTGGCCTCTAATCCTCCCTCCCCTCCTCCCTACTTGCCTCTCCTTCCTCACGCAGACAAGCAGACACCTACGCACAAGGCCAAGCAACTTTTTTTAATTTAAAAAAAAGTAATAAGGAAAGAAGGAGCAAAAAGACTGGGTGTGCAAGTCTGGGCCACTGCAAGGGGAACACTGCCCAATCTCTGCACAGCACGAAAGCTCTTGGGAGGTCCAGGGTTCAAGGCCAAAACCTCCCTCAACCCCCAGGCCACATACCTCTGGGGTGCCTGAGAACTGTCCCCTCCCTCACCCTGACACTGTCTCTCGGTGTGTGGACAGGGAGACTCAAACTCACCACCCCCCAAGCCCCTTCTAGGGAATGCATTCACCAGGCAATTTCTCCCCCCAACCCCCACGTAAAAAAGGTTTTTTGGATGCTTTCCTGCACTTTTTGCCATAAAGAGGGGTGAGAGAGGATGGGCTGCAGGGGGAGGAATCGACTTAAAAACTGCTGCCTAGTCACACTCCCAGTTTCCCTTCTTAGAAATCCAACCAGAAGTCGATGGTTCCCTCCACGCACACACACAAAAAAGTCTGTTGCTTTCTGTCTCCTCTCTTGCCACCTTTTCTGCCCAAGCCTGGCTCTCTCCTCTCTGTCGGTTCGTCTTTCAGCCAGTCTTTCCCTGCTTCAGATTCCTGGACTCCCTCTCACTAACGTCTCTGGACCTCTGTCACCCGTTTTAAAAAACGGGGGGATGAACTCGAGAAGAGGGAACCCTCACCACCCAATCTCTTTCTCTCTCTGCGCCTCTCTCTCTCTCTCTCTCTCTCAACACACACACACACACACACAACACACACACATACACACACACACACTCCAGCGACCTCCAGATGTTCCCGACCCTGCGGCCATCTGCTGAGATGGCTCAGGCGCTCCGCGGAAGGGGGCAGGGACCCGGGATGCAAGAAGCTGGGAGCAAGGCCGACTGGAGTGGGCGGGAGCTGCGTGCGCACTTTTGAGACGCTCCCTATGGTGGAACCCGGGCTGGGCAAGGGCTCTGCCGGCGGGCAGGGGGCGGAGCGGGGAACGCGCCGGGAAAGGCCGGCACTTTGGCGACACTCCCTAAATCGCCCGGCGGCTGGCCAGAGCCACCACTGGGCGCGGGGCGGGCGGGGGAGCGCCCAGCGGCGGGCGGGGGCCGGGGGGCCGGGGGGCCGGGGGGCGGGCCGCGCCGCGCTGAGAAAAGCGCCGGCCAGAGGGCCCGCGATCGGGCCGCCTGGGTGAGCGTGCCGAGGCGGCTGCGGCGCAGGCTTCCAGGTGGGTGCGGGTCCCCGGGCGGAGAGGGGAGTCCGCGCAGCGGGCGAAGGACAGGAGCCCCCCCACCCCAACCTCGCAGTTCCATCCCGCGAGCGGACGGTGCTGGACCCAGGGGCGGGGCCGGGGCCCCTCAACTTTTCCTGGACCCAGGGCGTCGGCAGCGGCGGCCTGACGCCCGGGACTCGGCCAGAGTGGGGAACCCGGACCTAGAAGGGGGCTTCCAGGAGACAAAGGCTGTGACCGGGGGCCGTGGGCGTGGGCCGGCGCCTCTGGGGTCTTTGTGCGGACACGTGCATCTCGCGTTTGTGGGTCTTTGTGAATTTGGTCCGGGGACATGCATCTGCCTGTGCCTTTGTATGTCCGTGATTTGAGGAGGCTGTTTTGCGCCTGTGTCCACGTTTCGTGGGCCCGCGTTTGGTTGTGAGTGCTGGTGGGCGCATCGTTGTGTCCGCGTACGTGGTCTGTGCCTGTCGACGTGTCTGGGTTGGGTGTCCGTGGAGTATGTGCGCGCCGAGAGCCAGACACCGCCCCAACTCCTCGCTCCCTTGCTGTCCACCCGGGCCCAGACTTGGCTTCAAACTTTTCTCCCGGTTCCTCGGCAACAGCGCCCGTCCTCCTCCCCCTGCAGCCCGGGCGGGGGGCGCTGGCAGCCCTCCCCTCATTCACCTCCAGGGGTCCTTAGAGCCGCGAGGGGATGGGATAGGACTGGTGGGTGGGGCAATCGGCAGCGCCTGAGGACTGACCCGAGCCGAGGCTGGGCAGAGCGTGCCGCACACGCCAGCCGAACCGGCTGGGAGGAGAGAGGTAAGCAGCCGGTACTGGCCCCCGATCGGGGGCTGAAGAGAGGAGAGGAGCGGGCAGCTGGTGTTGCCCGCCCCACGCTCCTCGGAGAGAGTGTATGTGACCGAGAGAGATGTGTCTGCTTGGCGGAGAGGCCAGCCACTGCCCCCGGCTCCGCTTTGAGATCCGCTCTCCGTTTGTATCCTGCCCCGGGCGGGGGGCGGGGGCGGGGGGGTGTCGAGCCCTCCAATCCCGTAGGTGAGAAGGCGACGACGGCTGCCCGCGGCGCCGGCTCCCGGGACCTCCAACTGGGCTGCTGGGAGGAGGAACCTTGCACACACTATAGTTTCGAATGGGATGTCCACTGGCCCACAGTATGGCACTGGGCAAGTTGCTCAGCCTCTCTGAGCCGCAGTCACCTTGTAATGGAAGGGGCTGAGAACTCCCTCGCGGGGCAGAGCGTGCAGCGGCGATAACCAACGCAGGCAGAGACGGCCTGAGGTGCAGTGCCCGCCCACACTTGGCCTGGGTGAGGAGGTGACTCAGGAGCTTCTGATCCTCCCTGCCTGCTCTACCCTTCGGATAAGTCCAGACTTGCAGAGTTCAGGTCTGACCTGAGAAGGAGGGCTCGGGCTGCCGGGAGCCTCCTTTTGATCCTGGGCGGCAAAGATAACCCTAACACCTTCCCTCCCCTGCCCCTACCCCGCACCCGCCCCAGTCTTTAACCTAGAATTTTGCTTGATGCTGCAGACGTGAAGGATGGGCACAAGCCACTCGCCTCACTGTGGGCACTTTCCTTTCCCTCTTTGGGCCTCAGTTTCCCTTCTGGAAAGGGAGGTGCTGACAGCCTCTCTCCTCCCTTCCTGTTCTGGCTGACTGGTTGAGATCCTAGAACCTGGAAACACTTTGATATTTAACACCTCCATTCTGACTTGACCAGTTCCCAGGCACTAATTTGCTCTTTTGAAGAGGGAGAGGGGAGGTGGCTTTGAAGTTAGGTAGGGATGAAGTAAGGTGGGCTGGAGCCCCTGCAGCCCAGGAAGGGAAGGCTGGAAAGCAGCAGGCTGGGGAAGCCAGGTGAATACACCCGGGAGGGAGGCAGAAAGTATCTCCCACAGAGGGAACTGCCCTGCCCGGCTCTGTGTGTTCTGAAACAGGGCAGGGGTGGTCAGCATTGTGGACTGTCAGATGCAAGGTTGGAGAGGGAGGGTTGGAATTCAACTTGAGGCTGGGAAGGAAGGCAGGGGCCAAATATGAGGGCCTTGAATGCCAGACTTAGGAGCTGGGATTTAGGCAGTGGAGAGCCGCTGGAGGGTTCTTTAAGCTGGCATGACAGGGTGGGGTTGGTAATTCTAGGAAACCTTCCTCTGGCTTGTGGGTGGTGCTGGAGCCTGGGAGACCAATCTGGAGGCTAAGTGCTCCAGCCTCTTAGAGTCAGAAGGAGATTTTCACTTACTTCATTGCTTCCTAGCTCTGTGGCCTTAGGCAAGTAACTCTACCTCTCTGATTCTCAGTCTCCTCATCCTTCAAATGAGGTTAGTAATTCTGGTCTCACTGATCTGTTGTGAATGTTAAATAGGATAATGAATTACATGTGCTAATAAAATGAGAAGAGGTTTGTAGTCTGTATTACATCATGCAGACATTTGTTGGATTGCACTGACAATAGAAGGCAGAGCCAGCATCTACTATGGTTCTAAACTTGATATCAGCCCCCGGGAAAGCCCTAAGTATCCTGCAAGCTTGGACCACTGGTAACCTCTCCTAAGCATAGGGAAGCTTTTTGCCTAGGACATTTCACTCATCTGGTTTATCCCGTTCACATTGCCAGGCCCCACACAGGAGAGGAGATGGACGGTCAGATTTGGAGACGGCCACACAGCACAAAGTGTGTTGTATCTTGACGGGGCCACCCAGGGGCCACTGGAGCCCAGGGAGAGGGTGACCTTTTACTGGATGACGGGCAGGTTAGACTGGGAAGACCTCACAGAGGAGGTGACTTTTTTTTTTTTTTAACATCTTTATTGGAGTATAGTTGCTTTACAGTATTGTGTTAGTTTCTGCTGTATAACAAAGTGAATCAGCTATGTGGTTGCCCACTCTCACCACTATTATTCAACATAGTTTTGGAAGTTTTAGCCACAGCAATCAGAGAAGAAAAAGAAATAAAAGGAATCCAAATCGGAAAAGAAGTAAAACCGTCACTGTTTGAAGATGACATGATACTTATACATGGAGGTGACTTTTGAATCGAATGAGTGAGAGTTTGCATGGAAAACAAAGAAAAGAAGGGTGTCTCTGTCATCTTCATCCGAGGGAACAGCCTGTGCAGAGATGTGGGGCCCGATGAGTAAGACAGGCCTCTAGACTGGCAAGCTGTCTTTGCAGGATAGGTTTTAAACCAGGAGCAGTGATGGGGTCCTGGTCTTCTGTCGGGATTGTACTCTGGTGCCCAGCAAGGCCGGCAGTTGGAAGCAGAGGGCCAGGAACAAGGCTGTTGGAGCAATCCAGGCCAGGAGGTCTCCTGAACCTGACCTGCGCAAGGTCGGGGGGTGAGGGAGGGGAAGACAGTGAGCCAGCCACCCACCCAGGGGTAGCTGCTGAGTCTCATTCTGTCCTCATTCTGTCACAGGTGACACAACTGCTTCAGCCTGCTTTGGCCTCTGCCACCTTTCCAAACTCCCTTACCAACTCCCTGGTAGAGCCTGGTCAGTGCTTGTAGCCCAAGCGGGATCCTGGATGGTGCACTGGGAGAGAATCCAAGGAAGAATCCATTGTGGAGTCTTCTCTGTCCTCTGCCCCTGTCTTGCTTCCAGATCTGCTGGTGTCACGGCTCCTTTTTCTTTCCTGGCCCCGGAAATCACCCACTGGGGGCAGGAACCCACATGCAGTGAGCACCAGTGTGTGCCAGGCCCAGGGCTGAGTCTTCACTTTACCTTGTGTAATCATCCCAGTGGCCTGCTGGGAGCAGTACTAGGTTTCTCACCATGTTACAGATGAAGACTCAGACTCAGAGGGGAGAGAGCCTCCTGGCAGGTGAGGTATGGTGGGGCTGGAACCTGGTGCGCCTGACCGTAAAACCCGTTTCCTCTGCCCCACACTGCCTGCCCGTGTGTCCACACACGCCTCAGACCAAAGGGAACTTGCGAAGCTTCAGAATGGAGAAAATAGTATTGGGAGCCTTGTCTATTTCCCTGTAGATTATCCTCCAGGGATGATGTCATGGAGGAGGCTAGGCACTGGCTGTCAGAACAGCTGGATTCTGAGTCCAGCCTCTGACCCCACTGGCTGTGTGACTCTGGGCAGATCACCGAAACTCTCTGGGTCTCTACACAGCTGTAAAATAGATACAATGCCATGTAACCTGCGATCTTGCAGGGTGACTGAACAGATAAGAGTTGAGGAGGCATTGGGAAGGTTGAGAGGTATCCTTTGGCGAGGTGGTAGTATTCTAAATGCCTGGTATATCTTCATATAGTACCTGCTCTGTGCCAGACCCGGCACTCAGGCCCAAGGACATAAAAGTGAACCTAACCCCATTCCTGCCCACAGGAGGACAGACAGGTAAGTGTAATTATAGTCCAGCACGATCCACACATGCCCATTTGTAAGTTGGGGCACAGCCATATAAGGAGCATTGGATCTGGAGCTCAGACATGTAGGTCTGAGACCTGGTTCCTCTCCTCCTCAGCTGAATGTCAGTCTCCTTGTCTGCAAAACAGGGACAGTAATCCTCATGGTCAAGGGCTGTGGTGAAGCAGAAACGAGATGCTGCTGTAGAAGTGCGTGGCGAGCTGACGTGTTTGTACAGATGTGCGGCATTAGTGCTTCTGTTGGGGGAGCCGGCCCGCAAGGCTCCGGGAGTTTGGCCCTGACGTTCTTTTTGCCTTGCGTTTCCAGAACTGACTAAGCCACTGGGGGCCGGGACGTTAATGGAATTTCCACCTGGGGATTTCGTTGGCGTCAGCTTGAGGGAGCTCACGATGAACATAAGTAGGGTTGGAGGCATCTCAGCATGGAGCAGCCGGTGGAGACAGAGCCCGTCTCAGGTGGGAGCTCGGCCCCCTGCCCACCTCGCCCCTTGGCCAGGGACTCCCCCTTGAAGTTTTGGTGAGGAGCTGGCAAATCTAGGGGCCAGAGATGCTGGGATACAGCACCACGGGCAGGCAGCTGGAGCCAGGAGGACCCGAGCTGGAATCCCTAACCCCAGGGAGCCCTCCTCAGAGGAGGAGGGAGGTTGGGGCCTTGTCAGCAGGCACCAGCACGGCGACCAGAGGATGTTAGCACAGGTAGTCACAGACCCGCCGGGTGCTGGCACCTCTTTGGGTAGCTGGGTAGGGAGGAACAGAACAAGGAATAACACGGTCATTGCCTTCAGGAAGCTTAATAAACCATCACCATCATTGTCTACTATGCATTCAGCACTCAAGGCGTGGCAGTTGAGCTGACTATTTCACACGCTGTCCCATAATGCTTTCACCAACCCTGTGTTGTCGCCCCTGTTGAGGACACTGAGCCTCAGCAAGGTTGAGACGCGCCCAAGGCTAGTAGGTACAGAGCTGAATTCACATCCGGGTCTGAGTCCCGTGGTTGACTCTAAATTCTGGGCTCTTCATTCATCCAGCGTGTTTGCCGGGCCTGCCAGGCCTGGCCATGGCCCCAGGTGGGGGGAGGGATGAACAGGTGAAGAAGGCAGGGTCACTGCCCCAAGCTGCTCACACTTCAAGTCAGGAAACGGGCGGGTAAATAACGGCAGAGAATTTACCTAGTGTGTGTCTGAAGGAGGTGTGTTGATAGTGTGGTGTGAGAGGCCCGGGGAGCGAGGAAAGGAGGGGGGCGTGGCCCAGGAGCCTGAGTGGACAGAACGGGCTTTGTTCCACTGGCAGGGCCGGGGCAGGCCTGGGGATGCGGCAGTCCTGGCAATAGTGTGAGGCATCAGAACCCAGGTCCTGGGTCCTGCTCTGCCGTTTACTTGCAATCACTGCCCATCTCTGGGCCTCAGTTACTCGTGATCTCCGAGGGGCCTTCCAGCTCTCCAGCCCTGGAATTCTCTGAGTTTGGAAAAGTACGAGCAGAGGCTGAGAGTTGTCCAAAGGCCACCACCATAGGTTCAAATCAAGAGGGGAGTTCAGCCGAAGGAGGGAGGAAGGTGGGGACAACTTGCAGATACCTCTCTGCCGGAGAGAACTTGATTTCTGTAGGTAAAGTAGAAGTCAGGTGGTTTTTGAGAAGGGGGATGATGTAGCCAAAGCTGTTTTAGAGGTTCTCCCAGCAGGGTCTGGAGTGTGGCCGTGGGGAGACCTGCCTGGGGCCTGTTAGGGCCACACCGCTGACTCTTTTGACCTCACGGGCCATCTGTAAACTTTCCTTAGAGTCACAGTGGGCCCAGCAAGGAATAACTCATGGCCCTTGCCCAGAGGACCTTATGCTATATCCCCCTAACCAAGGGTGGGTACAGTTACTAAGCCTTCGTCCTGCTGCTCTTGTGTTCTATAACCTGGCTGATCAGTAGATGCCTTTCATCTGCAGGTCAGGGTTTGGAAAGTTAAGTGATGTGTCCTGGGCCAGAGATCCTCCCTGGCCTTCCATGGTGAATACCTGTTTGCCTTTCCCTTTCTCCCGAGGGTAGATCACAGGGTCCCAGAGGGAGGGAGGGAGGCAGAGTCAGTACTACACAGAAAAGAAAACTGAGGCTCCACGAAAGAAAGAAAACTGTGAAGGTCACACAGTTAGTAGCAGATCCGGAACTAGAGTCCTGATCTCCTGGGTCTAAGGCAGGTGCTAGTGATCTTGTTATGAGTTGTTCTCCTGTCCCCGTTGCAGATTTGTAAGCCCCATGAGGACAGGGGCCCTGGGACCTCCCACCCTGACCCCAACATACACCTCACATGGCCTAGCACACTGCCTTGCACTTAGCGGTTTAGTGCTGTGGTTGATTAATTCTGTCTGCAGTGGCTATGGTATTATAGGTGGTATTATAGGTAGAATGAAAAGGTACAGTGTTTCCATTATGTGGCTTCTACCCCTTGGGGCCTCAGTTCTCTACTGGGGCATTGGTCTTCTCAGTCTAATCTTCACAGCCATCCTCTCTGAGCCTGATAGGACCATCATTAGCATCCCAGGTTCACAGCTGAAGGAACTGGTCCAGGTAAAGTGACTTGCCCTGTTCACACTGCAAGTTGGTGTCCAAGGCCTTCTCACTCTCTAAGAAGGCCTTTCGTCTCCGTGGAGCTGAGGCTAGTGGTTTTTGTGAAGAGGAACTCACATGACTCATCCCTTCCCAGACCCAGCAGCCCTGTTGAGAAACAGCATAGTCATAGTGTGGCTTCCTAGGGAAGAACTGCTTTCCAGCAGGGCAGTGGTAAGAGCTTTGTCATGTTTGATACATATTTGCTGGAGGAAGGAGCAAGAGAGATGGGGTCAGGCCCACCCACTTATCCCCACCCCACCCGCTCCCATCTGTGGAGGGAGGCAGGGGGTCCCCACTGCACCCTTCGCCTGTGCTGGGAACCCTGCTTGGGTGCCTTACTCCCACCGTTATGTTTCATCCTCGTGACAGGCCTGTGAGATGGCCCTTAACATCTCTATTTTACAGATGAGGAGACTGAGGCTCAGATTGTGGCTAGCCAAGATCAGAGAAAGCAGAGATGGCCATGAGGCAGTCCTATTAGGAAGCTTCATTACTCAGTGTGTTTTATAGATACTTTTTACTGTAAGAGAGGAAATAAGATGAGAAAAGGAGATTAAGACATGGTTAAACCACTCAAAAGTTCTACCATCTAAAGAAAGACCACTACTGGGTTGACATTTCCTTCTGGACTTTCTAAAATTACGATTTACAGTGTTTTTTTTTAATGCATAGTTATACTTTTCTTAGCATGCAATTTATCCTTATGATCTCTAGCATTATGGCATCAGCCCCCTCCTCCATGAGGTTGCAGACTCTTCTGAGCATTATTTTTATTGACTCCATAAGATCCCTAGGAGATTCCACAGGCATCTTGAGTGGGCTGGAAAGCCTGGTCCTGGAGTCAGGAGTCAGAGCCTGAGCACCGGCTGCCATCACCTCACAGAGGACCCAGGGACAAGTCACTGCATGCCCTCTGGGCCGCAGCTTCCTCATCACTAAAGTGAGGGATTGCATGCACTGCTTTGCAGCCCTCACAGCTCAAATGAGCAAAGGTCTTTTGGAAATTATCAGGGGCTGTGCCCCCGGCAGGGGTTTTCCTTATCTTCCCTCAGTTTCCTCCTGGGAAAGTTCTGCCCTCCCCTTGGCTCCTGGATCTTTTGCTCCAAGCAGCAGTGCCAGGCCCCAGCGTCTCGTGAGACACTCACAGGAAGGCACCCCTCCTCATGTTACCCCAAAGGGGACATTGCCTCTAAGCAGAACAGGGGCACTGACCCTCAAAGACCACTAGCCCACACCTCTGCCTCTGCCCCCTTCTGGGTCCAAAGTTGTGAGGCATCTCAGAGATTTCTTCCTTCTCTTCTCCCAACAGCGTTGGACGGCCCTGAGAGGCCCCTGAGCTCCGCTGTGACCTCAGGAAAGCCCCAGAGCCACTGAGTATTAGAAAGCTTGGTACCTACCTGTCCCAGCAGCCGATGGCAGCTGGAGCGTGGCCCTAGGACTCTGGATGCTTAGCTCTTCTTTCCCCAGCAACACACAGAAGTACACGTTCCACTTGAACCAAGCCAGTTATGAGGTTACAAAGGCCTGAGTTCACCTCCTGGCTCTGCTACCTTCCTCTTGCCACCCTCGGTTTCCTCCACTGTAACATGGACATAAGACTGCTTACCTCCTGGAGTGACGGGATGGCATAAGGGAACGTGTGTCCAGCACTTAGTGAGGGCAGGCTCTGTCACTGTCAGCACTTTCCACTTAACGTCCAGGCCTAGCACAGAACAGGGGCCCAGGGAGAGGTGTCCACTGTGCAGGGCTGAGCAGGGACCTTGTCCACGGTACCCTGGGAGCATCACAAGCGCAGTTACCCAGGCGGGTCTCAATCTACACTCCTGCTCCCTCTGTATCAGCTGTCACCACCATTGCCTCAGTGGCTCAGTGGTGACCACTCAGCATGTGTGCACAGCTCTTCACAGTTTGCATTGCACTACAGTGAGAGTTGCGTCAACGTATGTGAGGAGGGCAGGAAATACTGCCTTGTGGTACAGAGGACGAAGCCGAGGCCTGAGAGGCCCCCTCTCTAGAAGGGGAGGGGAAGCGTTGGGCTGTGTTACATAAGCAGGAGCTCATGAGGGGCCGTTTGGCACTTAAGAGGCACATTGTATAATCACCTTTGGGAACCAAAGGGTAATCTTAGGGCCTTTTTGTGCGTCTCTGGTGTTTGTTTAAACCCCAGGAAGGGTGGGTATGAGCCGATCAGCTTAGCAGGGAAGAGGAGGCCCTAGGTGGTAATGAACCCCTGCGGTGAGAAGCTCACCAGGAGAACAAAGGGGGTGTGAGGTAACTTAATATGTTCCTTTCAGTTCCAGACACTGGAACGCTCTGTCCTGCCTCAATTGGGACCAAGCCCAGGATGCACCTGGGCCGGGTTTAATCCTCAAATTGGACTCTACAGCAGAAAGGGGCGGGAGAGGAGGGGCCCACATAGGGGGGCAGGGGAGAATAGCCCCCCTTCTCCCTGCCTGTGCTCCGAGCCCAAGTGCAGATCAAGTGGCTGCCCCTTTAAAGTTTCATGTAGGGCTAGTAATGCTATCCTGCTGTGCCCTCCACACCCACCCCCAGTCCACAAGGTGGGCAGGTCCCTGGTCCACCCCTCCCTGAAGACCAGGGGGAGGAATAGGTGGAAGATGGGGCAGGGGGCAAGGGTGCAGAGCTGAAGAACCTGCTAGAGTGAAGCTTAGCGCCTTCTGTCTCCCGGGCTGAGTGGCTGCTTGCAGAGGCAAGAGTGTAGCCACAGACTGTCCAGTTAGAGGCTTTCACTGCTCAGCCCTCTCTCTCATCCTCCTGCGAGTGCCACTGTCCGAGGAGCTACAGACGTGCATGGGTATGAGGACTGAAGGTGACAGTGTACATGTAGTGCCCGGCATCAATGGCAGCTGCTGGTACAATTGTCCAGGGAGAGAAACTGAAGCCAGGGGAGAGGCAGTGGCTTGCATCGTAGCCTGTGTCGGTGGGAAGAGCCCCTCTTGGACCCCATCTCTCCTGCCAGTCCTGCTGGAGGCAGCAGATGAAAATAGAGGAATTGGGACTGAGCGGGCCTGGGTTCTAATCCTGCCCTGCTTTTTACTGGTTTGGGGTAAAACCCTTTTCCTCTCTAAGCCTCTATTTCTTTATTTGTATAATGGGGGAACCAGCCCAGCTGCCTGCCCTAGGTTAAAGGAAGGGCCAAAGAGGTGTAACAGCTCTAACAGCTGGGGGGCAGGGCAGGGCAGGGCAAGGGGGAAGGGGCTTGGCACAGGGTCCCCAACTGGAATGAAGGATCCTGCCTCTGGAGGCCAGGCCAGGTGAGAGGGCTTAGGACTGTGGACCCAGCCGCTGTTACCCACAAAAGGAGTGAGGTGGGGACAGTCACTGCAGACCCCCCTTGCAGGAAGAGGCCTCTGTCTGGGAAGCTGGAGGGCGGGTCTCAGGCATGGCTCAGCCACTGCCAAACCACGACAGTGAGCCATGCTTCCTCTGTATGACATTGGGTTCCACTCCCACTTACTTCTGGCCATGCATGACTTTCTGAACCTCTCTAAGTTTCAGTTCCCACAAGCATTGCTGCCTTGCAGTTTTTGTGGTTGTGAGGGTTAAGTGGGACCGTGCAGGGAGGCAGCTAGCACAGCACCCAGCACATAGCACCCAGCATGTAGCATATGCTCAGCAGAGGTAAATGGAGTACCCTAGCCCCTAAGCTGTGACCCCTCCGCAGTAGGGCCTGGGTCAAGATGAGCCCATGAACCCTAGACCCTCAGAGCTGGAGAGGTCAGCCAAAGACCCATCCTGTCCAGTGCATTTCCAACTGCGTTCCTTAACATCCAAGGAAGGCTCCAGGCCCTCACCTTCACTTCAACCAGAACAGGCCCACTTTCACCTGCTAATCTTGTTTAAGGAAGGGTTCTCCTGCTTCCAGTTTAAAATCCAGCCATCTGGCCTAACCCCCTTTACCATACAGATGGGGAGACTAAGGCGAGAGAGGAATAGGGACTAGGAACTATATAAGGAGGGGTATTCAGGGAAAGCATCTGGGGGCACTGAGGGGCTGGTGGCAATTTGCAGCTGTGCCTACACACATCGGCTGGTGTCTCACGAGGTGGGTTAGAACCATCTGGTATGGGGTGCCTACCGCCAGCCCTCACCTTTAGCTCTCTTTCTAGCCCACACCATGCTGTGGCCCCTGCTGCTGTTGCTGGCCGCCGGTGAGGCCCAGACCACCCGGCCCTGCTTCCCTGGATGCCAGTGTGAGGTGGAGACCTTTGGCCTCTTCGACAGCTTCAGCCTGACGCGGGTGGATTGCAGCGGCCTGGGCCCTCACATCGTGCCCGTGCCCATCCCCCTGGACACAGCCCACCTGGACCTGTCCTCCAACCGGCTGGAGACGGTGAACGAGTCCGTGCTGGCAGGCCCGGGCTACACCACGCTGGCCGGCCTGGACCTCAGCCACAACCTGCTCACCAGCCTCTCGCCCACGGCCTTCTCCCGCCTTCGCTACCTGGAGTCGCTTGACCTCAGCCACAACGGCCTGGCCGCCCTGCCCGCCGAGAGCTTCACCAGCTCACCCCTGAGCGACGTGAACCTGAGCCACAACCGGCTCCGCGAGGTCTCCGTGTCCGCCTTCGCCACCCACAGCCCGGCCAGGGCGCTGCACGTGGACCTCTCACACAACCTCCTCCACCGCCTCGTGCCCCACCCCACGCGGGCCAGCCTGCCGGCGCCCACCATTCAGAGCCTGAACCTGGCCTGGAACCGGCTCCACACCGTGCCCGACCTCCGGGACTTGCCCCTGCGCTACCTGAGCTTGGACGGGAACCCACTGGCGGCCATCGGCCCAGGGGCCTTCGAGGGGCTGGCAGGCCTTACACACCTGTCGCTGGGCAGCCTGCAGCGACTCCCCCAGCTGGCGCCCTATGGCTTCCGCGAGCTGCAGGGCCTGCAGGTCCTGGATTTGTCAAGCAACCCCAAGCTCAAGTGGGCAGGACCCGAGGTGTTCTCGGGCCTGGGCTCCCTGCAGGAGCTGGACCTGTCAGGCACCGGCCTGGTGCCCCTGCCCGAGAAGCTGCTCCTCCATCTCCCAGCGCTGCAGAGCGTCAGCGTGGGCCGGGGCGTGCAGTGCCGGCGCCTGGTGCGGGAGGGCACCTACCCCAGGCAGCCTGGCTCCACCCCCAAGGTGGCCCTGCACTGCATAGACACCCACGAGTCAGCTGCCCGGGGCTCTGATGCCTTGTGACGAATGGTGTGGCCTGGGGCCATGTAACAGACTTCGCCCTGGGCTCCCTCGGGTCCTGGGTAATTTATATTTTAACGTGCCAATGCCAGCAGGGACGCTGCAGGCCTGTGTGGCAGCATCATTGAAAGAGAGGCTTTGGACCTGGGACCCACACCCAGGAGCAAGGTTTTGCCCGTTTGT
This sequence comes from Balaenoptera borealis, assembly GCF_965194805.1. Lineage (NCBI taxonomy): Eukaryota > Metazoa > Chordata > Mammalia > Artiodactyla > Balaenopteridae > Balaenoptera > Balaenoptera borealis. The sequence continues at coordinate 55,364,060 of NC_138868.1, forward strand.
CTATGTTGCTCCCCAGACCATAAGCCGAGGGTCTTCGATGCCAAACCAGACAGCAGTTCCCTGCTGTCCTTCCCTACTTGTCCCCAAAGTGCCTTCCCTGAGGCCTGGACCAACCTGACCCATGACAGGAGGAGGGCGGGCGGGAGGTAGTGCTGCGGGGCAAAGGTCCAGCCACTCAGGCATGGGTTTCTTTTACGACACAGCCCTCTCTTTGCTCTGGGCTTGTGAGGCCTACTTCATCCTTTTTTCTTCCCCTAGAACTCTGGATAGAACTTTATAGAAAGGACTGGAGAAAAACACCTAGTCCACCTCCTCATGTGCCAGATGGGGAAACTCAGGCCTAGGGAAGGAAAAATGCTATTCTGAGGTCCTACAGTGGCAGAAGCGTGGATGGACCCAATGTCCAGCCTCCCAGCAGGGCCCCTTTGCACTTTCCTCTCTTCTCTAAATCATGCCCTCCCTCTCCCCTTTCTGGGCTCCCCCTTGCTTCCAAGACTCACATCCTGCCATTTGTGCCCTTTCCCTGTCGTCCCCAGGAGGAGAGGCCTCTGGGCCCGGTAACCGGCTGTGGCACAAGCTAAGTCAGTTCACCTCGGAGCCTCTAGAAGCCTCAGGGATACCAGTCCCAGCCCTGCCGGTTTCCCAGTCTGGGGTGGGGTCCCCCAGCATCAAGAATGGAAATGCGCCCATTGACCCCTGAGGTACTGCCTCTAGATGCAGTCCTGGAGCCCCTCCAGGCCCTGAGCTCCTGAGCTCCCTCAGACCCCACTGGCCCTATGCCCGACAGCCCAGCTCATCCTACTGAGAATGCAGTGAAGGAGGTAAGGGAGACCCACCCATGTTTATGCTCTGCCACCAGGGTGCCATCTCAGCTTCCCAGCCCTGGGCTCTCTCCTTAGTATGGGGTTAATAAAAGTTGTTGCCTTTTTAATGGACTGTCACTTTCGGCCACCCCCCGTCCAGGTCCCTGCTGGCAGGGGATGGAAACAGGCCATTTGTAAAAGAAGAAAGACATTGCATTTGTTCGCTTTTGTAATATTGTGTCCTGGGGATGGGTTGGGGGAGGAGGCACTGGGTGAAAGCCAGCCATACGTGGCCATGTGGGCGTCAGGGGGCTGGTCCCACAGGGATGCCCACAGGACAATGAGAGCTCTGTCCTCCCCCACCGGCCCTACCCAACACCTGGTCCTTGGTTTAATAAACACTATAAAGAGGCCCTCTTCCCATCATTTGACCAGCATCCACTGACATTCCCTAGACTGGGCCCTGGGGCCACAAGGATGAATTGAGACAAGCTTGTTCTCTCTGAAAAGCCCAATAACCTCCCAGGATTAGGGGAGTGAGGTGACGTGAGGGAGGGAGTTCCTCGGGGGTGGGTGGCACCTTTCACTGCAGCTAACACTGCCTGCCTTCCTTATTTCCCCTCTCCCTGACGCCCCAACTCCATGAACTTGTCAGGCCCTGCGTGCCTCTGCCTTTGCTCAGACTGTTACTCTGGGACCTGGACCTTGCCCCCATCCCTGCCTCTCTACTCCTTCCCAGCCTAACAGACCCAGTTCCCACCTCACCTCCTTGGAAGCTTTCCCTGAGGTCCCCGTCCACCTCCCTCCCCTGAGCTCCGACAGTACTGTGTTCCTTCTTGGCATCTGACTGCTGTGGTATCCTAACTCCTGTTTGCACACTTCCAGTGACAGGGAACCCACTTCCAGCTCATCTGAATGGCTCTGCTGTCAGCAAGTTCTTCCTTCTAACTAGCCGAGAACTGCAGGAATATCCATCACCATCACTACCACCAAGGTTTTCCCTGTTGTCTACTCTGTGCCCTAAGACTCATGTTCCTGGGGTGAGAGAGGGAAGGACACATGGAGGACACCTAACTATAAGAGCAGTACAGGGACCTGTGAGAGCCCTGTGGTGGGATTAGGAAGGCTTCCTGGAGGAGGCTCATCCATGGAGTTGAGAAGGACAAGTGGACCTGGACAGAGGTGGCTGGCACTTGAGAGGGGTCATGGGTGAGCAATGGCACAGATTCCAGGACATTCAGGCCATGGGTATGGTTGGGGTGCTTGCCCATCATGTGGCTTAGGCCCCCCCAGGGCTTGGGCTCCCTGAGCCAGAGGCTGGCCCCTGCCAATATGGGAAGGATCTGAAGTATGGGGGACAGGGGAGGGTCAGAGTGAGACCCCAGCCTTCACAGTCCTCAGATTGGTACTCTATCCTCCCACATGCCTTGGGATAAGCGAGGCCTCAAATACAGGGGTGAGGGAGAGATCCCTTGGACTTTCACCCAGTGGGGCTTTAAAGCCCCACTTGAAGAAGGCGTCCTTGGGGAGGGCCATGGAACATAGGGGTCTTAAACTTAAGTGGCGCTGAAAGCAGGGGAAGGGAGGGCGGGACTCCTGCTGTTCACCTCCGCCCAGAGCTGCAGCTTCCACATCTGCAAAACGGGGCAGGGGTGAAGCTCCAGCGGGAGGGTGGACAGACGCCGCCACACCATGCGGGCTTCTCCTTCCTGGTGGGGGCATCACCTCGCGCACACCCACAGCCCCTGCGTGCTGTAGGGAAAGCAGAAGCCCCGCGGGGCAGCCGGCCCGCGGCCCCTCCGGAGGCTCTCAGCCCGCAGCGCCACCTCGTGCTCACGCATGGCCAGACACCCCAGATCCGAGAGGTCGCGGAGCCCAGGGCCTCTGGAGGCCAAAGTGGATCTGCGCAGTTTGCGGAGCCAGCCCCTCTTTCCCCTCGCCGACCGCCTTCATCCGGCCACCCTCCGCCTTCCTGGAATCCCGGGACCGAGAATGAGGTCATTGGAATCTTACAGAATTACAGAGGTTAGTGCAAAGATTCCGTTTTGGAGTTCCCAGAAAAGAGTTAAAATCCTGGTCCATCACGAGCCGGTTGTGTGATTTTGGCCACTGCCCATGAAGCCAGCCCTGCTGTGCTTTAATCGTATCATTACAGAGAAGGAAGAGGCAAACGCCCTGTGTTGGTCAATATGGCGAAAGAGCATCTGTAGGGATTTGTATGAAACCCAAACCCTCTGTAGCTCAGGGAGCCGATTAGACTCTTTCAAATCCAGTAATTTCCCTCCATGGGTGTTATCATACCACCCCCTGATTTCCCCAAATTGTCATGGCCAAGGGGCCAAAGGGTTGCCCTCTTGGAGAGAGAGGGCAGATGGCAATGGAGATACTAACACCTAGCAACTGCCTCCAAACCAGCTCATAGGATGTTTCTCTGGACAAGACTGCCAGGCATGTGGGGGACAGAGGCCTACCTCTACTCGTACCTAATGTCCACCAAGACACTAGAGGTCATCGTAGGCTAACAGGGCTCGCCCACTGATGCTCAATGTTCTGTGTGGGCTAATTCGACCAAGGAGCAAATGTCCACTGATACCTAATATTTATCAGTACCTAATGTCCATCAATGACAGCCCTCACCAATGGCTGATATCCACAAAGGGAAAATGTCCAGTGGTGGCAACGTCCACTACTGCCCAACACACACCAATGCCAGTGCTTGCAGGTAGTTCCTTGCAATGATCATTGCTCTTCGTGTCACTACCTAATGTTGGTCCAGACTTAACATCTGGCAACAGCAAATAGCCGTCTAGTTAAGTTACATGCCCTGTGTTTATTTTTCTCTTTTATTTATTTAACTCCCAGTGGTTGTATTTATGGGGATTATTGTGTTTGTTGAGCTGGGTGGGAAAGTCTTCCTGTGTTTACTGTTTAATTCCAAAAGCTATTTATTATTTTATTTGGCATACCCATTAGTCAAAATATTCCAAATTAGGAACACAAGCATACATTTATGTTTCTTGACATATACACATATGTACATGTAACATGTATATATAATTATTAAATACAGGAATGATACAGAAAGACAGAAAAAGAGAAACTGCTTTGAGAACAGAGGTGTCAAGACAAGAAAAATGTTCTAATTAGTTGATCCTTAGAGGAAGCAACTTTTCCAAAGTTGAGTGATAATTCGAGACATCGGCCCTCCTGCTCTGGCAAAGGACAAAAAGCCCTACACTGGGCTGAAAAAAGCTAGGTTCTCTAATAACATTAAGACACTGATGCAAGGACTCCTTCGGGCAGAAGAGCCAGTGGGTAAGGCACAGGCTCCAAAGGGAGGCTGCCTGGCTCAAGGGCAGCTCTGCTACTTCCAGCTAAGCCACTCAGCCTCTCTCTCTCTCTTTTTTTTTCTTTTTTTTTGGCTGCATCAGGTCTTCCTCACAGCATGTGGGATCTTCATTGTGGCGTGCAGGCTCTTCATTGTGGTGCATGGGCTTCTCTCTAGTTGTGGCACGCAGGCTCAGTAGTTGTGGCACACGGGCTTAGTTTCCCCACGGCATGTGGGATCTTAGTTCCCCCACCAGGGATCAAACCCACGTTCCCTGCATTGGAAGGCAGATTCCTTACCAGTGGACCACCAAGGAAGTCCCTCAGCTTCTCTCTGAGCCTCAGTTTCCACATCTGTATAATGGATATAGTAGCCACCTCAAAGGGTTGTTGTGGGAAAGTCAATGTACATAGAACATTTAGAATTGTGCCTGGCATATAATAAGTGCCATATAATAAATAATCTGAAATACAGTTGACTCTTGAACAACTCAGGAGTTAGGGAAGCCAACCCGCCAAGCAGTCGAAGATCCTAGTATAACTTTACAGCCAGCCTTCTGTATCCATGGTTCCGCATCTGTGGTTTCAACCAACTATGGATCATGTAGTACGCATTTAGTGAAAGAAATCTGCATATAAGTGGACACATGCAGTTCAAACACGTGTTGTTCAAGGGTCAACCTTACTTTTTTTTTTTTTTTTTTTGAAAATTCTTTCTTTTGTCAAGCTTATAAGCATGCTGTGACTCAAAACATTCTCAGACAGGGTTTCTTTGGTGGCCATCGGCTCTCAGCAGGTGATCTCATAGAATCTGTTATGCTTAGGAATTTGACTGAAATGAGCTTCTACCCTCTGCACCAGAACATTTCGAAATGGCCTCACCACACAGCTTCCTCCCAACACTCAGTGCTGAGGAAACATCCCATGACCATCCTCCCCAGGCCTGGCAGTCAAAGATGGAATGGCTGGCCTGCTGTAATTTGAGATGCAGGGAAAACTTGCTACTCTTCTCACTCTCCCAGACAGCCTCACTCTCTGTCTGAAATTCTACCATTACTCTTTGGCTTTAGCTGTGATTGTTGTCTGATGTCCTTGCTAGATAGGCAGGGGCCCAAATGTGATGTACTCTAAAAGCTGATTTGGGGACTTCCCTGGTGGCACAGTGCTTAAGAATCCGCCTGCCAATGCAGGGGACACAGGTTTGATCCCTGGTCCGGGAAGATCCCACATGCCACGGAGCAACTAAACCCATGCACCACAACTACTGAGCCTGCGTGCCAGAACTACTGAAGCCCGTGTGCCTCGAGCCCATGCTCCACGACAAGAGAAGCCACCGCAATGAGAAGCTCGTGCACCGCAACGAAGAGTAGCCCCCGCTCGCCGCAACTAGAGAAAGCCCGCATGCAGCAACGAAGACCCAACACAGCCAAAAATAAATAAATAAATAAATAAATAAATAAAAATTAAAATGTAAAAAAGACTTTAAAAAAGTGATTTTAAGGTGATATGTTGATAGGACAGTTGCTTAACATTATGATTCTAGAGGCAAGATTGTGAGACATAAAGAAGGTAGTTGAAGGATAAGGTGTTTTACATATGCTGCCTTCTCTACCAACCAATGTGATATCCTGTTATATTGGTGACCCCCAATGAACCACATCTGGTATTATCACCCTGTGTAGAACCATCCTCTTGAATCTGGGCTGGGCCTGTGATTTGCTTTAATCAATTGAATGCAACAGAAGTGGCTCTGGGTCAGTTCCAGACCTAAGTCTTAAATTCTGGCAGCTTTCCCTTTTGCAATCTTGGGAATCCAGAGCTGCCATGTTCAGAGTCTGGTGAGACCATGTGGAGAAGCCCTAAGGCCATATACAGAGAGAAAAGCTAAGCCATCCAGTATCCCAGCAGATAGCAAACCCCATCCAACCCTTTACACACATAAGTGACTGCAACAAAAGCAGCAGAAGAACCAACCAGCTGATCCCAGTCCTGACTGCAGAATAGTGAGCAAATAAAATGATTGCTGTGCTGAGCCATTATACGTTGGAGTGGTTTCTTACACAGCAGTAGATAACCAAAACAATCAAGTCACAGGCTGGGTTTCCCCAGCCCTGTCGCCCCTCCTCCACCCCCTCTGGCTTTCCTGGTGAAAGAACTGCTAACCTAGTCATGGGACATGAGCAGCTGAAGATGCAAAGATGCCAAATGACAAAGCCAGACAGCCAGAGCCTCCTTGAGGATGGTCAGTCTGAAGGGACCAGGCAGAGAAGCACAGTTGAAAGGAAACACGTGCCCAGTATTTTAAAGTTTATGAGGTGCCACCCTGCACATGAGCTCATCTCTTGTTATGTTTTCATCTCACGGCCACCCAGCAGGCTTGGCCTGTCTCCCCTCAGCCTCTCACTCTCCTCTCAGCCCAGACAAATGACTTGCAGGTCCCCAGACAGACACACCTCTCACGCCGAGACTCCCCTCGTCTCTCCACAGCCCCACCTGGGAACCTGGAGAGTAAAGACTTAGACCCACTGTCCTGCTGGGGGCCTTCTCCTTCCCTCAGAGCCTTTCCTCCAGACCCAGGGACTTACAAGCAGCGAACTGAGGCTGGTGGGAGGCCAGGCACTGGGTGGGGGCAGGTGAGAGCAGTCAGAGGAGAGCAGGGAAGAGGGAAGCCAGTCTGGAACACAGGGGACCCTGGGGAAGGTGTAGCTTTTTAGTACTTCCCGCAGACTGTGGACAAAGTCATACTTAGCTCAAGCTTTAAAAATAATCTCCCCACACACAGACACAAACACTGTAATTTCCCTGGCTGGCCCCATCTGACATCTGTGCAGACACATGGGGGTGGGGAACAGGATGGGTGTTGGGAGAGAGTGTGTCTTAGGTTTGGAGCAGACCCCTTGGGAGTGACTACACGGAACTTCCCTTTGCTAATATGTTCTAAAGGAAGGTGACGCTCGAAGGAGTAGGCGAGGAGTCAGTGAATGCTCGCCTGTCCTCACACCCACCAGCCTGATTACCTCCCACTTATCCTTCCTGCCTCAGTGTTCCTGCCACCTCCTCTGGGAAGCCTCCCCTGACCACCTTCCCCATCCTACCCCAGGCAAGGTTAGATGCACCTCCTCTGTGCTCACCCAATACCTCATCTTCCCTCCAGAGTGACACTCATCACGTTTATTTTCTGTTTATTTTTCCAGCTTCCACTTTACACTGAGGGCAAGAACTGTGTCTACATTTGCTCTTCAAAGGGTCCCTAGCACCCAGGCTGTTGCCTGGCACAAAGTTGGTTATCAATACACATCCAAAAACTAAAATACATCCATTTTATTGACGGTTAAATGGAGACCCAGAGAGGTTAAGGGACTTTCCTAAGGCTGCACAGCAAACTCAGCAAGAAACCAGCTCTTGAGACTTCCAGTTGCGCAACAGGACCCTCCCTCCCCTGCCTCCTCCCCTACCCCTCAGGAGGCAGGTGTGTGCACTAACAGGCCTGAAGGGGCCAGAGTCCCCTGTGAGGGTCCAACTCTTCCTCTCCAGCTCCTTGGCAGGGTCCCACCTCTGCTCTGACTTGCACCCTGTGTCTAAGTCTGTGCCCCACCTCACCCACCCCAACAGCAGCCCCACTGGCTATAGAAGGGCAAGTCCCACCTCTCAGAGCATGCTTCCCCAGCTGAAAGATGATTCGGAGATCGGGAGGCTCCTTCTAACTGAGGGTCTGGGAACCCCTATGAAAGAGACTGCAGAAGCCTAGCTCGCGGCCAGCTCCACATTGCTTGCTGTGTGGCATGAAGCACAAACCTTCACCAAGTACCAGAAAGGCCCAGAAATCTTGTTTTTATCAAATGTACCAGAATTTTACTTCAATATTACATAAGTTTCTAACTTCCACTATTGTGTGTGTGTGTGTCTGTGTGTGTGTGTGTTGCGCGCATGTGATGGTAGTTTTCAGATTTTGAAAACAAACAAATCCAGATGATTCTACTGCATCATCAGGGCTGGGCAACACTTTAAAGTTTACACAGATCTTACATCTCACACCCATACCTCATGTACTCATCACAACCTTCTCATGAGGAAAGCAGGGCAGGGCCGATCACTAACCCATTTCACAGATGGGGAAAACGATGCCTGGAGAGTGGGTGGCAGAACCTGGGACTTGCACTCAAAAGCCCTATTCCAGACTCTGTCCTCTTCCCACTCCTCCGCAGAGTGATTCTGGTTCAAAAAAAAAAAGGAGAATGAATATAATTACTTGATAGACCTGCCCATACAGCTTGCTTAGTCCTGGCAGGGAGCTAAATCATCTGGTGGGAAGCCCATTCTCTAGGAGATGGGGGTGAGAGATGACAGGAATAATAAAACTCTGGGACAAAGGCAACAGGATGCTGAGAGAGTGACTCAAAAGATTAGGGCAGCCCATGGGGTAAGCCCCAGGCCTCAGAGCTCAGGGTCCGCTCCCACACAATTTTAAGCCAGCGTTTGTTAGAAAAACACCACAGTCCTGGCCACAGTGCACCCAGAGGTGGAGCAAACCCAGCTCTGGCCCCCGCAGCTCCTCAGTCTTCGACTGCTATACAGGGTGGCAAGTGGCTACATAGGCGGGGCTGGAACGTGAGTTCCCACCTGAAGGATGGGCGAACCAGGGGCGCCGCCCCGCGCCGCAAGAACGGAGCTGCAGGCCAAGCTCCAGGCTGGGTGCAGGTCTCAGGCCGGCCACCAGAGGGCGCTGCCTGAGACACTCCCCTTTCCTTTCTCTGCGCCGCTCTTCCCCCTCGATTCCTGGAGTTGACGCTCTAGCCCCGGCCTGGGGGTGGGGGTGGGGACGTCGCGTAAGGACAGAGCCCAGAGCAAACTCAGAGAAGCAGGAGCCAGAACCAGCAGTGGTTTTCGCCAGTCACCAAGGACTCCATTGCCTTCACATCGTCCCCTCTGATGAAATAACTTCCAATCTTTGTGCTTTACAGAATTTTAAAACTAACGTATTCAGGTGGGTTTTTTTTCCAATTCAACAAATGGTCAATGCTTATATATTGACTTATTTCATTCTCACTATACAAAAAGATGTTTGACAGTTGAGAACAGTGAGGCTCAAAGAGGTTAAATAATTTGCCCAAGGTCACACAGCAGGTAAATGACAGAGTATATAGATTTTAAAATAAGTCTGTCTGATTCTGGAGCCCAGAAATAAGCTAAGTGCATAGAATGTAAAAGTAGAATACTAACCTTACAGAATCAGAAACAGAGAATCCCAGAGTGCCAGCCTCCTTGGCTCTTTCCCTACAGAAGCCAAGATCGGCTTGGTGGGGACTTTAGAAGGAACTCTGGGTCCTGCAGGCCAGTGGTCCTGAAACCGTGTGCCTCAGATTGGGACTCGAACCCACGCAGCCAGGACTCAAACCCGGCCAAAACCCGCGGTCTTCCAACTGAGATCATACACCTGGTTTTAGGACTTAATGAAACTCAGGTTCTTGATGTCTCATCACAGAAAGAATTCAGTGAGAGGGGCTTCCCTGGTGGTGCAGTGGTTAGGAATCCACCTGATGATGCAGGGGTCATGGGTTCGATCCCTGGTCCGGGAAGATCCCACATGCTGTGGAGCCTAGAGAAAAGCCCGCCCGCAGCAACGAAGACCCAATGCAAGCATAAGTAAATAAATAAATTTAAAAAAAAAAAAAAAAGAATTCAGTGAGAGACAAAGTGATAGGTAAGAAGTGGATTTATTTAGAGAGAAACACACTCCACAGACAGAGTGTGGGCTATCTCAGAAGGTGAGAAAGGTACCAGGGTATGGGGTTGTCAGTTTTTATAGGGGTGGGTAATTGCATAGGCTAATGAGTGGGAGGGGTATTCCAGCTATTTTGTGAAGGAGCGGGGATTTCCAGAAATTGGGCTACCACCCACTTTTTGATCCTTATGATCCTGGCCTTGGAACTGTCATGGTGCCTGTGGGTGTGTCATTTAGCTTGCTGATGTGTTACAGTGAGCATATACTGAGGCTCAAGGTCTAGTGGAAGTTGACTTGTCCTCCATCTTGGACCCATTTGGTTCTAATCAGTTTATGTCATGTCCTAGGGCTATGGCATTCTTTCAAAGGTTGTACCCTGCCCCCTTCCCTCCTGTTTCATTTCCCCTTCAGAGATTTTACTCCCATATTCTTACGGGAAACAGAAGGGCGATGGTCTGTCTTCTGTAACTGCTTCAAGGCTGAGTAGGGGCATCGACCCTGCCTGTCAGGGAGTAAAAATCTCTGGATGCCTGATCTAGGGGCCCCAGGGACAGGAAAGCTCCTTGTTTTAGGTCAGTATGGGCTGGAATCTTCACATAGCTATCATCTTGGTGTGGAACTGTTGTAACTGCTTCCATAGCCTTTCTATGAATCTCCTTGATGATGAAGCAGTTTTTTTTTTTCAGATAAAATATTATAGGTTTATTTAAAACTTAATTCTCACCTTGAGTATGCAAAATACAAACTCCACAAAATGTTCATTTTTTTACTTTGTAGTTTACAAATATACAAAATAGAAGTTTGCTTAAATTTACATTACATATTTATTAAGGCAAGGAACTATATAGAAAAAACAATTGTTCTGCTTAAGGCATACTTGGGAATAAACCATTGTACAAATTATGGCACATCTGAAACCACAGTGCATAACAGACTGTCTGCATAAAAAGGTTAAAGTAAACCAGGTGTATTTACCTGAGTTAGGTCATAAATGTAGATCGGAAGACAAAAATAGATTTTCGTTGTCAAAGTATGCAGCAGTTTGAGAACTTTGGCCTCATTTGGTACCTTTAGAACCAAGACTCACCAAGCACCATCGTTTAGGCTATTAAAACACATTTTTTGTACCTGAATTTCTTCCTCTTCTTCTAAGATCATAGTAATGGCTTTTAGAAGGCAAAGAGAATACAAGGTGATCTTTATACTTATATTGCATTGAAACAATTCAAGGGATTTTGGTCTTCCCTCTCCCCAACTCACGGGTCTAATTTATATCCTGATACCCAAAACTTCCAGCCACCCCCTTGGCGCTTTGTCAGGAATATATATTCAAGTTGGATTTAGAATTGGAATGATAGAAGATCCAGTCACAGACCCCATCTGTTCTTTGTCATTTGGTTTCCTCATGTCTCCTGATTATCCATTCACAAGTTGACTTGTTGGAAACTTGACCATGATTGTAGTGCTTTCCAGCTGGGTTCCTCCCCTCACCGGGAAGACAGTGTGAAAGGTAAAAAATACTGAATTCTCGTCTGGCAGTGTGGGTCATATCCACTGTTTTGGGATTTAAAAGTGCCTCTTCATGTGTAAGGCGAGGTGGTCGGACCTCAAAAATGCCCCGTCGCACTTCTGGCACTGGAAGGGGCGGTGTCTGGTATGTTTGCCGTAGTGCCTGGTCAGTTCATCTGAGCGGGCAGATTTCCACCCTCAGCCGTCCCAGTCACAGTGGTAAGGTTTCTCACCTGTGTGGGTTCGCAGGTGTGCCTTGAGAATTGTCTGAAGAGCAATTTGGCAGTACTTACCCAGTGCCCTAAAAATTGCCACAGTAATTCCACTTCTAAAACACTCTTCTTAGAAAACAGTCATGGAAAAGTATAAAATTTAACTACAAGGATATTCATCATCTACTGATAACAGCAAAAATATTGAAAACAACCTAAAGATTCATCAATAGGGTGGCTGTTTAAGTAACTTATGATATGTCTAAGGATAGAATATTGGCCACTCATTAAAAATTAAGCTGTGCATAGGCAAAACCAAAAACAAACCAAAAAAACCAACCATTAATCCAAATTTCACACTTTATACAAATTAACTCAAATTAGGATCTAATTGTATCCTAATTGGATCACAGACCTAAATGTAAAACATAGACTTATATAAGTTTCAGGGAAAAAAACAAGAGAAAATCTTCAAGACCAAGGGCTAGCCAAAAAGATTTTTGACTTGATATCAAAAGCACAGTCCATAAAATAAAAAATTGATAATTTAGGCCTCATCAGAATTTTAATTTTTGCTCCGTGAAAGACCCCCTAAAGAGGATGAAAAGACAAGATGTAGATTGGGAGAAAATAGTTGGACACCACATATCTGACAAAAGGCTTGTATCAAGAATATATAAAGAACTTTCAAATCTCAACAGAACAAGAACAGACACCCCAAGTAGAAAATGGGCAAAAAAAGAAACAAAAGCAGAAGAAGTGCACTGAAGAAGATATACAGATGGCAAATAAATGTGAAAAGATGTTCAACTTCATTGGCCATCAGTAAAATGCAGATTAAAACCACGAGATGCCACCACACACATCTCAGAACAGCTAAAATGAAAAATAGTGATGATACCAAATACTGACACGTATGTAGAGAAACTGGATCACTCGTGCATTGCTGGTGGGAATGCAAAAGGGAACAGCCATTCTGGAAAATAGTTAGACAGTTTGTTATAAAACTAAACAATGTACTTACCATATGCCCCAGCAATCACACCCTTCAGCATTTATCCCAGAGAAATGAAAACTTGTGTTTCACAGAAAACCTGTACACAAATATTCATAAAGGTGATTCACAATAGTCAAGAAATGGAAATAAATGTTCATCAATAGGTGACTGGTTAAACAGAGAACGGTATACCCACACCATGGAATACTACATAGCAATAAAAAGGAATGAATTATTGATATATGCAACAGCTTGGGTGGATTTCAAGGGAATTATGCTGTGTTGTAAAAGGCAATCCCAGGACTTCCCTGGTGGTCCAGCGGTTAAGAATCCACCCTCCAATGCAGGGGACGCGGGTTCTATCCCTGGTCGGGGAACTAAGATCCCACGTGCCACAGAGCAACTGAGCCCGCATGCCACAACAAAGAGCCCACTCACTGCAACTAAGACCCAAGGCAGCCAAATAAATTAAGTAATTAATTAATTAAAAAAATAAAGCCAATCCCAAAGGTTATATGCTGTACGCTTCTATTTATATAATATTCTTGGAGAAACAAAATTATGGAGTACAGATGAGCAGTTGCCAGGGGTTAGGAGTGGGGGAGTGGATGTGGTTATAAAGGAGGAGCAGGAAGGAGCCTTGTGGAAATGGAGCAGTTAGGTATTTTTCTTGTAATGGTGGCCACATGAATCTGTACCAGTGATAGTGTTGCACAGAACTACACACACACACACACTGTGTAAAACTGGTGAAATCTGAGTACTCGGTAGATGATACCAATGTCCATCTCTTGGTTTCCATACTGTGTTACAGTTACACAAAAACGTGGCCATTGGAGGAGACTGGGTGAAAGATACACTGGACCTCCCTGTACGTCTCTTTTGCAACTTCCTGTGAATCCATAATTATTTCACAATAAAAATTTTGTATGCAGCTGCAACCCCAGGGGTGGGAGGTGGTGGCTGGGAGGGAGCCTGAGAGAACCCTCTGGGGGACGGGTAATTCTGTTCTGTTGATCCGGGTGCTGGTTACACAGATGAGTTTGGTTTGTGAAAATTCAATGAGCCGTACATTTACAATCCATGAGCTTTTCTGTACCTGTATTATATCAATACTTCAATAGAACATTTTCTTAAAGGTTAAACCCGCAGAAAAATATTTAAGGATGTGCGCAAATGTTCACTTAAATATAGATATCCTAAGTAGAAATAAAAGCAGAGTACAAAATAGTATATATTATTTGACACAATATTTGGTTTAAAAATTATATGAATGTATACATGCATAGAAAAGTGACTAAAGGAAGATATGCCCAAATGTTAACACTGGCTATCTCTGGGTGGTGGAATAATGGCTGATTCTAAATTTTCTTCTTTGGTCTTATTCATATTTGCTATGATAAATATGTATTACTTTTGGAAACACACACACAAAAAGTTGTTGTTGTTGTTTTTTTAGCAATTTCATGTATCTTTATTTATTTATTTATTTATGGCTGTGTTGGGTCTTCGTTTCCGTGTGAGGGCTTTCTCTAGTTGCGGCAAGTGGGGGCCACTCTTCATCGAGGTGTGCAGGCCCCTCACTATCGCGGCCTCTCTTGTTGCGGAGCACAGGCTCCAGATGCACAGGCTCAGTAGTTGTGGCTCATGGGCCCAGTTGCTCCGCGGCATGTGGGATCTTCCCAGACCAGGGCTCGAACCCGTGTCCCCTGCATTGGCAGGCAGATTCTCAACCACTGCGCCACCAGGGAAGCCCCCAAAATTTGTTTTATATGCTAATCTTTGATATTTGTATGGAATTTCCTAGCTTACAAGTATTATTTAGAAAGATCAGGAAGACAAGATCATTATTACAATTTTTAAGATCAGGCAATTGTAGCCCAGGGAGGAGGAGTCACTTATCCAAAGTCTCTCCACATTTACAAATCTGAGTGAAGACTAGTGCTCAGGTCTGCCAGCTCTGACCCTGAGCTTTCACCATCACTACCCTGCTAACATGGGCAAAAGACCATGCTGGGCACCAAGGGGACTTCCAAGGTAACTGAAATCATAGCTCTCTGAGTTAGACCTGACATGTCATTCAGTCCAATGCTACCATCCTCTACGTTATGCCCCCAAATGGCCACCTGGTCCTTACTTGCATACCTCCAGTCACGGGGAGCTTCTTCCATTCTAGAGCTGCTCTAGTGCTCAGTAAATGGCCCAGCGTTTCCACTGACCCCAAATCTACACTGCATTCCTCCACCTTGCTTCATCCATCTTAATCCTGCCCATTGGGCTACACAAACAACTATGACCCCCTTTCCTTGTGGCAGTCCAGTAGAATTTGGGAGACAACAATCTGTCCCTGTCCCTAGTTCCTAAGGATAGGACTCCAAGCTTCTAAATTTTCTAGATCCAGACCCTGATGCCCAGAGAAGTTGAGTGACTTACCTAAGGTCACACAGCAATTTCAATATATGATTAATGAGTGTCTGCCTTGGCACAGCACTCTGTCGACTCTGCTGACATGGGTGGAGCTATCTGGACACTGGGGGACCATCTGGGATCCCCCTTTCAGGACTAGGGAGTGGAAAGGAGACATAGGAGATACCTCTGTGCCAAATTTGTTCTGGGGTCCTCTGGGAGCCAGTATCGCCCTTCCCCCACAAACACACAGGGGAGTCTGCATGCACTCCCCCCACAGACTTCACTGCCCAGAACTGCTTCCAGGCCTCTAAAATCCCTCACATCTCACCGGGAATCCCAGCTCTGCTCTTGTAGCCCTGAGGGAAATGAGTAAGGTGAGAGGAGCCAAGGAAGAGAAGGTGAGGGAGGAAGGAAACAGTTACTGGTCTCCCACAAGGGGTTCTGAAGTGACCTTGAGCAAGTCACTTCTCCTCTTGAGACCTCAGCTTCCTCATTTGCCAACCAGGGTGCAAGTCCCCACCCTAAACCACTTCAGGGCTGCTGTGAGGATCCAGTAGGATCGGGGATAAGGGAGGGCTTAAGAAAATCAGGGACCTGGGATAACAAAGGTGGTCCAGGAGTTCTTGCTGTTTAAAGTGGTCTGAGACCCTCCTTTCTTCCCTTCTCATCCATTCATTCAGGTGTTCTCTCTTGGCCAAGTCCTTGACCAGGCACTAGGGACAGAGAAATGAATCAGCCTGGGTACCATCCTCAGAAGTGTCCATGGTGACAGGAGCGGGTAGAGGAGAGGGTCAGAATGTGGATGAGTAAACTAACAGTTGCAAATGAAAAAAGAGAAACTCAGGACCCTGTCGGAGATCAACTCAATCTGTGAGATACAAAGAAGGAGGAAGTGACCTTAGGCCAGGATTTGAAGAAGGAATGAGAGTTTGCCCTGGTGGACAAGATGAGGAAGGGCAGAGCCAACTTACAAAGCAAAGGCAAGGATGTGAGAAAGGGCCTCCCCCTCACGGTTCAAGAAGAGCTTTCTAAAGATCTGAAAGCCTGAAAATGCTGAAAAGCCTTCCTGGAAAGGAAGGGCATGGGAAGGAGCTGGCTTTGTTTGGAATACTCTGGGGAGATAACATTAAATAGAGAACAGAGAGGCTGGAATAAAAGGCCTTTCATGTCTTTCTAAAGTCTGAGATTGCGAGTTGACCCTGATGAGAAGGAAAACATAAGGTCATTTTCCCTCTGCGCCCAAGAGGAAGTGTAACGTCTCAGGACTAAAGAAGGGTCTGGAGCCCAAGTTACAGGATTACCAAACTCCCAAGTGGAATTTGCATGCCACTGCAGGCAGCCTTAAACAGACACAGCCTCTGCTGCCCTGAGGGCCTTCATCTTCCCAGAATGGGGTTTTAGCTTCCCATTCTGAGCTTCTCCTGGGAGGGCCTGAGCCCCTGCCAGAGTGAGGACTTGTGAAAGAGCATATGCACAGGGGAAAGGCCTGGGAAGGGCGCCGGCCAGTGGCCAAAGGCTGAGCTCCTGGTAGCAGAGCCAGCCCAGCCAGTGCCCTGACTGACCCCCCGAGGCCTCCCAACAGGCACCCCGGAGATTCAGAAGAACATTCTCGTTCTGACACTCCATCACCAATTTCTCCCCTATACCCAGAAGTTGGCCTCCTCAAAACATGGGTACAGCCATACCCATTAAACACGGTTCTCCCCGCTCTGCCAAGACTAGGAGTTTTGGCTTCGTTCCCTGCCCCCAAGGACAGTAGATGAGCAAACTGAATATCATCCTGGTCCAAGATGATTCAGAGTGGGGAGGAGGAGGAATTGAGGGGGGTCTCTGGGAGGCCAGACCTTTGTGATGGTCCAGAGAGAATGGACAAGGTCTGAGCTAGGGCTGAGGACCTGGAGAAGAAGGGACCACTGGGTGACTGGTGACTGACTGGATGGGGAGGTGCGAGGCAGGGAGCGGGCAGGACTGACTCCAGAGTTCTGTCTTGGCTGACAAGCTGGTGGTGGAAACACAGAAGGAAAGACCAGGGGAGAGGGCTACACAGTGAGTTAACAAGAAATACCTACCATGTCTTTTAAAAATTCACCCTGCACACAGTAGGAAAAACATTGTAAGTAACTTAGATGTCAATAGAGAGTAAGTTAAATAAACTGTTACATCCATACTAGGCAATGTTATGAAATATGAGACATGGGGAAATAGTCGCAATAATTTATGCTTTGGAAGGGAGTCCAAATACTGTAAAAAGTATTGCAGAATAATCCTATTTTTTGTAAAAATAGATGGATGTGTCTATATACAAATTTTTTTTAAAAAACTGAAATAGTAAACATAAAAATGTTAAAAGTGCTTATCTCTTGATGATGAATCACAGGGGATGTTTTACTATCTTTATGTATTTTCCTCATTCCTTCGTTGGGAACAAAAACAAATATTACTGCTCTGCTATGTCCTCCGCTGTGAAGATACAGATTCTGGACTGACAGTCCCTTAGAGCAACGCCAAAGGGTCTGAAGGTACTTCTGCCCCCATGTGTGTGCCCCCCACCCTGGGTGTTCTGACCAGTGAGGAAGCAGCCCCTTGTGCCTGGGCAGCGGCTGAGCAGCTGCTTCTCTGGGTCCTGAGTGGCACAATCCCTCTTGATTCTTAGACCCTGGTCCGGGTGGGACAGAGGCCACTAATGAATTGCATCAGGATCTCTGGCTTAGGAGGGTGCTGGGGACTCCTTCCAAGTGGGAGAGGAGAAGGACAAAGGTAAGATGCTGTCGAGCTGGCCCAGGAGCACATGACAGATGTGCAAGAAAAACATACTGAATGAATTAATGAAGGGGCGAGATCAACTTTGTGAATCTTTTTGGATACATTGGAAATTCTTTTTTTCAAACGAGGAGTGAATTAGACAGAATTATAAAGAAATCAAATCATCAAATACGAGTCACTCTATATTAGCTGCCCCAGATTAGTAGAGCTCAGTCCTAGTAAAATCTAAAGGGTGAGAGACACCACTGACCCCTCGAGATTCCCCTGAGTTCTTGAGCAAGAAGGTCGCCTCTTCTCTCATGGCGGGACCCAGTCCGTGGGGGGTTCAGTTACATTCCACTAAGTGCAGAGAAGGGGATGGAACCAGGGGTCTCACTAGCTGTGTCTTGTCACCCCCCTGAGCTCACTAATCTCTCACTATTCCCCCCCAAAAGTTCTGAACATACAGGATGTCCTTGGACACTTGACTGAAATTGACAGAAAGCCCCTGACCTTTTTCTAGTGAGAGCATTATTCATGTCCTCTGATTAGAATGACAGCCCATTGTTTTTTTCTTCCTTTCCTGAAAACCTATTCATGGAGTAGCATCTGGGGGATCTCAAAGTTGGCCATGACCTTGACAGTTTCTCTCCCGCCACTCTGCCTGGGGAGCCCTCAGGCATTCAGTGGTATTTCATGGGGTCTTGTGAGCCTCCCAAGAAGTTCCACAATTTCTAGACCAATTTCCATCTAATCACTCTGACATCTTCTGAGCAGATGTGGTTGCCATTTCCTGGGATTTACTCTTTATCCTGCCTCCCTCTGTTGTACACGGCTGTGATTTCTGCACCCCAGCGTTGGCAGAGGTTTAGAATCAAACACTGGGGACTTCCCTGGTGGCGCAGTGGTTAAGAATCCGCCTGCCAATGCAGGGGACACGGGTTCGAGCCCTGGTCCGGGAAGATCCCACATGCCATGGAGCAACTAAGCCCGTGCGCTACAACTACTGAGCCTGCGCTCTAGAGCCTGTGAGCCACAACTACTGAGCCCACATGCCACAACTACTGAGCCCATGTGCCTAGAGCCTATGCTCTGCAACAAGAGAAGCCACCGCAATGAGAAGCCCTTGCACCGCAACGAAGAGCAGCCCCCTCTCGCTGCCAACTAGAGAAAGCCTGCAACAATGAAGACCCGACACAGCCGATAAATATATAAATAAAATTTTTAAAATACAATCAAACACTGAGTCAAGCACTCATGAAGGTCAGAGCTGGGGTGGTCCTTGGAGGGCCTTGTGTCCAATCCCCTCACATTCAGTTCTTTTCATCCATCATTACCGAGCTGCTCCTCTGTGCCTGGCTCAGTGCCAGGCTCTGGGGGCTCAGAGCCGATGCTCCTCAGTCTCCCCAGCAGCCCTTGAAGAATGTGTTCACAGTCTGAGAGTAGAGACAGATGGTAAACTTGCCAAATTCACTCATTAAGATAAGGCTTCAGTAGAGGGCTGGATACAGTCCAGGAGTGGGGTTCAGAGGAGGGAATGGCCAATTGAACATGGTGAGGTCAAAGAAAGCAGCGTAAGCAGAGGTGATATTTGAAATTTAAAATTTGATATTTTTAAGGATAATAGTTAAGGTTTTTTCAGGAAGATGAGGGAGTAACAAACATTTCCAATAGAAACAGTGGCCTAGGAATTCCCTGGGGGTCCAGTGGTTAGGACTTGGCGCTTTCACTGCTGTGGGGACCTGGGTTCAATCCCTGATCAGAGAACTAAGGTCCCACAAGCCATGTGGCACAGCCAAAAAAAAAAAAAGAGAGAGAGAAGGAAACAGTGGCCTGATGGTGCACAGCCTGGGCTCTGGAGTCAGACTGGCTGGGTTTGAATCTACCTCTAACCGGCAGCGTGACCCTGGTCAAGTTATTTATTCATCCTCTCTCAGCTCAACTTCTTCATCTGTAAAATTCACAGACACCTGTAAGCAAGTATGTCCCACGCAGTCATGCAGCATGTCAGGGTGCCCTTCCTAAGGTCGTGCTCTTCCCCACTGAGAGTTGTATGTTTGTTATAACAGTTTTCCAGTGGATGGTAGTCAAGTGCTTGCTTTCTCATAATATCATGACAGTTTGTGACAGATGCAAGTTAAGGGTCTTGAGGAAGTGTGCATTTTTCTAATTTGCACAAAGACACCAAGTAGGCTACAGGTGACCTGGTACTCGTGGTGTTTTTCTTTCTCCTTTCAAAAGTGAAACTCTTTCTAACAGGCAGGGGTCAGAGGAACTTCAGTCTTCTTGCCTCTCTTAAACTGTCCACCCAGGAGCACTCCTGACTGTTTGGGCCACTATCCACTGGGCTACAGGTCTCTGCCTCGGGACCTGGGCTGTAGCCCCCTCAGTGGGATGTGAACACCTTTCTCCACAGAAGCCCTGGAGGAGATGGGAAGGAACAGGGCCCCTTTCCCCCCTCTTCTCTGCCCCTTCAGTCCCCCTAATTACACATCCAACTGGGCAGGGGATAAACCTTTCTGCACAGAAGGATTGGGACAATCCTAAAAGGTGCTACAGTGTCCAAGGGGAAGGTCAAGGTTCTCCCTCTCTTGACATTTCCCAGCATGTGGAAGGGAAACCCTTAGGATTTTTCATAAAAGAGAGGTTCCCACAGGGCACACCCCAGTTTCTAACCTCCCCTCACTTGCTCTGAGATTCACACCTCTCTTCCTCCAAAAGCCTCCTTCTCACAAGCCTCTCACCTGCCTCCATTCCAGTCCCACAGAAATCCAGTCCCCACCACAGTCACCCCCTGGATCCATCTACTCAGTCCACCCTGACCCCAGACCTGCTGAATCAAGTTCCTGGGGGGGTGAGAACACATATCTGTGCTTTTAACATGTTTCCGGGTAGTTTTTAGGTCCGTTGAGGCTTGGAAACTTCTGCCCCTTGGTTCTCTCCTTCAGATGAAGGAGGGACTCAGATTGACCATTCTAATAAGGATTTTATTAAATGCTTTAGTTCTCTTCTTGATGTATGTGAGGTGGGTACGTATGTGAGGTTTGTGCGTGTGATGTGCATGCATGTGAGTGTTGTGGAAGTATGTGAGAGTGTGTGTTTGCGAGTGTGATATATGTGCATGTGGTATGTGTGTGTGTGTGTGTGTGTGTGTTGAGGGCAGCAGGCAGGCAGGGGGAAGGTGGATCAGTTTTCCACACTACACACCAAAATGATAAAAGTTCTTATCTCTGGGTGATGATCTTAATAGCTATTTTTCTTTTGCTTTCTCTGTATTTTTCAACTTTCAACAAGAAGTTGCTTATGTAATAATAAGAAATGTTTTTAAGGAATATTGCACTGTCATCCATCTTGAATCTCTTAGTCCCAGCAAATCCTGTAGGCACCCGCTATCCCAGCCTGATACGTCAGTGGGTGAGATCTGATGGACTGCTTTCAGAAACTGAGCTGTTCATAGGAGCCATCTGGAAATGTGGACCCCACCCTGTTCTGTCATCCAGGGCTTGCCCAGATGGCGTAGTAGGGCCTTGGCAGGGTCCTGAGCATTTGATTCCCAGGGTTCCTGGCAGCTTTGGAGCTGGATCCAGGCCAAGGTAGGGTAACCAGGTGCAGGCTCCAGCTCTGAGAGAGGCCTGGTGAGAGCCAGGATGGCACAGAGCCGTCCCATCCAAGATCTGCTCTAGCGCCTCACCTCCCAGACATGCATTATTCTCCTGGTATTGTTTTTTGAAATCGGGATGTGTCTGAAAATTTGCATGTACATTTAGTGAAGTGATATTTCTTGTTCTCCCAAAAGGCTCTTATTAAATCTGCAAGTTATACACAGAATGGAGCACAGTGCCTGGCTCATAGTAAAATGTCTGTTAATAAATGAATACACATGTGAAAAGGAAAAACTAATATCTATTTTCTTGTAAGAGTAATATGCCTCCCACTCCTCCCAAAGTTAGTGATGTTCGTTTTGGGGTCTCTCTGGGGCTTGATTAGCTGGACACAGTCTCCCTGGCAACCTCACAGAGATACGGTGACCTGTGAGCCTGCCTGAGGAGACAGGCATTTTCCTTCATGTTTTCATACACACAGTGCTCCTCAACCATCTCCCCAAGAGCAGGAGAAATTTCCTGGTACAAAGTTGAAGTTCAGTGCAGGGTTCCACCGTGTCCACGCCGCCTCCCATCTATGGCACGTGGAATTCCTGTCTAGAGCAGGCCTTTTCCTTCAGGAACACCTCAGCTCGCAAAAAGTAAGGGATGGAACTGAGCAGCCACAGTGTAGCCAGATGTTAATTTAAAGCAACAGGCACAAAAATAATGAATTTTTTAAAAAAAGCAACAGGCACCTCCTACTCCTATTGCAGGACAAAGGAGTGGCAATGCTTAAAGGGATACTAAAAAAGAAAAAGGTGATTTATTCCACATGTAGAATATTTCATCGCTACAAGAAAATTAAGTATCTTGAATGATTATCCCTTTGGCCTCAGAAGGGAGTGGCTGAGTCCAGTGGTCTCTAAGTGGGTGCCCTTGGTGGGCTGGGCACCTCCACTCCCATTCTCTAGCTGCTGTTCCCTCCCACCCACCCCACCCCCCCGAACACACACACACTCTAAACCCCCCTTAGGTGGAAGTGGACGGGAGGTGAGATCCGAGCAGCCAAAGTCAAAATTGACAGGTGCAGACAGAACTTGGCATTGGGGCCCTCTTCAAGATAGCTGTCCGATCATTGGCATTTGTCTTGTGGGAGGGTCCATGGGCCCCTCACAGCCCTTCCCCATCCCTGGGGATCTCCCACCTATGGCACCTTGACATAGCTTTGCCTTTCTGACTGACAGTTCAGCTCCCATTCAACCCTTCTAGGGGTCACCTGCCCTTCTAGAAGGTCCTCTTAATCCTGCTCCTCTCCATGGAGACACACCTGGCCCTAGGAAAGACCCAGGTATCCTTGCCCAGCCAGAATCTGGGCCCTTCCCAAAGCACGCCATCTCACGATGTGGCCACGAGTGGGTGCTCTAGCCAAGCCTCTCACCCATAGACATTTTCAGGTGTGGGTCAGGGACTAGTTCTACACCTGTTAAATGTTAAGACACACAAAACACATTCTCCGGATGGTTCCCTGGAAGCCCCCTCAGTTGGTTTAAGAAAGGAAGAAGTTCCCCTTTACCCTTCCCACATGGGGGTCGGGATTGGACACAGGCGGGGCAGAGATGGACAATATTGTCCACTCTCCAGTGGAATCTTCATTTCTTCTTTTTCTGTCAAAGTCTCAGCTTTCGTGTATCTTCACAGTGGTTGTTTCAGTCTCTTAGCTTGTCACGGGTAGGTTGTTTTGCCCTTGGTCATTGGTGCCTCCAAGGACACTCCCAGACAAACAGGAAGCTGTCTCAGCCCTGTCAGGCTTCATTGATTCCAGCAGCCCTTAGATGCACATGGAGTCAGTGGGATGTGGATTCAGATCCCAGCCCTTTGCTTAACAAGCCTTTGGGGCAAGTTACAGAACTCTTGGCTTCAAGTTCCTCACTTGCAAATCAGGTTTAAAAACCCTCAGTTCACAGGGCTTGGGAGAAGTTTAGGGAGATAATATTGCAAGGCATTTGGCACAGTGCCTGTCTTATGATAAATGTTCACTAAATAGGAATCGTTATTCTCACAGTCCTGCTGAGATGTGAGCTTCCTGCTCTCAGCCTGGGAGGCATTCAGGCTTTCAAGGGCTGTTCTGCAGCAGAGATAACCTCATCCATTTTGCTGCCAGTTGCTAGTTTGGCTCCCTGAGGCGTGGGGGAAAGACCACAGGGGTTATCTTCACACAAGGTCTGGTTCCCATCCTGCCCTATCACACCTCAGCTAGATGACCTTAATATCCCCAAGCTCCAGGTTCTTCCCCTGAAAAGTGAAGACAACATCAAAGTGTCTTGGAAGTAAACCCTCCTTGGCCTCACTGGGCTGTCGTGAGGTTGGAATTAGGTGGCATATGGCAGGTGTCTGGCACAAGGCTTGTAGCCTGGGGGCCCTCAGCAGTGGATAATTTCATCACCCTCCCCACTAAGGTGGTATCTGTCACCTACATGTCTTAATCCACGAAACTGTTGTGAAGTTTGAAGAAAAGACTATGCAAGAGGGACTTCCCTGGTGGCACATTGGTTAAGACTCCACGCTCCCAATGCAGGGGGCCCGGGTTCAATCCCTGGTCAGGGAACTAGATCCCACATGCATGCCGCAGCTCAGAATTCGCATGCCGCAACTAAGGAGCCCACCAGCCACAACTAAGGAGCCCGCCTGCTGCAACTAAGACCCGGCGCAACCAAATAAATAAATATTTTTTTAAAAAAAAAAGACTATGCAAGAGTGTACATTATATAAGGGTCGCGTGCGTTGTAAAGGATGAGTGGGCTCTGATGATTAGCTGGAAGAATGGAGAGGCCAGAGGGTCTCTGAAAACTTCCTGAAGAAGAAACCACTTTATTTATTTATTTATTTTTGGCTGTGTCGGGTCTTCGTTGCTGCGCACGGGCTTTCTCTAGTTGTGGTGAGCGGGGGCTACTCTTCGTTGCGGTGCGTGGGCGTCTCATTGCGGCGGCTTCTCTTGTTTTGGAGCACTGGCTCTAGGCGCGCAGGCTTCAGTAGTTGTGGCACACGGGCTCAGTAGTTGTGGCTCACGGGCTCTAGAGCGCAGGCTCAGTAGTTGTGGCACACGGGCTTAGTTGCTCCGCGGCATGTGGGATCTTCCCGGACCAGGGCTCAAACCCGTGTCTCCTGCATTGGCAGGCGGATTCTTAACCGCTGCGCCACCAGGGAAGTCCCAAGAAACCACTTTAAATTTCCTTCCTCAGGGAAGATTCAAAAGAGTCTGTTCTGCTGAAATGTGTATTCCTTTCATAGGAATAGCACACACATGATTGTAAAGGGGGTACAGTGTGCATATTATGTGGAAGTCATATTGATTCCTATGCAGTATATTCCAGCCTGTACATGTTTTGAAGCAATTAGGAGCACACCTTCTCACCACTAAAGAGGAAGCTGTAGCATTTTTATGAAGACCTTAAAAAACACGGAAAATCCTGCGGAAGTGCTTTTCTCTGGTACAAGTCGTCACTGGTTTAGTGGCTTCATGAACCACAATCCCTTCCAATGTTAGGTTCTCTGGGGAAGTGGAGAGTGCAGATACTTCCTCTGGTATTTAAGAAAAAAATTTTTGTTGTTGTTTTTGAAGAAGTCTAAACCTTAGATTTTTCACTTTGGTGGACCTAGCCTCTGTTAGAGGCAAATACCATAAAGATCCTACATCTGGGAGAAAATAAAAACCTCAGGTTTAAGGCTGCTAGGACAGAGTGACCATGAGTCTGGGTGCAAATGCTGCTGGTGATTTAGCCCCGTTGCTCTTTTATTGGGATCGGTGCTGTTTTTGTTAGAGCTCTGCTTACAAAGACCTGTAGGTTTTAAATGATCTGCTCCAAATTTGTTTGTTAAACCCTTTTGTGTTTACACCATGTGATTTTGCAAAAGGATTTTGTTTTACTTTGTTTTGTTTTGTTTTGTTTTCAGGATCATATATATGGCATTGTGGCAAAAATGCCCACATCAGGATCTGATCAGCAAATCAGAATTACCTAAACCTCCAAGAAGCAAAACTAAAGTGCTTTTGGGGGGTAGTTCATTTCCCCTCACCTACACATTTTCCAGGTTTGATGAAAGTCATGTTACCAGGGCAAGAGAATATTCCTCACACAGAAAAAAGTGAAACTCAGATATAACCTCCTCCAGGAAGCCCACCCCCGCCCCCCTTGCAGCCAAGTTGGTCTAGGTGCTCCTTCTCTGGTTCCCCCAGCTTCCTGTCTTTCTCTGTCTCTGCTCAGATTACATCGTGTGGTCATTGCCCATGTCCATATCTGTTCCCACCCCCTAATGTGATGTCACTGGTCTTCCAGGGTCCAGGGCTCAGCATAAGGCCAGCCACTGGAGTGGCATCAGGAAACATTATGAACTGAACAGAATGATATAGGAGCACAGTTGAGGGCTGGTGAATACAATAGTGTGACTCTTTGCCTGTACTTCTAGTCTTTGAGAATTTATTTCAGAGTTTACCATTGTAAGCCAGTTGTAAGCCTGTTGGAACACTTCTTATAAAGCTTGCAAAGTATTTCAGTTTTGTTTACTAGCTCTGGCACAGGCTTCCTCGCAGCCGAAATATCCCCCTGAGCCTCGGAGAGCTATGTGGATGCATACAAAACCAGCGACAGGACCCAGAACGCTGCGTGTGAACAATGAATAAAACCAGGGCAGCAGAGAATGGGGGGCGGGTGATAAAAAAGCCCGGGGCTCTAAGTTAAGCTAAGCTCTAAGCCACACTCTGCCATTCACACACATTGTGTGTGAGAGTCACTTTGCCTCCCTGGGCTGTAGTTTCCTTCTCTGTGGAATGAGGGTCTTGGAGTAGGTTCCATTATTTGTTCAACATATACAGGTCTTCAGGACCTGCACAGTCCCACAGAGGAAAAACTGAAGACAAGGCTGCCCTTGGGAGGTCACAACCTGGAGAGTGAGACAGGCTCGTGCCCACAAAGTCCCTGGGTGGATGTAGGAGGAATTAACATTTACTGAGCACCAGCTGCGTCCCCAGCACTTTATATCTAATGCCTAATTTAATGCCCCCTCTAAGGTAGCCATTATTACCCCCATTTTATAGTGGGGAAACTGAGGCTCAAGAGGTTAAGTGACCACGTGTGCTAGCAAGCAACAGAGCTGGCATTTGAACCCAGGTCTGCCTGACTCTAAAGACCAAGATGGTTCCCACCCAATTTGAACAGTCTATGACTTCATGATTTTTAAAAAAAAAATTAATTCAGGAGAATGCATGTTCATTTCCTTCCTTAAATCCAGGCTTTTAACTATTTAAATTAAAAAAATTTTTTTTTTCTGATTCAGGAAGTGGATAATGTCCTGTTTTAGATTATATGTTACAAAAAGCTGAAAGATGGCTCATTTGTTCATTCATTCATTCACTCAATCATTCAACAAATACTTATCGAGCGTTTACTATGTACTGACCATGCACTGTTCTAAGCACTGGATATACCATAATGCACAAAGACAGACAAGGTCTCTGTTCTCATGGAACTGACTTTGTATTGGGAAGCAGATGATAAAGATGAAAACAACTAAATAAGATGATTTCGGTTTATTCTAAATTCTAGGAGAAATGTAATCTAGGAGAAGTGATATGGTAAATTCGGGTTCCATCTAAGTTAAGGTAGTTAGAAATGGCCTGAGGAGATGAAATTTGAGCTGAGATCAGGTTGAGAAAGACCTAGCCAAGTGATGATCTAGGGAAAGTGCTTCCTGGGCTGAGGGAATAGTAGGTGAAAAAGCACTGAGGTAGGGCCAAGTGAGAGTCTCTGAGGAACAGAAAGAAAGCTGGTGTGTCTGGAGTAGAGTAACAATAGGGAAAGTGGCAGAAAATGACGTAGGAGGGAGATGGGATCATACAGGGCCACGGCACGGAGTTTAGACAGCTAGAGAAAGTCACTGGCGAAAGGTAAGCAAGGTAATGACATTCAGCCTTAGAGATGAGAGGAACAGTAGAGTCATTCTGACCCAAGCATCTCACCTCACATTGGTCCAGCCGAAGAGACCTGTCCAGAGACTAACAGGGTCAGTGAGTGGGAGAGCCAGGAGTTAGTGGGAGACCCCATTCAAGCAGAGCGCTCAGCCAAACCGCCGACTCCCTGTAATGCAACTGCCCAGCCACTGCCCTGGCCCGGGCCACCAGTGTGTCTTTCCCCTGATCTATTACACTAACCTTCACTGGTCTTCTGACTGTCACCCTCACCCTCCTAAGGTTTATTGTCCACACAGCAGGCTGAATGAACATGGTAAACCTTAATTTACATAATGCCTCACCTCTGCTCAACCCCTCTGACGTCCTCCCTGTACCTCACTGTACCTGTTCATTTGTCTCCCCACCAACCCGGAGAGCAGGCCCTTGTCTTAAATATCCTTGGATCCTTGGTGTGCTGGATAGAGGATCTGGCACATAAAAGGCACTCGGTAAATGCTGAATGAATAAATAAACATGTAAATATAAAATCTGCAAACAAGCACACTAGGTGATTTAATTTCTGTCTACGTAGGGGAATCTATCTGGTTATTATTTATGGATAGCACATTGGTTAAGAGCATGGGCTTTGAACTGGACCTCCTGGGTTCAAATCCTTTCTCTTCCAGTTACCAATGCTTTGACTTTGGATAAGTCATTAACCCCTTTGAGTCTCAGTTTCCTTGTCTATCTCGTGGGGATAATAATAGTATCCAACTCACAGTGTTGTTACAAGTATTACATTAGTTGGTATATGTAATAAACCATTCTTGGTACCTCTCAACTATTAGTCATTGATATCATTGTTGATATCTCCATATGCAGTGAGGGAAACGAATGCCAGAAAAGTCTGGATGGCTTCAGTGGAGACTCCTGGTATAGGAGACAAAGTGCTGTCTTTGGAAGGTTCCCCTAATTTGCTGGGGCAACCTTGGGCAAGTCACTTCATGCTTCAGAGTCTGTTTCCACATCTGAAAAATGGAGATAATCTTACTCCAGCTGTAGCTTTGAGATTAAGTATATCAAGTTTCTGGCACAGTAACTAGCACCTAATTCCAAAGGCAACAAATGTTTCCTTTTGCTCTTCTCCCCACTGGCCTGTGAGCTTGCCAAGCACAGGATCCTTGTTAATGGTGCCTGAATCTGCCCACCCGCTCATGCCTAGCACAGAGTCTGGCCCTGTGAACAGACAGTAAACAGTGAATAGAGAATTAATACTTGTGGACTCCGAAGTGGGCTCCCTTCTCCTGCTTCACACATCTGTCCCTTCAGTTTCGTTTTTTCTGCCAGAAATCTGGTCCAGAGAATCATCATCTCTCATGGTGGCTATGGCAACAACCACCTACTGATCTCCCCATTCAGAGAAGGGCTTGTCCCTCCAGCTTACTGAACATGGTGCCAGATTTGTCTTTTTAAAGCACAGACCATGTCCCTTGCCTTGCACAGAAGCCCTTCGTGGCCCACCAGAGCTGCCCCCCACCCCCAGCTCCTTAGGCTGGTGTTTAAGGCTCACCACAGACCACCCCTGGCTGCCCCTGCCATCATGTCTTCTCTCTCTCCCCCTCTAACCTTACACACACACACACACACACACACACACACACACACACATACACACACACACAGGCACCAGACTGAATCATAGTTCCTTGGCACCACTGTGCCTTGCTCACATTGTGCCCCCTGTCTGGAGCGGCCTCTCAAGGCACCAAACCCCCATATCCCAAGGTCCCACTCTAATGCCACCTCTTCACCTGGCCTCACCCAGTTGCACAAGCTAGAAGTGTCCCTCCTGCACCTAAGTTCCCACAGTGCTTCGTGGTGCAGCTCCTCGCCCACTTGCCGCCACAGATGTCGTATTGTGTTTACCTCTGTGCCTGGGCTAAGTGGGCCCTCAGCGAACGTGATGGACGAACGTGGTTGGCCTCCCCTCTGTAAGGGTAGGGATGTGTCTCCTTCATCTCTGCACCTTTCCTCTCTCTCACACACACACGTTTTCCTGAACACAGCAGGAGCGTGATGCATACTTAATAGATGAGCCACCTAGCCTTGCTGTTCTAGTGCGCAGAGGTGTCTTTAATTGGTCTTTGCTCCTCAGTCCTGCTGATGGCCCTAGGGCAGACCACACCGTCGTTCACTTGGACTGTTAGAACAGGCTCCTAGCAGTCTCCCTTCTTTCCTTTTAAGCCTGCACAGACTATCAGAGTGACCTTTCTCAAACAGAAATCTCATCATGCCTTTCCGCCGCTGCAAACCTTTCATTAGCTCCAAGTGCCACAGGATAAAGCCTCTGCTGCCTTCCTCTTCAGCCTAGTCTTCTGCTCCCCCAGGTTCCCTTGCCCCCCGCCCCACATACTTCCTTGCATTCCTCCAGAGCTACTGTAATACCATGGCAACCCTGTGTTGTTTCAGGCCTCTGTGTCTTGACATACGCTGTTCCCTCTTCTTCAAATGACACCCACCTCCACTCACCGTCCCCCAACATCTGATAAACAGCTGCCCATGCCTCAAAACCCAGTTCTGACAAAAGCTTCCTCTGTGAAGGAGGAGATGGCTGACCGCATGAACAGCCCCCATACAAGCCATACATCCACCCCACAATACTGGGCATTCACTGTGCACCAGACATCCTCTCTAGGCAGCTGCTGCACTGGCCAGATTCCTGAGGTTGCAGTCGTCACTGTGTTGACATGAACTGTGCTTGTACCTGCCTCGTTTCCTCGCCCGGAGCCCTGAGGTCCGGGCTGCTGCTGGCTGTCATCACTGAGTGCCCCTTGTCCCCTAGTGCTCGCAAGGTGCCGGCAAACGTGGAAGACCTGTAAATGAGCCACACTGAGTGCAGGGGAGTGGAGGGGAGGAAGTCAAGTGGGGAATAGGGCGGGACAACGTCGAAGGTTCGACCCAAGGCCGCCAGGGCCTCTTGAATCTTATTTCAGAGTCCAGGATCCTCCTGGTTAATAGCAAAAGATGCTTCAGCTTCAGCTGTCCTGGGGCTCCTGCTCAGGCTTTGGGTGAGTGGTTCTCAGTGGCAAAGTCCTCAGGAAATTCCCTGCAACCCCCAAAATGCTAGGCCAATGAACAGGTCCCACAGGCTGCTGACAGCTCGGCACAGTGAGAAATGCGGCTTTGCTATCATCAGGGTGGCAAGAAATAAGTCAGTCTGGCATTGGCTTCAACCATTCAGACCCTCAATGTGTCATTCTTCTCTTTAACAAAGCTTGCCGATACTTGCTTTGTGCTTGGCACCGAGGACAGAGAGAGAAATTAGATGCTTCCTGACCTGGAGAAGCGGCTTGTCTGGGGAAGCAGGCTGTGTGATCCAAGACACTTCCCGGAACAGGTAAGTCAACACGTGGCTAAGTCCCAAATAGCAGGTTCCTGAAGGAAGAAGGAGTCTGGTGCATTCCAGGAACTGAGAAGACCAGTGGGGAGTACCTGGAGATCAGGGACAAGATACCAAGGTGAACCTGAAGAGACCCTGCAAGGTGGAGGTGGGGGAGGGGCACAGCCTTGTAACTATAATAACAGCTAACATTTGTGTGGCACTCATTATGTGCAAGGCACTCTTCTAGACGTTTTACGTGTTAACTCCTTTAATTGTCCCAATAACCTGTAAGGGTAATAATTGTGATTATTATCCTGTGAGTCAAGGGAAGCCATTGAATGGTGTCAAGCAGGGAAAAGAGATCAGATCTGTATATGAGAAACTTCCCTCTGGCTCTGGTATGGAGCAGTGAAGGGGGTCAGAGTAGATGCCAAGAGACCCATCAGGAGGCCCACACTAGTGGTCCAGGGTGGTGCTGGGGTGGGGATGGAGAGAAGGGAGCATATCTGAGAGCTGTTAAGGGGGAGAGTTGACAGAACTGGTTAGCAGTTACTCATTAGCAGCACTCAGCCCAGGTCTCTGACAAACCTCCCCTCCTCCTCTAGGCAAGTTAAGGCCCCTCCCTCAGGCTGGCCCAGGCCTTGCTTCCTTCTAATAGTCCTGATCTACCCAACACCAGACTCCAGGTCAGTTTTCCAACAAGCAAGTCACAAAAAGTCAGCTGCCCAAATGAATAATTCCCCAAACCATCACTTTGCCAAATGGCTTATAAGCCAGAAACGAATTCATCAAAAGCCAAATCATTCAAAGTTAATTCCCTAAGTTTGCTTGTTTCTTTTGAAAACTCTTATGCAAGTTTATAGCAGTTGGTATTAGGTGGGATAGATTTTTTTTTGTATTAATATTAAGTAGGCAAAAAAGAAAACTTATAAAATATGCATAAAGTATTTAAAAATGATACAACAAAACTCCTGCACCCAAAACCAGTTTTTAAAAATGAACACTACCAAAAACAATTTTTATATTAAAAAAATGAACATTACCATTACCTTGGAAACCCCCTGAGTGCCCCTCCCTCATCCCATCGCCTTCCTTCTCATCCCAGAGATAATCACTCTCCCAAATGTTCTGCCTTTCTCTCTTGCTTTTCTTTATAACAACATAATTGTATCTTTAAAGAGTATCGTTTTTTTAGTTTTGCATGTTTTTTAACTTTATATAAAAGGAATTAGAGCACACCTGTTTTTCTGTGACGTTTTTTTCATTCAACATTATGTTCCTGAGATTCGTACTTGTTAATGCATAGAGTCCTAATTCATTCATTTTCTTGGCTGTATAGTATTCTGTTTTATGAATACATTATAATATATGTATCCATTGGGTTGAGGAAAACTTAAGATGGTTCCAGTGTTTTTCCATTACACATAGTACTAGTAGGAACATTCTTGGATATGTCTCCTAGGGCACATATGCTAAGGAATTGATCTAGCTCATTCTTTACAACAATCATATGAGGTACGTATAATTAGCCTCATTTATAGATAAAGTAACTGAGGTTCAGAAAACGTCAATGACTAAAGATAGCAGTCTAATAAGAAGTGCGAGGCTTTTATATATTGAATCTCCCCGCCTCATGAAGTGGTCTCTCAGAGGAGAAACCCACCCTCTGACCCATTCCCTAAGCAAAGAGTTGCTCTCTGGACAACTTCTAATCCCTGCCCCCTCCCCCCACCCCCCTATCCCATTCCTCACAGCATCCCACCAGTCCCTCCCTCCAAACCTCATTTCTCCTTGTCACCTCCCTTTCTATCCCTAAACCCCACTACTGTCCAGGTTTCAAATTGATGCTGACCACCCCCTGAGTTAAAACCAAGATGCAAGGACCCTATCTCCCACCTACTCTTCCCACCTTCCCTATCTCTCAGCCTCTTGCCCCCAGGCAGGCATCTTCCCTCCCCTTCTGACCACACACACCTCTGCCCTACTCTGAGAATCCTGATTACTCTGCCTAGGATGCAGTGTATCCCTCTCCCAGATGGAGCTCTTTGAGCAAGGGTCTTTCATGTCTATTTCCACAGCAGTTCCAGAGGACTTCTCTAGTGGTGTTTACACCTTATAGCTCATGTTATTAAGGACCTGTCTTATTCTCCTTTATCTCCCCTGGGCCTTGCACAGAGTGAGTAACAAATATTGAATGAAAGGATTGATTTTCACCCAAACCACTTCCTGTGCCATGCCTGGATTAATTTCAGTTAATGTTTACTGATCTGCTTTAAAGTACCAAATGCTGTGCAAAGCCTTCCTGCTCTGAGCAAGCCGAATCATTCTCTCCATCTCATCTCTCCAGGCTCAAGCAAAGGGCCTACCCTGCATCTGCATCTACACTACCTTGCTGGCAACAGTCTCCTCTGAGATATCCTAAAGTTCTAGCCCCTAACAAGAAGCACTAACATTCACACAGCTCTTTGGAGTTTAAGCAGCACTGTCAGATGCATTTGGTCTGTCCAACCATTCAGTGCTACCGGCGTCATGATCTCCATTTTGCAGATAAGAAAACCAAAGTCCACAAATATCAAGTGACTCACCCTGATCCACACAGAAAGTCTCCAGAATTGAAGCCAGTTTTTCTAATTTGAGAGCCCTTGCCTTTCCACTATATTTAGCCATCTTCGCCATGAAGCCTTTGTCAAGGCAATGGAAATTGACATGGTAGAGTGGTGTGGTGGGAAAGGATGCCAGCTTGGGGTAAGTTGGCCTTTGAGTTTGACTTTGAGTTTGAGCTTCGTCACTTAGTAACTGTGTGACCTTAATCAAGTCACCAACCTCCCTAATCCTGAGTGCTTCATCTGCAAATGGGGCAGTAGCACCTACCTCACAAAACTACAAGGATTCAATGAAAAAAATGTGTATAAATTGCCTTACATGTAGTCAGGGCTCAGTAAATCTTAGTCCCTTACCTGGCCCTTCCCCCAAACTCTATGACAATAATCCAGTACTCCAAGTTCTGAGCCTTTTATGTGCATGCTGGGGACCGCTCACCCACAGAAGATGGGGACACTGAGTTCAGCACAATGGATAAATGCATAACTTCCTCACTCTTGGGTCCTGCTCTTTTATGTTCCTCTGGTTGGTTGGTTGGTTGCCTTCTGAGACTTTTGAGAGCATATATGTTTGGGTTTGCCCACAGCTTTATGCAGTGTGGTTTAGCTACAGAGTATAGTCTTAGCATTCCTTCTCCCATAATGAACCCTTCACCCTGCCCAACAGCTATCAAGCTGCAAAGGAGTTTGTGGTTCCTTGAAGCCCACATCACCTTCAGGGGATTTTTTTGTAGCTGCTTTTCATCTCAGAAATTATTCCCTGCCACACAAATGGTCCATCAGTCCATTTCTGGAGACTTAACTGAGTGCCAGCTCATGTACCACACATCAGAAATAATTACTATAATGACTGAGGCTGGCAGTTACTGGGCATTTATATGTGTGCAATAGCACTAAGTGCGTTATACACATGATCTCATCTATTCTTAATAAAATATTGGGATGGGTGGTTACTCCATTTCAAAGATGAGAAAACCGAGGATTAGAAAGGCTTGGTAACCTGCTCAAGACTGCACTAGTTGCAGAACTATGGTTCAAAACCCTGTCTGATTCCAAAGCTCAGAGTTCTTTCCCTGCCATAGGAATCTCCCCAGTCTCTTAATGGGAGATAGAAACCCAGAAACAAACACCTCATTCGTTGCAAATAGCCCTTTGTTTCTGATTATAAAAATTGGTTCAGAATATAAAGCCCTACTCTGGGGAGGAGGGTTAAGGAGCTGGAGTGAGAGGAATACTTACTTTTTGAGTACTTTTTTGTACTTGGTGAATTTTTGAACTGTGTAGTTATTTTTCTTTTAACCTAATGACGGGGGGGGGGGGGAGGGAGGCGGGTAGGATATGCCACCCTCAAACGTGCCACTTTGACATGTGGGTTATTTTGAGCTGAAGGCAATCAAGACCCAGCACTTAGGAAAAGCTTTTTACCTCTCCCTTAACTGCCTAAAACAATTTAGAAAGGGGGCCTGTACCAAGAAGAGAGCTGTTACCAGAGACAAGTATTTCATCTAAGAGACATATCCGCATGGCAGGGCAAACATCTGCTCTTCTCACCTTTCTGTGAATTGCTTCCCCCTCTTTGAAGACCCAGACTCCTATCCCTTTCCTTAGTTCAGGATGGTAGATAAACCTCAATTGCCCGGTTGCCTTTGAGTCTCATATATTTGCAGAAATTTGTTTTTCTTCTATTAATCTGCCTTTTTATTATGGGGGTGGGACGTCTCAGCCAAGAACCTAGAAGGGTAGAAGGAAAATTATTTTTCCTCCCCTACACCAGTTTTTTTAAACCAATTAAAACATAGTAGAACATTTAGAAAATACAGCTAGTAATAAAAATCATTCCTAACCCCACTTCACACAGATACTCATATCTGCCTTTTTCTCTAGGCACACGCTAAAAAATGGGATTATATTTACACATGCCGTTTTTTGTAACCTGCCTTTTTTCTCATATTGCTATCTTATGACATTACTTTTCATGTCTATGAATATAGATCTGATGGTACTGATGAAGTTCAGGTGGCTTCCAAGCCCTTTTATACGTGAGAATGCTGAGATGAATTTTGAACGGGAATTTGCAGCATCCTGTCACAGCGGGAGGCAGGGACAGCGGGCTCACCGCAGGGCATGCTGGGCCCTGTGCTGCTGGCGCAGGGAACCGAGAGGCCAGGGGCGGGGCCCGGGCCGGGAGGCGGGCCCGAGGGTGGGTCCGGGCCGGGTCAGGGCTGGTGTCCGCTGGTCTCCCCACTTCAAGCTCTCTGGCGTGGCTAGAGCTGAGTGGAGTAGTGATCGAGCTGCGGAGGTTCATGGCTGGGACCGGCTCCTGGAGGGTAACTTTGGTTCTCCTCTGGCTCTAAACGCGGTGGCACCGGCGGGCAGGCGTCCCCGCCGGGGAGAGTTGCAGACTAGGTCACGCGAGTGCCCAGAGCTTGCTAGACTTCAGACCTGGGGGCGCCCATGGCGCAGGTCAGTCACTTTGACGCTGAGGCCCCCAGGCAGCCAGGAGGCTTGGGGAGGCGGCCACCATCAGGGATGGTGGTGGAGTGGCCCAAGGGGAGATTTAGGACGTTTCTGGACCCCAAAGTGTCTATTCTCTGTGTTCTTAATGAAACCTTTTTAAAATTAGGAAATAAGACATACACAAAAATAGAATAATATAACCAGTCTCTATGTACTCATTACCCAGCTTAGTCACATCTTAGTATTTTCCTATATTTGCTTCAGCTGCTTTGTTCTTTAGGCAATGAAGCATTAAATATATAGCTGAATGTCTCTGTGTAACCCTCCCTAATTCCATTTCCTTCTCTCCCTGTAGGTCATTGCCATCTTGAATTTGGGGCTTATCAATTTATCAACTCAATGTGTGTTTTTATGCCTCTAGTAGGTACGTATTTATCCACAAAAATGGATGGCATGTTTTGCATGTTTTAATCTTTATATAAACGGTATTCTCCTGTAACTATTCCTGAATTTCCTTTCATCCCCCCTCAACATTTTTGAGATTCATTCAATATAACTGCTGTATAATATTTCATTTTGTGATTATACTCCAGTTCATTTAAACATCCCTCTGTTCAATAAATAATCACAAAATGAACATTCTTGGACATGCCTCCAAATACACAGGTGTGATAATTTTTTAGAATATATTCCTAGGAGTGTATTTGCTGAATCATGGTGTACGCACAGCTTCCCCTTGGCCAGATAGTGCTCCCCAAAGTGATCATAAATCATTTTACATTCCTACCAGCAATGTATAAAAGTTCATATTGTTCTATGTGGTTGCCAAACTTGATTTACTTTAATAAAGCTTTAAAAAGTTTCTTTTTTAACCAAGTTCAAATTGCATCTCTTCTATTTGCTCTCAATTATACCTAGTATGAATTATTTTGCCTCTCTAAGCCTGGGTTTTCTTATCTGTAAAATGGGGATAATGATACTTACCTTGCTATGATGAGTAGGAGGATTAAAGAAAATAATGCATATAAAAATGCATACTCAAATGCCTGGCTAGAATTTGATAGGTACTCCAAAAATAGTAGTAGTAGTAGGAGTAATAGTAGTAGTAATAATAACAATAATAATAATAAATGGTAAATTTGTATTGAGTTCTTGCTATGTCAGGCGTTGTCCTATGTGCTTGAAGCTCATTGTCTCAATTACTTGTAATAGCAACCATATGAGGTTGGTATAAGTATTAGCGTAGTTTTTCAGGTGAGGGAGCCAAGGTGTATGTAGTTCAAGCAAATTGCTCAAAGTCACAGAGATAGTAAGAGGTACTGCTGGATTCAAATCTCAGGTTTGTCAGAGAGTTTGGACTTTGAAACTGCAGACAACGGAGAATCACTGAAGGAGAATAATTCATTTATTTGCCTGACAGCGGTTTGTGCTACCCTATAAATAGTGATCATTATTATTATGTCGATGAGGCAGTGTAGAGAGGAGGAAGGAGAAAAGGTTGGAGTTAGATGACCCACTTTGTGCCTGGCTCTGTGCTAGGCATTAGGGATGCACTAGGGACCAAAACACTTTCCTTGAGGTTGCCTGGAGTCTGGTTCAGTGTTTCTCAAGACCTGGTTCCTGGACCATCTGCCTGTCAATGACCCTGGCTGCCTGTTCAACATGCAGATTCCCAACTCCCCCCTCCCCAGAGATTCTGATTCTGTTTCTGGAGGAACATTATGAGCAGAGATTCTGACATTCACATAAGTTTGAGAGTCACTGATCTTGCTGGTGAGGAAGACAAGTAAACAGATGGCTACAATACAGAATGATAAGAGTTACAAAGGCAGGTCCTGGAAGAGTTTCTGGAGGAAGTCTGGTCTGAGCTGAGACCTGTCAGATAAGAAAAAGCCAAGGGGGCAGAAAGGGTAGATTCAAGCTGAAGGAAAAATGAGAGAAGTGGCTCTTTTAGAGAAGAGAATTTTAAAGTATTTTAGTGTGACTGGAGTGCAGAATGAAGCAATGAGGCTGCAGAAGTGGGCAGAAATGTCACAAAGGTCACAGAGCCTTGCTGGTCATGTCAGGGAGTTTGGACTACCCTACAGGTAGTGGGAAATTTATTTTTTTGGGAGAGGGCATCGATAGTTTTGAATTTAAGAAAGAACCCTGTGGGGACTGCCCTGGTGGTCCAGTGGTTAAGACTCTGCGCTCCCAATGCAGGGGGCCTGGGTTCGATCCCTGGTCAAGGAACTAGATCCAGCATGCTGCAACTAAAAGCCCGCATGCTGCAACTAAAAGATCCCGAACACTGAAAGGAAGATCCCTCACACAGCAATGAAGATCCCGCACGCAGCAACGAAGATCCCGAGTGCCGCAAGTAAGACCCAGTGCAGCCAAATGAATAAGTAAATAAATATTAAAAAAAGAAAAAAAAAGAAAGAACCCTGTGGTAGACACAATGTAAAGAATAGGCTGCAGGACTGGAATAGGGCAAGAATTTCCTCAGGGCAATCAGGAAGGGAACAGGCACTACTGACTAAGACTGAGACAATGGCAGGGAGAGAAGGTGGGAAGTAGACAGATACGAGAATCTATACGGGTGATAACTGATTGGATATGGCTGGATGCGGATAGGGAGGAGTTAAGACTTTCTTTAGGAAACTGGGTCAATGGTTGTGAATTTCATCGTAGTTAAAAAACACACTGGAAGAGAAACCAGTGTGGAGGGAAAATGACAAGATCACTTTAGGACATACTGAATTTGAGATCCTTATGAAATACCCAAGTAGAGCCCTCCAGAAGATAGGTGGAAATCTTGCTAGTTACTCACTCAATATCCTCTCCCCCTTCTTCTCTCCTAACAGAAGCCAGCGTTGTTTGGGACAGTGAAGTGACCAGTTAAAACATTCACGCTCCTAGACTCTCTTGCCAGTCTTCCCAGACTCTCTGTGGTTGGTCATGAGATCCAGTTCCGACCAATAAGCTCTAAGTGGACATCCTCGAGTGGAGGTTCTGGAAAAGCTATTGTTTTCCTGATAACAATGTACAGGCCCAGGCGGCATTTGCGCTTCACCCTGTCCTTCCCTCTTACTGCCTCAACAGGGTTGCTATGCTTGGACAAGATACAACCATTTTGTAACCTTGAGGATGAAGGCTTATGCTAAGGAAGGTAGAGGAGGGAGACAGAAGGATTTGGACATTATGGAGCTGTTGTATGGCCCTGGGCTGTTTACCATCTGAGAAAAATAAACCCTAATTTAGTTAAGCCACGGGGACTGGTTTTCTGTCACCTGCACAAAACATGATCTTAATTGATTCAAGGGCGAAAGCTCTGGAGACCGATCTGGGTTAGAGATAGCGATTTAGGTCAGCATCTAGATGGTAACTGACAGTGTTTGGGTCGATACAAGAAAACCAGGCACCCAAAATGCACAAAAGTAAGAGATTCTTATGGGTTAAAGGACAGAGAGGGCTCAGTTTGTGGGCAATGTTGAAAGGAGGAATTCCTATTCACAGGGCAAGTGTCTTTAGGTTACTTTTTTGTTGTTGATGTTTCCATAACTTCATTCAAAACAAAACAATCAATTTAGGGCTATTCAATTCATACTCAACCCACCTGAAATTTATTTTGTAACAACTTTCCAGGTGCTTAAGCAAGGGCTGATGACTCTGGTCATAAGTGTGGTGACTTACTTCCCAGGGTGTGGCATGTTTGGGGCTCAGGAGCTGACTTGGTAAACCTCAGCTGTCCTCTGTTTTTCCTGGAGCAAGTACCCCCGGAGTTCCTTCTGGGAAGGTTGGTGCGAGGGCTGCTGGCCCAGGACCTGTGTTGCAATTTAACTGGCCTGTCCTATCTTTTGTCAAGATTATTTGTCACAGCGTCCTAATTGATTAAGAAGCCAATCAGGCTAATTTTCCTGATTCCTCTCTTCTCCCCACCTTGCCCCCAACAAAAAAATCCCCAGGCCAAAAATCTATTCTCCCTAACACATGGAAACATGTTATTCCCTCTCTTGAACACTTTTGTGGTCTCTAGGATAAAGCCCAAATGCCTTATTACAGCATATTAAGCCCCAATCTTTCCATCCTCGATCCCTGATAATTGCCTCCACCACTCCCCCATCTCTGCACGCATGGGCAGCCACCCTGAATGTCTCATTCTGCCCACATTCCTCTTGCCCTTTCAAGCCCTTGCAGGCTGTTTTCTTGCCCAATAATGCTTTCTCCATCTCCTGCACTGACTGCCTACCCACACATACTCACTGCAGCCAGATTCATTTGCTGGTCTTCCAGCAGCCAGGAATAGCTGGAAACCCAGGAGCAATCCACTTCCTACTTCTCCCTCAGTCCCTCCCCCCACCACCCATCCCCAGTCTCTCTCCAACTCCTGTTGATTCTATCCCCTAAACATCTGTAAATTTGTCCTCTCCTCTCTGTCACTCCTGATACTAACCAAATCACTGCAAGTCTCTTTAGGAGCCTCCATGTCTTCAGTCTTTCCCAGTTCAATCAATCCGTCCTCCCCTCTGCACATTTACCCAGGTCGATCTCTTCCTTAAAACCCTCTAGGTCCCTAAGGGAATCGTCCCTGCAGAACTCTCAAGCCTCATTTTCTACCAGGAGCTGAGAGAATTCAAATCCAGTGTTGTCCACAGTCCTCTCGGTCCTGCACAGCCCCTCTTCTGAGCTCCTGCAGGACCAGGCTGGCACAGTAGTTAAGAACATGGCCGCTGGCACCAGAGTGCCCAGATTCCAGCCTCTGCTCAGCCACTATTAGCTGGGTGCTCTTGGGTGAAACCTCACCATCAGTCAGTTTCATTACTGGTAAACGAGAGCTAAAGGTAGCCCTCATTCATGGGGTTGTTAGAAAGATTTTAGAAGGTAATGTTGAAAAGTCCTCAGAACAGTGTCAGGAACAGAGTAAACATTACATAAGTGTTAACTATTATAATTGTTTGTTACACCTCATTTCTATGCTTGAAATGTGTCTATTTTGTCCTCTTCTATTGTCTAGAATAGTGCCAGAGACACTGGCAGCAGGTGGCTGTGGCTAGAGTATGGGAGTGGGGGACAGACTGTGAGAGGAAATACAGGGAGACTAGGGGCCAAGGAAGTTTAGCTACCTCAAGGAGTGTGAAATTGGCTTTTTGTTCTCTGTAATCCAAGTTTCATCTTAGTTTAGAAACAGGTCTTATGGGAAAATCAGGCCCAAATGTTCCCCAGTATCTTCCCTGTGCCTGGTGGACAGTATGATTCCCTGCGCTTCACCAAGGAGGCTTTCTCCTCCCTTCAGAGTAATAATACCACAATACCCTGAGATGTATTGATGTCATTCCATTTCCAGGTACTGTATTTAGCAATTATTTTTTTAATTTAATCTAAACATGAAGTGGGTACTACTGCTTCCCCATTTTATAGATGGGGAAACCTTAGCGAGGTTAAATTACAGCTTTTTTTTTTTTAATTAATTTATTTATTTTATTTATTTATTTTTGGCTGCATTGGGTCTTCCTTGCTGCGTGCGTGCTTTCTCCAGTTGCGGTGAGCGGGGTCTACTCTTCGTTGCGGTGCGTGGGCTTCTCATTGCGGTGGCTTCTCTTGTTGCGGAGCACGGGCTCTAGGCGCGCGGGCTTCAGTAGTTGGGGCACGAGGACTCAGTGGTTGTGGCTTTTGGGCTCTAGAGCGCAGGCTCAGTAGTTGTGGCGCACGGGCTTCATTGCTCCGCGGCATGTGGGAACTTCCTGGACCAGGGCTTGAACCCTTGTCCCCTGCATTGGCAGGCGGATTCTTAACCACTGCGCCACCAGGGAAGCCCCTAAAGTACAGCTTATTAAGAGGTGAGTTTGGGATACAAGGTCATGTTTGCCACTTTCCAAAGCCAATACCCTTAACTGCTATTCAGATTACTTCATAAAAGTGGATTTGTCACTTAATCTGAAAAATATCTGCAGATTTGCTCACATGCTAGACCCAGTTCTGGGCACTGGGAACATAAATTGAATATAGGAGATCCTTTCTCTCCAGGAACTCATAGCTGCCTTGTGGGTACAAACTAGTCAACAGGCAATGAAGCCAAGTGTGGGAAATGCACAGGGAGCTAGAAAGCAAGGGTAAAGAAGCACTAACTCTGCCTGAATAGTGGGGCTTGGGGTCCAGCCATAGAAGTGGCAGTTAAGTCTCAAAGTTTGGGATTGGGAGTGATGATCACACTAATGATGTTTCTGGAAACATAAGCATCGGCAGGTGCATAAAACATTTATTCTTTAATGCTTATCATGTACTGTAAGTGACAACAGGAAGCTCCAAAATGATCTGTATTATTTTATTCTATTTTAACAAAACAAATACATACACACACACAGAAAAATGTTTAGCCAGTTATATACCAAAATATCAGTATTATCAGTGGTTACTACCAAGTGATGAAATTTCATTCTTTATACATACATTTTTTATTGTGGATTATATTTTTATTTGTATAAATACATTTTATATTATGAAACATAATTTTATTGTAGAAATGTAAATTGGTACAACCACTTTAGAAAACTATTTGGTGTTATCTAATAAATTTGAAGATGCAGAGACACTTCCATTCACAGGTAACATGTTAAAGAAACTTTTGCACATGTGTATCAGATTTGCAAAAAAGGAAGGTTCAGGGTAGAATTGGTTGTAATAGCAAAAATGGGAAACAACTTATATCCATCTCAGGAAAATGGATAAATCCACTGTGGCTATCATACAAGGGGAGACTTTTTTTATTTTTAATTTAAATTTTTTTCTTTTTTTGCCACGCTGCTTGCGGGATCTTAGTTCCCTGACCAGGGATTGAACCCGGGCCCACAGCAGTAAAAGCACAGTGTCTTAACCACTGGACTGCCAGGGAATTCCCCAGAAGACTTATTATAAAAGACTAAAAATGAAGAAACTACAGATTTATGGCATAACA
Source organism: Balaenoptera borealis (assembly GCF_965194805.1). NCBI lineage: Eukaryota > Metazoa > Chordata > Mammalia > Artiodactyla > Balaenopteridae > Balaenoptera > Balaenoptera borealis. Next base: position 55,406,682 of record NC_138868.1, read on the forward strand.
TGGATGACTCTTAAAAGAATAATGTGGAGCTTAAAAAAGCAAATCTCAGAAGAATACTTATTATATGAGTCCACTTTTATAAAATTCAAAAAATACAAAATTCATGCTCAGGGATACATTCATGTGATAAAAGTATATAGAAAAGTAAAGGAATGATAAAAACAAAATTCAGGAAGGTGGTTGCTTCTGGAGGGAGGAAAGTGATGAGATTGAAGGACACACAAGGGCTTAAGGAATCGAGTTCTATCCCTTAAGCTGGGTGGTGACTATATCAAGATTCACTTCATTATTATTCTTGATACTTTATATATAAGTGATATATTATTTTATATATCATATATTTCATCATAAAACTTTTCCTCATCTATATTGTTAATTTTTTCATAATGAATGTGTATTGCTTGTTATATTAAACAGAGAAAGTAAATAACAAATGTAGTAACACTTTAAAAATTCTTCTTCTCTTTTACCTTTTCCATCCTTGTCTTTTTATGTCATTCATTCACCACATATTCATTGAGGACTTAATCTGTATCAAACTGTGTGTTGGGGATACAGTGGTGTTACACAGTGCCTGTACTTGTGGAACTTACCTTCATGCGTGCCCTCCATATCCCTATAAAAGTCTCAGAGTTAGGCTTCATTCTCAATATTTTACAAATTCATTAGCAATTTTTCTTAACATAGCTGTTAAGCACCCATGCTGTGAAGCTAGAATGCCTAAATTCAAATCCTGGCTCTGCTGCCAACTAGTCATGTATATTCAGGCGAGTTACTCAACCTCCTTGTACTTTAATGTCCCTAACTATGAAATGGGGAAAAGAACAGTATCTAAATACCTCATAGGGTTGTTGTAAGATTTAACTAAGTTAATGTTTATAAAGGACTCAGAACAGGGCCTGGCCCATGGTTAAGTAATAAATTAATAAATTTAATAAATGTTACTTTATTATTATTATTGTTCTATGACTATTCCCTGAGCACCAATTCTGTGTCAGGCCTAAGTGAGGGACTGGAGATACGGAGGTAGAATGCGACAGGGGCTGGAGACCAGCTCCTAAACAGACTACTGTGAGGGGTGAGAAGGGCTATGGTGGAAGGAAACCCAAGGGCTGCAGGAACAGAGAGAGGCCCCAACCCAGGCTGGCTGTCAGGAGACTCTTCCCAGAGAGGCTTGGGGCTGTGTCCCCAGGTTGCAGTCTATTGCATTTGGGTGATGCTCTAATATCCCCTATGAATGGGGGCTAGGAAGTGTTGATAGGCTGCCATGACTGTGCCTTGCTGTTAGAGAGGCCAAGAGCTAACTTGTAGATCATAAGGTCACTTAATCTGTGGTGAGCCTACACACTCAGTCTTGGTGGATTCAAATTTTCCTTTGCAGTTATGAAGTTATGGCGCAATGTATCTTGTGTGGAAAAGATGGATTACAGCTGGGATTTCTTTAGTTGTTTTGGGAACTAGTAGAAAGGGTTTCCAGTAGGAATCTGGTTCAAAGCTTTCAAATTTGGGTTCTCATTTGTTAGTTGAAAAATAAATATAGGCTTTGGAAATAACCTAAATACCTAGTAGTAAGGGAATAGTAACATGGATATTTAATAATTAAGTAAACTGTGGTTTATCTATAAAATTGAATATGACTATTAATATATTTACAAGGATTTTTTAATGGCATGAGAAATGCTTATGAAAAAATATGCTGTATAAAGGCATTATTAGCTCTATCATGTGAAAAGGAATCCATAGGTAAAACGCTCGAAGAAAATATACTTAAAGGTTGACAATGGTTATTGCTAGTTGGTGAGATTATAGGTGATTTCCTTTATTTTTTACACTTTTTTGGATATTTTCTAATTTTTCCAACATGAGAATGTATTTTAAAGAAAGCTTTATTAAGACATAACTCACATGCCACACAGTTCCACTATTTAGAACATTTAGTGTACAATTTAAAGTACACAATTTGGACTTCCCTGGTGGCGCAGTGGTTAAGAATCCACCTGCCAATGCAGGGGACACGGGTTCGAGCCCTGGTCCGGGAAGATCTCACATGCCATGGAGCAACTAAGCCCGTGAGCCACAACTACTGAGCCTGTGCGCTAGAGCCCGTGAGCCACAACTACTGAGCCCGTGTGCTGCAACTACTGAAGCCCGTGAGCCTAGGGCCCGTGCTCCGCAACAAGAGAAGCAACCACAACGAGAAGCCCCCGCACCGCGATGAAGAGTAGCCCTTGCTCACCGCAACTAGAGAAAGCCCGCGCACAGCAACAAAACAGCCAAAAATAAAAATAAATTAATTAATTTAAAAAAAGGTATACAATTCACTTTTGTTGTTGCATATTTAGAGTTGTGCAACCATTACCACAAACTAATTTTAGAACACTTTCATCATCCCCGAAGAAACCAGTGGGTACCCACTAGGGGTCACTCTGCATTCCTATTCCCTCTCTCAGCCAACAACTGATTTATTTTCTATTCTATAGACTTGCCTGCTCTGGATGTTTTATATAAACAGAATCATACAATATGTACCCTTTAGTGTTTGACTTCTTTGATGCAGCATAGTTTTCTAGGCTCATCCACGTTGTAACATGTATCAGTATTTCATTTCTTTTTATTGCCAAATAATATTCCATTGTATGGATATTCCACATTTTATTAATTCATTTATCAGTTGATGGAATTTGCTTTGTTTCCACTCTTTGGCTATTGAGAGTAATGCTGCTATGAACATCCTTGTACAATTTTTTGTGGACATATGGTTTCAAGTTTTTGAAGTAGAATTATATATATTTATATATATATATACCTAAAAGTAGAATTGTTAGGTCATATGGTAACTCCACTTAGCATTTTAAGGAACTGTTTTTCAAAGTGGCTGCATCATTTTACATACCAGCAATGTATGAGTGTTCTAATTTCTCCATATCTTTGTTAACAATTGTTAATGCTTGTCTATTTATTTATTTATTTATTTGGCTGCACCTGGTCTTAGTTGCAGCACGCAGGATCTTTGCTGCCACGTGCAGGATCTTCATTGCGGTGTGGGGAATCTTTAGTTGCGGCATGTGGGAACTTTAGTTGTGGCATGTGAACTCTTAGTTGCAGCATGTGGGATCTAGTTCCCTGACCAGGGATCAAACCAGGGGCCCCTGCATTGGGAGTGCAGAGCCTTAGCCACTGGACCACGAGGGAAATCCCATATTGTTTGTCTTTTTGATTATAGCCATCTTATTGTGTGTGAAGTAGCATCTGATTGTGGGTTATTTTTTTTGAATTTTAATTATTTTTTGTACAGCAGGTTCTTGTTATCCATTTTATACACATCAGTGTATACATGTCAATCCCAATCACTCAATTCATCACCCCCACCCCCACCCCCACCCCCACCCCCACCCCCACTTCCCCCCTTGGTGTCCATACGTTTGTTCTCTACATCTGTGTCTCTATTTCTGCCTTTCAAACCAGTTCATCTGTACCATTTTTCTAGATTTCACATATATGTGTTAATATACAATATTTGTTTTTCTCTTTCTGACTTACTTCACTATGTATGACAGTCTCTAGGTTCATCCACGTCTCTGATTGTGGTTTTTTTCTTTTTTTTTTTAAATTTATTTATTTTTATTTTATTTTTGGCTGTGTTGGGTCTTCATTTCTGTGCGAGGGCTTTCTCTAGTTGCGGCGAGCACAGGCTCCAGACGCACAGGCTCAGTAGTTGTGGCTCACGGGCCTAGCAGCTCCGCGGCATGTGGGATCTTCCCAGACCAGGGCTCGAACCCGTGTCCCCTGCATTGGCAGGCAGATTCTCAACCACTGCGCCACCAGGGAAGCCCCCTGATTGTGGTTTTGATTTGCATTTCTAGTATGGCAAATATGAACATCTTTTCATGTGATTATAGGCCACTTGTATATCTTGCTTGGGGAAATGTCTATTCAGTTGCTTTCCCCATTTTTTAGGGTTATTTTTCTTTTTTTGAGTTGTAGGAGTTCTTTATATATTCAGAATATGTCTCTTATCAGATATCTGATTTGCAAATGTTTTCTCCTATTTTTGGTATCATTTGTATCAAAAGTTTTAAATTTTGTTGAAGTCCAGTTTATCTATTTTTTCTTTTGTCACCTGTGTTTTTGGTATTTTATAAAAGAAACTATTGTCTAACCCTAGGTTACATAATAAAATTTTACTTTTATATAAACTTCTAAGAGTTTATAGTTTTAGCTCTTACATGCAAGTCTATGATCCATTTTGAGTTAAATTTTGTTTATTATGGCAGGAAGGAATCTAATTTCATTCTTTTGCATATTGATATCCAGTTGTCACAGCACCAGTTGTTGAAAAGACTATTCATTCCCTTGGCATCCTTGTTGAGAATCAACTGACCATAAATTTACAGTTTTTATTTCTCAAATCTCAATTCTATTCCATTGATCTACATGTTTATCCTTATGCCAGTACTACACTGTCTTGATTAGTGTAGGTTTGTATTAAGTGTTGAAATCGGGAAGTGTAAGTCCTCCAATTTTGTTCTTTTTATTTATTTTTTTATTTTTATTTTATGGCTGTGTTGGGTCTTCGTTTCTGTGCGAGGGCTTTCTCCAGTTGTGGCAAGCGGGGGCCACTCTTCATCGCGGTGCGCGGGCCTCTCACTATCGCGGCCTCTCCTGTTGAGGAGCACAGGCTCCAGACGCGCAGGCTCAGTAACCGTGGCTCACGGGCCCAGCCGCTCCACGGCATGTGGGATCCCCCCAGACCAGGGCACGAACCCGTGTGCCCTGCATTGGCAGGCAGATTCTCAACCACTGCGCCACTGGGGAAGCCCTCCAATTTTGTTCTTTTTCGAGATAGTTTTGGCTGTTCTGGGTTCCTTACATTTCCATGCATTGCATTTATACTAGGGGCTGGGGGGAGTTTTTTAGAAAAGAGAGAAAGGAGGACAGACATTGCTGAAGGACCTATGAAATACATTTGTGTTTTCTGAGCGATACTACTGCAGTGCACCTTTTGTCTTGGTGAGAAAAATTAATTTTTCTCTTCTAAATTTTGTCCTGGTCATGGTAGGTCCCACCCCCCTGTAACTGTTGATGTGGCAAGGTATTGATAAAGCCAAGGCCTCATCCCCTGCTTTGAGTCATTTGGCTGAGTTAGGGGTTCTTTCCACATAAGGGCTCCCGCAAAGCCCTAATTTTTGCTTTACTCCTAGCAAGTATTATCACAGTCTACGGTTGTGGTCTCTACAGTTTTTATTGCAATGTCATCAGCAAATCACTTTTAGTATGTATTTCTGCATATTCATTATGAGTATACAAATACATGTATATTTATTCATTTATAAAGTATATATACTTATGATTAATATACATATTAAGAACACACGAGACAGAAATTTTAAGGACAAGATAAAAAATGACTAGAAATAGAAGTTTTCCCACACCTCAATTTTATTGATCTCTCCAGAGACTGCCATCTTGAATCTTTACTGTTTACCTCCATGTGTTCCTAGCACTCAGCCAAAGGCAGGGTACATAGCAGAAGCTCAATGTCTGCTGTTCAAAAGAAAAATTTCGATATCCCACTATTTCTATTAAAACACAGCCTCTATTCCTAGGTTTTGCACCCTGCAAGTAAAGGTTCTGCATCTATCATCCGGTAGGGTCATTTTGTAGAGAGGCTGTGGGTGCCTCATCTCTCCTTGTTTTTTCTTTTACCTTCGATTACACCTTAATTGACTTATTTCTTTAGGAAATAGCAGTTGTGTCATCCTTAACTATACTCTTCATTTCGAGCTGCTTGGTCAGGCAGAGTCCTGGGTGTTGGGACCATAAAGAATGGAAATCAAACTTTCAGATCAGGATGTATCTATCACTGGAGGATGTGAACAAAGGTCAAGGGAGCTCTTGGGGATGAGAGTCAGGGAGGGTTTCAGGAAGCTGGATTCTAAAGGACCAGTGGAAATTAGCTAAATGGAGAAGAGAGGAAGGCAGGCAGTCCCAGCTGAACTGCAGGAGCAAAGGCAGGAAGATGGGAGTGGACCCTGCACATTCTGAGCTAGGGAAGAGTTTGGTGTAGCTGAACACAAGGGGCAGGGGGCGGTTGCATTTGCGTTTTAAAAAGATCCTTGCAGCAGCTCTGAGGAGTATTAGGGTCTTGAGGCTGGTAGTAGGGGAGGCTGTTGGTTGCCTGAAGAGTAGGACACAATTATAGATTGCTAGAAGGTAGAAACTTCTGGGCTTGTAAGCCCAAACGGAAGCAAGTAAACTCTGCTTTAGTGCTCTGGCTGCACTGTTTTTTAGGATCCCGAAGTCCCCCCCTCCCCCTTCTTTTTGCTCGGTCCGGGGTTTGTTGCCCTTTCCCTTTGTTGCCAGGTGACACACCTTTATCAGAAAATTATTATTTCCTGGGAGTCCCCGGCGGGGCTGGGAGTATTCGGTTCCTGAGCTCCTTTTCAGGCCTGCGGCCGAAGAAAGACACTGAGGTGCGTCTCTGCACTAGTTTAATCAAGCCAGGGCTTGATTGAAGCCTTCATCCCACCCCCGCCGCAGTAAAATCAACCCCTCCCCTCCCCTCCCCCTCCCCTCCCCCTCCCCTCCCCTCCCCTCCCCCTCCCCTCCCCTCCCCTCCCCCTCCCCTCCCCCTCCCCTCCCCCTCCCCTCTCCTCCCCCTCCCCCTCCCCCCCTCACCAGAAGCTCAAGCATCCAGATAGAAAACAGCCTCGGGGATGTCAGGAACGCCCAACCCACAGTCAAGGGCGTGTCGAGGCGGGGCCGGTGGCCCAGCTCACACCCCTTCCCTGGGAAGGAGGGGGCAGGGCAGTCCCGGCGCCCTCCGGCTGGGCCCTGCGCTGGCCGCGGTGGGCGGGGTCTCCGGCCGGGCGGGTCTCTGACGGCTCCGGGCCCCGCCCCTCGGGGAGGGAGAGAGGGTGGAGTGCGAGGCTAGCGCGCCAGCAGGGCCAGAGCCGGCCTGGGAACCCGCGGAACCAAGCGCAACGAGCGGAGCGCCTGGGCGGCGGCGGCGGCGGCGCACGCTATGGCTCCCGCCGGAGACCGCGAGGGCTACTGGGGCCCCACGACCTCCACGCTGGACTGGTGCGAGGAGAACTACGCGGTGACCTGGTACATCGCCGAGTTCTGTGAGTGCGGGTGCCGGCCTGAGGCGGGAGCGAGGGAGGGAGGGCGCCGGTCTGAAGGGGAGACGCCGCGTGAGGAAGGGAGAGGGCGGACCTGGCCGCCGGGGGAGGCACGGGGCCTGGCCGGGGGAGGTGGCGTGGGGAGAGCGGGCCAGGGGACAGGAACGGGAATGCTGCGGAGGAAGGCAGCAGCTAGGGGAATCCAGTGTGGCGGGTGAGGAGGGCCGGTCTGGACGGGTTGAGGGGGGCCTCGAGGTTGGGGGGGCGGAAGATATGTGGAGAGCCCCTGCTGGACCTTAGGGGAAGCCTGAGGGGCAGGGTTGGGAATGGGGATTCCGCTGCCTGAGGGGCAAGTGGGGGCAGCCCGAGTAGAGCTTGGGACAGTGGGGGACTCTGCTTATTTGAATGAGGGCCCGGGACACCTGCTCCTACTGTTGCTGCCACCACCTTCGTCGCAAGGACACGGGAGAAGGGAACAGGTCCTAGCTCAATCTTCCCCCAAATACGTGAAAACGCGGTCTTTCCCTTCCTCGTTCTCTGTTCCTGTGAGTCCTCCTTCGGTCACCTCCAGTGAACGGTTTTCCCGGTCTCAGATACCTACCCCCACCCTTACCCTCCAGCCCACTCTCACCCAGGATATCTTCGGGTACCAGCGATCACCTCCTTTCTGAGTACGATCATTCAGCTCTCTCCTTGCACCAGGAGTAGAAGGCAGCATCTAGTCTGTACCTTCCGGCTCGTGCCAGGTTCCTAAGAGCACAAGGGATCAAGTCCCTACTCCACTCTGCCTCCTCTCCGACTACCTGACGAAGGTTAAGGTTCTTCTGAGGACGCTACTTCCACTGATTACACCTTCTGAGGACTTGGGGAAGAATCCTCCTCTAGCTGCTGCCCCTGACTGGCCCCTTGGGGTGCTGTGTGTGTGTGTGTGTGTGTGTGTGTGTGTGTGTGTGTGTATTTCCCCAGATGATTGTTCCTTCCAGGCTAGGAACAGGAAAAATCTGCCGCTTGTTTTTCTGTAGTTTACTGTGGTCAAGTTTTGAGAGCACAGCATTTGATCCTTCTTCAGGTACCTGCTTCTGGCAAGGTACAGAGAATATTTTTTGGCTCACTATTACTGCCTTCTTCTAATTGGCTCAACTTTCTCAGGACGTGAAGCAAAACTCTTTTTTAGCTAACCTTCCCATTGTTGGGTCTTTGTCCCAGACATGTGTTTGGCTTTGTAGGAAAGAGGCAAGACTTTCATGCCAGCTGATCCTACTTTATTGCATTCCCAGTAATTGGCTAGGATTAAAAAAAAAAAAAAAAAAAACTCTTTTGGTAGTTTTTAAGACTTTTAGTACTATTCCCTTTAAACTGTGATTTAGGCTGAGAGTTACTTTTCCTGAACTACTAGCTTAAATTAATAATTTTTATATAATAATGGATGAATATGGGCAAAGGGGTCATTTGTAGTATAATTACTCGTCAGCTCAGATGTTGGCAAAGGAAGTGCTTTACCAATTTGCTGTTAGATCACGTTGGCAAGCCCATACATGGTCCAGAGGAGGTCCACGAGAGAAGGGACTTAAAATTGTGCTTTCTGAACTAGAAATTTGTAATGTGGAAAAGTGAAACTCAGGGTTCTTAAAATGTTGAATGGGCTGTGATATAGAGCAGTTAAGCTTTCTGTATTTCTCTAGAATGTAGAATTAGAGCCTATGGGTGGAAACTGCCTGTAAGGAGAGAGGTTTTGCTTCAACGTAAGGAAAATTTTAAAGTTATAATCATTGATTGTGTTGATTTGAGAGGTAGAGGGCTTTCTGTCACTGAAAGTGTTCAAACAGACCTTGCTCAACTAACTCACATGGATATTTTAGGGGGAATTAATTGTTTGGTAGAGAAAAGGGGTTGGCTTTAGTTGGCCTTTAGGTCCTTTGCAGCTTTATGGGTCAATATAGGTAATAATGACTCTTAGTTTAGAATGAAGGATTAGAATCAAAAGAGAAAACTGACAGTTAAGTCATGTGAGTTATGAGACAGCAAGATACTACTGTTCTGACAGATAGCTCTGAGAAATGGGAAATGGCTTTAGTTCTTAATGACCTCAGAAGAGGAAACTCTGAGCAGCCGGCAGGGAGGGTTTTGACATAGGAATCAGGAGTTGCAAGAACAGGATGAGTGAGTGTTGGCAGCCCTTTGCACTTGTACCTTGGGAGAAAATGATCTGGAGGAGGTTGAGGTCAACCTTCTCACCCAGCAAGTGGTGTGTGTCTATCATATCTTTGAGTAAGAGACTTGATCTTTGAAAAATAGGCTGATTAATAATGTGTTTAAAACAAATGCAACTTTATCAACATTATAATATTTACAATAATGATAGAAATATTCAGGATAATAATAATGGTGATAATAGCTATATCTAAGTGCTTACTATGTACCACACTTTGCTAAGCACTTCATATATCTTATCTTTTTCGATATTTACCATAATTCCAAAAAGAAGGCATTATTATCCTTATTTCACAGATTAGGAAATTGAAACTCTAACAAGTAATTTATCTAAGGTTGCAAAAAGTGGGGTAGAGGTAGTATTCAAGTTGAGGTCTGACTCTAAAGCTACTATACCATATTACTTCTATCACACATTCATTGTTTTGCCCCTGCATGCAGGCGATGAGGACAAGCATGAAGTAGTACACTATCACAGATGACAAATTGAATAACTATTCAGGAAGCCTATCTTTCAGCATTGGGGTGTGTGTGTTTTGGGTAATCTAAGGACAAGTTTGGGGAATTGCATGTAAAGATGGCAACGGTTCTTAGTCACTGAAAAACCTGAAACGCTGTCTTCTTAACGTCATCCAAGATGAGCTCATATTCCTTTTTTGTTTGGGTGGATTGTCAGAATCAGGGGAAAAGGTAGCCAGTTTCTCTTCAGTTGTGAAATACTAAGTGCCTTGATGTGCTAGAAGTTACAGGTACTTTGCATGGTAGTATGGGACAGTACAAATGACCATGCAAGTTAAAACCTGGCAAAGTAATCTTCATAATCAATGAGAAAAGTTATGAGTATTCCGTGACCTTTACACATTTTTGTCAAACATTGTAAACCCTCTTATTGTTAGTCATAAATATATGGAGAAATGAAAAAAATGTTAAAACTAATATTTAGTACACTGTAATTGAAAACATTGAAAACACTGAGAATTAAAATGTGTTATTTCTTTGTAGAAGAACTTATCTAGAGTAATTTGAGTAGTACTTGCCTTCTTGTCATGTAACTTATGATATGGAATGAGTATTTTTTTCTATGCCTTGGTGGATTGTCATGCTCCTTTCTAACTTTGGATCAGGTTCCAACATTTCATTCTTTGCACTTTCAATATTGTGAAATATTTCTGAGAGTTCCTGTAACGCAGAGTTTTTGCTGGTGTCACTTCTGTTCCATCTTCATCCTTTTCTCACAACCCCTTTCTTCATTTGTGTCGATAAGTTTGCCTTCACTAAGTTCCTCTGGCTGCATATCTGGTCTCTCGAGTGGCAACAAGGTCAACATTGTCATGGTCAGTTATTTCTTCTATAACTCCGTTTATGTTTGATTGGGATTTTATTTCCAACACTATTACTTTTTTAAAAAATTTTATTTTATTGAAGTATAGTTGACTTACAATGTTGTATTAATTTCTACTGTAAAGCAAAGTGATTTGGTTATACATATATGCATTCTTTTTCATATTCTTTTCCATCATGGTTTGTCACAGGATATTGAATATAGTTCCCTGTGCTGTACAGTAGGACCTTGTTGTTTATCCATTCTCTATATAATAGTTTGCATCTACTAATCCCAAACTTCCAATCCATCCCTCCCCCACCCCCTTAACACTATTACTTTTTGTTTCTTTGCTGCACTTTCATCATTGTTGGCCTGTTCCACCTTTCAATTATCCATTTTTGTAACATGTCACGTACATTCATCACCAGGAGACAAGGAGGCAACTCAGCTACATGCTTTGCCGTCTGTACATGAACTGAATAACAGATGTGCAGTGACTAAACACCAACAGACTTTGCCCTGGTCTTTTATCTATAGTTAGAAATTTAGGCAGAGAGATATTTTTCTGTCAGCACTTTGAAGATATTATTCCATTGTATCCTGGCTTTTACTGTTACTGATGAGGAGTCCACCAACGGCCTAATCGTTGTTCCTTTGCAATTTATTTTGTCAAATCCACCAACAAACTTTAAAAGAAGTGACTTGGTTAGTTACCGATCGTGATGTGCTTCTATTATTTACATAGTCATTTGTGGATTGAAGATCTAGTAGTGAAGTTTGTACTGTATTCAGTTATTCACAGTTAATATACTGTGGGAACTGAAATTTGAATTGTGTTGTTGGGGAATTGGTATTGTTTAACGAAACTGTGGTAACTGAAACTTGTGCATATTAGAACTCTGCAAAGTGAAGACTGCTTGTGTATTTCTAATCCTAGTAACATTCCTAGTAAGTAGGTGGTGTTATCCCCATTTTATAGGTGAGGGAACTGAGTCTTAGAGAAGTTAAGTAACTTGCTCAGTGTCATACAGCTATTAAGTGGCAGAAATGGTATTCAAATATAGGTCTGACAACTCTTTCTACCAAGAAACACTGTCACAGGAAGTGGAATTTCAGGTGCTGTCGTTTTTATGGAAGAAATATTTCCTAAAGGGAAGCAGAAGGGAATTCTGTGTTTTACTGATGGCCTCAAGGGGGAATTACCCTTTTTTTTTCAGAATGTTTAATTTATTCAGCAAATATTTATTGAAAACTTATTTTGTCATTGACTTAAAATACAAAACTATACAAAGCTGTCTCTCTGTTCAAGGTAGCTAATAAGCCAGTAGAGGTATGAACAGATAAGTTCAAATAGGCATTTCCTACTTTCAAGGGAAATGCATTCCTAAAAATGTATTTGAAGAATGTTTAAAATTTGATATATTATAAAGGAGGGTTTATTTATCAGAAAGCTAAAAAATATTTTTAAATCCTAATTATGGGTTTCATAGGAGCTACTTCAGTCTGAGGGGGTAACCTGGCTAGTAAGACTTTCATGGATGGGGAGAATGGATGGTAACTTCTGGTAGGACCATCTAGCTATCTCCCTTTTGCCCTTGGGCTAGGATGATTCAAGCTAGGTAGGTGTTGTCTCTTCTCACAGGTTTGCTGCCCCTCTCCGCATCTATTCATAGGAATTGGGCAGAAGGGAAGCAGGGCAACCCTCAGTCTTTACGCTTTTATGATAGGATTTGCTTAGATGGCATAAAGGAGTCTGTCCTTCATTGCCAGTGCAGCACAAGACTAGAGAGGCTTTAATCAGCTGCCCCTGCCGTACACATTTGCCACTCAAGGCATCTAGCTGCTTGTACCTCCTTGCACCCTTTTCCTTTCGTTTTTTTCAGGCCCCTTCCCACTATCTTCTCTGAATAGTAGCCTCAAGGAAGTGAGCGTGCTTCAGGCTTCTTTTGGCCATGGGATTCTGTGGGCTGGTGGAGTGACATCCTGTCACCTTAAGGAAGACAGTCTTTTTCCTGAGGGTTATTGATGAGCAAGCATCACTGCCTCTGACTCATAGCTCAGAAACACCGTAAGACCACTGAAGAATGAAGGCCAAATGAAGGGTCAAATTTAGTGTACCAAAGGGTTTAGATTTAATTTATACAGTCAGAGACTGCCAGTAAACTGTTCCGGGTGCTGTGATGGACATATGTATATGGTACTTTGGAATGCAAGGAAGGGGTGCTTATTAAAAACTTAAAGCATAAAGGCTTTACAGTGTTAGTGCTGGAAGAACTGCCATACCAGCTAGCTGGTTGTTTGTTTGTGTATTTATTTATTTATTAATCATTGTGGAAAAACACACATAACATAAAATTTACCATCTTAACCATTTTTCAGTGTACAGTTCTGTAGTGTTAAGTACACTGACACTGTTGTGCAACCAATCTCCAGAACTCTTTTCATCTTGTAAAACTGAAACTCCATTTAACAACTCCGTATTCCCTCCTCCCCCGCAGACCCTGGCAACCAATCTTCTGCTTTTTGTCTCTATGAATTTATATAAGTGGAATCAACAGTGGGTTTTTTTTGTTTTTTGGGGTTTTTTTTTGGTGACTGGCGTATTTCACTTAGCATAATGTCCTTATGTAGCATTTTGTAGCGTGTGTTAGAATGTCCTTCTTTCCAAAGGCTGAATAATATTTCATTGTATGTATACACTACATTTTCCTTATCCATTCATCCATTGATGGACACATGGGTTGCTTCCACCTCTTGGCTGTAGTGAATAGTGAGGCTGTGACATGGGTGTACAAATATCTCTTCAACCCAGAAGTGGAATTTCTGGATCATATGGTGATGTAGTGTCTATTTTAACTTTTTCATTAGAAAGAAGCATTTTATTATTTTCTGTCATGGGCCCCATGAATTTATTATTATTTTTATATAAATTGTAACTTATTATTATTTCTACATAAATTATAATTATTAATGCACTTTATCCCCATTTCAAATAATCAAAGGCACATGTGACTGTCAATTAGAGGAGATCTAGTCACTGTTACTACACTGTATTGATCCATATGAGATACATGAGATAAGGTAATGTATTACCTTAATATATTGGTATAATTCTAGTCCAAAGAAAAATAGCATAATAATTTCATTGCAGCCTTATTTCAGATAAATATGATTTTTGAGATACTGAAAATAGCCAATAGAAATAATAAAAGCTAACATTATGGGACACAATGTGCAAAGCTCTATGTGTATATTATCTTATACGAACCCTTATTATGATCCTTATAACAACTCTTTTAAAGTTTAGGAAGGTTAAGTAACTTGCCCTAGGTCAACGTTATTAAGTGGCAGAGCCTAAGTGACCCAAGGGCCATTTGATTCTAAAACTATGCCCTTAACTATCATACTATCTTGCCTCCCTCCATTACTACTTTTTCAGACCCCAGTGGGTCCAGAGACCTCAGGTTGGTAACTAGTGGTCTAACCTTCTCATTTTACATGTAAGGAGAAGGACCTTGAGAGTTCACATGATTTGCTCAAGATTATATTGCCAATTAGTTGTGAAACCTAGACCAGAATCCACGTTCAGTAGTTTCTCAGTATGGGAAATGGTAGAGCTGAGGAGGATGATGTCAAATATTGTTGATGTCATATTGTTAATGATTTACCAGGTCATAGGACTTCCTCAGAACAAAAAGAGCTCCTAATTAACTTTTTTTTTTTTTATGGTGAAGATACCTAACATCTGTAGAGTGCTTTATAGTAGTTCTGCTCAGATTTTAATGTGCATGTGAATTACCTGGAGGTCTTGTTAACATTCATATTCCAGTACAGTAGGTCTGGAATGTGGCCTTAGAGTCTGCATTTCTTATAAGCTATCAGATGACTCCAGTGCTGTTGGTCTGGAGATTATACTTGGAGAAGCAAGACTTTATTGTTCAAAAAACACTGTTAATTCTTTTTTTCCTATGGGGTGTAAGCGTTATCACTGTCTGTATGTAAGGAACCAGGTTCAAAAGGATAAGTGACTTGTTCAGTATCACAGGGCTGGTACTGGAACCTAGGTTTCTAACTTGAAAATCAAGTTAGGTGTTGATCACCACCCCACCCCCCCCCACCCTGCCCCCAGCAGTAACAGGCCAAAAATACTGCATGTGAACCGAAGTTTGAAAATGATTGTTCTGGGTAATGAGCTAAATTGAATTTAAAATTGAACATATTACATTTTCATTTTAGAAACAGTTTTCTTTTCATTTGTTCCCAATACCTAAGCGAAGCTCAAACCAAACTATCTTTTAGACTTTGGTCTATAGTTAGTAATTAGTTGTAAGTGGATCTGCACAGTTCTAGCCTGTTTTGTTCAAGGGTCAACCGTATGTACTGTGTTTTTTCCTATACATACATACCTATGGTAAAATTTAATTTATAAATTAAGTGCAATAAGAGATTAATAACAGCTAATAATAAAATAGAACAGTTATAACAATATACTGTAATAAAAGTTATGTGAATGTGGTCTCTCTCAAAATATCTTATTGTACTGTACTTACCCTTATTTTTGTGATAATCTGAGATGATAAAATGCCTACATGATGAGAAGGTATTGTGACCTAGTGTTAGGCTACTATTAACTTCTGATTATTCAGAGAAGGAGATTCATTTGCTTTGGGTGATCCTGGATCATTGAACCATAATGATGTGGATGGTTGGATGTCAGGAGCAGGTGATGTTGATGGTTGAGGATCCTAGGCGGGACAGAGCAGGACGGTGCAAGATTCATTATGCTACTCAGAATGGTGCACAGTTAAAACCTTATGAATTGTTTATTTCTGGAATTTTCCATTTAATATTTTCAGACTGCAGTTGACTATGGGTATTTGAAAGCTTGGAAGGTGAAACCGCAGATTAGGAGAAACTACTGTACTTGAAGGCTAAGTACAGTTTGAAGTCTAATCTTGATTTAGCATTTACCTAGGTCATCCAAGATTTTAACTAGGAAAAATTGTCATTTGGTAGCACCTGTTGGAAGAAATGATTTATTTCCTTTTTTTTTTTGGCTGCACTGTGCAGCATATGGGATCTTAGTTCCCTAACCAGGGATCAAACCTGTGCCCCCTGAAGTGGAAGCACAGAGTCTTAACCACTGGACTGCCAGAGAAGTCCCTATTTACTTATTTTAATGGAACAGTAATTGATGTATTGGTAAATAAGGAGAACAAATACCTCAAATTGTAATTTGTGCAACTTTGCTAACTGGAATACAGAAAATAGTAAACATTTAAAGTTTTGTCCAGTACACTATTAGTTCAGGTTGAAATTTTAAGTTGTTTCTTTGATTTTGGGGTTCTACCCTTGTTCCTTTGCCAACTGTTTCATAGTGGGCAGAAAAAAACACTCACCTGGAGAGTTTTCGGTAGTGCAACAAAGAGTGTTTTAAAATAAATAAGTAAGGGCGGCTTCCCTGGTGGCGCAGTGGTTGGGAGTCTGCTTGCCAATGCAGGCGACACGGGTTCAAGCCCTGGTCTGGGAGGATCCCACGTGCCGCGGAGCAACTAGACCCGTGCGCCACAACTACTGAGCCTGCGTTCTGGAGCCCGGGAGCCACAACTACTGAAGCCCGCGCACCTAGAGCCCGTGCTCGGCAACAAGAGAGGCCAATGCAATGAGAAGTCCGCGCGCCACAGTGAAGAGTAGCCCCGGCTCGCCACAACTGGAGAAAGCCCGCGCGCAGCAACGAAGACCCAACGCAGCCAAAAAAAAAAAAAAAAAGTAAGGGCATGAAGAAACATTTTAGGACCCAGAAAAATGATTGAGCCCAAAAGAGACAGCAAAAGCAGTTTATGGTGACATGAAACCCTGCATGCTTTCCTGTGGGAAAAGTAACTGACATAATGACTTGAAGTCAGAATCAGAATCCTCTCTGAATGTTGCTCCATTGAACATTGTGACTTTGGGCAAATCACTTAATCATTCTTTGTACCAGTTTATTTTCTATAAAATGAGAACAATGAATATTTGGTAGGGTTGTGAGAATTAAATGGCATTATACATGTGAAAACGCACAGGGAAGTGCCTGGCAAATACTAGGTGCTCAATAAAAGTCGAATTGGAATCTACTCAAAATAAGTTTAAAAAATAAATCCTGCTTTGTTATAGTTGTGGCCTTCTTATCTGTGATGGTTAGTTTTATGTGTGAACTTGGCTTGGCTATAGTATCCAGTTACTTAATCAAATACTGATCTAGGTATTGCTCTGAAGGAATCTTGTAAATGTGGTTAACACCTACAGTCAGTTGACTTTAAGTGAAGATTACTAATGTGAGTGGGCCTCATTTAAACAGTTGAAAGGCCGTAAGAGCAAACACTGAGTTTAGGGATTGGGGTAGGGAAGTTAAGCCTTTATTTGGGGAGGTCTCCTATCTGACCCCTCACCTTGGTGGACCTCCCCTCCCTTCACCCCTCTTCCCTTTCTTCCTTCTTTGTTTCATTTATTTGAATATTTTGTGAATATACCAGAATTTTTAGATGTTTTCAGTGGAAAGGTCAGTTGGAGTATTTAGTGTGCCGCACAACCTTAACCCGATTGCTTTTGCATCTGCTGTTCCCTTGTCATTTGTAGCTGCATTCCCAGTCAGTGGATACCTCTTTAAACCTTGACTGATTACTCCTTACAGAATTAGGTGCTTCTTCTGTTTCCATTTGAAGACTTTCTATTGACTGAAGGATAAAGGCCAAATAGTAAATATGGCATGAAAAGCCCCTTTTTTTAATGAATATTTTCACATGTACAGCAAAGTTAGAAGAATTTTGCTGTGATTATCCATTCACCTATTGCCTAAATCCTACCAATAACATTTTAGTATACAGTACTTATTTTATCATATATCTATTTATCCATTCCTCTCTCTATCAATTCATTTTATTTTTTGATACATTTTAAAGTAAATTGCAAACATCTGTATACTTTCCCTCTAAATACTTCAACATACATATCATTAACTAAAGTTCAATTCTCTGTTTTTTCTTTGGATGTATAATTTGTATTCAGTGTAAATGCACAAATCGTGTGTATTTGCTGAATTTTAAGAAGTGCATTTATATGCATAACCAAAACCCCTATCAAGATAGAGAACTTTTCCGTCAAACATGAAAGTTCCTCATGCCCCTTCCCTGTAATTCTCACCTTCACCTTCCCCCTTCTCTCCAGGGCAACTATCTGTTCTGATTTTTTTCTTCACCATACATTAGATTTGTTCATTCTAGGACTGCATGTGAGTAGAATTATATAATATTTACTATTTGGTGTCAGGCTTCTTTCACTCGCATAGTATTTTTGATATTCATGTTGTTGCATGTGTTGGTAGTTCCTTTTTATTGCCAATTAGTATTCCATTGTATGAATACAACATAGTTTATCTATTTTCCTGTTGGTGGACACCTGGCTGTTTTCAGGTTTTGGTAACCATAAAGCTGTGATATACATTCTTGTACAGGTCTTCTTGTGGATATATATTTTCATTTCTCATAGGTAAATACCTAGACATTTAGGTTACTTCCATGTCTTGGCTGTTGTAAATAGTGCTGCTATGAACATTGTGGTAGTTTTTGTCTTTTCTGGATATATGCCCAGGAGTGGGACTCTGGATTATATGGTAACCCTATTTTTAGGTTTTTAAGGAACCTCCATACTGTTCTCTGCAGTGGCTGCACCAATTTATTGTACATTCCCACCAACAGTGTAGGAGGGTTCCTGTTCCTCCACACCCTCTCCAGCATTTATTATTTGTAGACTTTTTGATGATGGCCATTCTGATTGGTGTGAGGTGATGATACCTCATTGTAGTTTTGATTTGCATTTCTCTAATAATTAGTGATGTTGAGTATCTATTCATGTGCCTATTGGCCATCTGTATATCTTCTTTGGAGAAATACCTATTTAGGTCTAATGCCCATTTTTTGATTGGGTTGTTTGTTTTGTTGATATTGAGTTGTATGAGCTGTTTATATATTTTGGAAATTAAGTCCTTGCCAGTTGCATCGTTTGCAGATATTTTCTCCCATTCCATAAGTTGTCCCCATGTACACACATGCTTTTTTAAAGTAGATGTGAGGGCAGTCTGGCTTTGTTGTCTGATATTCTGTTGATCTGTTGATCACTGGAGTTGATTCAGTTAGGCTTGCCAATCAAATGGATATTCCTTGTTCTCACTATTCTAGGAATGTCCAATTTAAAGCTTGGCAATTGAAGAGAATTATGACCTTGATAAAGGAAGACTATTCTTTGGTTAAGAACAGCCATCATTGGGTGAACATTTAGCTCCCTATGTGCCCTTCCCTCATCCCATCTTCTTTCTTTTTCTTCAGAGATAACCACTATCCTTAATTTAGTGTTTCGTTTCCTAGTCTTTTCCCACTTATGCATTCCTAGAAAATACAGTTTAGGTTTGCTTGTTTTACATTTTATGTGAGTAGAATTTTACTATATATACATTCTTCTACAACTCGTTTTTTTCACTCAAATTGTGGTCCTTAGTATCATCCATGTTCCTGAGAATTATCTACGTTGATAGTTCATTTTTTTTCTTACTGTTTAGAATTTCACTGTATGAATATATTGATTTATCCATTCTTCAGTCGTTTGATGTTTTGTTGTTTCCAGGTGTTTGATATTACAAATAATGTTATGAACATTCTTGTACATCTTCTGGTACACACAAGTGTAAGAGTGTCTATATATTTAGGAGTATAATTATTAGATTGTAGGGCATGCCTATATTCAACTTTTATTAGATCAGCGGTTCTCAGACTTTTTGGTCTTATGACCCCTTTACACATTTAAAATTATTGAGAACCCTGGAAAACTTTGTGAGTTAAGTCTATTAGTATTTACTATATTAGGAGTTAAAATTAAAAACAAATCTTTATTAGTCCATTTAAGATTCGTGTCTATGAGAAACAAGATTTGTCCTGCTGTTGAATCAGTAGTTTGTTCCTTTTTATTGCTGAGTAGTGTTTCATGGTATGAATGTACTATAGTTAGTTTATCCATTTACCTATTGATACTAGGACTGTTTCCAGTTTTTGGCTATTATGAATAAAGCTGCTATGAACATTCTTATACAAGTCTTTTTGTGAACATATATTTTTCATCTTTCTTGGGTAAATTCATAGAAGTGGAATTACCAGGTCATAGAGTTAGTTTATGTTTAGTTTTTTAAGGGACTGCAAGACTTTTTTCCAAAGTGATGTAACTTTTCATTCTCATCATGGAAGTTTTGGGTGCTCCACACACTCAAGGACATTTAGCATTGCCATACTTTTTAATTTTATCCATTCTGGAGTGGGTATAATGGCATCTCATTGTGATTTTAATTAGCATTTACTGATAACTAAAGATGCTGAGCACATTTTCATGTGCTCCTTGGACATTCATATATCTTCTTTTGTATATTGTCTTTTCAGATCTTTTGCCCATTAAAAAAAAGTTGGGTTGTCTTTTTATTTTTAAAATTAATTAATTAATTAATTTTATTTTTGGCTGCGTTGAGTCTTCATTGCTGCGCGCGGACTTTCTCTAGTTGCGGCGAGCGGGGGCCACTCTTCGTTGCAGTGTGCGGGCTTCTCATTGCGGTGGCTTCTCTTGTTGTGGAGCACAGGGTCTAGGTGCATGAGCTTCAGTAGTTGTGGCACACGGGCTCAGTAGTTGTGGCTCACGGGCTCTAGAGCGCAGGCTCAGTAGTTGTGGCACATGGGCTAAGTTGTCCGCGACATGTGGGATCTTCCCGGACCAGGGCTTGAACCCATGTCCCCTGCGTTGGCAGGCGGATTCTCAACCACTGTGCCACCAGGGTAGCCCGGGTTGTCTTTTTATTATTGAGTTGCAAGGGTTCCTTATATATTCTGGACGTAAGTCCTTTTATCAGATGGATGATTTGTGACTGTTTTCTCCCTATGTTTCGTCTATTCATTTTCTAAAAAGTATCTTTTAATGAGGAGAAGTTTAAAATTTTTATGGAGTCTAATTTATCTTTTTTTTTTTTTATAGTTATTGGTTTCCTTATCCCGTTTAAAAACCTTTGTCTACCCTCAGATTATAAAGGTATTTTCCCATATTCTCTTATAGAAGTTTTATAGTTATAGCTTGATATTTAGGTCTATATCCATCTCAAATTCATTGTATATATGGTGTGAGGTAGGGATTGAAGTTTATTTTTTTTCTCATATGCATGTCCAGTTGTTACAGCATTATTTGCTGAAAAAACATTTCCCCCCCATTGGATTGCTTTTGCTCCTTTGTCAAAAATCATGAGCTGTACATGTAGGTCTATTTCTGGGCTCTCTGCTCTGTTGATGTATTTGCATATCCTTATGCCATTACCACAGAGTCTTGATATATATATAGCTTTATAGTAGACCTTGAAATCAACTACTATAAATCTTCCAACTTGGTTCTTTTAAAATATTGTTTTGGATATTTAGGTCTTATGCATTTTCATATAAATTTTTGAATCAGTTTGTCTATTATCATGGTTTTAAGAGATGTGCACTTTGCTATTTCTCTGTAGAGCTTAATTACCTTCCCCTTGAGTGTGGTCCAAATTTAGTACCTTGCTTCTAATAAAATAAATTAGAAGTAATGTGATGAAACTTTGGATACTAGGTTATAAAAGGCATGACTGCTTCCCTCTTGGCCTCTTTCTTGGATCACTCACTCTGGGGAAGACAGCCCTCATGTCATTAAAGGTCTATGTGATGAGGAACTGAGGCCTCCAGCCAACAGACAGGTGAATTAGCCATCTTGAAAGTTGACCTTCCAGCTCCATTTAGGCCTTCAGATGACTTTGGAGCTGGCCAACATTTTGACTGCATCCCCATGAGAGATCCTGAGTCTGAACTGCTTCCATATTTTTGACTCTCAGAAATTATGTGAGATAATAAATGTCTGATGTTTTAAGCTGCTAAGTTTTGAGGTAATCTGTTTTATAAAATAGATAATACATCAATTTTTATTTTAAAAGCCTACTGGGATTGTATCATATCTATAAATCATCTTGGGGAAAACAGACATCTTAAAAATATGAGTCTTACAATCCACCATGTTGTATTTCTCCATTTATGTAGGTCTCCTTTAATTTCTCTCAGTAGTTTTCATTGTAGAGGTCTTAAACATCTTGTTAAATTTATTTCTAAGTATTTTATATTTTTTGATGTTCTTATACATTATATTTTTAAAATTTCATTTTCTCATTGTTTCTCTATTGCTAGCATAGATATTTAAATTGATTTTTGTCTATCATCCTTATATCTTCTACCTTGCTAAACTTATAAATTTTTTTGTCACTAAGTAAACATGTAATCTATGAATAGAAAGTTTCACTTCATCCTTTTCAATACTCTTTATGCATTATTTTTCTTCCCTTACTATACTGGTTAGGACCTTCCAGTACATTGTTGAGTAGAAGTGATATGAGCAAACAGCTTTGCCTTTTTTATTTTTATTTTTTAATTTAAGGAGGAAAGCATTAAATATTTTATTATTAGATATGGTGGGGTTTTTTTATTATTAGGTAAGTTGTAGATTTTTTTTTTTGAAATTTTAAGATTCTCTTTAAGAAGTCCTTTATTTTATTTTATTTTATTTTTTAATAATTTTTTTTCTTTTTTAAAAAATTTATTTATTTTTATTTATTTTTGTCTGTGTTGGGTCTTCGTTTCTGTGTGAGGGCTTTCTCTAGTTGTGGCGAGCGGGGGCCACTCTTCATCGAGGTGCGCGGGCCTCTCACTATCATGGCCTCTCTTGTTGCGGAGCACACGCTCCAGACGCGCAGGCTCAGTAGTTGTGGCTCACGGGCTTAGTTGCTCCACGGCATGTGGGATCTTCCCAGACCAGGGCTCGAACCCATGTCCCCTGCATTGGCTCGCAGACTCTCAACCACTGCACCACCAGGGAAGCCCCCAGCTGTAGATTTTTTGTAGGACTTCTTGGTTGAGGAAATTCTTTTCTTTTCCTGACTTGCTTGAGTTTTATCATTAGTGGGTATTGAATTTTGTCAAATACTATTTTATATCTATTGAAGTGATTTTGTCCTTTCTGTTAATATGATGAATTCAATTGATTGATTTTTTTTTTTTTTACAGATTATTTTTTAAATTTATTTATTTTTATTTATTTATGGCTGCGTTGGGTCTTTGTTTCTGTGCGAGGGCTCTCTCTAGTTGTGGCAAGCGGGGGCCACTCTTCATTGCGATGCGCAGGCCTCTCACTATCGCGGCCTCTCTTGTTGCGGAGCACAGGCTCCAGACGCGCAGGCTCAGTAGTTGTGGCTCACGGGCCTAGTTGCTCCGCGGCATGTGAGATCTTCCCAGACCAGGGTGCGAACCCGTGTCCCCTGCATTGGCAGGCAGACTCTCAACCACTGCGCCACCAAGGAAACCCTGATTGATTTTTTAATGTTGGACTAACTTTGCTTTCCTGGCCCATTTGGACATGATGTATTAACATCTCTATCTCTCCATCTCTGTCTCTGTCTATGTCCATGTCCATATCCATAGCTATATCTATAAATCTATATCTGGGTTTGATTTGCCAGTACAGTTGCCCCTTGAACAACATGGGTTTGAACTGTGCAAGTCCACTTATACAGGGATTTTTTTTCAGTGAATATGTGCTACAGTACTACATGATCCATGGTTGGTTGAACCCACTGATATTGAGCCCGTGGGTGCAGAGTGCGGACTGTAAAGTTATGCTCAGATTTTCAACTGCTTGGAGGGTTGGCTTCCCTAACCCCAGTGTTGCTCAAGGGTCAACTGTATTTTTGTTAAGGATTTTGTATCTTTGTTCATGAGAGAGACTGGTCTATAATTTTGTTTTCCATTATGTTTCTTTTGTCAGTTTTTTATAGGTTGTATTTTTCAAGAAATTTATTTTATGTAAATTGCTGAATTTTCTGATGTTCTCTTATTGGTCTTTTAATGTCTGTAGACTCTAAGGTGATCTCTGCTCTTTCATTCCTCATATTGGTAATTTGTGTATTCTCTATTTTTTTGTTGATTAATCATCTTAGTGGTTTATTAAATGTTATTAATCATGTCAGACGTACTTCTTGCTATGTTAATTTTCTCTACTTTTTTCTTATTCTTTTTTCTTTCACTTATCTTTTATTCAATTTATTATTTTTTTAGTTTCATGAGATAGAAGCTTAGAACACTAATTTTAGACCTTATTTTAAAAAATTAGAATCATTTATAGTTATAAATTTCACTCTTAGCACTCTATAGCTGTGTGTCAACACATTTTAATATGCTTTATTTCCATTCTTCCTGTGATTTCTTTTACATAACCCATAGGTTAAAGAAGAAATCACAGGGGAAGTAGAAATAAACTATAGGTTATATAGAAGTGTGTTGTCTAATTACCAAATATTTGGAATTTGCAAGGTATCTTTTTGTTAGTCATTTCTAGTTTAATTTCATTATGTTCAGAAAACATATTTTTATTTTTTAAAAATGATTTATTTATTTATTTATTTTATTTTTGGCTGTGTTGGGTCTTAGTTGTGATGCGCGGGCTTCTCTCTCTGGTTGTGTCATGTGGGCTCTTTGTTGCAGTGCATGGGCTTCTCTAGTTGCAGCGTGCGGGCTCGGTAGCTGTGGTGCACAGGCTTAATTGCCCTGCGGCATGTGAGATCTTAGTTCCCGACCAGGGATTGAACCCGCATCCCCTGCATTGGAAGGTGGATTCTTACCGCTGGACCACCAGGGAAGTTCCTCAAACATATTTTTAATTTAAATTCTTTTAAACTTATTGGCTTGTTTTATGGCTCTTCACATGTTTTACTTGGTGAATGTTCCACACGGATTTGAAAAGGATATATATTCTGCTGTTTATGCATGTAGTATTCTATAAATGTCAGGTCAAATTGGTTGCTAGTGTTATTCAAGTCTTCTGTATATTTACTGATATTTCTGTCTGTTTCTGTTAATTATTAAGAAGAGTATTGGAATCACCAATACTATACTACAACTTTAGTAGTATATTTTTCTATATCTCCTTTCTATTCTTATATGTTTTGACGCTACGTTCTTAGGCATATACACTTCAGGATTGTCATGTAATCTTGAGGTATTCACCCTTTATCATCATGAAATGTCCTCCTTTTTCTCTGGCAATATCCTATGTTCTAAAGTCTATTTGGCCTGATATTAATGTAGCCATTCATCTTTCTTATAATTTGCATTGGCATGGTACTTCTTTTTTATCCTGTTAATTTTAACCTTTCTGTATCTTTACATTTAAAGTGCTTTTCTTGTAGTTGCTTATAGTTGGCTCTCTCTCTCTCTCCCTTTCTTTTCTTTTTTTCTTTCTGGTCTAGTCTGACAGTCTCTGATTTCTTTTTTTTTTTTTGATTTTTGAATTTTATTTTATTTATTTTTTTACACAGCAGGTCCTTATTAGTCATCAATTTTATACACATCAGTGTATACATGTCAATCCCAATCGCCCAATTCATCACACCCCCACCCCCACCCCCCGCCGCTTTCCCCCCTTGGTGTCCATACGTTTGTTCTCTACATCTGTGTTTCAACTTCTGCCCTGCAAACTGGTTCATCTGTACTATTTTTCTAGGTTCCACATATATGCGTTAATATACGATATTTGTTTTCCTCTTTCTGACTTACTTCACTCTTTATGACAGTCTCTAGATCCATCTACGTCTCTACAAATGACCCAATTTCGTTCCTTTTTATGGCTGAGTAATATTCCATTGTATATATGTACCACATCTTCTTTATCCATTCGCCTGTCGATGGGCATTTAGGTTGCTTCCATGACCTGGCTATTGTAAATAGTGCTGCAGTGAACATTGGGGTGCATGTGTCTTTTTGAATTATGGTTTTCTCTGGGTATATGCCCAGTAGTGGGATTGCTGGATCATATGGTAATTCTATTTTTAGTTTTTTAAGGAACCTCCATACGGTTCTCCGTAGTGGCTGTATCAATTTACATCCCCACCAACAGTGCAAGAGGGTTCCCTTTTCTCCACACCCTCTCCAGCATTTGTCGTTTGTAGATTTTCAGATGATGCCCATTCTAACTGGTGTGAGGTGATACCTAATTGTAGTTTTGATTTGTATTTCTCTAATAATTAGTGATGTTGAGCAGCTTTTCATGTGTTTCTTGGCCATCTGTATGTCTTCTTTGGAGAAAAATCTATTTAGTTCTTCTGCCCATTTTTGGATTGGGTTGTTTGTTTTTTTAATATTGAGCTGCATGAGCTGTTTATATATTTTGGGGATTAATCCTTTGTCCGTTGCTTTGTTTGTAAATATTTTCTCCCATTCTGAGGGTTGTCTTTTCATCTTGTTTATGGTTTCCTTTGCCATGCAAAACCTTTGAAGTTTCATTAGGTCCCATTTGTTTATTTTTGTTTTTATTTCCATTATTCTAGGAGGTGGATCAAAAAATATCTTGCTGTGACTTATGTCAAAGAGTGTTCTTCCTATGTTTTCCTCTAAGAGTTTTATAGTGTCCGGTCTTACATTTAGGTCTCGAATCCATTTTGAGTTTATTTTTTTGTATGGTGTTAGGGAGTGTTCTAATTTCATTCTTTTACATGTAGCTGTCCAGTTTTCCCAGCACCACTTATTGAAGAGACTGTCTTTTCTCCATTGTATATCCTTGCCTCCTTTGTCATAGATTAGCTGACCATAGGTGTGTGGGTTTATCTCTGGGCTTTCTATCTTGTTCCATTGATCTATATTTCTGTTTTTGTGTCAGTACCATATTGTCTTGATGACTGTAGCTTTGTAGTATAGTCTGAAGTCAGGGAGTCTGATTCCTCCAGCTCCGTTTTTTCCCCTCAAGACTGCTTTGGCTATTTGGGGTCTTTTGTGTCTCCATACAAATTTTAAGATATTTTGTTCTAGTTCTGTAAAAAATGCCATTGGTAATTTGATAGGGATTGCATTGAATCTGTAGATAGCTTTGGGTAGTGTAGTCATTTTCACAATATTGATTCTTCCAATCCAAGAACATGGTATATCTCTCCATCTGTTGGTATCATCTTTAATTTCTTTCATCAGTGTCTTATAGTTTTCTGCATACAAGTCTCTTGTCTCCCTAGGTAGGTTTATTCCTAGGTATTTTATTCTTTTTGTTGCAATGGTAAATGGGAATGTTTCCTTAATTTCTCTTTCAGATTTTTCATCATTAGTGTATAGGAATGCAAGAGATTTCTGTGCATTAATTTTGTATCCTGCAACTTTACCAAATGCATTGATTAGCTCTAGTAGTTTTCTGGTGGCATCTTTAGGATTCTCTATGTATAGTATCATGTCATCTGCAAACAGTGACAGTTTTACTTCTTCTTTTCCAATTTGTATTCCTTTTATTTCTTTTTCTTCTCTGATTGCTGTGGCTAGAACTTCCAAAACTATGTTGAATAATAGTGGTGAGAGTGCACATCCTTGTCTTGTTCCTGATCTTAGAAGAAATACTTTCAGTTTTTCACCATTGAGAATGATGTTTGCTGTGGGTTTGTCATATATGGCCTTTATTATGTTGAGGTAGGTTCCCTCTATGCCCACTTTCTGGAGAGTTTTTATCATAAATGGGTGTTGAATTTTGTCAAAAGCTTTTTCTGCATCTATTGAGATGATCATATGGTTTTTATTCTTCAATTTGTTAGTATGGTGTATCACATTGATTGATTTGCATATATTGAAGAAACCTTGCATCCCTGGGATAAATCCCACTTGATCATGGTGTATGATCCTTTTAATGTGTTGTTGGATTCTGTTTGCTAGTATTTTGTTGAGGATTTTTGCATCTGTATTCATCAGTGATACTGGTCTGTAGTTTTCTTTTTTTGTAGTCTCTTTGTCTGGTTTTGGTATCAGGGTGATGGTGGCCTCATAGAATGAGTTTGGGAGTGTTCCTTCCTCTGCAATTTTTTGGAAGAGTTTGAGAAGGATGGGTGTTAGGTCTTCTCTAAATGTTTGATAGAATTCACCTGTGAAGCCATCTGGTCCTGGACTTTTGTTTGTTGGAAGATTTTGAATCACAGTTTCAATTTCATTACTTGCGATTGGTCTGTTCATATTTTCTATTTCTTCCTGGTTTAGTCTTGGAAGCTTATACCTTTCTAAGAATTTGCCCATTTCTTCCATGTTTTCCATTTTATTGGCATACTGTTGCTTGTAGTAGTCTCTTAGGATGCTTTGTATTTCTGTGGTGTCTGTTGTAACTTTTACTTTTTCATTTCTAATTTTATTGATTTGAGTCCTCTCTCTCCTTTTCTTGATGAGTCAGGCTAATGGTTTATCAATTTTGTTTATCTTCTCAAAGAACCAGCTTTTCGCTTTATTGATCTTTGTTATTGTTTTCTTTTTTTCTATTTCATTTATTTCTACTCTGAAGTTTATGATTTCTTTCCTTCTGCTAACTTTGGGTTTTGTTTGTTCTTCTTTCTCTAGTTCCTTTAGATGTAAGGTTAGATTGTTTATTTGAGATTTTTCTTGTTTCTTGAGGTAGGCTTGTATAGCTATAAACTTCCCTCTTAGAAATGCTTTTGCTGCGTCGCATAGGTTTTGGATCATCGTGTTTTTATTGTCATTTGTCTCTAGGTATTTTTTGATTTCCTCTTTGATTTCTTCAGTGATCTCTTGGTTATTTAGTAACGTATTGTTTAGCCTCCATGTGTTTGTGTTTTTTACGTTTTTTTCCCTGTAATTCATTTCTAATCTCATAGCGTTGTGGTCAGAAAAGATGCTTGGTATGATTTCAATGTTCTTAAATTTACTGAGGCTTGATTTGTGACCCAAGATGTGATCTGTCCTGGAGAATGTTCCGTGCACACTTGAGAAGAAAGTGTAATCTGCTGTTTTTGGATGGAATGTCCTATAAATATCAATTAAATTTATCTGGTTCATTGTGTCATTTAAAGCTTCTGTTTCCTTATTTATTTTCATTTTGGATCATCTGTCCATTGGTGTAAGTGAGGTGTTAAAGTCTCCCACTATTATTGTGTCACTGTCGATTTCCTCTTTTATAGCTGTTAGCAGTTGCCTTATGTACTGAGGTGCTCCTATGTTGGGTGCATATATATTTATAATTGTTATATCTTCTTCTGGGATTGATCCCTTGATCATTATGTAGTGTCCTTCCTTGTCTCTTGTAACATTCTTTATTTTAAAGTCTATTTTATGTGATATGAGTATAGCTACTCCAGCTTTCTTTTGATTTCCATTTGCATGGAATGTCTTTTTCCATCCCCTCACTTTCAGTCTCTGTGTGTCCCTAGGTCTGAAGTGGGTCTCTTGTAGACAACATATATTTATGGGTCTTGTTTTTGTATCCATTCAGCAAGCCTGTGTCTTTTGGTTGGAGCATTTAATCCATTCACGTTTAAGGTAATGATTGATATGTATGTTCCTATGACCATTTTCTTAATTGTTTTGGGTTGGTTTTTGTAGGTCCTTTTCTTCTCTTGTGTTTCCCACTTAGAGAAGTTCCTTTAGCATTTGTTGGAGAGCTGGTTTGGTGGTGTTGAATTCTCTTAGCTTTTGCCTGTCTGTAAAGATTTTGATTTCCCCATCGAATCTGAATGAGATCCTTGCCAGGTAGAGTAATCTTGGTTTTAAGTTCTTCCCTTTCATCACTTTAAGTATATCATGCCACTCCCTTCTGGCTTGTAGAGTTTCTGCTGAGAAATCAGCTGTTAACCTTATGGGAGTTCCCTTGTATGTTATTTGTCATTCTTCCCTTGCTGCTTTCAATAATTTTTTTTTGTCTTTAATTTTTGCCAGTTTGATTATTACGTGTCTCGGCATGTTTCTCCTTGGGTTTATCCTGTATGGACTCTCTGCGCTTCCTGGAATTGGGTGGCTATTTCCCATGTTAGGACAGTTTTCGACTATAAGCTCTTCAAATGTTTTCTCAGGTCGTTTCTCTCTCTCTTCTCCTTCTGGGACCCCTATAATGCGAATGTTGTTGCATTTAATGTTGTCCCAGAGGTCTCTTTGGCTGTCTTCATTTCTTTTCATCTTTTTTCTTTATTCTGTTCTGCAGCAGTGAATTCCACCATTCTGTCTTCCAGGTCACTTATCCGTTCTTCTGCCTCAGTTATTCTGCTACTGATTCCTTCTAGTGTAGTTTTCATTTCAGTTATTGTATTGTTCATCTGTGTTTGTTTGTTCTTTAATTCTTCTAGGTCTTTGTTAAACATTTCTTGCATTTTCTCGATCTTTGCCTCCATTCTTATTCTGAGGTCCTGGATGATCTTCGCTATCATTATTCTGAATTGTTTTTCTGGAAGGTTGCCTATCTCCACTTCATTTAGTTGTTTTTCTGGGGTTTTATCTTGTTCCTTCATCTGGTACGTAGCCCTCTGCCTTTTCATCTTGTCTATCTTTCTGTGAATGTGATTTTTGTCCCACAGGCTGCAGGATTGTAGTTCTTGCTTCTGCTGTCTGCCCTTGGTGGTTGAGGCTATCTAAGAGGCTTGTGCAAGTTTCCTGATGGGAGGGACTGGTGGTGGGTAGAGCTGACTGTTGCTGTGGTGGGCAGAGCTCAGTAAAACTTTAATCTGCTTCACTGCTGATGGGTGGGGCTGGGTTCCCTCCCTGTTGGTTGTTTGGCCTGAGGCGACCCAACACTGGAGCCAGCAGGCTCTTTGGTGGGGCTAATGGTGGACTCTGGGAGGGCTCATGCCAAAGAATACTTCCCAGAACTTCTGCTGCCAGCGTCCTTGTCCCCTCAGTGAGCCACAGCCACCGCCCGCCTCTTCAGGAGACCCTCCAACGCTAGCAGGTAGGTCTGATTCAGTCTCTGTGGGGTCACTGCTCCTTCCCCTGGGTCCCGATGTGCACACTACTTTGTGTGTGCCCTCCAAGAGTGGAGTCTCTGTTTCCCCCAGTCCTGTCGAAGTCCTGCAATCAATTCCCACGAGGCTTCAAAGTCTGATTCTCTAGGAATTCCTCCTCCCATTGCCGGACCCCCAGCTTGGGAACCTGACGTGGGGCTCAGAACCTTCACTCCAGTGTGTGGACTTCTGTGTTATAAGTGTTCTCCAGTCTGTGAGTCACCCACCCAGCAGTTATGGGATTTGATTTTACTGTGATTGCACCCCTCCTGCCATCTCATTGTGGCTTCTCCTTTGTCTTTGGATGTGGGGTGTCTTTTTTGGTGAGTTCCAGTGTCTTCTTGTCGATGATTGTCCAGCAGCTAATTGTGATTCTGGTGTTCTCACAAGAGGGAGTGAGAGCACGTCCTTCTACTCTGCCATTTTGGTTCCAAATCTTTGATTTCTTTAAGTTTTTTTTGTTTTTTGGCCATGCTGCGTGGCTTGCAGGATCTCAGTTTCCCAATCAGGGATTGAACCTGGACCATGGCAGTGAAAGCCCCAGATCCTAACCACTAGGCCACCAGCGAACTCCCTGACCGCCTCTCTTTCTTAATTAGTGCATATAGTCCATTTACATTTAATGTAATTTTCAGTGTGATTAAGTTACTATCTTGCTGTTAATTTTATATTTTTTTCATCTCTTTTTTTTGGCTTTTTCCCCCTCACACTTTTCCTGGCTTCTTTTAAATTAATTTAGGGGTGTGTGTGTGTGTGTGTGTGTGTGTGTGTGTTTAGTGTTTTATTTCATCCTGTCTACTAGCTTCTCTGTTACATCTCTCTTTTGTTTCATTAGAGTTTTCTAGGACTTTACAGTATATATTTTTAATTTATTATAGTTTACTCTCAAATAATATTATACCATTTAATGTATAATGTAATAACCTTAAATTGTGTACTTTAACTTTTCTTATAGTACACTTTTGTTGGCGATAAATTTTGTCAGCTTATATTTGTCTGAAAATGTCTTTTTTCACCTCCTTATTTGAAACATTTTTGCTGGATATAGAATTCTTGTTGGATGGTTATTTTCTTTTAGCACCTAACAATTTGTTACATTGTCTTCTAGTTTGCATTTTGTTTATTTGTTTGTTTAAGAAGTCATTTATTACTATCTTTATTCCCCTTGCCATTTTTCTCTATCTGCTTTTAGAATTTTCTCTTTATCTTTGGTTTCAGCAGTTTATTATTATGTTCCTTAGTGATGGTATGGTGGTGGTGTTGGTGGTATTTGCGTGGTAATCTTGCTTGAAGTTTCTTGATCTTTTTAGGTCTGTGGCTTGATTTTTTAAAAAATAAAATTTGGAATATTTTAAGTCAGTATAGCTTTAATATTTTCCTACTTTGTTTTCTGTTTCCTCTTTTTTCCAGTACTCCAGTTATACATGTGTTAAATAGATATTATCTTACCTGTCATTTCATTCTTTTTTTTTTCTTGCCTTGTTTCTCTGTGCTTCAATTTGTGTAGTTTCTATTTCCTTAGGTTCAAGTTCACAGCTCCTTTTTTTAAAGCACATACAATGAATTTTTAAATTTCAGATACTGCATTTTTCAGCTTCAGAAGTTTCATTTGATTTTTAAAAAATAGTTTATATATTTCTCTTTGTTGTATTCATGTTTTTCTTTAAATCCTCAAACATATTTGTAATAGGTGTTTTAAATCCTCATCTGCTAGTTCTGCTCTTTTCTTCATTTCTAGGTCTGATTTTTTTCCCCTTGTAGTAAGTCACATTTTCCTGATTCTTTGCATGTAGAGTAAATATATATATAAACATTTTTATCTATAGCTGTGTCTGCTTTAGTGAAAAAAATACTTCGAAAGCAATCTCCAATGTAAAGAATAGTTTCAGGTACAGGACAAGTAACTTTTTCTAAGCCATTTGAAAGTAAATTGCCAATGTAATCCTCTGTTACCCTTCATATTTTATTGTATATTTCCTTCAAACAAGGATATTGTTCTACATAACCACAATACAACCATTAAAATCAGAAAATGAGCATTGATATATTACTACCATCTAATCCTATAATCCCATTTAACATTTTTTAGTTGTCCCAATAATGCCCTTAATAGCAAGAGTATCCAGTCCAGAATCACATGTTACATTTAGATTTCATGTGTATTTAGTCTCATTCTATCTGGAATAGTTCCTAAATCTTTTTTGACCATTATGACCTTGACAGTTTTCAAGATTATATACCAGTTACCTCGTAGAATGTCTGCTAGTTTGCTTGCAGTCTGGGGACACCTCCACTCGCTAGGATTGGGTTAGTTGTAATTCTTGCAAAGGAAAATAACTCTTTTCTTAGATCAGATTAAGATTCTACCCTGATCAGACTCTCAAAACCAGAACCCTAGACTTTCAGGGCACAACCCAGATAGTCACTCTTTTAACTCAATACACGTACTGTGCATCTTAATAATCAATAGAACCTCAAGATAACTGCAAGAGGAAAACCATGTAATTCTGTTATGCAATTGCCTTGGACACCTTCTGATAACTCTGAAGATTCTTTCAGTATAAACAGTTTGAAGTTCTGAACAAACAGAAACAGTGTAGAAACAAACTGTAGAAACAGGCAGGCTCCTCCGTGGGACCCCAGTGAAGGTCATTTTTACCTTTCTCTGCCAGCTGTTATCTGAGCCCCACCTTGAGCCATTATTCTTCAGTTGCTGATCTCATATGGGTTGGTCTAGGCACTAATTGTTGAATTAAATGAACAGCAACCCTCAAACTTTTTGTTTAAGTAAGAAATCCATTAGAGTTACAGTTTTATTTTACTTTTAAGTATGAAAGGAGAAGGAAATTCCCAGAGCTCTTCTAACAAAGAAATATTGCAAGTTTTTATCTTTTTAAAAACAAAACTCTGAACAGATAACAATGTAAATATTATCAACAGGGCAACAGACTATCAGGTTTACTATGGTTAATATGGCCAGGTGTGGGTCTGCCATTTTATTATTATTTTTATTTTTATTTTCTCTGTTCTTTCTTACTTTAAAAAAATTTTTTGACTATTTTTGAGAATTCCATTTTAACATTCCTATTGGCTTTTCAACTGTATTATTTATTTAGTGGTTTCTTGAGGGATTACAGTATCTATCCTTAACTTTTCACAGCTCACTTCATGAAAAATGTAGAAGCGTGCAGAATAAGACAGCTGTATAGGTCCATATACTACTTACCATGTTCTTTATGTTATAGTTGTTATATTACATCTACATATGTTATGTTCACAACAGCTATATGTTAAAAGTAAATAAGTTATAAATAAATTTAAGGAAAACAAAATAATTAACTTTTGCATTTAACTGGGGGTTTACCATTTTAATGCTCTTCTTTCCTGTCTGAGGATCTGGATTTCCCTCTGGTATCATTTCCCTTCAGCAAGTTGAGAGTCATATCTATAAATTTCTGCCATTAAGCATATTTTGGGAAACTTTGTTCATTCTTTAAATATCCTTTTCTGCCTCAGTCTCTCTCTTCTATCATTTGTTTCCAGTTACAAGTATGTTGGACTGTTCGTTATGTAACAGGCCTTTTAAGGTCAGTTCATTTTACAAAAAAATATATTTTTATCTCTGTGCATGTGCAGGTTGGATAATTTTGATTAATCTGTCTTCAGGTTCACTTACCTTTTTTTTCCCTGTCATTTCCATTTGTCTGTTAAGTCTATTCAGTGAATAATTTATTTCAGATACTGTATTTTTTCAGTTTTAGAACTTGCATCTAGTGCTTTTTTATCACTTCTATTTTTCTCCACAAATTCCCTATCTTTTCATTATTGTTAGCATATTTTGTTTTAATTCATTGAGGATAGTTATAATAGCCGCTTTAAAGCCCTTGTCTACCTGGGTGATCTCAGGGTCAGTCTCAGTTGACACTCTTTTCTCTTGAGAATGTGTTTCATTTTCCTGATTCTTCATATATTGAGTAATTTTAGATTTTATTTTAGATAGTAAGAATGTTAGGGCTTCCCTGGTGGCGCAGTGGTTAAGAATCCGCCTGTCAGTGCAGGGGACACGGGTTCGAGCCCTGGTCCAGGAAGATCCCACATGCTGTGGAGCAACGAAGCCCATGCGCCACAACTACTGAGCGTGTGCTCCAGAGCCCACGAGCCACAACTCCTGAAGCCCTGGCGCCTAGAGCCCGTGCTTTGCAACAAGAGAAGCCACCGCAATGAGACGCCTGTGCACCACAACGAAGAGTAGCCCCCGCTCACCGCAGCTAGAGAAAGCCCGCGCACAGCAACAAAGACCCAACGCAGCCAAAAGTAAATTAAAAAATAATAATAATATATATAAAAAAAAGAATATTAAATTGTGGAGATTCTGTTCTTTTTTGTCTTTTTGTTTGTTTTTTCCTGGTGAGTGTTGTTTCTTTGGTTTCAGTTGACAGTTATCTTGACTGACTTGACTTGAACTGTAAACTATGTTTTTGGCCAGCACCTTTTTTGCCTTTAGCTGAACTCCTTTCAATCTGTCATATATACATGCATGGGTCTCTAATGGTAGAGACATAAGCAGACAGAATTTGGGGGTACCTTCTCTGTCTTGTTCCCTTTAAGGATTTCTCCATTCTCTTTAGTGGTCATGTTTCTTCTGACTTCAGTTTCTTGGTTCCCCAGGCTAGAAAGCCCGTAGTATTACATTCCACTGCTCCTTGTGTGTTGTACTTTGCCCAAGGCTGAAAGCTGTGAAAATGGGAACCCACTTTGTATAACTCCCCTTCTTCAAGTATGTACTCTCCATTGGAGTCTGTCTGCTTCTCTTTTACTCTCCAGTGCTTTCACATAAAATCTCTTTTTGTATTATTCCAGATTTTACCTTTTTTTTTGAGGGAGAATCAGACAATGGGATCTTACTCTGTCATTACTGGAAGCAGAAATGTATTTTGTCTTTTTAAATTTATTCCATTTCTCTCTTCATTATTTTCATGTTTTTCTTTATGTTCTTGAACATAGTTATAATAGCTGATTTAAAATCTTTGCCAGTTTCACCATCACTGTCATTTCTGGGTTATTTCTTTTGACTGATTTTCTTGCTTTTTAACCTTATATAGCAGCTTTTGTTTGGATGTTGGAATTGTGATGTTGTTGAGTGACTGAATTTTGTTGTCCTCTTTTAAAGGGTGTTTGACTTCTTTTTTGGCCAGTGATTAAATTTCTGGTCAGCTTATCTCTCATGGCTTGTTTTAAAACATGTGTTTGGGTGGGTTTAGAGTTGTTGTCTTTACTCTCTTGCTAGTTTTGCTTCCTTACTGAAATGTGACCTTTCTGGGATCCCTATTGAATGCTCTAGGTGTTCAGTGTGATCTGTATTCTGTCTGTGTGCTATGGTAGTTGTTCATTTTACAGCTCTCTAGTAGCTTTTCTCCCCAGTAGTTCTTTTCTCTGCCTAATTGAGTCTTACTCTGTGCATGTGCAGCTTAGTATTCAACAACAGACTCAAGAGGATCCCTTTAAAGTTTTGGACCTCTTTCTCTGCAAAGCTACCTCCTTTGGTATTCTGTCCTATAAATCTTAATGGCTCAGTCTTTCTGAAGTCTAATCTCTGTCTCCTCAATTTAGTGAGATGGCTGTGCTATGTTTGGATTCCCTTTCCTTACACCAAGATCTGGAAAGTGTGTCCTCTAGAAAACTGGGGTAATCATATCACTTACCTCATTTGCTTCCCTTTTCTCAGGGGTCACATTTCTGTACTACCTTGTTGTTCAATGTCTGAAAGGAGGTTTTTCATATCTTTTGCCCTCTTTTCTAGTTGTTGACAGCAAGGGAAAGTCCAGTCCCAGTTACTCTATCATGGCTAGATGTGAAAGGCCCTTAGATTATTGTAGTGTCCTTATGTCTATTAGTGCTAATGTTTATTAGTTCAAGCCACTTGTGGTGTTAAAATCTTCTGGAACCCTGCTGATTTGGGGCTGGGGGTGGTGTGGAGAGGAGAATGGGGAAAGTTCCTTCATATTTCAAACACTGGGATGGGTATGTTGATGGATATGATTACTTTCCCTATATTATTCTGTTAGTTTTTGCTTTAAGTGTTTTGAAGCTATGCAATTAAATTAGATATGTATGTGATTAGGGTTATGATATCTTCTTGGTGAATTGGATCCCTATTTTTGTAATACTTTTTATTTTAAGGTTCTTTTTTGTCTGATGTTATGATAGCTATACCAGTTTTTTTTTTCTGTAGTAGTTATAGATTATCTTTTCATTCTTTTATTTTCGACTTTTCTGCATTCTCATATCTTATTTGAAACTCTTATGAACAGAACATATCTATTTTTTATTCATCCCTGTATCTTTAGTACTTAGCATGATAATTATCTCTTATTGGGCAAAGAATACATGTTTTAGAAATGATTTAATTAATAAAGTGTATTGAAGAATGATATGAGTAAACTCAGTCATGCTAGGAACTGAAAGGAAACAAAAGGAATTTATTCTCCAGGTGATACATTCAACAATATTTGTTGAGCATGTACTTTATGCTAGGCACTTATTTTAAAGGTACCTGGGATTTGTTTAATTAGGTATGATAAGACACACAAACATGGAAATGATTGCCATAAAGGAAGAATTTTTTATTACTCACAGTTCCTTAGAAGCAGGAGGCATAGCACACTGTGCAGTACCACATGGGGAAGCACCAGGGTCAGTCTAGGGAGGGGAGGTTGTGGAGGGGAGATGTGGGTGAGAGCCTTTATTGTGGCTTCTGTGGGAAGGAGTGGGCAAGGTAGGGTAAGCAGGCCTGGGATTGGTTAGTTTGAATAATTTCAGTGGGCTCTGGGGCTTAGGGACTGTCTTTAGTTGTCTGATACATGGCCCAGAAGTGATTAGGGCAGGGGAATAGTGACCTAGAGTCTGATAAAGGAGGTAGCTGGGGTTACGGGCTGTGATTGTTTGGTTTGCATATAAAAGGTGTGCTTACAGGCAAGTAGTATGCGAACTAGCTAGCCCTGGGAAGAACAGTCCCACCAAGGTCAGCAAGACCCCACATGTCAAAGCAGAAGTGACAAAAACTGGAACACATGGCTATTACAAGTACTGTTCTAGGAGTTTGTGATACAGCAGTGAAGAAAATAATTAAGATTGCTGTTGTCAAGAGATTGCATTCTAATGAGGGAAGATGACAAATACATAACTGACTATATAAAGGCTTCTAATTGTGATAAATGCTATGAAGAAATAAAACAAGGTAATATGATAGAGAATGGTTAGAGGACTTCTTTAGCTAGGGTAATTAAGGAAGGCTTCTCTGAGTTGGTAGTATTTGGCATAATACCTAAAGAATGAGAAGGAATTACCCAGAGGTAATCTGGGGTAATGATGTTCCAGGTAGTTCTGCTTATGGCCCTGAGACTGGAATGGACTTGGTTTGTTTTTAGGAGCATTAGGAAGGCTAGTGTTGGAATGGGTGGGCAAGAAGAATAGTTAGAAGAGGAAGGCAGAGGTCGATTGTGTTGGCTTTGTAGTCCATGGTAAGGTGTTTGGTTTTTATTTTATTTGTGATCAAAAGCCTTTGGAAGGTTTTAGCCAGAAGAGTAAATCTTTCTACACTCAGTTCAGAACAAGTCAGTATAGTACCAATGACAGTGACAGTGTAACACTTGGGAGATATATTAACATGTTACAATTATGTGATTAAAAATGAAGATGTTTTTGGGAAAGTTTTCATGAAACAACCATCTTCTAAGGAGAATATTGATCATGGAGGGAGACTAGGATTGATGAAGAACGACGATGAAATTTGAAAGGAGAAGAATCCAACAAAGCAGGCCTGTGTGCTCAGGTACCCTCGCTTTTTTTTTTTTTTTTTTTAATTTTTATTTTATTTATTTATGGCTGTGTTGGGTCTTCGTTTCTGTGTGAGGGCTTTCTCTAGTTGCGGCAAGTGGGGGCCACTCTTCATCGCGGTGCGCGGGCCTCTCATTATCGCGGCCCCTCTTGTTGTGGAGCACAGGCTCCAGACGCGCAGGCTCAGTAATTGTGACTCACGGGCCTACTTGCTCCGCGGCATGTGAGATCTTCCCAGACCAGGGCTCGAACCCGTGTCCCCTGCATTGGCAGGCAGATTCTCAACCACTGCGCCCCCAGGGAAGCCCAATCGCTTTCCTTTTTAAACACTTGCACATTATACTTCAGCAATATAATTCAGCTTTTATTTCCTCAAACACAGAATGCAGCTTCATGGTTTCATGTGTTTGCATACACTGTCTTTTCTGTCTGGGATGTCCTGCTTTCTCCCTCTCATCTCTCTTATTTGGTTAATTCAGCCTTATTTTTTTTCCTCCTAAATTCACTTTTTGTCTTTAGTATTTTTAATTATTATATTTTTTCATTTCTAAAGGTTCTGTTGTTTCTTTTTCAAATTTGCATGATGATTTTTGATGATTTTTTTCTTCTTTGGTTCTTTTTGTTGCTTTCATTTTTTTAAACATACTAAACATACTTAATATTCTGTATCCATTAATTTCAGTATCTTTCATCTTTGCATATTCATTCTTTTACTGATTCATTCTTTATGGGTGCATGTTCCCTCATGTGTTTTTGTGATATTTGACCATGAGTTCATTTTTCTGGAGACTTGGGAAGTCTTTGAGGCCATGTTAAATTATAAAGTCTATGAGGGCAGGGACCCTAGAGTTTTGTTCATTGCTGTATCCCGGGCTTGTTACAGTGTTTGTTACATGAGGCTTTCAATAATATTTACTGAATGAATGATGTGTGTACACTTCACGCAGTGTTGTAATTATTTATATATGTGTCTATATTCTCCACTTTATTGATAATGCCTCAAGTTAAAAACTTTTTAACTCTAACCTTGTATCCACAGCACTTAGCATAGTGTCTAATATGGATTAAGTTCTCAGTAAATGTTTATTAAACCAGTGAGGAATTGTTTGGCATATTCTGCCCATTGTAATCTGCAGAAGAAAAAAGATTTATTTTGCCTGGTTGTCATTCTGAAGCCATTTTGATAAAATGGAGAATACTAGAGAAATGATGAATCAACTCGGATAAACAGTAGTGTGTCTTGGTCATGATCGATTAAAACAGAACCCTTTTTCAAACTGAACTCCAAAACCAGAACTTTAAAACCAGTGTCCCTGAAGGCTAATATCATTAGCTATTTAGGTACTTAACTGATTTCAAGGCATTGTGAATATACAAAGTATTCAACAAATATTTACTAAATACCTACTCTATGTGTATTACTTTGCAGTGCTGTGTGATGGATTTTTTTTTCCCAATAGGTTATGTGCTAGCTAGTATATAAACTTAAAAATGTGAAAAGATAAATAGCACAAAAGATAAATGATTCATTACACCAGTGAAGGAATTGTTTTTAAGACAGTATTGTTTCTTTACTCTTATGGATTACAAACGAATAAATTCTGTAGAGGTTCAGATGAATCTAGTATAGTTGCCAGAATTTTATGGTTTGCTTCCCTCTTAAGAATTATTAGAGGGACTTCCCTGGTGGCGCAGTGGTTAAGAATCCGCCTGCAAATGCAGGGAACACGGGTTTGAGCCCTGGTCTGGGAAGATCCCACATGCTGCGGAGCAACTAAGCCCGTGTGCCACAACTACTGTGCCTGTGCTCTAGAGCCCGAGAGCCACAACTACTGAGCCTGTGCGCCACAACTACTGAAGCCCTCACGCCCTGGAGCCCACACGCCGCAACTACTGAAGCCCGCATGCTCTAGGGCCTGCGTGCTGCAACTACTGAGCCCATGCGCTGCAACTACTGAAGCCTGCACACCTAGAGCCCATGCTCCGCAACGAGAAGCCACCACAATGAGGAGTCCGCACACGGCAACGAAGAGTAGCCCCCACGCTCCACAACTAGAGAAAGCCCGCGCACAGCAATGAAGACTCAACACAGCCGAAAAAAAAAGAGTAAGGCTATTAAAGTTAAAAAAAAAAAAAAGAATTATTAGAGTAGACCAATGCTCATGATTTTGTCTCTTTTGTCCTTTTTCTTCTCTTTTGCTTTTTGTTTTTGCATGATGTGGTAGGAGGACCACAGCTTGTTAAAGAGAAATGGTATGAGATTGAATGTAGGTATTTCCATTTAGGAGCGATATGACACTGGGCAAGTTTCTTACTCATACTGTGTCTCAATTTCCTGATATGTAAAATAAGAATGTTAACACCAGCTCACAAGGTGATAGTTTGTATTAAGAGAGATTATGTAAATAAAGTCACCAGCATGATTCCAGGCATACAAGTTCAATAGATTTTAGTACTCTGTTTTATTCTTTTTCTTTTATTATCTAATTTGTGTGAATTTTTTCACTGTTTCATTCTCTTTCTTGTTTAATATAAAATCAAAACTAAGTTTAAAAAAATAAATAAATTAGTATTTAGATTAAAGGTTAATGGGAACGACCATAGAAATATTCCAGTTATATATGTGTATGGGTATAACAGCACTGCTGTTTTATTTGGATCACAGAGAAACCACTGTTTGCTACATGGCACACTTGTCTTGGCTGGCCTATCTCATTTTCTCTGGCTTTCTTTAAAGCAGGTTTTTTCAGACCTTTAAAAGCTGACACTTGGGCAATGAATACCCTGGAAAAAAGACTTGTTCCAGTGGAACTTGGCCCAAAGGATTCAGATAGAACTAGAACAGTTCATTTGAGAGATTTGGAAA
Organism: Balaenoptera borealis; assembly: GCF_965194805.1. NCBI lineage: Eukaryota > Metazoa > Chordata > Mammalia > Artiodactyla > Balaenopteridae > Balaenoptera > Balaenoptera borealis. Next base: position 55,447,907 of record NC_138868.1, read on the forward strand.
TTAAAAAAATTTTTAAACTTGTGTTTTACAGTCTTTAATTTTTTCCTTACTGCTTAGGAATTTAGCATTAACACTGTTTAAGAATTTAAGTTAAATGAATTAACTTCATAAACTTATTTTTTACTTAATGTATTCTTTTGGAAAAAATATATTTAGTTGCTTACACTGTTTAAGAATGAGATACTGTTAAACATTAACAACTAGTTATACATTTTCCAAAAATTCTGCAACTCAGAAAGCTTTTTATGTTTAGAAAATACATATCTAAATTTAGTTATTTGTTTTCATTATATTGATCTGCAGGCTGACTAAAAGAAATGAATGATTTTTATTTCATTTACCAAAAAACTGTTTAAAATTACCCAGAGGTTGAAGATGTGTCATTCAATAAGTGTTTAAGAAACATATTTATAGTCATCAGCTAGAAAGAGAAGTAGATCAACTATACTTCAATTAAAAAAAAAAGAGAGAAAGCAGAAAACCATCACTAGGATATTTAAATTATTTTACTTTAAATTCTGAATTATTAATAATTATCATGATAAGCAAATGTTTTACTTAATGATTTTCATTTTATGGATTTTTAAAACAAAAAGTGAAATAGCACATTTAAATCTAAATCAACATAAGAATAAGAGAAGTATAAAGTAGAAAGAAAATAAATTAATAGTACCCTTGTACTTGAATCCTGACTTTGCCTAATACAAGCTATGTGATTTTGTATATATTAGGACAAATTACTTAATTTTTATTTTCACTTTCCTTAGCTGTCAAATTGGATTTAAAATGTCTCATAGGTTTGTTTTGAGGATGAAATTAGGCAAAGTAATGACCTTATACACTCTAAAGTACTATATAAATGTTGTTTAATGACTTAAGAATTTAGAATATCAGATTATGCACTTAAATTCGAACTTTCTTTTCATCCATGAACTGAAAAGGTATTCATTTTTCTTCTTTAAAATGTCTCACGTTTTCACTAAAACTGTAAACTCTACCTAACACAGTGCCTAAGCCCTATAATAGGTGCTCATATAATTGTGGAGTAAAGGGATTAATATGTTCAGCTTCTTGATATCAACATTGTATATTACTATTAACCTCTTTAATAGATGAATGCAGATATCTTTGTGACTTGTTTCAATAAACTTTATCAGGATACAGAGATATTACCTTAAATCCTCAAATTACAGCATAGGCATGTACAGTTAGTTGACCCTTGAGCAACGTAGGGGTTAGGCTGCCGACCCCTGCATACTTGAAAATCCCTGTATAACTTTATACCTGTGTACAGGGTTCCACATCCACAGATTCAACTAACCGTGGATCGTGTACTACTGTAGTACCTATTTATTGAAAAAAATCAGTAAGTGGACCTGCGCAGTTCAAACCCATGTTGTTCAAGGGTCAACAATGATTGCTGCAAACACTGGGGGCAGCCTGGTACAGCTGAGAGGCCTAGACCTAGGCTTGAGTCCAGTTCTGCCCCTAACTGGTTGAGCTACTGTGGACAAGTCATTTAATGTTTTGAGCCTGAGTTTTTCTAGTAAATGGTGAGACTAACCCTCTACAGGATTACTTTGGGAATTTAGCGTTAGTGGATGTGAAAGTATTTATAAAATGTAGAAATTTTTGTTTTGTTAAGATTGACACAGATATGAGCTGGGTCATGGGGCTTATTTTTACATTCATGAAAGTGTGTAAAGTGTGCAGAAAGTATTATTGCAAGATTTCACAAGTTTGGATAGTTGAAGGACTCACAAATCTCCATAGAGCATATTCACCTAAGGCTTTTATTTAAAGGCAAAGGATATGGTGCAGCAAGAGAGAGGGCAGACAAGCATTGAGGATGTGGGGAATGTCAAAGGAAAACTCAGGATCCTAATTTGCACCCAGGTCCCTTTCATCTCTGGATTGAACCACCAAGATCTGTGTAATAAGTCTTGCATTCAGGAGCGCTCAAGGCAGAAGATCCCAGTGGGGTATTTTTATGTTGCTCTGGTCATGTAGTCAAGGTAGGCTCGCTAATGAGTTCTGTCAGGTGAAAGCCATCAGTAAACACTGATTCAGAGGCCACCAGGGCAGTTTTGGACTCTAAACAGCACATCATAAATCCAGCTGACCTTATCTTGTCCAAAAGCCAGGCATCCAGGTGTCTCCAGAGATAAGGATAGGGCTTTCCTAGTCCAGCTATAAATTGACTATCCTACACAATTATATTGGAGTACCTACTGTGCACAAGGTATATACTATGACTTTGGCATACCAAGAGGAGTAAGACAACTAGAGAGATCAGAGATTAGTGAAGAAAAAATAGAAAATCAACAAAGCGGTATTGGCATTTAGAGGAATAAGCAGCTAACTCTGTTAGGGTGTCTGGTGAAGACTTATTTAAGACTTCACAGAGGAAATAACAATTTAGATGAGTTCAAATGATGAATAGAATTTTGCCAATGTCTAGCACAAGTGGCTGACATTCAATTAATATTTGATATATTTAATTATAGGTCACCTAAGGTAGGGAACAGTATGTTCAAATCCATACATGATGAAAGTGCAAGCTTTTCTGGGGAACAGAGAGAATCTAATGTGATTGTGCATAGAATGCATGGTGGTAATGGAAAAGTGATTTAGGGACAGATGATTAAAGCTTTTATATGACATCTTAATAAGTTTAATTTTATCTTATAAGTAATAGTTTATCCTATAGACCAGCAGTTCTTTCTTTCTTCTTTCTTTCTTTCTTTCTTCCTTCCTTCCTCCTTCCGCACCAGGTCTTAGTTGTGGCATGCAGGATCTTCGTTGCAGCATGTTTAGTTGTGGCATGCAGGATCTTTAGTTGCGGCATGCCGGCTCTTAGTTGCGGCACGCGAACTTTTAGTTGCGGCATGCATGTGAGATCTAGTTCCCTGACCAGGGATTGAACCCAGGCCCCCTGCCTTGGGAGCGTGGAGTCTTACCCACCGGACCACCAGGGAAGTCCCAGACCGGCAGTTCTTAAACAATTTGGTTTTGGAACCCCTTATACTCTGAAAACTTAATTGAGGACCTCAAAGAGCTTTTGTTTATATAGGTTGTGTCTATCAACATTTGCCATATTTAGAAATAAACATATCAGCTCACTTCTCCAACCATAGTTGCAAGCTGCTTTGAGTTGGCTCTGTGCATGCATAGTTCAGGGGTCTACCAGAGACTTGGGTAGAGTTCATACGCAGAATTTAGGGCTCCCCCATCTGTGTTTCTCCCCTCACTCTCAGGTGGCAGTGGTTGCCCTGGGCTCCACTCCCTGGTTCCTCAGGCCAAAGTGACTGTAGGCTTTCTCTCTGGAGGTTAGCTGCACCGTTATGACTGTGGCTTGCCCTTAGGCCAAACTGCAAAATTAGGAAATTCACTTCGTATCTGTCCCTCTGTACAGATGGATTCTTGCTTTTAAATGTTTGAATCCTTGAAACATGTTTTACACATCTACCATCCATTGTATCCTTACTATCTTACCAAAGCCCAAGTTCTGGAGCTGCATCTGGGGTTTTCATGACATTTTATTCTTCCTTTTTATCCTTCCATACAATGGTTAAGGGGAATAAAGAAGACTAGTGGAATCCTTCCTTCAGGGCTTCTCACTACTGTCCCACTAAGTGGAAATCTTTGAGACAGAAGTGCATTATGGGAACTTGGCTAAAGGAGACCTCCCCGACCTCAACTCCCAATTCTAGCTGTTTCTGAATAGAAGATTGGCTTGGGCTAGTGCTGTTCTCTCCTGTTCTCAAACTTATTGCTTTCAGAACCTCTTTCCACTTTTAAAAATTAAGAATCCCAAAGAGTTTTTATTTATATGTGGGTTTTATCTATTGATATTTACCATATTAGAAATTAAAGCTGAGAAAAAATTTTAAATATTTATGTTTTAATTTATTTAAAAATAATAAATATATTACATGTTAACATAAATAACATATTTTTATGAAAAACAGCCAAAACAAACAAAATTTACTGATAGAAGTGGCATTGCTTTACGTTTTGGGGGGGGGTCTTTTTAAAGTATGGCTTAATAGAAGTCATCTAGGGCTTCCCTGGTGGTGCAGTGGTTACGAATACGCCTGCCAATGCAGGGGACATGGGTTCGAACCCTGGTCCGGGAAGATCCCACATGCGGCAGAGCAACTAAGCCCGTGTGCCACCACTACTGAGCCTGCGCTCTAGAGCCCACATGCCACAACTACTGAAGCCCGCACACCTAGAGGCCATGCTCTACAACAAGAGAAGCCACCGCAACGAGAAGCCCGCGCACCACAACGAAGAGCAGGCCCCACTTGCGGCAACTAGAGAAAGTCCGCACACAGCAACGAAGACCCAGTGCAGCCAAAAATAAATTTAAAAAAAAAACAACAAAGTAATCTGGATTCTCACTTCTGCTTTTGCATTTAGTCTCTTGTAATAATGTTTTGATTGAAGTGTATAAAGAAAATCAGGCTTTAAACAGACATATGTAGCTGGAAGAGGGAGAATTATTTTAATAATAGCCTTTACAGGTAATTGTGGATATTCTTCTTTGATAGTATATCAAAACTTGACAAGTGGCCGTCCTGGGGTTAATTGGAATGTGGAATCTGAGGCTGTATCACTGAACTTTTCTTAACTGTGTTACATTAAAATTCATTGGTCTATCTTGCACTTTGAATGGACTTTTACCCAGGCATGATTTTGTAGCATCATGCATCATTGGTCTTATGGAAAATATTGGTTCACTGTTGATGCCGATCTTCCAGATGTTGACATATTTCTTTATATAATATCAGAAGATCAGATTTGTTAATATATCATCTCAGATTGCATTGGAAGGTCTTTTAAGTATTGGGAAGCTATCAGACTCACAATGGCAGATGCAAAGTTTTCAAAATTCTAATTTTTGCCTGAAAGCTTGAATTTTATCATTGGCAAAAATACTGTTAGTTGTTTTTCTTGAAGTGACAGGCTCACGTTACTCATTTTTAGGAAAACGTCTTCCAAATACCCCAAAATGAATAATCATAGTTTACCTGTCAGTTCTTTTAAAATGGTGTTCTATGGAAAAAGTAGCTAATTGAGATCACAACTCAAAACAGTCACACAGATTTTCTTGAGATGACCATCATGCTTTAAAATCTTTAGTTCTTTATGCAAATTCCCATTTCATTGCAGAGAATATTAAAAAATTGTCTGCTCAAGAGTTGAGATTTAATACAATTAGTAATTTTTATTTTATCAAAATAAAAGGCATTATTTAAAGTCTTCATCAAAATGAAAACCTTCATCAAAGGCATTGCTGATTGAAACTGCTTTTTTATTTTAACACTTTTTTCCCAGATTTATTGAGGTATAATTGACAAATAAAATTGTATATATTTAAAGTTCAACATGATGATTTGATACTCATATATATTGTGAAATGATTACCATAATCAAGTTAATTAACACAGACATCACTTCACATGAAACTGCCTTTTAAAAAAACTGTGAATGTTCAGTGGTAGGGAAGAATACAATGATTGTAGTATAGTTTGGTTGCTACTGTCCTGATTCGCGCAAAGATGCCAGCATTTGTACCCAGAATTACCTTCGTGCCATCAATGCAAATGTGAATACAGTGAATAAAGTAAATAACTCTCAGTATTATGAAAATAGTTTTGACCTCAAGGACCCCTTGAAGAATCCACAGACCACGTTTGAGAACTGTTGCTCTAACCTACTAAGAAAAGATTTATACACTTACACATAGTATTTAACATTTCGCTTTTTGAAGTCTAGTACTTTGTAGAAGCGTTTACATGGAGTAAACAGGAAGTAAGAAAATATAATTAATTAGTCGTTTCAGATAATGGGCCCTACTCTATGCATAGACATATTTAAAATGCTCATTGTTCGCCTCCCTACCACTGCTAGTTTTATGTACTTCCTGTTCTATTCAAGGACTCTTTCAGTGATTAGATCTGATGTAATTCCTTATGCCCTAGGCAGTAGGAAAGATTTAAATTCTGAGAACTCAGGCCAGTATTTCAAGGAGGAATCACTATTTGTTAAATATGCAGATGTCCAGGGGAAAATGAGTTCCTTTTGTGGCCTTTTTGATAATATTAAAAACAACAATATTAATACAGCAGCTCATATTTACTGGCACTTACTGTGTGCCAGCCACTATGCTAAGCACCTTGTTTAATTATAATAAAAAATCTGAATAGGGTATATTAATGATGATGGCCCTTCATGTTAAAAGTTATTTCCTCCTTCTATGGAAAGAAAGCAGGTAACTTTCTTCACACTTGTGACATTTTATTAGTTTTTCAGTAGAGTAGTAATTACATACTTGCATGTTTTTATTTGCCTTTTGTGTAATCAACTGGGAAACCAATTGGGAATGCATTCTTTCATCATAGAGAACTCTCTTAGTCAAATTTATGCCTGCTCTTCTGTTTTCCCCATTTTACAGCTGTCTTAGTTCAAGCCCTCATCATCACTTATTTGGACTATTGCTGTAATGTCCTCTTTGTCCCCTTGCTACCATAACCAGTCTGTCAGGCTTATCTTAAAGTTACTTGTCTTTCTGTCATTCTTCTGCATCATTTGCTCTCCATTTGCTCCCTCTGGGATAGAGTTCAAATTTTTCAGTGTGATAGGGAGATCACAAACATGTTACCCATTTTTATATTAGTTCTAGTTTATCTTAGTAGCTTTATCTCCTTACACAACTTGCCTGCTAGACATAATATAGGTTATTTCTTGTGGTTTCATAGGCACACCGTGTTCTTTCTTGCTTTCGCATATCCATGTTTTATCTCTTCCCTGAATACTGATCTCTGCACTTGTCTAATTCCTATTCACCCTTTAAGGCACACACAAATATCTCTTCAGTGAAATTTTCATCAATTATACCAAACCAAGGTTTAATTAATTGATAACATTTTTTTATCAACCTCCATTATGGTATGTTACTTTTTTTTTTAATCAGTCATCAATTTTATACACATCAGTGTATACATGTCAATCCCAATCACCCAATTCATCACTCCACCACCCTCACCCCCCTGCCGCTTCCCTCCCTTGGTATCCATACGTTTGTTCTCTACATCTGTGTCTCAATTTCTGCCCTGCAAACCGGTTCATCTGTACCATTTTTCTAGGTTCCACATATATGCGTTAATATATGATATTTCTTTTTCTCTTTCTGACGTACTTCACTCTTTATGACAGTCTCTAGATCCATCCATGTCTCAACAAATGACCCAATTTTGTTTTTATGGCTGAGTAATATTCCATTGTATATATGTACCACATCTTCTTTATCCATTCGCCTGTCGATGGGCATTTAGGTTGCTTCCATGACCTGGCTATTGTAAATAGTGCTGCAGTGAACATTGGGGTGCATGTGTCTTTTTGAATTATGGTTTTCTCTGGGTATATGCCCAGTAGTGGGATTGCTGGATCATATGGTAATTCTATTTTTAGTTTTTTAAGGAACCTCCATACTGTTCTCCATAGTGGCTGTATCAATTTACATTCCCACCAACAGTGCAAGAGGGTTCCCTTTTCTCCACACCCTCTCCAGCATTTGTTGTGTGTAGATTTTCTGATGATGCCCATTCTGACTGGTGTGAGGTGATACCTCATTGTAGTTTTGATTTGCATTTCTCTAATAATTAGTGATGTTGAGCAGCTTTTCATGTGCTTCTTGGCCATCTGTATGTCTTCTTTGGAGAAATGTCTGTTTAGGTCTTCTGCCCATTTTTGGACTGGGTTGTTTGTTTTTTTAATATTGAGCTGCATGAGCTGTTTATATATTTTGGGGATTAATCCTTTGTCCGTTGATTTGTTTGCAAATATTTTCTCCCATTCTGAGGGTTGCTTTTCGTCTTGTTTATGGTTTCCTTTGCCGTGCAAAAGCTTTGAAGTTTCATTAGGTCCCATTTGTTTATTTTTGTTTTTATTTCCATTATTCTAGGAGGTGGATCAAAAAATATCTTGCTGTGATTTATGTCAAAGAGTATTCTTCCTGTGTTTTCTTCTAAGAGTTTTATAGTGTCCGGTCTTACATTTAGGTCTCGAATCCATTTTGAGTTTATTTTTGTGTATGATGTTCGGGAGTGTTCTAATTTCATTCTTTTACATGTAGCTGTCCAGTTTTCCCAGCACCACTTATTGAAGAGACTGTCTTTTCTCCATTGTATATCCTTGCCTCCTTTGTCATAGATTAGCTGACCATAGGTGTGTGGGTTTATCTCTGGGCTTTCTATCTTGTTCCATTGATCTATATTTCTGTTTTTGTGCCAGTACCATATTGTCTTGATGACTGTAGCTTTGTAGTATAGTCTGAAGTCAGGGAGTCTGATTCCTCCAGCTCCACTTTTTTCCCTCAAGACTGCTTTGGCTATTTGGGGTCTTTTGTGTCTCCATACAAATTTTAAGATATTTTGTTCTAGTTCTGTAAAAAATGCCATTGGTAATTTGATAGGGATTGCATTGAATCTGTAGATAGCTTTGGGTAGTGTAGTCATTTTCACAATATTGATTCTTCCAATCCAAGAACATGGTATATCTCTCCATCTGTTGGTATCATCTTTAATTTCTTTCAACAGTGTCTTATAGTTTTCTGCGTACAGGTCTTTTGTCTCCCTAGGTAGGGTTTATTCCTAGGTATTGTATTCTTTTTGTTGCAATGGTAAATGAGAGTGTTTCCTTAATTTCTCTTTCAGATTTTTCATCATTAGTGTATAGGAATGCAAGAGATTTCTGTGCATTAATTTTGTATCCTGCTACTTTACCAAATGCATTGATTAGCTCTAGTAGTTTTCTGGTGGCATTTTTAGGATTCTCTATGTATAGTATCATGTCATCTGCAAACAGTGACAGTTTTACTTCTTCTTTTCCAATTTGGATTCCTTTTATTTCTTTTTCTTCTCTGATTGCTGTGGCTAGGACTTCCAAAACTATGTTGAATAATAGTGGTGAGAGTGCACATCCTTGTCTCGTTCCTGATCTTAGAAGAAATGCTTTCAGTTTTTCACCATTGAGAATGATGTTTGCTGTGGGTTTGTCGTATATGGCCTTTATTATGTTGAGGTAGTTTTCCTCTATGCCCACTTTCTGGAGAGCTTTTATCATAAATGGGTGTTGAATTTTGTCAAAAGCTTTTTCTGCATCTATTGAGATGATCATATGGTTTTTCTTCTTCAATTTGTTAATATGGTGTATCACATTGATTGATTTGCATATATTGAAGAATCCTTGCATCCCTGGGATAAATCCCACTTGATCATGGTGTATGATCCTTTTAATGTGTTGTTGGATTCTGTTTGCTAGTATTTTGTTGAGGATTTTTGCGTCTATATTCATCAGTGAAATTGGTCTGTAATTTTCTTTTTTTGTAGTCTCTTTGTCTGGTTTTGGTATCAGGGTGATGGTGGCCTCATAGAATGAGTTTGGGAGTGTTCCTTCCTCTGCAATTTTTTGGAAGAGTTTGAGAAGGATGGGTGTTAGCTCTTCTCTAAATGTTTGATAGAATTCACCTGTGAAGCCATCTGGTCCTGGACTTTTGTTTGTTGGAAGAGTTTTGATCACAGTTTCAATTTCATTACTTGTGATTGGTCTGTTCATATTTTCTATTTCTTCCTGGTCAGTCTTGGAAGGTTGTGTTTTTCTAAGAATTTGTCCATTTCTTCCAGGTTGTCCATTTTATTGGCATAGAGTTGCTTGTAGTAGTCTCTTAGGATGCTTTGTATTTCTGCGGTGTCTGTTGTAACTTCTCCTTTTTCATTTCTAATTTTATTGATTTGAGTCCTCTCCCTCTTTTTCCTGATGAGTCTCCATCCTGGAGAATGTTCTGTGTGCACATGAGAAGAAAGTGTAATCTGCTGTTTTTGGATGGAATGTCCTGTAAATATCAATTAAATCTATCTGGTTCATTGTATCATTTAAAGCTTCTGTTTCCTTTTTTTATTTTCATTTTGGATGATCTGTCCATTGGTGTAAGTGAGGTGTTAAAGGCCCCCCCATTATTGTGTTACTGTCGATTTCCTCTTTTATAGCTGTTAGCAGTTGCCTTATGTATTGAGGTTCTTCTATGTTGGGTGCATATATATTTATAATTGTTATATCTTCTTCTTGGATTGATCTCTTGATCATTATGTAGTGTCCTTCCTTGTCTCTTGTAACATTCTTTATTTTAAAGTCTATTTTATGTGATATGAGTATAGCTACTCCAGCTTTCTTTTGATTTCCATTTGCATGGAATATCTTTTTCCATCCCCTCACTTTCAGTCTGTATGTGTCCCTAGGTCTGAAGTGGGTCTCTTGTAGACAGCATATATACGGGTCTTGTTTTTGTATCCATTCAACAAGTCTGTGTCTATTGATTGGAGCATTTAATCCATTCACGTTTGAGGTAATTATCGATATGTATGTTCCTATGACCATTTTCTTAATTGTTTTGGGTTTGTGTTTGTAGGTCCTTTTCTTCTCTTGTGTTTCCTACTTAGCGAAGTTCCTTTAGCATTTGTTGTAGAGCTGGTTTGGTGGTGCTGAATTCTCTTAGCTTTTGCTTGTCTGTAAAGCTTTTGATTTCTCCATCGAATCTGAATGAGATCCTTGCCAGGTAGAGTAATCTTGGTTGTAGGTTCTTCCCTTTCATCACTTTAATTATATCATGCCACTCCCTTCTGGCTTGTAGAGTTTCTGCTGAGAAACCAGCTGTTAACCTTATGGGAGTTCCCTTGTATGTTATTTGTCATTCTTCCCTTGCTGCTTTCAATAATTTTTTTTTGTCTTTAATTTTTGCCAGTTTGATTATTACGTGTCTCGGCATGTTTCTCCTTGGGTTTATCCTGTATGGACTCTCTGCGCTTCCTGGAATTGGGTGGCTATTTCCCATGTTAGGACAGTTTTCGACTATAAGCTCTTCAAATGTTTTCTCTGGTCGTTTCTCTCTCTCTTCTCCTTCTGGGACCCCTATAATGCGAATGTTGTTGTGTTTAATGTTGTCCCATAGGTCTTTTTGGCTGTCTTCATTTCTTTTCATTCTTTTTTCTTTATTCTGTTCTGCAGCAGTGAATTCCACCATTCTGTCTTCCAGGTCACTTATCCGTTCTTCTGCCTCAGTTATTCTGCTATTGATTCCTTCTAGTGTAGTTTTCATTTCAGTTATTGTATTGTTCATCTGTGTTTGTTTGTTCTTTAATTCTTCTAGGTCTTTGTTAAACATTTCTTGCATTTTCTTGATCTTTGCCTCCATTCTTTTCCCAAGGTCCTGGATCATCTTCACTATTATTATTCTGAATTCTTTTTCTGGAAGGTTGCCTATCTCCACTTCATTATTTGTTTTTCTGGGATTTTATCTTGTTCCTTCATCTGGTACATAGCCCTCTGCCTTTTCATCTTGTCTATCTTTCTGTGAATGTGATTTTTGTCCCACAGGCTGCAGGATTGTAGTTCTTGCTTCTGCTGTCTGCCCTCTGGTGGATGAGGCTATCTAAGAGGCTTGTGCAAGTTTCCTGATGGGAGGGACTGTTGGTGGGTAGAGCTGGGTGTTGCTGTGGTGGGCAGAGCTCAGTAAAACTTTAATCTGCTTGACTGCTGATGGCTGGGGCTGGGTTCCCTCCCTGTTGGCTGTTTGGCCTGAGGTGACCCAACACTGGAGCCAGCAGGCTCTTTGGTGGGGCTAATGTCGGACTCTGGGAGGGCTCACGCCAAGGAGTACTTCCCAGAAGTTCTGCTGCCAGTGTCCTTGTCCCCTCGGTGAGCCACAGCCACCGCCCGCCTCTGCAGGAGACCTTCCAACACTAGCAGGTAAGTCTGGTTCAGTCTCTATTGGGTCACTGCTCCTTCCCCTGGGTCCCGATGCGCACACTGCTTTGTGTGTGCCCTCCAAGAGTGGAGTCTCTGTTTCCCCCAGTCCTGTCAGAGTCCTGCCAGAGCACTGCAAGCAAATCCCTCTAGCCTTCAAAGTCTGATTCTGTAGGAATTCCTCCTCCTGTTGCCGGACCCCCAGGTTCAGAAGCCTGACGTGGGGCTCAGAACCTTCACTCCAGTGGGTGGACTTCTGTGGTATGTGTTCTCCAGTTTGTGAGTCACCCACCCAGCAGTTATGGGATTTGATTTTATTGTGATTGTGCCCCTCCTACTGTCTCATTGTGGCTTCTCCTTTATCTTTGGATGTGGGGTATCTTTTTTGGTGAGTTCCAGTGTCTTCCGGTCGATGATTGTTCAGCAGTTAGTTGTGATTCTGGTGTTCTCGCAAGAGGGAGTGAGAGCATGTCCTTCTACTCCACCATCTTGGTTCAGGCTCTACAATTTTCTGGTATGTTACATTTTAAAAATTGATATTGTGTCCGTCGACAGATGAATGGATAAAGAAGATGTGGGACATATATACAATAGAATATTACTCAGCCATAAAAAGAAAAGAAATTGAGTTATTTGCAGTGAGGTGGATGGACCTAGAGTCTGTCATACAGAGTGAAGTACGTCAGAAAGAGAAAAACAAATACCATATGCTAACACATATATATGGACTCTAAAAAAAAAATGGTTCCGAAGAACCTAGGGGCAGGACAGGAATAAAGACGCAGACGTAGAGAATGGACTTGAGGACATGGGGAGGGGGAAGGGTAAGTTGGGACGACGTGAGAGAGTGGCATGGACTTATATATACTACCAAATGTAAAATAGTTGGCTAGTGAGAAGCAGCCACATAGCATAGGGAGATCAGATCAGTGCTTTGTGACCACCTAGAGGGGTGGGATAGAGAGGGTGGGAGGGAGATGCAGAGGGAGGGGATATGGGGATGTATGTATACATATAGCTGATTTACTTCATTATATGTTTTATAGCAGAAACTAACACAACAGTGTAAAGCAATTATACTCCAGTAAAGATGTTAAAAAATTTTTTTTTAAATAATAAAAATTGATATTATGTTCATATGGATTTTCTTTGTGAAAACTACTTTTCTTGTTTTTCTTTTTTTTAAATGTATTTTAATTAATTTATTTATTTGTATATTCATTTTTGGCTGTGTTGGGTCTTCGTTTCTGTGCGAGGGCTTTCTCTAGTTGTGGCGAGCGGGGGACACTGTTCATCGCGGTGCACGGGCCTCTCACTTTCATGGCCTCTCTTGTTGTGGAGCACAGGCTCCAGACGCGCAGGCTCAGTAGTTGTGGCTCATGGGCCTAGTTGCTACGTGGCATGTGGGATCTTCCCAGATCAGGTCTCGAACCCATGTCCCCTGCATTGGCAGGCAGATTCTCAACCACTGCGCCACCAGGGAAGCCCTGTTGTTTTTCTTATTAGAAAGTAATTATTTTCCTATTGTAGAACATTTTTAATTAGTCAGCAAATATTAATTGATTACTTTCAATATGCCAGGCACAATGCTAAGCCTGAGGGAAACAGTGGTAAAGTCTTTGTGGAGCTCATAGTAGACTTGGGGAAGTATTCAAACAAACAAGTACTTTAACTCTTCAAAATACTGTGAAGGAAAAATTAAAGAAAATATAAAGAAGCAGAAAAAGAAAATGAAAAGCACCAGTAATCACTCTGCCCAGCATTATGTTATAAAATGAAATTGGTAAATATGGGACCTGACCCAAGCAGGTCCATGACGCACAATTAAACTGCTCAAGCAGGTGGCTTAGATTCCATGGTACCAGCTCCTACTGCTTCACCATCCCACCCTCATCCCATACCTGTGACCTCATGGAAAATTTCTTAAGACCAGTTAATTATTTGCTGTAAATTTTCCAGACTCTTCTATTTCTGTATGTATATACACATATTTTTTTAAATAAAAATATGATTATGCATTATGTAATATTTTTGATGTGATTTTCTCACTTAATGAATATAATGAACACTTACATGCCTTTAAAAAGTAATTTAGAAGATAAGCTCCTAGAGAATAAAAAGAAAAGTTTACCTTTAAATTAAAAAAAATTGAGCCTACATTTCTCTATCAAAAGTGAAACAATATCTGTTGACTCCCTGCTTGTAAAATAATACTCTTAGCATGCATTGTTCTTTAAGTTTTCACTTACTTTACTTTTTATCATACAAGTCAAGGTAAGGGCCTGAAATATGGCAGTGACAGTGAAGATGGATGTAAGGGAACTCTACTCCAGTGAGCATTCTCATCCTTTGTCCATTGACCTTCTGCCTCCTGTGATAGCTAGGACCCCTTTCCATCCCTTTCCTCTTTTCCTTTCCTTCTTCCCCAACCAGAAAGATTCTTCCATATGTATATAAAGCATAAAGCAAGACACTTGTGTAAATGTACATAAATAAGGATTTCACCGAAATACTGTTTAATAGAAAAACATAGGAAACAACCTAGAATGTCCATTGGTATGAGGATAGATACATAAAATTTGGTATATTCCTGTGATAGCATACTATACAGCAATTTAAAGGAATGATCTAGAGCATCCTTTATCTAATGGATCTCTCAATTATAATTTTTATTAATAAAAACTATTGGTGGGGCAGGAATATACAATGGAGAAAAGACAGTCTCTTCAATAAGTGGTGCTTGGAAAACTAGACAGCTACATGTAAAATAATGAAATTAGAACATTTTCTACATTGACACATCATAATCACCCAAAGTCCATAGTTAATCTTGGGTTTCACTCTTGGCGTTGTACATTCTCTGGGCTTGGAAAAATGTATAATGACATATATCCAGCATTATAATATCATACAAAGTACTTTTACTGCCCTAAAATTACTCTGTGTTATGATATGTCAATGTAGATTTATTTTTGGTAAGAAATGTACCATTCTAGTGAGCAATGTGGATAATGGGGGAGGCCTTACATATGTGGGGGCAGGGAGCACATGGGAAAACTCTGTACCTCCCTCTCAATTTTGTTATAAAACCTAAAACTGCTCTTAAAAAAAAAAAAAAAGAATATTAAAAAAAATTTTTTTTAAGTGTAAAACATCTAAAAACATCTAAAAATGAATATCTAAAAAAAAAAAAAAAGAACATTCCCTAACACCATAATAAACTTAAAATGGATTAAAGACCTAAATGTAAGACCGGATACTATAAAACTCTTGGAGGAAAACATAGGCAGAACACTCTCTGACATAAATCACAGCAAGATCTTTTTTGATCCACCTCCAAGAGTAATGAAAATAAAAACAAAAATAAATAAATGGGACCTAATAAAACTTAAAAGCTTTTGTTCGGCAAAGGAAGCCATCAACCAAACAAAAAGAAAACCCACAGAATGGGAGAAAATATTTGCAAATGAAGCGACCGACAAGGGATTAATCTCCAAAATATACAAACAGCTCATGCAGGTCAATATCAAAAAAACAAACAACCCAATCAAAACTGGGCAGAAGAGCTAAATAGACGTTTCTCCAAAGAAGACATACTGATGGCCAAGAGGCACATGAAAAGATGTTCAACATCACTAATTATTAGAGAAATGCAAATCAAAACTACAATGAGATATTCCCTCACACTGGTTAGAATGGCCATCATCAAAAAATCTACAAATGTTAAATGCTGGAGAGGGTGTGGTAAAAAGGGAACCCTCCTACACTGTTGGTGGGAATGTAAACTGGTACAGCCACTATGGAGAACAGTATGGAGATTCCTTAATAAACTAAAAATAAAGCTACCATATGATCCAACAATCCCACTCCTGGCCATATATCTGGAGAAAACCATAATTCAAAAGGATACATGCATCCCAGTGTTCATAGCTTCTCTATACACTTTAAAGAAACTACCCCCCCACCCCCAGTGATGATACTCTGAGGTACAAATTCAGGAAACAAACATTCTTTAAAATACATTGGGCCAGGAACCAGTTCTTATGAGAGATACCAATACTCCCTGTCTAGCAACTTTTGTGTTATTATCCAGTTATTTCTTCTGCACTTGAAAGTCTTTGTGTAAATTACAACTCACCGGACACTATTTCAAATGAATCTGTTGTGAAACCTGTGCTATTTAGCTAATTTGTTATTAGTGGACTTGCTGCTGGTGTGATTATGTCTCTGTTTCTGTGGTTACCTCTTTCATATTGTTGGCAACAAGGATAACATACTCATCTGGTGACTTTCTTGAGTGCATTTATTTGTTTTCATCTTGATTTTTAACTGTTCAGATTTACAAGATTTTTTTTTTAATTTTTAATTTTTAAATTTTTTTCCCTGTGTAGCATGCAGGATCCTAGTTCCCTGACCAGGGATCAAACCTGTGCCCCCTGCATTGGAAACGCGGAGGCTTAACCACTGGACCGCCAGGGAAGTCCACAAGATTATTTTTGAATCTGAGGAAATAAGCCCACAATGTCCAGTTTTATAAAACTATTGTTGCTTATCATGGTATACAAACTATAATTTTCACAGATAACCATTTCTTATTCCTTTTTTTTAAGATTACATGTAATTCCAGTGAATCTATTACTGTTTTATTTCTAACAAATGACTTATAGTTGTATATTTTTCTAAACTCTTTTACCTTATTAGAATAAAACTGTTTATCTTATTATAGAATGAAATCTTAGGAAGGGAACTAACATTTATTGTATACCTACTCAGTTTACTTTTGCAGTATTTTATCATCATAACGATAGGTATTGAGCCTAATCTACATATGAGCAGATTAAGCCTTAAGGTGGTTAAATAACCTGAATAAACATTTCATAAAATATAATATACTATTAATAAAAAGAAAAATGAATAAACATAAAAGTAATTCAGTAACCCAAAGAAATATAATGATATATAATTTTTCACCTCTTAAATAAGACATTATATTGTTCAATTTTAGGGTTATACTGTGAGCCACTCAGCCTTACACACTGCTAATAGGAGAATGCTTGTTCCAACCATTCTGGAGAGCAGTTTGGTTGTGTTGTGTACTGTACCCACAAGTAAAATGATTAATAAAGTGATTATCATATGGTGGAACATTATACTGCCATCCAAATTATTATTTTCAAGATTATTAAGTTACATGGATGAATACTCACGGGATAATGTTAAGTATGAACATTGGCATTCAGTACTATTGAAGTTATAGTATGATTCTAAATTATTGTACAATTCTAAATTTATTTTAATTAGGTGGAAATACATAAAAATATTAACAGTATGATGGAAGGCTTATGCATGATTTTGATTTTATATTTCTATGTTTCCCAGGTTTTTTTCCAATGGACATATAGTGCCATTATATTCATAAAAACTATTTTTAGAGCTGTAAAGTTCTTTATAGTTATTAAGATTACTCTCTACAGTGTCTGCTACTATATGACGTGTTATGTCTGCTACTCTCTGCCCATCTGCCCTTTTCCTCAGAACAACTTTCTCTGCTTCATTATACACTTTGCCTAAATATGGATGTTTTGACTTTAGCTTTATACTACCTTTCAGTACAAGTATCCAAAAGAGTGTTGCTTTTATTTGAGTCCTAATTTTAATTTTTCAGTCAAAAAGTCTGGAATTAGTGTGAGATTTGTCTGGGGGGATGAGGGAATTGGGAAGATCTTGTAACCTCCCATTACCTACTCCAGAAGGGGCTAGGGAGCCAACACTAAAAGAAAGCTGGACACTGTCTCCAAGGGAAGATTCTACTCCTAGAAATTTCATCCTGTGAACTTAATAAAATGCATAAACAAATAGTTCAAGGTTGTAGTGGCTTGAAAGTTATCCCCCCGATGTTTATGTCTACCCGGAGCCTTGGAATGTGACCTTATTTGGAAATAGGGTCCTTGTAGATATAATTACTTAAAGATCTTGAGATGAAGTCATACTGGATTTAGGGTGGGCTCTAAGTCCAATGACTGATAGTTTTATAAGAAGAAAACACCCAGAGACAGAGAGAGAAGAAAGCTGTGAAGATGAGGCTGAGATTGGAGTGATGTGTCTACAAGCCAAGTAACGCCAAGAATTGCCAGCAGCAGCTGCAAGCTAAGAGAAAAGTATGGGACAGATTTTCCCTCAGAGCCTTCAGAAGGAACCAGCCCTACTGACACCTTGATTTCTGACTTCTGGCCCCCCGAAGAATAAATTTTTGTTGTTTTAAGTCACCCAGTTTGTGGTAATTTGTTATGGTAGCCGTAGGAAACTAGTACAGATGTTTACAGCATTTTTGTTCCGAAGTAAAAACCTGGAAATAACATAACTGTCTACCAATAAGGGATTGATTATATAAATTATAATATATCCATAAAATGTAATACTATGTGATCATTTGTTAAAATGATAGGTCTTTATTTATAGATTAAAGAAGACAGTGACACATTTTTAAAAATTGTTCATCGTTCAGGTAATTTTTTTCTTTATTTTTATCTTCCAGTTTTATTAAGATATAATTGACATACAACGCTGTATAAGTTTAAGGTATACAGCATAATGATTTGACTTCCATACCTCATGAAATGATTACCACAATAAGTTTAGTGAATATCCATCATCACATAGAGATACAAAATTAAAGAAATAGAAAAATTTTTTTCCTTGTGATGAGAACTCTTAGGATTTATTCTCTTAACACCTTTCATATGTAATATACAGCAGTGCTAATTATATTTATCATGTTGTATGTTACATCGCTAGTACTATTATAGTACAGTTATTGTACAACTGGAAGTTTGTACCTTTTTACTACCTTCATCCAGTTCCACCTCCCCTTACCCCCCACCTCTGGGTAACCAAAATCTGATCTCTTTTTCTACGAATTTGTTTTTGAAGTATAATTGACCTACAACACTGTGTTAGTTCCTGGTACACAACATAGTGATTTGATTATTTCTAGACATTTCAAAATGATCACAGTAAGTCTAGTTACCATCTGTCACCATACAAAGGTATTACATAATTATTAGCTGTATTCACCACACTGTACATTTCATACCTGTGACTCATTTATTTTGTAACTGGAAATTTGTACCTCTTGATCTCCCTCACCAATCCCTCTCCCCTCTGGCAACCACCTTTTTGTTCTCTTATCTATGAGTCTGTTTCTGTTTAGTTATGTTTGTTCATTTGTTTTGTTTTTTAGATTTCACATATAAGTGAAATTGTATAGTATTTGTCTTTCTCTGACTTATTTCACTTAGCATAATACGCTCCAAGTCCATCCATGTTGTTGCAAATGTCAAAATTTCATTCATTTTTTATTGCTGAGTAGTATTTTAGTGTGTGTGTGTGTGTGTGTGTGTGTGTGTGCGCGTGTGCACGTATCTCACATCTTATTTATTTGGGCTGAGCTGCTCAGCTTGTGGGATCTCAGTTCCTCGACCAGGAATTGAACCCAGGCCACAGAAGTGAAAGCCTGGAATCCTAACCACTAGCCACCAGGGAACTCCCACATCTTCTTTATCCATTCATTTGTTGATAGACACTTAGGTTGCTTCCATATTTTTGCAATTGTAAATAATGCTGCCATGAACATTGGGGTGTGTGTATCTTTTCAAATTAATGTTTCCTTTTTTTCAGATACATACCCAGGAGTGGAATTGCTCGGTCATATGGTGGTTCTATTTTTAGTTTTTTTGAGGAACCACTATACTGTTTTCCACAGTGGCTGCACCAATTTACATTTCCACCAACAGTGTATGGGGGGGTTCCCTTTTCTCCACATCCTCACCAACATTTGTTATTTGTGGGGTTTTTTTTTAAAAATAAATTTATTTACTTATTTATTTTTGGCTGTGTTGGGTCTTCATTGCTGCACACGGGCTTTCTCTAGTTGCAGTGAGCAGGGGCTACTCATTACAGTGCTTCTCTTGTTGCAAAGCATGGGCTCTAGGCGCATGGGCTTCAGTAGTTGTGACATGCGGGCTCAGTAGTTGTGGCTCACGGGCTCTAGAGCACAGGCTCAGTAGTTGTGGCACACGGGCTTAGTTGCTTGGCAGCGTGTGGGAATCTTCCCAGACCAGGGATCGAACCCATGTCCCCTGCATAGGTAGGCGGATTCTCAACCACTGCGCCACCAGGGAAACACTTTTTTTTTTTTTTTTTGATGATAGCCATTCTGACAGGTGTGTTGGGTGATATCTTACTGTGGGTTTTTTTTTTAATTAATTAATTAATTTATTTATTTTTGGCTGCATTGGGTCTTCGTTGCTGCATGTGGGCTTTCTCTAGTTGTAGCGAGCGGGGGCTATTCTTCGTTGCGGTGCATGGGTTTCTCATTGTGGTGGCTTCTCTTTGTTGTGGAGCATGGGCTCTAGGCATGCGGGCTTCAGTAGTTGTGGCACACAGGCTCAGTAGTTGTGTTGCATGGGCTTAGTTGCTCCGCAGCATGTGGGATCTTCCCAGACCAGGGCTCAAACTTGTGTCCCCTGCATTGGCAAGCAGATTCTTAACCACTACGCCACCAGGGGAGTACCTCACTCTGGTTTTAATTTGCACTTCTCTGATGATTAATGACGTTAAGCATCTTTTTATGTGCCTGTTGGCATCTGTATGTCTTTCTTGGAAAAATGTCTATTCAGGTCTTCTGCCCATTTAAAAAAAAATTTTTTTTTAATGTTGAGTTGTATGAGCTGTTTATATATTTTGGATATTAACCCCTTATAAGTCATACCATGTGTAAATATCTTCTCCCATTTGGTAGGTGGCCTTTTCTTTTTGTTGATGGTTTCCCTCGCTGTGCAAAAGCTTTTTAGTTTGATGTAGTCCCATTTGTTTATTTTTGCTTTTGTTTCCCTTGCCTGGGGAGACATATCCAAAAAATATTGCTAAGACTGATGTCAAAGAGCATACTGCCTATCTTTTCTTCTAGAAGTTTTATGGTTTCAGGTCTTACATTTAAGTCTTTAATCCATTTTGATTTTTTTTTTATATGGTATGAAAAAGTAATCCAGTTTGATTATTTTGCGTGTAGCTGTCTGATTTTCCCAGCACCATTTATTGAAGAGACTATCTCTTCCCCATTGTATACTCTTGCCTCCTTGGTCATAGATTAATTGCCCATATATGTGTGGGTTCATTTCTGGGCTCTCTGTTCTGTTCCATTGAGCTATGTATCTGTTTTTGTGCCAGTACCATGCTGTTTTGATTACTGTAGCTTTGTAATATAGTTTGAAATCAGGGCACATGATAGCTCCAGCTTTATTCTTCTTTCTCAAGATTGTTTTGGCTATTCAGGGTCTTTTGTGTTTTCATACAAATTTTAGAATTATGTGTTCTAGCTTTGTGACAAATGCCATTGGTATTTTGATAGGGATTGCATTGAATTTGTAGATTGCCTTGAATAGAATGGTCATTTTAACAATATTAATTCTTCTAATCCATGAGCACAGTATATCTTTCCATCTGTGTTGTCTTTAATTTCTTTCATCGGTGTTCTATGGTTTTCCAAGTACAGGTCTTTTCTTCCTTAGTTAGATTTATTTGCAGGTATTTTATTCTTTTTGATGTGATTGTAAATGAGATTGTTTTCTTAATATCTCTTTCTGATAGTTCATTGTTAGTGTATAGAAATGCAACAAATTTCTATATATTAGTTTTGTATGTTACAACTTTACCAAATTCATTGATGAGTTCTAGCAGTTTTTTGGTGGTGTCTCTAGGATTTTATGTATAGTATTGATATTATGTCAGTTGCAAACAGTAATAGTTTTACTTCTTCCTTTCCAACTTTGATTCCTTTTATTTCTTTTTCTTGTCTTGATTGCTGTGGTTAGGACTTTCAATACTATGTTGAATAAAAGTGACAAGAGTGGGTATCCTTGTCTTTTTCCTGATCTTAGAGGAAATGCTTTCAGATTTTCACCCTTGAGTAAGATGTTAGCTGTGAGCTTATCATATATGGCCTTTATCATGTTGAGGTATGTTCCCTCAGGGCAATGATACACTGTTAAAAAAAAAGGTTATAGCACCCTGATCACTCTTTGGAGGAGGGATCCCTGAATCTTGATCAGAGTAACTTGGAGGTAGTGTAACAGTCCAATTTTTCCCCCTTGTGCCTAATATATATAAGAATGAGCTATTTTTAAAACATTTTTTGCATGTTTTAAGGCAGTTTGGGAAATTTTTTATGCCACTGGAGAAAACTTAATGAAAATAAATCATAAAAATGTGGACAGTGTCTTCAGTGAGATTTTAATAGTAATAAATAGCTTGCATTTTAGAGTTAATTTAGTCTAAAATTTTAAATGTACTTTACAGGATTTGTACATTCATGATTTTTAAGTGATATATTTCAACTCTAAGTAAATGAAGGGTGAATGAAAAATTATAGTGAAATTAGTTTGGAGTGAAGGATGAATCTGTTAAATAAAATTAATTTGAGAGTAAAGAATGACTCCATTATATCATAATTGAACTGCATCTAAAATAAAGTCACTTAGGTTTTAAATATCTTTACTATTTTGTAAATTTGATACTAGTTTAATTTGCATGAGGGCAGAGTCTTCTGGTTTTCCTTTGTATTCCCTTACATACAATGCCTTTCAGAGTAGATGCTCAGTATTTGCTACTGGATGACTGGTTGAATGTAAGGCAACTGCTCTTAAGAAGTTTAACTTAAAGAGATAAGACAGAAATATCTATATTCTGATTTAGTGAAAAGAGAGCTATCTGAGGAAGGCAATCTGTGCTAAGTGCCAGATGAGAGGTTAGAATAAGTGCTATAAGAAGAGAGTGATCATTTTCAGTAGGGTGATTAGGCAAAACTAACTTTATTTAGTTGGGCCCTGAAAAGAACATTTTAATAAAAATGGAGAGAAAGTAGAAATTATAAAAAATCTTGATTTCATCAAGTATTTCTCCAGAGAGTTTGACTGTCTTATTTCCCTTGTTCTGACTCTTTTCTTCTCCACCATGTTTATCTGTTAACTGTTTATTCTCACTGTTCAGCTCTCATCTTTGAACTTTCTTCAAAGTAGTATTATATACAGGTAATGCTCTTTTTGCTATGAGTCTTTCCCCTCCCCTATAACCTCCATCTGGTTAGGCTAGAGTTTACCTGAGCCATAATTGATATGGAGCTCCCAAGTTCTTCTCTTATCTCTTTACTGCTATGTATTTGACCTTTCTTCCCAAATCTAAAATGTACTTCCTCTTGAATGTAATATGATCATTTCCATTTTTATAATATGTGGTCTTAAAATATTTTTGTTACAACTTACATGCAATGTAAGTGCAAGTACATGCAAGTGAAAGTGTAACTTAGATGTTTTTTAAAAATAATGTGAAAAACCAGTTTTCATAAATTAAATAATGTTTTTGAAGCTACTTTCTGTGCTGCAGAGGAAGTAGGGTGCTTCTTGTATTGATAGTGATAAAGACTTCTTATCTTTCCCTCTTTCAAGGCATAGCTCAAGTGCCACCTGCTTAATGAAGCCTTTCTTGGGTTCCCTTCCTCCGTATGCTGTTTGTGCTCTTTGGTCCTGCTTTTCTCCCTTACTTGTTGTTTACCTGTCTGTCTTTCCTACTACATTGTATATATACTTTCTCAGGACAGCAACTAGGGTTGCTAACCTTTCTTCCTATCTCCTGATTCAGTGCCTTGCCCACAGAAAATTCTTAATGAATGTTTGTCAAATTGAATTGAATTTGTGTTTATCGCTTTTTAAAGTAAGACATACCTACAATAGTTTCCTGTTTTTATTCTGATATCTATCTTAATTAAAAGCTGCTAAGGAGCTCCTAGTACTATAACATGCATGTATATAATTTTTTTTTTTTAAACTTAGTGAATAAGAGTACTCAGCTTTCCTTGTTATTGGTCTGGATTGGAAGGCAAACTTTCTCCCTTGTGACAGCTGTTGAGCTGATCCAAGCACCAAGGCAATTCCCAGGCAGCACTTAATTCTTAACATAGCAAGATTGTGGAAGTTCCTATATAATGTTCAGTGGATCTTTCTCATATCAGAAATAATCTTTACATGTGTTATTTGGTCATATTTATTTTCATCATTTTAATTATTTAAAAAGTATTTTTCCCCCTTTTTATAGGTCAGGAAACTAAGACTTAAGCATAAATAAATTGCCCTCTTCACACAGCTAAAAATTGGTAGTAGGTATGAACACAGTGTTGCTTGCCTTCTATAATTGAGGAGATTAAATTAGATGATCTCCCTGTCTTTTTCTAGCTCCAAAGACTCTGAAGTTCTGGGAATCTTTAACATTATTTGAGCACTTGCATAAACAGTAAAATATTTGACAAAATGAACTTGCTTTGGGGAAAGTACTGGGTTGCTTTCAGGCTCAAACCAGTTATTGCTTTCATCTAGCTCATTTGCTGACTGTGCAGGAGGGATCCTCACAGTGGCAATGAAGCAATATAGATCACTTTTTCAGCTTCACCAGGTTTTAATGCTACTGTTTTTTTTGGATGGTGGTTACACAATTGTAAATACAACTGAGCTCTAAATTGTCTACCTGGTTGCCCCAGGGCTCTATGTATTTTGCCAAACTTGGGAGCACTTTTAAGACTGCTGAGCACACTAGCTCCACCTACTGTCAGGCTGAGGCAAACATCTTCCTACTGCATCTTCATTCAGAGTTGTTTCAAACTTACTCTTTTGCACATAACCTTTTTCCCCTGACCTTCTTTCTTATACTTTTGATATTTGAGTTTTCTTTTCACTTGCTAAAAGATGGCTTTACCTGTTAAGAAATATTGAAATTATTGAAATGTCGTCAGCTTCACCCATAATTTGTACTGAGGGGAAAATTCAGAGATACTGTGTTTGGGAGTATAAAAATATGGTTTTCAGATTTTTTTTTTAAATCCCATAAGTTCATATCAAAACAGGATTCCCTGTAGAAAAAAAAGATTTTTCTTACTTTAATGTTTTAGTACACTACTGTGTGGTATATGAATGAATCTCTAGTTTTCATTTCTGGAAAAAACCCTGTTTTAATTGAATCTTCTGGAAGCACCCCAAACTCAATTAAACTCTTATAGAAGAAATTTAGCCTTTATTTTCTATCATTCCCTTATATTATTAATATTTTAATTTTAAATTACAAGAACAATATAACCACATTGTAGAAAATATGAAAAAAAGAAGAGAAAAAATCCATCACTTTACCATCTTAAGACTCTCTTATTTTGGTGCTTGGGGAACCCTCATCAAGCATAGTTTGGCCCAGCAATGATAAACATATGTTTTGGTAAAAACAAGTTTTATAGTTGTTATCAGTAATAGTTATCAATTTATTCCCTCTCTGCTCCAAATTCATCATTTATCTCATGCTCTGTGAAAATGGACCTGGGCCCTTTAAATTTGTTTCCTTTGCCAACTAGCCGGATGTTAAGCTTTGTCAGTAGAGGGCGCTGGAGAGACGTTGCAAGAGGAAGAGTTCTCCTTCGTGGTGGTTGTGTGCTGGCTTGGTGGCTTCTTAAGTGCCTGGCTCTTGCCGTGCCAGTGGTTCATCCAGCCTCTGTCTCATACAATGCCCAGATCCTGAAGTTTGCTCAGTTTCTCCAGTGCCAGCTCATGCATTACTGCAGTCAGCAGCACCCAGTGGCCAGTAGCTCCCCACTCCAGGTGATCAGCCTTCCCCCGCATCCCAGAGGGCAGATTAAAGACAAGTTCCTAAGGGTGGATTTTCACTGAGGTCAGCAGGGGTGGCATCACAGCAACTTCTCTGCTATTTGTTGAGCTGTGGTCATGCCCTCTCCCACAGGGTCTGCATCTCAGCCTTGGCTGAGACCTCTTCTTTTAGTGTTGTCTCCATCTTAGGAGTAGTGGCTGTTCCTTACATCTGCTCTTCCTATATTCTGTAGAGTTCTCTTTACTTACTACTAGCCAATCTCTCATTACTCCAGTTCCCTCTTATAGTTAATGATTCCTTATAGTAAACTTTTCCTGTTCAAATTACTCTGTGGCTTATCGCTCCTGATTGGACCCAGGCTGATAGCATTTTTTAACTAAAAATTTTCAGTCCATGATAATTTTTTGTGCATTCTTTTTGTTCAGCAAAGTTAAATTAGCTAGTATGCATATATCTCCTTATTTACAAAGCAATTTTGCATCTATTTTTCTTTAAATCAGCTTTTTAAAAAACAACCTTTTGGGCTTCCCTGGTGGCATAGTGGTTAAGAATCCGCCTGCCAATGCAGGGGACACGGGTTCAAGCCCTTGCCCGGGAAGATCCCACATGCCGCGGAGCAACTAAGCCCGTGCGCCACAACTACTGAGCCTGCACTCTAGAGCCCCCAAGCCACAACTACTGAGCCCACATGCCACAACTACTGAAGCCTGCGTGCCTAGAGCCTGTGCTCCGCAACAAGAGAAGCCACCACAGTGAGAAGCCTGCGCACCGCAATGAAGAGTAGCCCCCGCTCACCGCAACTAGAGAAAGCCCACGCGCAGCCACGAAGACCCAACGCAGCCAATAAATAAATAAATAAATAAAAATAAAAACAACCTTTTATTCTTCTTGATTTTATTGTCTTAGCTTCTTGACATTTTTAGTCTTTTTGCTTTTGTGGTTCATCCTTTTTGTGTCCTATTGAAAAATTCTTTGCCACTCCAAGGTGGTGAAGATGTTCTCCCATGTTTTCTTCTAAAGATTATACTGTTTTACCTTTCACATTTAGATCTGCAGTACATCTGGAATTTATTTTTGTATAAGAAGTGTGAGGTTGGGGTCCAGATTCCTTTTTTTCCTGTGTAAATATCCAGTTGATCCAGTGCCCTTTATTGAAAAGAGTGTCCTTTTCATACTGCACTGCAGGGTCATGTTTGTCATAAATCAGGTGACTGTAAATGTTAGTTTGTTCTTGGAATCTTATCTGTTCTACTGCTTTGTTTATCTGTCCTTCCTAATAGGTCTTGATATCTAGTAGTATAAATATTCCAGTTTTGTAGTTGCTCAAGATTGTCTTGGCTCTTCTTGGCCTTTTAAATTTTCATATAAAGTTTAGAGTCAGTTTATCAATTTGTACCCAAAAAACCTGTTGGGAGTCTTATTGATATTAGTATTATGTCTTGCACATCTTTTGTTAGATTTGTATCTAGGTATGTGACATGTGTTGAGGTTATTGTAAATTATATGTGTAGCATCACAGCGGCAGTTACAGGTTCAAGTTGTCAGTCTGACTTGAGTAAAAAATGTCTTCAATACTATATTTACTTACCTTTATATAGAGATAGAGTGGGTATAGCATCTCTATCTTATCTGGATGCCCAGTGGCTACTCAAATACACAGATTCAAGTATAAAGAAAGAATTCATTGGGAGTGCAGGCAAAAAAGCAAGTCATCTACAAGGGAAAAGTTCAGACTAGCTTCTAACTTCTTCATAGTAATATTCAATCTGGAAGACAACAGCACAGTACTGACAAACTTTTGAAAGAAAGAGAGACCCCAAAATTTTATAGCTAAGTTATCTTTTGAGTATAAAGGTAAAAGACAATATTCTCACGCACTCAGGAAGTCAGGGAATACAGCACATATAAATCCTTGAAAAAACTATATGAAGATGAATGATGAAATCTAAACAAGTAAAACTTGGTTTAAAAAAAAACAAAGGCAAAATGGAAAGAAAAGCTATGGGGAAAAAGACTGGAGTTTGGCACTATATCCATTTAAATAGATACCTGAGACTAAAAACAAAGATGAACATAGAATCATGATATGACCCAGGAATCCCACTCCTAGGTATATACTAAAGAGAATTGAAAACATGACCACACAAAAACTTGTATATGAATGTTCATAGCAGCATTATTTATAATAGCCACAGAATTGGAAACAACCCAGATGTCCAACTGATGAATGTATAAACAAAATGTGTTATATCCATACAGTGAACTTTTTGTCAATAAAAAAGAATGAAGTTCTGGACACATGCGTGCTACAACATGGATGAACCTTGAAGATGTTATGCTAAGTGAGAAAAGACAAACACAGAAGCCTACATATTGTATGATTTCATTTATATGAAGTGTCCAGGATAGCCAAATCCAGAGACAGAAATTAGATTAGTGGTCACCAAGGACTTTGGGGAGAAGAGATGGGGGAGTGACTGCTAATGGGTCTGGGGTTTCATTTTGGGCTGATGAAAATGTTCGAAAATTAGATAGTGATGATGGTTGCACAAATCCGTGAGTACATTATAAACCATTGAATTGTACACATGAAAAGGGTTATTTTTACGATATGTGAATTATATCTTGATAAATCTGTTATTTTTAAAAAACAAGGATGAAAAATGTGGTTTGCAGAACTAAATGTAAATCCTTGACAATGTGAAATATATAGTCCTTGAAAATGTAGATATGACTAATAAAAATCAGTACATATTGGAAGGGAGGTGGGAGGAAGTTTAGGAGTGTGAATTTCTTTGTTTCATGGCAAGGCTGCATATGCTATAAAAATTAACCATGTAAAAATCAGGACTCTAATCTTTCAGTTGTTTCATACTCAGTTTTACTTTCTTTTGTTAAAACATTTTTATAAAAGAAGACCATGTCTAATAGCCTTTAAAACTCTGTCTTTTCTTTCTTTCTTTTTTTTTTTTTTAAACATCTTTATTGAAGTATAATTGCCTTACAATGGTGTGTTAGCTTCTGCTTTATAACAAAGTGAATCAGTTATACATATACAATATGTTCCCATTTCTCTTCCCTCTTGCATCTCCCTCCCTCCCACACTCCCCATCCCACCCCTCTAGGTGGTCACAAAGCACTGAGCTGATCTTCCTGTGCTATGCGGCTGCTTCCCACTAGCTATCTATTTTACATTTGTAGTGTATATATGTCCATGACACTCTCTTACCCTGTCACATCTCACCCCACCCCCTCCCCATATCCTCAAGTCCATTCTCTAGTAGGTCTGTGTCTTTATTCCCGTCTTGCCACTAGGTTCTTCATGGCCTTTTTTTTTTTTTTTTTCCTTAGATTCCGTATATATGTGTTAGCATACTGTATTTGTTTTTCTCTTTCTGACTTACTTCACTCTGTATGACAGACTCTAACTCCATCCACCTCATTACAAATACCTCCATTTCATTTCTTTTTATTGCTGAGTAATATTCTATTGTATATATGTGCCACATCTTCTTTATCCATTCATCTGTCGATGGACATTTAGGTTGCTTCCATGTCCTGGCTATTGTAAATAGAGCTGCAATGAACATTGTGGTACATGACACTTTTTGACCTATGGTTTTCTCAGGGTATATGCCCAGTAGTGGGATTGCTGGGTCGTATGGTAGTTCTATTTGTAGTTTTTTAAGGAACCTCCATACTGTTCTCCATAGTGGCTGTATCAATTTACATTCCCACCAACAGTGCAAGAGTGTTCCCTTTCCTCCACACCCTCTCCAGCATTTATTGTTTCTAGATTTTTTGATGATGGCCATTCTGACCGGTGTGACATGATATCTCATTGTAGTTTTGATTTGCATTTCTCTAATGATTAATGATGTTGAGCATTCTTTCATGTGTCTGTAGGCCATCTGTATATCTTCTTTGGAGAAATGTCTATTTAGGTCTTCTGCCCATTTTTGGATTGGGTTGTTGGTTTTTTTGTTATTGAGCTGCATGAGCTGCTTGTAAATCTTGGAGATTAATCCTTTGTCAGTTGCTTCATTTGCAAATATTTTCTCCCATTCTGATGGTTGTCTTTTGGTCTTGTTTATGGTTTCCTTTGCTGTGCAAAAGCTTTTAAGTTTCATTAGGTCCCATTTGTTTATTTGTGTTCTTATTTCCATTTCTCTGGGAGCTGGGTCAAAAAGAATCTTGCTGTGATGTATGTCATAGAGTGTTCTGCCTATGTTTTCCTCTAAGAGTTTGATAGTGTCTGCCCTTACACTTAGGTCTTTAATCCATTTTGAGTTTATTTTTGTGCATGGTGTCAGGGAGTGTTCTAATTTCATACTTTTACATGTACCTGTCCAATTTTCCCAGCACCACTTATTGAAGAGGCTGTCTTTTCTCCACTGTATATGCTTGCCTCCTTTATCAAAGATAAGGTGACCATATGTGTGTGGGTTTATCTCTGGGCTTTCTATCCTGTTCCATTGATCTATATTTCTGTTTTTGTGCCAGTACCAAACTGTCTTGATTACTGAAGCTTTGTAATATAGTCTGAAGTCAGGGAGCCTGATTCCCCCAGCTCCATTTTTCGTTCTCAAGATTGCTTTGGCTATTCGGGGTCTTTTGTGTTTCCATACAAATTGTGAAATTTTTTGTTCTAGTTCTGTGAAAAATGCCAGTGGTAGTTTGATAGGGATTGCATTGAATCTGTAGATTGCTTTGGGTAGTAGAGTCATTTTCATAATGTTGATTCTTCCAATCCAGGAACATGGTATATCTCTCCATCTATTTGTATCATCTTTAATTTCTTTCATCAGTGTCTTATAATTTTCTGCATACAGGTCTTTTGTCTCCTTAGGTAGGTTTATTCCTAGATATTTTATTCTTTTTGTTGCAGTGGTAAACGGGAGTGTTTTCTTAATTTCACTTCCAGATTTTTCGTCATTAGTGTATAGAAATGCAAGAGATTTCTGTGCATTAATTTTGTATCCTGCTACTTTACCAAATTCATTGATTAGCTCTAGGAGTTTTCTGGTAGCATCTTTAGGATTCTCTATGTATAGTTTTATGTCATCTGCAAATAGTGACAGCTTTACTTCTTCTTTTCCGATTTGGATTCCTTTTATTTCTTTGTCTTCTCTGATTGCTGTGGCTAACACTTCCAAAACTATGTTGAATAATAGTGGTGAGAGTGGGCAACCTTGTCTTGTTCCTGATCTTAGTGGAAATGGTTTCAGTTTTTCACCATTGAGGACAATGTTGGCTGTGGGTTTGTCATATATGGCCTTTATTATGTTGAGGAAAGTTCCCTCTATGCCTACTTTCTGCAGGGCTTTTATCATAAATGGGTGTTGAATTTTGTCGAAAGCTTTCTCTGCATCTATTGAGATGATCATATGGTTTTTCTCCTTCAATTTGTTAATATGGTGTATCACATTGATTGATTTGCGTATATTGAAGAATCCTTGCATTCCTGGGATAAACCCCACTTGATCATGGTGTATGATCCTTTTAATGTGCTGTTGGATTCTGTTTGCTAGTATTTTGTTGAGGATTTTTGCATCTATGTTCATCAGTGATATTGGCCTGTAGTTTTCTTTCTTTGTGACATCTTTGTCTGGTTTTGGTATCAGGGTGATGGTGGCCTCGTAGAATGAGTTGGGGAGTGTTCCTCCCTCTGCAATATTTTGGAAGAGTTTGAGAAGGATAGATGTTAGCTCTTCTCTAAATGTTTGATAGAATTCACCTGTGAAGCCATCTGGTCCTGGGCTTTTGTTTGTTGGAAGGTTTTTAATCACAGTTTCAATTTCAGTGCTTGTGATTGGTCTGTTCATATTTTCTATTTCTTCCTGGTTCAATCTCGGCAGTTTGTGCATTTCTAAGAATCTGTCCATTTCTTCCAGGTTGTCCATTTTATTGGCGTAGAGTTGCTTGTAGTAATCTCTCATGATCATTTGTATTTCTGCAGTGTCAGTGGTTACTTCTCCTTTTTCATTTCTAATTCTATTGATTTGAGTCTTCTCCCTTTTTCTCTTGATGAGTCTGGCTAATGGTTTATCAATTTTGTTTATCTTCTCAAAGAACCAGCTTTTAGTTTCATTGATTTTTGCTATCGTTGCCTTCATTTCTTTTTCATTTATTTCTGATCTGATCTTTATGATTTCTTTCCTTCTGCTAGCTTTGGGGTTTTTTTGTTCTTCTTTCTCTAATTGCTTTAGGTGCAAGGTTAGGTTGTTTATTCGAGATGTTTCCTGTTTCTTGAGGTAGGCTTGTATTGCTATAAACTTCCCTCTTAGCACTGCTTTTGCTGCGTCCCATAGGTTTTGGGTCGTCGTATCTCCATTGTCATTTGTTTCTAGGTATTTTTTGATTTCCCCTTTGATTTCTTCAGTGATCACTTCGTTATTAAGTAGTGTATTGTGTAGCCTCCATGTGTTTGTATTTTTTACAGATCTTTTCCTGTAATTGATATCTAGTCTCATAGCGTTGTGGTCGGAAAAGATACTTGATACTATTTCAATTTTCTTAAATTTACCAAGGCTTGATTTGTGACCCAAGATATGATCTATCCTGGAGAATGTTCCATGAGCACTTGAGAAAAATGTGTATTCTGTTGTTTTGGGGTGGAATGTCCTATAAATATCAATTAAATCCATCTTGTTTAATGTATCATTTAAAGCTTGTGTTTCCTTATTTATTTTCATTTTGGATGATCTGTCCATTGGTGAAAGTGGGGTGTTAAAGTCCCCTACTATGATTGTGTTGCTGTCGATTTCCCCTTTTATGGCTGTGAGTATTTGCCTTATGTATTGAGGTGCTCCTATGTTGGGTGCATAAATATTTACAATTGTTATACCTTCCTCTTGGATCGATCCCTTGATCATTATATAGTGTCCTTCTTTGTCTCTTGTAATAGTCTTTATTTTAAAGTCTATTTTGTCTGATATGAGAATTGCTACTCCAGCTTTCTTTTGATTTCCATTTGCATGGAATATCTTTTTCCATCCCCTCACTTTCAGTCTGTATGTGTCTCTAGGTCTGAAGTGGGTCTCTTGTAGACAGCATATATATGGGTCTTGTTTTTGTATCCATTCAGCCAGCCTGTGTCTTTTGGTGGGAGCATTTAATCCATTTACATTCAAGGTAATTATCGATATGTATGTTCCTATTCCCATTTTCTTAAATGTTTTGGGTTTGTTATTGTAGGTGTTTTCCTTCTCTTGTGTTTCTTGCCTAGAGAAGTTCCTTTAGCATTTGTTGTAAAGCTGGTTTGGTGGTGCTGAACTCTCTCAGCTTTTGCTTGTCTGTAAAGGTTTTAATTTCTCCATCACATATGAATGAGATCCTTGCTGGGTAGAGTAATCTTGGTTGTAGGTTCTTCTCCTTCATCACTTTAAGTATATCCTGCCACTCCCTTCTGGCTTGCAGAGTTTCTGCTGAAAGATCAGATGTTAACCTTATGGGGATTCCCTTGTGTGTTATTTGTTTTTTTTCCCTTGCTGCCTTTAATATGTTTTCCTTATATTTAATTTTTGACAGTTTGATTAATATGTGTCTTGGCATGTTTCTCCTTGGGTTTATCCTGTATGGGACTCTCTGTGCTTCCAGGACTTGATTAACTATTTCCTTTCCCATATTAGGGAAGTTTTCAACTATAATCTCTTCAAATATTTTCTCAGTCCCTTTCTTTTTCTCTTCTTCTTCTGGGACCCCTATAATTCGAATGTTGGTGCGTTTAATGTTGTCCCAGAGGTCTCTGAGACTGTCCTCAGTTCTTTTCATTCTTTTTTCTTTATCCTGCTCTGCAGTAGTTATTTCCACCATTTTATCTTCCAGATCACTTATCCTTTCTTCTGCCTCAGTTATTCTGCTATTGATCCCATCTAGAGTATTTTTAATTTCATTTATTGTGTTTTTCATCATTGCTTGGTTCCTCTTTAGTTCTTCTACGTCCTTGTTAAATGTTTCTTGCATTTTGTCTATTCTATTTCCAAGATTTTGGATCATCCTTACTATCATTATTCTGAATTCTTTGTCAGGTAGACTACCTATTTCCTCTTCATTTGTTAAGTCTAGTGTATTTTGACCTTGCTCCTTCATCTGCTGTGTGTTTTTCTGTCGTCTCATTTTGCTTATCTTACTGTGTTTGGGGTCTCCTTATCACAGGTTGCAGGTTCGTAGTTCCCGTTGTTTTTGGTATCTGTCCCCAGTGGCTAAGGTTGGTTCAGTGGGTTGTGTAGGCTTCCTGGTGGAGGGAACTAGTGCCTGAGCTCTGGTGGATGAGGCTGGATCTTGCCTTTCTGGTGGGCATGTCCACGTCTGGTGGTGTATTTTGGGGTGTCTGTGGCCTTATTATGATTTTAGGCAGCCTCTCTGCTAATGGATGGGGCTGTGTTCCTGTCTTGCTAGTCGTTTGGCATAGGGTGTTCAGCACTGTAGCTTGCTGGTCATTGAGTGATGCTGGGTCTTGATGTTGAGATGGAGATCTCTGAGAGATTTTTGCCGTTTGGTATTACATGGAGCTGGGAGGTCTCTTGTGGACCAGTGTCCTGAAGTTGGCTCTCCCGCCTCCGAGGTACGGCCCTGATGCCTGGCTGAAGCACCAAGAGCCTTTCGTCCACACGGCTCAGAGTAAAAGGGAGAAAAAATAGAAAGAAAGAAAGAAAGAAAGAAAGAGGCTATAATATAGTGAAGTAAAATAAAGCTATTATAAAGCAAAGCTATACAGACAAAATCTCCCCCAGAAGCATATACATATACACTCACAAAAAAAAGGAAAAGGGGAAAAATTAATATATCCTGCTCCCAAAGTCCACCTCCTGAATTTGGGATGATTCGTTGTCTATTCAGGTATTCAACAGATGCAGGCACATCAAGTTGTTTGTGGAGTTTTAATCCGCTGCTTCTGAGGCTGCTGGGAGAGATTTCCCCTCCTCGTCTCTGTTTGCACAGCTCCTGGGGATCAGCTTTGGATTTGGACCCGCCTCTGCGTGTAGGTCGCCTGAGGGCGTCTGTTCCCCGCCCAGACAGGACGGGGTTAAAGGAGCAGCTGCTTCGGGGGCTCTGGCTCACCCAGGCCGCGGGGAGGGAGGGGTACAGAGGAGGCGGGGCGAGCCTGCGTTGTCAGAGGCCGGCGTGACGTTGCAGCAGCCTAAGGTGCGCAGTGCGTTCTCCCGGGGATGTTGTCCCTGGATCACGGGACGCTGGCAATGGCGGGCTGCACGGGCTCCCGGGAGGGGCGGTGTGGAGAGTGACCTGTGCTCGCACACAGGCTTTTTGGAGGCGGCAGCAGCAGCCCCAGCGTCTCACGCCCGTCTCTGGGGTCCGCGCTGTTAGCCGCGGCTCGCGCCAGTCTCTGGAGTTCGTTTAGGCGGCGCTCTGAATCCCCTCTCCTTGCACGCCGCGAAACAAAGAGGCAAGAAAAAGTCTCTGGCCTCTTCGGCAGCTGCAGACTTTTTCCCGGTCTCCCTCCCAGCCAGCTGTGGTGCGCTAACCCCTTCAGGCTGTGTTCACGCCGCCAACCCCAGTCCTCTCCCTGCGATCCGACCGAAGCCCGAGCCTCCGCTCCCAGCCCCCGCCCGCCCCGGCGGGGGAGCAGACAAGCCTCTCGGGCTGGTGAGCGCTGCTCGGCGCCGAGCCTCTGTGCGGGAATCTCTCCGTTTTTCCCTCTGCGCCCCTGTTGCTGTGGGATCCGCGCTGTTAGCCGCGGCTCGTGCCTGTCTCTGAAGTTTGTTTAGGCGGCGCTCTGAATCCCCTCTCCTCGAGCACCAGGAAACAGGGAAGAAAAACTCTCTTGCCTCTTCGGCAGCTGCAGACTTTTTCCCGGACTCCCTCCCGGCTAGCTGTGGTGCACTAACCCCTTCAGGCTGTGTTCACGCCGCCAACCCCAGTCCTCTCCCTGCAATCCGACCGAAGCCCGAGCCTCAGCTCCCAGCCCCACCCGCCCCGGCGGCTGAGCAGACAAGCCTCTCGGGCTGGTGAGTGCTGGTCAGCGCCGAGCCTCCGTGCGGGAAGTGCGGGAATCTCTCCGCTTTGCCCTCCGCACCCCTGTGGCTGCGCTCTCCTCTGTGGCTCCGAAGCTTCCCCCCTGTGCCACCCGCAGTCTCTGCCCGCGAAGGGGCTTCCTAGTGCATGGAAATCTTTCCTCCTTCACAGCTCCCTCCCACTGGTGCAGGTGCCGTCCCTATTCTTTTGTCTCTGTTATTTCTTTTTTCTTTTGCCCTACCCAAGTACGGGGGGAGTTTCTTGCCTTTTGGGA
Source organism: Balaenoptera borealis (assembly GCF_965194805.1). NCBI lineage: Eukaryota > Metazoa > Chordata > Mammalia > Artiodactyla > Balaenopteridae > Balaenoptera > Balaenoptera borealis. The sequence continues at coordinate 55,483,659 of NC_138868.1, forward strand.
GGTCTGACGTTTTCTGCCCGTGTTCAGTGGGTGTTCTGTAGGAGCAGTTCCACGTGTAGATGTATTTCTACTGTATCTGTGGGAAAGAAGGTGATCTCCGCGTCTTACTCTTCCGCCATCTTCTCTCCTCCTGTCTTTTCTTTCTTAATTCCCATGCATTAATCTCTCTCTGTATATGTAAAACTTAGCAAAGTTTTATTTTTTGGGGGGGGTGCGTTGGGTCTTCGTTGCTGTGCACGGGCTTTCTCTAGTTGAGGCGAGCGGGGACTACACTTTGTTGCAATGCATGGGCTTCTCATTGCGGTGGCTTCTCTTGTTGCGGAGCACGGCCTGTAGGCGCACAGGCTTCAGTAGTTGCGGTGCGCAGGCTCAGTAGTCATGGCACATGGGCTCAGTTGCTCTGCGGCATGTGGGCTCTTCCCGGACCAGGGATCGAACCCATGTTCCTTGCATTGGCAGGCGGATTCTTAACCACTGCGCCATCAGGGAAGTCCCTTAACAAATATTAATGATGATAATCGCTGGGTGTTAGGATATTTGATGATTTAATTTTTTTTACACTTTTCTGAATTGTTTAAATTTTTTACAATAAACGTTTGTCACTTTTTAAAAAAGAGTGAAGTTATGCTAAAATAAACAAGCTACCATCTACTATAACCATTGTTAAATCAAAAAAGTAAGAAACACGTAATTTTGTGAATAATACCAGGGGATAAAAGGAGAAACTGCTATACTCAGGTTTCAGTAAGCATGCATATATGAATTTATTCATTCTACCAGACTTTCCTGAGTGCGTACTCTGTCCTTGGTGTTGTGCCAGTCAAAAGCATACAGATATGAGTAAGACATGGTCCCTGCCCCAAAAGTTCATGGTCTTGTTACTTTTTTTTTTTTTTGGACAGCTCTAATTTTAGAATATTTTGCCTTGTATTGAGCGGAAATATGCTTCTCTGTAACTTCATTGAATTTAATTTTGATGTTTCATAGCCATAGCAAGCCTCATTCACCTTTAGTTTAACATTCCTTTAAACTTTGAAGTTGATATTTGAAGACAGTTATGCCATTGCTCATATGACACGTTTTATTTATTAAGTAAATGATTTCTTTGTTTTAGTATCTCTCTCAGTACTTAGGATCTCTATTTTGTTTAAAGTAGGGTTCCACAAATACGTACGCGTTCTAAAAAGAAGCTGAATTAAAGCAAAGAGAAGTAGGATGGTCACTATCCAGCTCTTTCCATTTTTACCTCTAAGTATTGCTTTAAGGTAGTATATTGAGATTTTTCCCCCAAGAATAGTCTACTGTCATCTTTCTGTTTTGCATCTTTCTCTCAGAGTTGTCCTTATTCTGTCTGTCACAGTAGCCTGTATTTGTGGTCTGCAATTCCTCATTCTAATACGTAAAACTTTGTGTTATCCTTAATTGAGTTTAATGTAGTTTGTGGGGCCGTCCCATATCCTCTACCTTCAGAAATGTATTTCTGGCTTCCAGAGTGTTGACATCTCAGCTAAATTTAATATTATCTGGACCTTTGGGCGTGTTTCATTTCCTTTATCTCAGTCATCAATAAAGATTTTCATTAGTTTGAATCCTAGGGCTCTCCTAAATGGCATAATATTCAACATCTTCCACAGGTTTACTTAAAGTTATTGATAACTGCTGTTTGGATATATATCTTTCAATCTGCCTGGCTTCCCACCTTATATTTTCACACTTCACCTAGGCAAATTACTTTGTTATTTGTATAATTTGGAATTTACTTAAAACATTTTGAATAGAATACTCTTTGATATAATTTTTTAAATGTTAATAAGGATCTTCTTTGTGCAAACACTGTGCTAGTGCATTTAGGGAGAGGAACATTGGCTGTAAGGACATATAGACCTGGAATAAAATCTTGGCTCCACCATTTGCTTATTGCGAGAATTTGGGAAAATTATATAATCCTGTAGCCTAACTTTGTTTATTTAATTGGGCGATAATATTTCACAATATTGTTATGAAAAGCAAATGTTAGCATATGTAAAATGTGAATTCCAGTACTTGGTCCTTAATAATAGGCTCAGTAGATTTTATTGTTCCTTTCTCTCCTTTCAGGGTCTAGCTCAAATCTTATCACATCTGTGAAATTATCCCCAACTATTTTATGCCCTTTCTAAAAGTTTCTTTAACTTTTACTTTATTAAAGTAATGCATTAAAAATAGATAAAAATCCAGCCTGTGCTAAAAGACTTGTAACGAAACCAGAAAGCAGTGCCCTTCCCTAACTCTTTCCTCTCTACCCTCCAATTCTAATCCCCAGAGGCAAAACTTTTTTTTTTAAAAAGCAGCTATATTGGGGTATAGATGACATGCAATAGAAAGTGCCTATTTAAGGTGTACAAATTAAGTTTTGTCGTATGTGTACACATGTGAAACCATCACCACAATCAAGACAGTGAACAGATTCATCACCTCCGAGTTTTCTCATGTCCCTTTATAAGTCCTTCTCCATCCTGCTGTCTCTTCCACCCCAGCCCTACCCACAACCACTGATCTGCTTTCTGACACTATAGTATAGGTTAGTTTGTATTTTCTAGACTTATATGAACTGTTTTAATACTTGTCTGCCAATTCTAACATCAGTATCAGTTCTGGGTTGGTTTCAATTGAGTATTTTTTTGGGTTGGTTTTCTTCCTTTTTGTATGCTTGGTAATCTTTTTGGGGGGGGGGGCTGTGCCATGCAGCTAGTGGGATCTTAGTTCCCTGACCAGGGATGGAACCCATGCCCCCTGCAGTGGAAGCACGGAGTCCTAACCACTGGACCGCCAGGGAATTCCCTGCCTGCTAATCTTTAATTGGATGTAAGACATTGTGCTTCTTACCTTGTTGGGTCCTGGATATTTTTTGTATTACCATAAATAGGCTTGAATTTTGTTCTAGGATTCAGTTAAGTTACTTGAAAATAGTTTGATCCTTTCGGATTTTGTTCTAGCTTTACTGAGGTATAATTGAAATATAGCGTTATATAAATTTAAGATGTACAAGCTGTTGATTTGATACACATATTCGTAAAATGATTACTTCCATAGCATTAGCTAACACCTCCATCCCGTCACATAATTTCCATTTCTTTTTTGTGTTAAGAACATTTAAGATCTTCTCTCTCAGCAACTTTTAAGTATATAATACAGTATTATTAGCTGTAGTCACCATGCTATTCATTAGACCCCCAAACTTGTTAGTCATGTAACTGGAAGTTTGTATCCTTTGAAAACATCTCCCCCATTTCCCCCACCCTCAGCCCCTGGTAACTGCCACTCTATTCTCTGTTTCTCTGGGTTTGGTTTTTTTAGATTCCACATATATGTGATATCATATAGTATTTGTCTTTCTCTGGCATATTTCACTTAGCATAATTTCCTCAAGTTTCATCCAAGTTGTTGCAAACAGCAAGATTTCCTTCTTTCTCATGGCTGAAATAATATTCTGTTGTATATATATACCACACCTTCTTTATCTATTCATCTGTTGATGGACACTTAGGTTGTTTCCATATCTTGGCCATTGTGAATAATGCTGCAATGAACATGGGAGTGCAGGTGTCTCTTTGAGGTCCTGTTTCATTTCCTTTGGATATATACCAAGAAGTGGGATTGCTGAATCATACGGTAGTTCTATTTTTATTTTTTTGAGGAACCTCCATACTGTTTTATGTAGTGGCTATACCGTTTTACATCCCACCAACACACGTTTTACAACCCTTTTCTCCACATTCTTGCCAAAACTTATCTGTCTTTTTAAAAAAAATTATTTTATTGAAGTATAGTTGATTTACAGTATTATGTTAATTTCTGCTTACAGCAAAGTGACTGAGTTATACATACATATATATATATATATATATATATATATATATATATTTCTTTTCATGTTCTTTTCCATTATGGTTTATCACAGGATATTGAATATAGTTCCCTGTGCTATATAGGGGGACCTTGTTGTTTATTCATTCTCTATGTAATAATTTAAATCTGCTAATCCCAAACTCCCAATCCCTACCTCCCCCACCACACCTACCCCTTGGCAACCACAAGTCTGTTTTCTATGTCTGTGAATCTGTTTCTGTTTTGGTAGATAAGTTCATTTTTGTCATATTTTAGATTCCACATATAAGTGATAGATATCATATGGTATTTGTCGTTCTCTTTCTGACTTCTCTTAGTATGGTAATCTCTAGGTCCATTAATTTTTCTGCAAATGGCATTATTTCGTTCTTTTTTCTGGCTGAATAGTATTCCATTGTATATGTGTACCATATCTTCTTTATCCATTCATCTGTCAATGGACATTTAGGCTATTTCCATGTCTTGGCTATTGTGAATAGTGCTGCTATGAATATAAGGGTGCATGTATCTTTTTGAATTATAGCTTTGTCCGGATATATGCCCAGCAGTAGGATTGCTGGATCATATGGCAACTCTAGTTTTTTGAGGCACCTCCATACTGTTTTCCATAGTGGCTGCACCAGTTTACATTCCCACCAACAGTGTAGGAGGGTTCCCTTTTCTCCACACCCTCTCCAGCATTTGTTATTTGTAGACTTTTCAATGATGGCCATTCTGACCAGTGTGAGATGGTACCTCGCTGTAGTTTTGATTTGCATTTCTCTAATAATTAGCAATCAAGTGTGAGATGATATCTCACTGTGGTTTTGATTTGCATTTCCCTGGTGATTAGTGTCGTTGAGCATGTTTTTCATGTGTGCTTAAATCTTTAATCCAGTTTGAGTTCATTTTGTAAGATAGAGGTTCAGTCTCATTCTTCTGTGTGTGGTTATCTAGTTTTCCCAACACTATTTATTGAAGAGACTAACCTTTCCCCAGTGAGTGTTTCTGTGGTATTAGTTTTAATATCTTCTTTCTTTTCTGATTTTATTTATCTGAGTCTTCTTTTTTTGAGTTAGTCTAGCTAAAAGTTTGGCAATTTTGTTTACTGTTTCAAAAAACCAGCTCTTAGTTTCTTTATTTCCACTCTGATCTTTATTTCTTTCCTTCTCTTGACTTTGGGCTTAGTTTGTTCTTTTTCTGGTTCTTTTAGGTATAACGTCAGGTTGTTTATTTGCAATCTTTTTTCTTAATATAGACATTTATTACTATAAACTTTCCTCTTAGAACTACTTTAGCTGCATCCCATAAATTTTGGTATGTTGTGTTTCCATTTTCATTTGTTTCAAGATATTTTTTATTTACCTTTTGATTTCTTCTTTGCCCCATTTGTTGTTCAGGAGTGTGTTGTTTAACTTCGACATACTTGTGAATTTCTAGTTTTCCTCCTATTGTTGATTTTTAGTTTTATGCCATTGTAGTTAGAAAAGATACTTCATATGATTTCAGTTTTCTTAAATTTTCTAACACTTGTTTTGTGACCTATTATTATCATCTGTCCTGGAGAATGTTCTGTGTGTGTTTGAGGAAAATGTGTACTCTGCTGCCTCTTGGATGGAATGTTTTGTATATGTCTGTTAGATACATTTGGTTTCAAGTGTAGTTGAAATCCAACTTTTCTGTGTTGATTTTCTGTCTGGATGATTCTATCCATTGTTGAAAGTGGGGTATTGAATTCCCCTACTATTGTTGTATTGTGGTCTACTTCTTCCTTCAGATCTGTTGATATTTGCTAAATATATTTAGATGCTCTGATTTAGGTACATATATATTTACAACTGATATATCCTTTTGATGAATTAACCCTTTATTATTACATAATGATCTTTTTGTCTTGTTACAGTTTTTGGCTTAAAGTCTATTTTGTCTGATATAACTATAGCTACCTTTGCTCTCTTTTGGTTTTTACTTCCATAGAATATCTTTTTTAATCATTTCACTTTGAGCCCATGTATGTCTTTAAAGCTGAAGTAAATCTCTTGTAGCCAGCATGTAGTTGGGTCTTGTTTTTTTATCCTTCCAGTCATTGTATGCCTTTTTTTTTTTTAAATTTATTTATTTGTTTTATTTTTGGCTGTGTTGAGTCTTCGCTGCTGTGCACGGGCTTTCTCCAGTTGCAGCAAGCAGGGGCCACTCTTCACTGCGGTGGGTGGGCCTCTCATTGCAGTGTCCTCTCCCGTTGCGGAGCACGGGCTCTAGGCACATGGGCTCAGTAGTTGTGGCACACAGGCTTAGTTGCTCCATGGCATGTGGGATCTTCCTTGACCAGGGCTCGAACCCCTGTCCCCTGCATTGGCAGGCGGACTCTTAACCACTGTGCCACCAGGGAAGTCCCTGTATGCCTTTTATTTGGAGAATTTAACCCCTTTACATTTAGAGCAATTACTGATAGATAAGGGCTTACTAGTTTCATTTTATTAATTGTTTTCTGGCTGTTTTGTAGTTCCTGTATTCCTTTCTTGCTGCTTTCCTTTGTGAATTAACGATTTTCTGTAGTGGTATACTTCAATTCCCTCCTTTTTGATTCCCTCCAACAACAATCTTTTGTTGTGTCTAATGTAGATTTTTGCTTTGTGGTTACCATGAGGCTTACATAAAACAACTTATAGATATAACTGTCTTTTTCACACTGATAGCAACCTTGCATACTAAAACCCTATCCTTTTACTACACCCTTTTAGGATTTTGATATCACAATATACCTGCTTTTTATTTTGTATTTATTAACAAATTATTGTAGCTGTAGTTATTTTTAATACTTTTTTCCTTTCTTCATTGTACTAGACTTAAATGATTAATACACCATCATATTACAGTATTACAGTATTCTGAATTTGATTATGCTTAGCTTTACCAGTGTGTTATACATTTTCATATATTTTCATGTTACTAAGTAACATTCTTTCATTTCAGCTGGAAAATCTTAAATGTAAGCACTTATAGCTGTAAATTTCCCACTCAGCACTGCTTTTACTACATCCCATTAATTTTGGTATGTGTGTATTAATTTTAATTCATCTCTTATGTATTTTCTAGTTTGGTTGGTGATTTCTTCTTTGATACATTGGTTGTTTAATAATATTTTGTTTAATTTCCACAGGTTTGTGAATTTTCCAGTTTTCCTTCTGTTATTTTTTTCTAATGTCATTCTTTTGTGATTGGAGGAGGTATTTTATATGATACTTTATATCTGCCTTTTTAAGTCTATTGAGACTTAATTT